>NC_134487.1:36118755-36718755 GCF_040206685.1 Ascaphus truei
TGATAACGAGGAACTACCAATCCCTATATCAACAAAATTATCCGACTCTGTTCCGGAAAATCAAACAAGATCTAGAGAAATGGGGAGGATATCAGATATCATGGATCGGTCGAGGATGATATCAGTTAAAATGAACATACTCCCTAGATTATTATATTATTTTCAGACTCTCCCGGTCCACATCCCTGGCTCAGAATTAAAGAACATTCAAAAACTAATCTTCCACTTTATTTGGCAGGGTAAGAAACCCAGAATCACCAGGACAGTTCTTTTGGCATCAAGGGGGAGAGGAGGACTTGGGTGTTCCAGACATCACAAAATACTACCAAGCCGCCCAATTGCGACAGGTAGTAGTTTGGAACGCCAAACCCAAACCAATACTGTTGGCTAGATATAGAATCATACTATGCCGGGACGCCTTCACTGCCGGCTTGCCTTTGGTCCCTGAGCAGGAAGACATGCAGAACAGTAAATTTTAAGTTAGGCCCAATGAGACACACATGGGAGATTTGGACAAAATGCAAATTTAAATTTAAGCTCACCACACCTCAATCCCAACTCATACCAATTTATAAAAATCCCGAAATTCCCCCTGGCTGTGAGCCCAGACAATGGGACCAATTTAAAACAAAAAATATTAGAGCGGTTGCTGACCTCCTGAGCTTTGAGGAGTTCCTGAGTTATCAACACCTAAAAACCAAATATGAAATAGCAAGATTGGATGTCTTCAAGTATCTACAAATTCGGCATTTTATTCAAACTTTATCCCCAACGTTGAAATTTCCCCCTCTCACCAGTTTCGAGCGGCTCTGTAGAGAAACAGGCCACCAGAAAGGTCTTATAACACAAATCTACGGTGAATTGGAAAGGGCCATAGAAGCCCCTACACATGACTATATGCTGCATTGGGCAGCAGAATTGGAAATAGTTATAGACCGAGAGGATTGGGAAAGAATTTGGGAAAATGCCTCAGGAACTTCCATATGTACCACAATCAAATAAAACATATATAAAATACTGTTTCGCTGGTATCTTACCCCAGTTAGAATAAATCAAATTTACCCCCAGCGTCCGATTTATGCTGGAGAGGTTGCGGTCAGAAGGGGGACATGGCCCATATTTGGTGGACATGTCCGGAAATTCAAAAATATTGGGGAACAATACAAAAATTAATAGAGGAGGTCACAGACCTCAAAATCCCTATTGACCCGTTGACCTACCTGTTGGCCAGGCCCTTAGAAAATTTGGACCGACCAGCAAGTAAATTAATCTCCTTCATTCTTACAGCGGGCTAGATGTGCGGTGGCAGCCGCCTGGAAGAAGGTGTCTCCCCCCTCAAAACAAACGGTAAAAAATAGGGTGCAAGAGGTGATGAATATGGAGAAACTATCTGCCTTCTTGAAAAGATCCACTGACTCCTTTAACAAAATATGGGATCCGTGGCTATCCCATATGGCACCTCTACGCCACTAATCCACATATGGGAGAAAAAAAAAAAAAAAAAAAAAGAGAGAAAGGAAAACCAGGTCAGGGGCACCAATGAAAATAGACTGAGGATAACGGGGAAGCAATGGGTATCTCCCCCCCCCCCACCCACCCTCCCCCTTCCTATTCCCACTCTTACTCTCTGTTTCCATACACTCGCGCTCGCCCACATAGCCCCCTGGAGGGTCAGGGGAGCGGTGAGCTTTCCTCTTTTATTTCCGTTTCTCTAACCCAACAAAAGGAGAAAAATCTGTATTAGGCTGTATTATCGTTTGTTTCATGCATACTGTGAATTATCTAAATGCCTAATAAAAAATTTTGAAAAAAAAAAAAAGATACCTTTATGTACATCTACCTATCCTCACATTTGTGAGCATAATAGTTCTTACACCTATAGAAGAATATGCACCAGTTATAAGACAATATTGCACCATCAGATTTATTTTTTATTTCCACATGTTTGCGCTTCCCTTTGATCACCACGTCGCCATACTCACCTGGGATTGAGAGAACAGTCCTACACTGGGTCACAGCAGCATTCTAAGGATTCGTTTGTATCACCATTTTTTTCAATATATTTTTTATTTGTTAATATTTATAATATTTACACACGTGTTTAGAATTAGAATTAGAGCGCCACGATTGATATATCACTTTTTGCTCCAACAAGTAGAACAGATTCGATTCTACGCGTTTCGTAGCGATTGCCACTTCCTCAGTATACCATCTATCCTCAGTATTTATCTATATGTAGTTACTGGTACATGCTCCTTTACCTACTGTGCCAACTGTTGCATCTTACCAACAGGGCTATTTGGTAGCCGCATTAGGGATATTACTATATTATATTATATATACCATCATATACCAAGTTTTTCCCTATACGTATTGGTGCTACCCCTTTGTGACGATAGCTTCCACAGGCTTATTAATATTACACAAAAATAATTGGGTTTGAACTGAACGAGGCTTAAGATATAATAAATTGTATTTATTCCTTAGAATAAAGGTGAACACAACAGATAATACAGTAACAACAAGAAGTACACTTACTTAAGGGTTGGGGAATGAGAAGTATGATGTAGCATTTCTTTCAGCAGTGAGGAAATCATTCAGGTGATATCAGGTAACCATATCAGCAAACGAAGACAAAGGATATATGGGTGGACAGCCGTTTATAAACCATTCTCCTTCTATTCTTAACCTTAAGCACAGGGGATTGGTTTACAATTACCTCCAGCCACTCACTAACGTGGGAAAGCATTCTGACCCATGCCCCCCTGCTAGTTGGCACATGGGCAGTAGAACTCTGGGGGTCTCATTTCTGAAGCCCCACATTTACCGTCAGGAATGCCAGAAAGTCTACTATTTGGAGTTCTGGCAGGAAAACCTTTGTTGAAGAGTGTTAACTGGAACACTTAAGACCTGCCCTGTTTTGGGCTTCGGATAAACAGTGAGGGTGATAAAACTCTTTGAACAGCACTTAATCCTAGACATAGCGGCGTCCCCAGGGCCATCTGCTACCTTATGGCCCAAAAGAATTTCCTTTTGAACTTATCCCTACCTTAGGATACACTATTAAGCATAAAACATAAACGCATTAAAATATCCGGTTCCGTTAGGTTTAGCAGGTCCAAACTTCCCAGTTCGCATTGCCAGAACTGGGACACCATATGGTCAAAAAAGCGACTTGCTACGACCTAAGAAACCGGAGTTACACAAATGCACATTAAATCATTTTAATACAAAAATCTCCATTGAAAAAGAAATCTCAGCTTTTCACTAAATCCCCATTGAAAACAACGGGCAGCTCCGCCATAGACTTTCAATGGTAAATCGCCGCCATTGAAGTCAATGGGGGTTTTCTGCCATTGAAGTCTATGGGAAAAGTCCCGAACTTCAAGGGGGTCCATACTCCGTCGGGTTGGTCCAAGCGGGTCAAGGATGGTTCTGCAGCGATGCCGGAGCAGTGGCTACAGATACCCCAAACCCTGATCCGCTGAACCCTCCGGAACCGGAGATATGGATTCCTAAAATTCAGCATTTCTCACTTAGTCATTTTTCTGAGCCGTTTCTGCCGCCGCCGGCAAAGCCTATGGCGCGACCCGCTCTATCTGGTTCGACCCTTATCGGGGGTCCAGGATTCGGGGACCCGGTGGTGGTCGAGTGGGGGGACGCTTAGGAACTAGGGGCAAAAAGAATTTTATCCCTAGGTGCCCTAGAACAGTTTATTTCCCCGCTAATTGACGTTGAACTTGACCCAGTGATTTTAGCTCTTTTGAAGGACATTGTATCCGCTTTGCGGTTTGCGGTCTGGACGGCAGCCAACTAGGTTACCTCGAGGCATCTCCATTGAAGTCAATGAGCCCATTGACTTTCAATGGGAAACCGCCGCTCTCCCTCTCGGATGCCACCTGCTGGTCACTACAGGAAACAGGACGAAAACAGCACAAATTCCTATTGAAATGCATTGAGCCCTAATGGCGGCCAATGGGGACCTGCAAAATGGTGCCTGAAAAGGCGGGAAAACTACACAAAGAGCTATAATCATTAAAGAATTATTAACCCTTGTGCTCCCGGATGGATTCTAGTGTGTGTGTGATGCAAACACTGAGTAACCAGACATTACAATGGAACAGGGGAAATACATTTACATGTCATAACAAGGGTTACATCACATTTCTGGACCTCAGCCCAGTTAACCCCTTGTCTCCCTGGTGCGGTCAGGGGTGGCCAAATGGGGTGCAACCCCTTTAATACCGGGCCACCCCCTCTCTCCCTCTACACCTCCCCTTCTTAATGCGTGTCCTGTGGCCCACTGGCCCTGACGGGGAGTGGGGCACTGCTGGCACCATTAATGAATTCAGTCTCAGAGGGATAGTCCTGGCGTGAAAGCCCATCAGCATTGCTGTTTTCACTGCCCTTTTTGTGCTGAATGGTGAATTCAAATTCTTGCAAAGCCAAGCTCCATCTCAGCAGTTTGGCATTTTCCCCTGATACCCTCTGTAGCCAGCTCAGGGGATTGTGGTCGGTAATGACCGTGAAAGCCCTCCCATAGACATAGGGCTGGAGCTTTTTGAGTGCCCACACAATGGCCAAGCACTCCTTTTCAATGGTGGCATATGCCACCTCCCTGGGGAGCAGTTTGCGACTGAGATACACCACAGGGTGCTCTTTGCCGTCGTCCCCCACCTGGCTCAACACAGCCCCCACACCAAAGTCAGAGGCATCAGTCTGAATAAGAAAATGCTTGGTATAATCTGGGGCAGCCAGGATGGGGGCCTCAGCAAGCGCAGCTTTCAGTGCCTGGAAAGCAGTTTCACAGGCAGGAGACCAGGTAATAAGCACAGGCAGTTGCTTCTTAGTCAGATCAGTCAGGGGTTTGGCCACGGCGCTGTACTGTGGGACAAATTTCCTGTAGTACCCTGCGGTGCCCAAAAAGGCCATGACCTGTTTCTTGGTTTTTGGAACAGGCCACTGAACTATGGCTTCTACCTTGGCTGGCTCTGGCTTGAGATGCCCTCCACCCACCCTGTGCCCTAAGTACAGGACTTCTGCCATCCCTACCATACACTTAGTGGGTTTTAAGGTAAGCCCAGCCTCCCTGATTCTATCCAGCACCGCAGCTACATGTCCTATGTGGGATTCCCAGGAATTACTAAAGACAGCAATGTCATCTAAGTAAGCCCTGGCATAGCTCTGCATCCCTTCCAGTAACCTATTGACCAGGCGTTGGAAGGTAGCCGGGGCATTCTTCATCCCAAATGGCATCACCAAAAACTCATAGAGGCCACTTGGAGTGATGAATGCTGACTTCTCCCTAGCCTCCAGGGTCAGGGGAATTTGCCAGTAGCCTTTGCTCAGATCCATGGTGGTCAGATACTTTGCCCCCGCGAGTTCATCTAGTAACTCATCCATGCGGGGCATGGGGTAAGC
The DNA here is from genome assembly GCF_040206685.1 of Ascaphus truei. Taxonomy (NCBI): domain Eukaryota; kingdom Metazoa; phylum Chordata; class Amphibia; order Anura; family Ascaphidae; genus Ascaphus; species Ascaphus truei. Next base: position 36,124,177 of record NC_134487.1, read on the forward strand.
ATCTGACACCGTCCCAGCGTTGAGCAACCGGTAGTCCACACAAAACCGGGTGGTTTTGTCCTTCTTAGGCACTAGGACTACTGGACTTGCCCAAAGGCTCTGGGACGGAGTAATTACCCCTAGGGTCAGCATCTCCTCAATCTCTCTCTCCATACTTGTCTTGACCTCTGCTGACACTCTATAAGCGTGCTTATGCAGAGGCTGCAGGTCCCCTGTGTGTACTGGGTGTTTGGTGAGATGTGTGGTCCCTGGCATGTCAGTGAAGAGGGCGCTATACTGAGCTAGCATGTCCCTGGCTTCTCCCTTCTGCCTAGCACTCAACTGTGCCCCGATCTCTACCTGCTCAACAGTGTTTCCTTGCTTTGCCTCCCCTAGGAGATCAGGCAGAGCATTGCTCGCCGGATCCTCCAGCAGTGGGCTACAAATGGCCATTACTGCTCCCATACTCGGTGCTCTGTATTCCTTTAACATATTAATGTGATACGTCTTGTGCCTCTCAGGCGCTACCTGTACAACATAGTTGCACTCATTCACCTTTCGGATAACCGGGTACGGTCCCGACCAGGCAGCCATCAGCTTGTTCTCCCGAGTGGGTTTGAGAACAAGCACCTGCTGTCCTGGGATGAATTCTCTGCTACGGGCCTGCTGGTCATACCATTGCTTCTGCTTGGTCTGAGCAGCCCTGAGGTGGTCCTGGGCCACCCCCATAAGCATCTCTAACCGGTCTCTGAGATCTACTACATACTGGATCACTGAAGCATCAGTAGCAGTAGTCTCCCCCTCCCATCCCTCACGGAAGAGGTCCAGAGGTCCACGTACCCTGCGGCCATATAGTAGCTCGAAGGGGGAGAAGCCTGTAGATTCTTGCGGTACCTCTCGGTATGCAAACAGCAAGTGCTGCAGGTGAATCTCCCAGTCTTTCCCCTCCGCCTCTATAAAGGTCCGAAGCATCTGCTTCAGGGTACCATTAAACCTCTCACATAATCCGTTTGTTTGGGGATGGTAAGGGGTAGTGCGCTGGTGCTGTACACCGCAGGCATCCCAGAGACAATGTAACAGTTCACTCATGAACTGCGACCCCTGATCAGTTAGGATCTCACTAGGGAAACCTACCCTAGCAAAAATGTTCAGCAAAGCTGCTGCCACTGTCTTGGCACTTATGGTGCCCAGCGCTACCGCCTCAGGGTACCGGGTGGCAAAATCCACCACCGTGAGGATGTAGCGCTTCCCTGACCTGCTAGGAATCATGAGGGGTCCTATCAGGTCCATCGCTACCTTCTGGAAGGGTTCCCCTATTATCGGTAGGGGTCTCAGGGGTGCCTTCACACGGTCGCCCGCCTTACCTACTCGCTGGCAGGCATCACAGGAGCGGCAGAAATCAGCCGCATCCCTGGATGCCCCCGGCCAGAAATAACGCTGCAATAACCGGGCTCGCGTCCTGGTGACCCCCTGATGTCCCGCTAACGGAATAGAGTGAGCTACCCGTAACAATTGCTGTCGGTACCCCTGGGGCACTACTAGCTGTCGCTTACCGGTCAATCCCTTCTCTATTCCCGGGTTCCCTTCTTCTCTGTATAGGAGTCCCTTATGCCATAGGCAGCGCTCAGTGCCCTCCCCTGCCTGAGATTCGGACGCCCGAAGTCTCACGCCGGCCAGGGTAGGGTCTGCCTTCACTGCCTCCCTAAACTGGGCTCCTAAATCTGCCCCCCCCCAGTCATGTCATTGTCAGGGGAAGGGGACACGGTAAGGGGGAACAGTAAGTCAGCCTGTGGTTGCAACTGATCCTGGCTTACCTCCCCGGGCTCCTCTGTGCCCTCCGCTAACGTTGGTCCCAAAGGCTGGGGGACTGGGGTGGCCACCGCCGGCATTGCCGCGGTTTGGCTCCGGGTAACTGCCGCCACTGCAGCGGGCTGGGGCACACGGTCGTAGGTGCAGGTCATCGGTCCCAGGTCATTGCCCAAAAGAATTTCAGCATCCAAACCTGGTAGAACCCCCACCTCCCGCACACCCTTGCCCACCCCCCAATCCAAAAAAATGCGGGCCACCTGCAGGAAACGTGGCTCTCCGTCAGCCACAGTGATCTGCATCCCAGGGCCTGGGATCAATTCCTCTGGCCGGACCATATCAGGTCGGACCAGGGTCACTGCAGCTCCTGAATCAAGTAAGCCAACTGCTTGCCGGTCACCGACTGTGACCGGGGTGAGATGCTTGCTCCTGCCGTCCATCTGCTGCAGGTCTGCGCTGTGATGTCCTCCGCTCCTGGCTGTAGGCACTGAAGAAACCGGGGTAGGGGTGACATGGGACGTCTCGCTGGGAGTTGTTTCCATGACCGGTCCTGGTTCTTTGGTGGAAGCCACCCGCACGCGGGCTACCGGCTTTGCAGCTGGGGTGCGTTGCCCTCGGTAGGGTCCATTGGAACGCAGGGGTTCCGGGCAATCTGGTCTGAGTTGACCAGTGCTGTTGCAATTGTAGCACCGGCGCTCATGCCGGAGCTCTCCCGCCTTCTGTGACCCGCTGCCCGCAGGCGGCTTTTGGGTCCACTGGGGGGTACTCACAGCTTTCTTGGCCGGCGCCGGTGGGGTTACCGCTTTGGCTGGTACCTTGGCGGTCATCTGGGACCGGCTGACCACATAGTCATCTGCCATCCTCGCCGCCTCGGTGTAGGTCTTGGGCTTTTTATCATACACAAAAGCCCTCACCGCCGGCGGGCACTGCTGCATGAGCTGCTCCTGAAAGATGAGGTCCAGCAGGCGTTGGTAAGTCCTGGCCTCAGAGCCCTCCACCCAGTGTAACCCGTACAAAGCCATACGGGTCACATAAGTGACATAGGTCTCCTGAGGGTGCCTCTCCGCCAGCCGGAACTTACCCCGGTAAGCTTCAGGGGTAAAACCGTGCTGAAACAGCAAAAGTTCTTTCAGGTGGTCATAGTCATCAGCAAACTCCTCTGTAAGCGCCATCAAAGTCTGTTTAGCCAAGCCGGAGAGTAGCGGGTCCAGGCGTGCAACCCTATGCTGGGGAAGCACCCCGTACCGCCGGCACTACATTTCAAAGTTCCTTAGAAACATGTCAATCTGATCAGTGCCCTCCACATACTTGGTGAGACTGTGCTTGTCCAGTTGGAGTTCATCTTTGGGGGGTCGGACCGGGGGGCAATAACCGGGTCTGTTCACTGCCATAGAGATAAACTGTAGCCGCTCCTCCGGTGTCCCTCGGTCTCCCCACGCTGTTATCAGTGCCAGCATTTCAAGGGTAAAGGGACTGGTAGCCGCAGCTACCCGTGCCCCTCCTGCTGCACTTGTCCTGGGAGGTGCACTTGGTCCCTCCCCGGGATCCTGCCAGCCCGGCACTGGGTTCAGTCCCTGATCTCCGGGCGGCTGTAAAAGGGCAAGCTGAGCTACTTCCAGGACCTCTGGATGCTCAGCTTCATATGCGGTGACTGCAGCAACCATGTCCTCGACCGCCTGGTCCACATATTCCAGTCCATAGGCACGGCACTTGTCCTTTAGCTGAGTTCTAGTTCTCAGGTAATAGAGGTTCTCCGCTTCACTCATGGCTCTGAGTTCTGGGTCGCAGCAGTGAGGTGGTGTGACAACTTGCGTTACTTGTTGCACTACTGTGTGTTCAATATCTTTAGTCCCAGGAACTTGCAATTACTATCAAGTTCCCACTGGATCACAGTACCCCGCAGAATACTGTAATCCAGGTCCAGTTCAGTCCCACCAGCTGCCACCAGTTATATTAATACGCCTGTGACGATAGCTTCCACAGGCTTATTAATATTACACAAAAATAATTGGGTTTGAACTGAACGAGGCTTAAGATATAATAAATTGTATTTATTCCTTAGAATAAAGGTGAACACAACAGATAATACAGTAACAAACAAGAAGTACACTTACTTAAGGGTTGGGGAATGAGAAGTATGATGTAGCATTTCTTTCAGCAGTGAGGAAATCATTCAGGTGATATCAGGTAACCATATCAGCAAACGAAGACAAAGGATATATGGGTGGACAGCCGTTTATAAACCATTCTCCTTCTATTCTTAACCTTAAGCACAGGGGATTGGTTTACAATTACCTCCAGCCACTCACTACAGTGGGAAAGCATTCTGACCCATGCCCCCCTGCTAGTTGGCACATGGGCAGTAGAACTCTGGGGGTCTCATTTCTGAAGCCCCACATTTACGTCAGGAATGCCAGAAAGTCTACTATTTGGAGTTCTGGCAGGAAAACCTTTGTTGAAAGGTGTTAACTGGAACACTTAAGACCTGCCCTGGTTTGGGCTTCGGATAAACAGTGAGGGTGATAAAACTCTTTGAACAGCACTTAAATCCTAGACATAGCGGCGTCCCCAGGGCCATCTGCTACCTTATGGCCCAAAAGAATTTCCTTTTGAACTTATCCCTACCTTAGGATACACTATTAAGCATAAAACATAAACGTATTAAAATATCCGGTTCCGTTAGGTTTAGCAGGTCCAAACTTCCCAGTTCGCATTGCCAGAACTGGGACACCATATGGTCAAAAAAGCGACTTGCTACGACCTAAGAAACCGGAGTTACACAAATGCACATTAAATCATTTTAATACAAAAATCTCCATTGAAAAAGAAATCTCAGCTTTTCACTAAATCCCCATTGAAAACAACGGGCAGCTCCGCCATAGACTTTCAATGGTAAATCGCCGCCATTGAAGTCAATGGGGGTTTTCTGCCATTGAAGTCTATGGGAAAAGTCCCGAACTTCAAGGGGGTCCATACTCCGTCGGGTTGGTCCAAGCGGGTCAAGGATGGTTCTGCAGCGATGCCGGAGCAGTGGCTACAGATACCCCAAACCCTGATCCGCTGAACCCTCCGGAACCGGAGATATGGATTCCTAAAATTCAGCATTTCTCACTTAGTCATTTTTCTGAGCCGTTTCTGCCGCCGCCGGCAAAGCCTATGGCGCGACCCGCTCTATCTGGTTCGACCCTTATCGGGGGTCCAGGATTCGGGGACCCGGTGGTGGTCGAGTGGGGGGACGCTTAGGAACTAGGGGCAAAAAGAATTTTATCCCTAGGTGCCCTAGAACAGTTTATTTCCCCGCTAATTGACGTTGAACTTGACCCAGTGATTTTAGCTCTTTTGAAGGACATTGTATCCGCTTTGCGGTTTGCGGTCTGGACGGCAGCCAACTAGGTTACCTCGAGGCATCTCCATTGAAGTCAATGAGCCCATTGATTTTCAATGGGAAACCGCCGCTCTCCCTCTCGGACGCCACCTGCTGGTCACTACAGGAAACAGGACGAAAACAGCACAAATTCCTATTGAAATGCATTGAGCCCTAATGGCGGCCAATGGGGACCTGCAAAATGGTGCCTGAAAAGGCGGGAAAACTACACAAAGAGCTATAATCATTAAAGAATTATTAACCCTTGTGCTCCCGGATGGATTCTAGTGTGTGTGTGATGCAAACACTGAGTAACCAGACATTACAATGGAACAGGGGAAATACATTTACATGTCATAACAAGGGTTACATCACATTTCTGGACCTCAGCCCAGTTAACCCCTTGTCTCCCTGGTGCGGTCAGGGGTGGCCAAATAGGGTGCAACCCCTTTAATACCGGGCCACCCCCTCTCTCCCTCTACACCCTTCTCCTACCCTCTCCCCCTACAGGGGTATTTTTATGTTGTACACATTGTTTATATCTATTCCACTTGTTTTTCGGCGTTAATTTGGTTAATTAAAGTTTTTTACATTTTTTATTTTATCTGTGGATGCCACTATTATAATTTTGGCTACTAGACATTTCTGTGGATATATATGGCCTTTTCAGTTGGATTATATTACACATTATTCATTTGATCATTTATTACTGTTTAGACATAAGTCTTTTAGGGGATATTGTATCCTCTAATTACCTTTTACTATCTGGGACCTAGGTCCCTACTGAGGATACCTATATATTTCTGGTATTTAACCTTTCTGTGTGTTATAGATCTGTACATGGATCTGTTATTTATTATTGTTGAGTGATACTATTGACTCACCACCAGATATATTCTGGAATGCACAGATTTGATAGGATTAGTTAAATTGATTTGTTTTCAACGTGACACTCTTAGGGTTTAGCTCTACCATAACACATTACTCTCCATGTGTTTCCTTCAAATAAGTTAGGTATCCCATCATTTTGCCAGAGTGCAACTAATAGGGGACTGCTGTGACCTCTGTCACTTTTTTGTTCATTAAGTTACTAAACCGCCCAGCTCACACCCCTGCTGCCGGGTCGCCGCTTCAAACCCCTGCGCTTCCCCTCTTAGATCACACCCTGCCACCGGGTCCTCAAACCCATGCGCCTCCCCTCCCAGCTCACACCCCTGCTGCCGAGGCCTCAAACCCCTGCGCCTCCCTTCCATCTCACACCCCTGCCGCCGGGCCGCCGCCTCAAACCACGGTGCCTCCCCTCCTAGCTCATACCCCTGCCACCGCCGGAGCCTCAAACCCCTGCGCCTCCGGCCTCCCTTCCCACATTGCCTCCCGCCGGGCACCACCTCATATCCCTGTGCCTCCCGCCGCCTCAAACCCCCGGCCGAGACAAAGCAGGGGAGCGAACAGCCGGGAGGGGGAGCGAACAGCCGGGAGGGGGAGCGGGCACACCCCTCCCCCTTCCCCTCCCTTTTCCCCTTCACCTGCCCTCCCCCTCTCCCTTCACCTCCCCTCCCCCTTCACCTCCCCCACCTTCACCTTCCCCCCTCCAGTCCCCAGCACCTCCACCTCCCCTCCCCCAACTCCCCCCCCCCCACCTCCACCTCATCTCCCCCCCCTCCACCCCTCCACCACCTCTCCCCCCACCTCCCCACCCCCCCTTCACCTCCCCCTTCACCTCCCCCTCCCCTCCCCCTTCACCTCCCCCTCCCCTGCCCACCTTCACCTCCACTCCCCCCTTAGCTCCCCCCCACTTCCTCCCCCCTTCCCCTCCCCCCTTCACCTCCCCTCCCCCCTTCACAAGCATTCCCCTCCCCCTCCCCTTCACCTCCCCTTCCCCCTTAGCCTCCCTCCCACTTCCCCCCCTTCCCCTCCCCTCCTTCACCTCCCCTACCCCCTTCACCTCCCCTACCGCCTTCACCTCCCCTTCCCCCCCTTCACCTCCCCTCCCCCCCCCCCTTCACCTCCCCTCCCCCCCCTTCACCTCACCTTCCCCCCCCTTCACTCCCCTTCACCTCCCCCTCACCCCCCTTCTCTGGCCGGGTGGAAGTTGGACTCGACTTCCAGTGCTGACCAGAGGAGGGAGGTGATTGCAGAAAATGCTGTTGGGCCACAGTCCCTGCTGGGGTGCCGCAGTCACTGCCGGGGAGCTGCCTTGCGACCGCTCCTGCTAGGGTGCCACCAATCATGGGTCAGTTGGGACAGTTGAGACAGCTCTCTCCCCCCACCCCCCATCGTCCGTGGAAACCTTGAGTGGTGCAGGGGCTCCCGGATTGTCCTGGCACGAATAAGAGCAATACACATCCCAGAAGAAAGCAGAAAAAAAGAAGTGAATAAAAAGTATGAATTTCAATTAAAAGAAGTTGCATGTATTTTAGAAAGAAGTCGATACAACACATAGTGAATAGTAATGCACTTCAGATAAAGTTTAGAAGAAAGCCTCAGGTCACACTGTCCTTTTTCTCTGTTTTAGAAAAAGAATGTATTTTTTATGTTGAGTTGACAGCAGGATGCTTTGGCAGGAGGCCTGGAATCAGTAAATTGAATGCAGCAGAGGACAAACAAAGACTCTAGGTGTTGTTTTACAGATACCCATTTTCAGATTCAATCTTGATTTTTTCAGCAGAACCCTTTCATTGCTAAATAAATCTACAGGGTAGTCCAGGTCTCTCCAGAAGCATAGGAGATTATAAAAGCAGCATTATGAATGCTATTTATTCTTGAACACCTAGTGGAAGCTAACCATGTTATCTCACCCAGTGGACCGCTGAAATAGATTCAGCTGTCTTGCCAGAGCATTTGATAATATTAAATATTCTCATGTGATATCAAATCAACAAACTCTTCAACAGAAGTTGAATTTCCTGAAAATATTAGAGACAGAAGCAATTTTGCTGAAGACAGGATGAGGCTCATAACAGAAACGTGTTAGGGCATTTAGGTAAGAAAAGGTTTAACATTTTTGCTGCCACAGTGCCTGGAATTGGAAAGGTTAAAGGATGCTTGGTGGGTAATGTGTCAATTTCCTGGCTATAAAATAGAAGTAAATCTAGAGCAGCGGTGCGCAAACTGGGGGTGCGCGCTTCCCCAGGGGGGGCGAGAGAATTTCTAGGAGGTGCGCGGCGGTTAAAGGGGCCCCGCGCTTTTTCCCCCGGCATTTAAATTAAATGCCGGAGGAGGCGTGAGGTCTCTGTAACTCACTTACCTGCTGCCAGCCGGGTCTTCGGCAACACGTCGCCATAGCGGGGTCATGTGACGTCACGCATCGCCATGGCAACGCACATCAAATGACGCGACGGGGTCACGTGACGTCACATAACCCGCGACATCATTTGATGCCAAGCCATTGGGAGAGGGGCGCAAACTTTTCGGCTCCCGGGAAGGGGGCCTGCAGCTCAAGATGTTTGCGCACGCCTGATCTAGAGCATAAAATAAACAGATTTATCAAAGAAAAGTATCTCAACAATGCTATTAAACGTTGGTGCACAGTGTCTCGCATCACAAAAAAAAAAAAAGAATACTTTGGCTCACAGCTATGACAGATGTAAGGGATTTGTGAATCAAGTGTCTTATACTTCAGGCAAGTTGAGTAGTTTGTCAGCTCACGCTTTATTGTGGATTGGTGGTAAAAAGCGACACAGACAGAATGTAATACATCTCGTTATAGTATGTGTGTGTGTGTGTACTAACTCCTAATTTTACCTGAGTAAAAAAGTGATAAGAACCCACCCCGTACAGCAAATAAGCAAAAACACATATGAGACATTCACATGTCTCAGCTCTTTCCCCCTAGTCACTCAGCCTTCCACTACAGCAAAGGATTCTGGGGCTGACATGTAAATGAGCACTCACAGCGGGTCATAGTTTCTGTAGTTACATAGTAGATGAGATTGAAAAAAAACATGCGTCCATCAAGTTCAACCTATGCTAAATTTAGACGACAGATACTTTATCCTATATCTATACTTACAGTATATTGATCCAGAGGAAGGCAAACAAAAAAACCCCAGTGACATATCATCCAATGATATCTCATAAGCCAAGGGCATGCGCAAGTTTCCCACCTTAGCCACTTGCTGTTCAGATGCCACCCGCAGGGTTAGGCTCCTCCAAGTCTGGTGGGGCAAATGGTAGTCTGGGGGACCTCCATTCATCCCAGGATGTGGTACTTGAGCCCAGCCCTCCTGCCCAAATGGTCTTCAGGTATCCTCTGTGGCTTTCATGTTCGATGTCTGAGCAGACTTGCTGGCACCAGCTTGGTAGCCCAGTGGCTCGCTCCGAACAATGGTTCTGAAAGTCCCAGCTTATAATACCGTGCACAACAGTAAATACTATATTAAACCAATGTTAATAAAAATACTGTTATAAGTCTTAAGTCTCTGGGTATGGGGAATAGAATAAAAAGCTGCACTTTATTTTCTATTAGCCTACATTCCCCACACACTATCAAATAGACTTAGATTGGACTTTTAAAATCCCCACACAACCTTATCTATGGTTGAAGAACCCATGAACCCCTATATAGGTTGTGGGTGACATGGACAGTAACTGGGTATCCCCCTTAACCTAGGGACCCCTTATAGTTACAGGGCCACTTTACATCCCTTTGCACCATTTACCTTTCTGGGCTGTGCTGAAGCATGGGACTCTAACGGTGAGTCGCTCAAGCGTTTTCAAGGGGAGATATTGCCGGGACAATGTGCCTATATGTATCCGGTAATCATGCATGATTCTCGGGTACATGTTTGGGGTATCCAGCAGCTCTGGACCCCAACTACTTAGACACATTCTGACACCACTTTCTCCGCAAAACCCCCCTTGAAACTCATACCCTAGCAATCCCTGCTTGCTGGCATCCCTGGAAAGACAAAAACACAATATTTTTATTGTCGCATAATTATGCATGATGCAAATACAATGGTTGGGCTCGAGCTGAACCCCAAAACATGGATCAGAGGTAACCAAACGAGCTTAACCTTTATTTGAGAGCCTAGTTACCTCCTCACTGTCACAAAGATCTTGTTTGCCTTTGCAGCTACTGCATGACTTTGGGCACTATTGCTAAGCCTGCTGTCTGCCTGCACTCCTAAATCCTTCTCCATCAAGGATTCCCCTAATTTATCCCCATTTCATGTGTAAGTCGTCTGTTTATTCTTGCTTCCCAAATGCATAATCTTACATTTATCTGTATTAAACCTCATCTGCCATTTACCTGCCCATGTTTGCAGTCTCTCCAATTCCTTCTGGAGACACATCCTGCTCTGATTCTATTACCTTACACAATTTAGTATCATCAGCAAAGATGGAGACTTTGCTCTTCATGTCAACCTCAAGATCATTAATAAACAAGTTAAAAAGCAGGGGTCCCAGTACCGATCCCTGGGGTACTCCAGTCATGACTTTAGACCAACCTGAAAAAGTTCCATTTATGACAACCCTGTGTCTATGCTTCAACCAGTTTTCAATACTGGTGGATATATTTTTACAAATTTGCTTTATTTTGTACAGCAACCTCGTGGGGAACCGTATCAAAAGCCTTTGAAAAATCAAAGTAGACCACATCAACTGCATTACACTGATCTAAATTCCTACTTACCTCATCAAAGAAACAAATAAGGTTAGTTTGGCGTGATCTATTCTTCATCAATACATGCTGACTATTAGTAATAATGTGCGACGCTTGTGCTCTCCACACAAGCGCAGGGAAGGGGAAGGACACGATAGCGAGGTGGGGAGGCCGCAGGGGATACGAAAGGAGTGAGTTGCCGCGCAGCTGGGGATCGGTGCACATAGTCACGTGACCGCGCCGCGCGCATGAGAATGCGCGACGCGTCCGGAGGTGCGGTGCCTGGCTCAGAGACACGAGTGATCCAGCTGCATGTGCGCGCATGCTCTGACAGCAGAGCGGAAGTGCGCGCATTCTCAGGCACCAACGCGGGGGTTGAGGGAAGCCACATGTAAGAAGCAGGGGAGGTAGTATCCAAAGCACAAGGTCACTATAGTGGAGTGCATCCTGGAGGATGTCCAGCCTCCTTAAGAACAGAGTGCCAGTAGATCATAATAGTGGAGTGCATCCTGGAGGATGTCCAGCCTCCTTAAAGGCATAGTGCCAATAACTGAAGAGCAAAACTAAATATAAATATAATGGTTCTTAGTCTAATCCATTGGCCAAGGAATTATAAGCCTGCCACCACGTCAAGGTGAACCCTACTAAGCAGGTACCTACACTACCCGACAGCAAACTAACCTCAGTAGTAATTGAGTGACTGTCCCAGTCTTCCAGAATCCACAGGAGATGAGTAAAGATCCCAAGGTCCAGGCAGGAGCAGCATACAATGGTAGGACTTGCAGGAACCCAGACAGGTAGACACTGAGTGCTATTTAAAGGAAGCAGCAGCTGTAAGCAATGAGAAAGTCAGAGAGAGGCTTACTTCCTGTCAGGAGGAGGAGGGCAGGATTTGCCAGGAAGCAAGATGGCGTCGTTTACTTCGGAATCCTTAAAGACACAGGATCTTGACTCGCAGCTAGAGGGCGGCGATCAGAAGTAAACAGGTAAGGAAGGAACACGCCGCAGGGGGCGTATTCCGTACATCGTTACATAATGTTGTTTTCCATTAGGTATCCCTGAATATTATCCCGTATTAAACCTTCAAGTAGCTTCCCCGCTATTGAAGTCAGGCTTACAGGTCTGTAATTCCACAGTTGTGATCTAGCTCCCTTTTTAAATATAGGCACCACATCTGCTTTACGTCAATCTTGTGGTACTGAGCCTGTGGAAATGGAGTCCTGAATATGAAATGTAATGGTTTGGCTATTCCTGAACTTAACTCCTTAAGAACTCTTGGATGTAAGTCATCGGGGCCTAGTGCCTTATTTACTTTAATTTTATCAAGTCGCCTATAAACTTCTTCCTCAGTTAACCAATTGTTCATTAATGTAGAGGTTGTGGCTTCCTCCTGCGGTACTACAATTGAATTTATTTAATACCTCTGCTTTTTCCTTATCTACAATAATGTTCCTGCCCATCTCATACTGAGAGGGTCCTATATTTCCTTTTCTGATTTTTTTTGTTATTAAGGTACTTAAAGTACTTTTTAGGGTTGATCTTACTTTCTATTGCAATCCTTTTTTCATTATCCATTTTTGCCAATTTGATTGCCATTTTGCCATTTTTGTTACATTCCTTATAATTCTGATACGATGCCTCCATCCCTTCTGACTTCAAGAATCTAAACGCCTGCCTCTTCTTTTCCATTTCCTCCCCTACCTGTTTATTTAGCCACATTGGTTTTCACTTATTTCTTTTATACTTCTTACCCAAAGATATACACGGATAAGTGTGCTTTTCTAACAATTAACTGCCCAGTCATGAGTTTCATCCCACCATGTTTCAGTAATGCCTATGATATCATACTGCTCCCTTGCAGCTATTAATTGAAGCTCCCCCATTTTATCTGTCAGGCTTCTTGCATTAGCAAGCATGCATTTAAGGTTTTTTTCAGCCTGTACTATTATCTCATTTGCTCCTTCCTTTCTGCGCCAACTTGGTTTAGTCTTTAGAAGTTTTCTAGTATTATCTCTATTTACTATGGGTGTCTCGCTGCTGGTCAAACACGTACTTGCCCCATTGTACCTCCATAACCCCTTGTTTCCTCATCTATTCTATTTAGTTCTATTTAGTTCGTTATCTGTTTAATTGCCCTCCCCCCTCCATCCTAGTTTGTGAAAATGATGTGTGGATATATATGATTGGGGCACACACTTAAATAGTATAGAGCAGGGAAGCGCAAACTTTTTGAGCTGGGCCCCCCTGCCTGTTCGTTATCTGCCTCTCCCCCCTTTTTGCTTTTCACTTCTTGTCCATTTAAATCAGCAATACTACATTCCCCTCACCTTTAAAAAAAAAATGTGTGTGTTTGTATAAGCATGTGACAATGTATCATTCTACATTATTACCTAAGATGGCAATGGTTTGGTGCTCCTGTTATAAATTTGTAAAACTCCTGATTGTGTGCCTAACATAATGGCTGCTTCAGTCAGTGCAACGCAGAAGCTACAATGTATCCTTATATTACTAAGGTAACATTATCTATTGTTAAAGTTTACAGCTCAAACTGCTGGGAACATTGGTAACAAATTATCACAAACAGGAAAGTGTTGCAAAGATCTTGCACTGCTGGGGAGGTGTGCTAAAACCTGATATAGAAATCAAAGGATGCTTTAAAACTCATTAAGAGTTTATTTTTATTTTTTAAATGCAGTAAGTATTATCTACTACAGATGAAACTGCTGTTATGAATAGCTTTGCTGACCATGCACGCTTTTAACACAGGCTTTGCTTTTAAAGCTGTGTAAAATGGCAGGCATATGTTTATAGGGTTCCATGTTAAAATAGGTATGTAGCAAAAAAGTGACACACTAAGGAATTTGCATGTCATTACCCAGAATCCCTAGCTGCAGAGAATGTATTGTATGCTGAGTGACTGGGAAAAAAGTAAGTTTATGGACCTACTTCAGACGTGAGTGTGCACATACTGTGTTTATTTTATTTCATTTTACCTGTAAACATCCAGCAAAGGGACACGCATGAAGGAATGAAAAATAGACAGAGGATTACAATGCCTTATGCTGAGTCAATAGTCAGATAAAAACTAGCATCCTGTGATGTAGAGCCCAGAGTACTTTCATTTGGATTATTTCTCTTTCATAATCTTGTTCTATTTCAGAAGTGCCACGAACGAGAGGGGATGCTCTCTAACACTTTCCACTGCCTACTACCACTTCCTATCTTGTAAGTGTGAATTTCATCTACTGTAGCCGAGGATTAGTAGGACTCTCTGTTCTAATACAGTTGCCATTGATTTAACCTATGATTATTTTAATAAATGTTTTTTTATATTCAGTTAAATATCACCTGTCTGTTTGTGAGGCTTCCACTTAGTTAGTTTGTTATTCATTTGTGTGTTAATTGTTTTTGCTATATGGTTAGTATTAGCTCCATATCAGTATAGGTTTTTTGTTAGCCTTATTGCACTATGTATGTTTTTTTTTGTTTTTCATGCACATGTTGGATTAAAAACATCCACTCCATCGGATTTCGGAGGATCCTGTGCCATACATCAATTCATGGTTGTATATTTATTACTACTCTTCTTAAGAATCTTTGCAATTTAAGTGCATTTAGGCGCCAAATTTATCTGTGTAATCTATGGGTTTTTTCTGACCAGGTGGTCAGTGTGTTATTTGGCAGCCGCCCTCTATTTGCATATATGTGAGTATTTAGGGATTTTCAATGATCTATTTGGTATTTGGTATCTCAGCCACCCACCCCAGTGTGCATCTTTATTGCCCCAAAGGCGCACAGCTTTTGTCGCAGCCAAAGGGTGTGAGCCGTTTGCTGCCGTTCGCTGATGTCTGGTGATGTAAAAGTGATGTTAAAGCTGCTCTATTTCAATCTAAAACTCACAAGCCTTTTATCCCCTGTACCCATTTTTCCAACTCTATCTGTCCGTGATTTGACTGTATAACCCCTGTTCTTTAATGTAACCATGTATTTTTTATAACTCTGTGCCCAAGACATACTGGAAACGAGAGGTAACTCTCAATGTATTACTTCCTGGTTAAACATTTTTATAAATAAAAATAAAATAAATTTTTTATTTATATTGGTTTTAGCGCTACCTTATTTTTCTCTTAGTTGATTAAATAATGACTCTCCACATGTTTAATTTGTCTGTTTACATGTTTGGTATTGGTTTCTCTCCACTGATGTGTATGCCGCAGGGCTAACAGTATTCACCTGGTGTGATATGGTTCATGTGGAAAAAAGAGAATAGGGGGGCGCAATACTAGTTACAGGGAATCGGAAGATGTCCCTAATACACAATACACAACACACAATAAAGGTGATGGTGAAGGGATTAAATATAGTATATCACAGTGTACTTACACGGCCAAGTGTGGTACCAGACAGGGGTAATGGTGTCTTTTCACAGCTGCCAGCTACTGTTAAACTCTTTCTGTTATGGAGCTCAGCAGTCTGATGTCATCTGTGTCCTATCACGAATCTTCATCAGCTCACACAGTATTGCTACGTTGCGAAACGCGTAGTTCATGTGGGGCCCTGGAAGTTTGCATCATCTGCATCATTTACATCAGGCCTGCACAACATACGGCCCGCGGGCCGCATGCGGCCTGCCTGGCCTCTCTGTGCGGCCCACGATGAGATTTTAAAAAAAAAATGGCGGCGGTTCCCCACGGTCCCGGCACGCATGCGCAGGGCCCGCTCCCCCTCCCTGCTCCCTCCCCCCCCTGCTCGCAACGTGGGATGGAGGGGAAAGTCACAGCCAGCTGAGCTCTTCTGCGGCCGCTCCCCCCCCCTGATCCCAATGTGGATATGTGCAGGGGGTGATGTGAGGTGCATTGAGGTGAGGTGCAGGGGGGTGAGGTGAGGTGCATTGAGGTGAGGTGCAGGGGGGTGAATTGCAGGGGAGGTGATGTGGAGGAGGGGTGATGTGAGGTGCAGGGGGTGAGGTGCAGGGGTGATTGAAGGTAAAGGAGGGGGGTGTTTGGAGGTGCAGGGGGGTCATTGGAGGTGTAGGGGGGTCGATTGGAGGTGCAGGGGGGGTGATTGGATGTGCAGGAGGGTGATTGGCGGTGCAGGGGTGATTGGAGGTGCAGGGGGTGATTGGAGGTGCAGGGGGATAATTGGAGGTGCAGGGGGGTCATTGGAGGTGCAGGGGGGGTAATTGGAGGTGCAGGGGGGTCATTGGAGGTGCAGGGGAGGGTGGTTGGAGGTGCAGGGGGGTGACTGGAGGTGCGGGGCTGGTTGGAGGTGCAAGGGGGGAGAATGATGTGAGGTGTAGGGGGAGAGTGATGTGAGGTGCAGGGGGGAGAGTGATGTGAGGTGCAGGGGGGAGAGTGATGTGAGGTGCAGGGGGGAGAGTGATGTGAGGTGCAAGGGGGAGAGTGATGTGATGTGAGGTGCAGGGGGAGAGTGATGTGATGTGAGGTGCAGGGGGGGAGAGTGATGTGAGGTGCAGGGGGGGAGAGTGATGTGAAGTGCAGGGGGGGAGAGTGATGTGAGGTGCAGGGGGGGAGAGTGATGTGAGGTGCACGGGGGGAGAAGGATGTGAGGTGCAGGGGGGGTGGGATGTGTGTGGTGTGCAGGGGGGTATTGTGTGTTTGATGTGGAGAGGGAGTATTATGTGTGTGGGTGAGGGGGAGAGATGGGGGTATGAGAGATAGATGAGGAGTATAGCAAAGGTTGATAGTGAGGGGTTCTGGGGGAGATATGAGGATGATGATCAGGGGTGCTGGGGGAGATATATGAGGATGATGATGATGATGAGAGGTGCTGGAGGAGAGATGATGATTATGATTTTACCCGTGCGGCCCAAATTTTTTTTCCTTGGAGCAGTTCGGCCCTTCTCGCTTTACGAGTTGTGCAGGCCTGATTTACATCATCTGCATCAAATGACCGCTATCGGCCACCGTAGGCAGATTTGAGCACCCTGCTGGAGTCCAGAGCACCGGACGCGTGGCAACGGAAGACACTGCAGCGCGACGCGGGAGCTGACGGCATGTACCGAAGCGGTCCTACATGTGAGTGTACTGTTGCTCACTTTTTACTAATAAACTACACTTTTTACAACGTTATGTGTGGTGTCACCTTTACACACATATAAACGACTGTGTGAGCTGATGAAGATTCGTGATAGGACACAGATGACATCAGACTGCTGAGCTCCATAACAGAAGAGTTTGGATGGTAGCTGTCAGCTGTGAAAAGACACCATTACCCCTGTCTGGTTCCACACTTGGCCGTGTGAGTACACTGTGATATATTATATTTAATCCCTTCACCATCACCTTTATTGTGTGTTGTGTATTGTGTATTAGGGACATCTTCCGATTCCCTGTAACTAGTATTGCGCCGCCCTATTCTCTTTTTTCCACATATGCATACCACGAGGATCGCGGGAAGATCCTCAGTCAGGGGTTGGAGCGGCAATCCAAACTATCTTGCTTGGGCTAGTATTGTCCATCATGATTTAGTATTATTGTAGTATCATTGTATTTGGAGGGAGCGCCCCAGGTTATCTGTCTTTTTTTGTGATATGGTTCATGTCAATACAATAATTAAATACAGCTGAACCCCGTTATAACGCGGTGCTCTGGGTCCACATAATGAGACAACGTTATAACCAGGATCGCGGGGGGGAAAAATTGCCTCCGTGATCAGGACTTACCCGGAGCAGGATGCAGAGGATCCGACTCCACAGGTCAGCCATCACAGGGGAGAGGGGTGTGTTCGTGTCCGTTACTAATAAAGCTTTGAACAGATGTTTGCTTTTTTTTAAAACATCTATTCAAATCTTTATTGGTAACGGACACACACGGAAACAGACACACACACACATACTTACACCTGACGTCATTCGCACGGAGTTGGGAGCACCCTGCACATGCACCCCGAAGACATAGAGAAGCTCAGAGAGCAACTGTGCACTTCAGAGAACTCTATGACAGGTCAGTACCATAGGTAGAAACCTTGGGGAAAAGGACTTCATAATATGCAGGAGAATGGATCTACATGTGTCATCACATTGCTGAACATTTAAAGTCATTTGGACCTCAGTAAAGGCTTTAAAGATCTTATAAAGGACACAGAGTACACCTTAATTATATTGCTTCTTTCAGTGTAAGCTGCCTTCATCTACCATCCTTCTCCAACCCGTTTCCACCACATGGGGTCTTCTACAAAGCAGCAGTACCATGTACACTTCCACTGTAATAAGATTCTAGCCAACCCTGAGACCGTGGCCCACCTCTGTAACATACAAAAATATACATTAGTGGGCTAAAAGAAATATATCAGCAAAGTACTGCTGTGGCAGCTTTTATTTTAAAACTTCTCGGGGGCGTAGCAGTTGCATTTTCTAAATTCCACGGGCTTCACCGCATTCATGCCGCATTCTTGCCACATTCATGCCGCAGTCGGGCCGCCCAGCACCCGCGACTGATCCGCAGTTGGTCTGTTTAATTATAATGGTTCTGATTTAATTAGGGGAAAATGTGATGATACGCATATGCGTTTCAACAAGGTTCCAAAGAGACATACACGCATGCGCAGAAATGTGAGAACACGCTCGGGAAGATTAAACTATTAAACTAAGCCACAAAGCCAACCATTGAATGGTGTGGGAGAGGTGTCGATAAGAAGTAGAAATACTTTAGCCTTGTGTGCGGGAGGGAGGGAGGGGGTGAGCACTGTATGGTGGATTATCAGTTCTAATAAATATTTTCAACAGGTCATCATAATGTTTTGATCCCCACACCCCCAAATAAAAATCACAGTA
The DNA here is from genome assembly GCF_040206685.1 of Ascaphus truei. Classification (NCBI taxonomy): domain Eukaryota; kingdom Metazoa; phylum Chordata; class Amphibia; order Anura; family Ascaphidae; genus Ascaphus; species Ascaphus truei. The sequence continues at coordinate 36,142,729 of NC_134487.1, forward strand.
TACCACTCACCTCATAAAGTACGTACATGACTAGTGTAGAATTAAAGAGCTACAGTAGTGATTGATTCTCAGAATATCAAGACTTGTTATGCAAGCCCATGTCGAGAAACGGAAAAAAAAATTCAGACTTGAAATTCTAATTGAATGGGAAGTCATACATGCATGCGCATAAATGTGATGATACGCATGTGCGTTTCAACAAGGTTCCAAAGAGACATACACGCATGCGCAGAAATGTGAGAACACGCTCGGGAAGATTAAACTATTAAACTAAGCCACAAAGCCAACCATTGAATGGTGTGGGAGAGGTGTCGATAAGAAGTAGAAATACTTTAGCCTTGTGTGCGGGAGGGAGGGAGGGGGTGAGCACTGTATGGTGGATTATCAGTTCTAATAAATATTTTCAACAGGTCATCATAATGTTTTGATCCCCACACCCCCAAATAAAAATCACAGTATACCACTCACCTCATAAAGTACGTACATGACTAGTGTAGAATTAAAGAGCTACAGTAGTGATTGATTCTCAGAATATCAAGACTTGTTATGCAAGCCCATGTCGAGAAACGGAAAAAAAAATTCAGACTTGAAATTCTAATTGAATGGGAAGTCATACATGCATGCGCATAAGTGTGATGATACGCATGTGCGTTTCAACAAGGTTCCAAAGAGACATACATGCAAGCGCAGAAATACAGTAGGATGACACGCAAATGCGTTTCTACAAAGTTCCAATGAGACATACATGCATGCGCATAAAATAAAACAGTATGAAAAGAAAAGCAAGCCTAGCAAAAGTATTGATTAATAAATAATACATATAGAAATGTGAGGATTTTATATTCGGAAGAAGACGCGACGTTATATTTTTGTAATACTGTACTTCTTTTCCCTTTAGTATCATGTACACAGTACAGTATGTGTCCTCATTTTTTTTATGTGTATGGCTAAGGAGCCTCATACCACTCGGAACATTAATTAATCTCTGCTTCAAATATAAATCTTCAAATTACTGTGCGCGCACACACAGACTTGCAGAAATGTACGGCTGTAGGTTGAATTACTATTAGACTTTTAAGACAACAGCTCACGATCGCCCACTTGAGTTTCTAGACGGTATTGCAGACAACGCTAACAAAATGATCGCAAACATATCGAAAACTGATCGGAAAAAAAAAGTCCATTTCTAAACGGTTGGAAAACAGAACGCGTCTGGCCGCGGTTATCAGAGCGGCTCGGCTTAGGCTGCTTTAGAATAAAGGCTGGCACAGCTGTATGGAGGTGCAATGCTTCCAGCAGTATGGCCACAATGTGAGGCGACTATATAAAAAAAAACAAGATTTATCCTGGCAAGGAAAAGCTCATCCCTGCATTTCAGGTGCAAAAAGTGGATATTTATTTAGTGGGAACAAAGCTTCAGCACCCACGACCTTTCCTCACCTGACCCTTTTAGTACTGCTCTCTTTCTTGTACTTTGTACCTCAATCATTTCCAACCTTTTATAAGCCCTCTAAAAATGTATTCTGACTCTGGGGAATCCCAGCCTGTATGTGTGTGTCTCTCCCCGTGTGTGCCTCTCCCTGTGTGTGTGTCTCTCCCCGTGTGTGTCTTTTAGCAATAAAGCATTGAATATTTGTATTTTTTTTTAAATATGCATCTTAGCTTTTTTTAAATGGGAGCCACGCTCAGACCGCGTTATAAGTGTATCCGCGTTGTAGCGGATTGCGCTGTAACGGGGTTGACCTGTATTATGCATATAAATATACAATAAAATAATAAATACCGTTTTATTAATATAACAATGTAACATTGTGAACCTGTTTATCAGTTCCTTGATGCATTCATGCGCCCAGCGGTGGAAACACTGCCATCATATCTCCGTGACACAAAGGATGTGTTATTACGACTAGATTGTGTCATGGTAGAAGCCAATACAATTCTTGCAACGTGATATTGAAACATTGTATACTTCCATTCACCATCAGGATGGTTTGAAAGCCTGTAAATACTTTTTCTCCATGACGAACATCTCTACTAAGCTGACAGACCTGCTTATGGAATTAGTAGCCTTCATTTTGTCTCATAATTCTTTTGTTTTTAAAAATATATTTTTTTTACAGAAAAGAGGCACGGCTATGAGGGCGACCTGTGCCTTTTCCTATGCCTATCTGTTTCTCGGTTGGTAAGAGCATTAATTTGTTTTCACTGATGGGAATCAAGACATGACGAGTCATGTGATCTTGTGGTTGAGATATATCGACGATATCCTTATCCTCTGGCAGGGTACTGTTGGGGATTTGAGGATTTCGGCGAGTATCTCAATCATAATAATTTGAATATCAAATTGACCTCAAAATGTAGTGTAAACAATGTGGACTTTGATTTGAAGATTAGTATAGATAGTTCTGGAAATGTTGGTACGGACATTTTCAGGAAAGAAAGTTCAACTAAATCAATTTTACATGCGTCTAGCTTCCACCCCAGTTACCAGATACAAGTTATCCCTATTAGTGAATTCTTGTGTCTCATGCGTAATTATTCAACAGAATCCACTTTAAAAAAAAGATGCCAGTAAGATTTAAGCAAAGAGGTTATAGTCAAACGTGTGTTAATAGAGGCCTTAAACGTAGCCTTTTATGTAAAAGGGCTACTTTATTAAAACCCAGAGACAAAGCCAATGTCTCACAAAAGAAAATCAGATTTATTGGTACTTATAACCAACAATGGCCACTTTTGAGGAGAATTTTACAAAACCATTGGCAAATCTTCTTGACTGACCCTGAGCTTAAATCCACACTGGGTGAAAGTGTTAATATGACTAGTAGAAGGTCTCCTAACTTGAGGGACAGGCTGGTACACAGTCATTATGTCCCACATGTTAACTCTACTTTTCTGTCAACATTTAACAAAAAGGGATTTTACAAATGCAACTCTTGTACGGCCTGTCGCTTTATGCGACAGACAGATTCTTTTTTTTAATACCGCAAAATGGAGAGAATTTAAGATATATCATTTTCTCAACTGCAAATCTAAGGCGGTAATTTACTGTATGACCTGTCCAAGTAATTCAGTTTATGTGGGCATGACAACTAGGGAGTTCCGCTTTAGACTATTAGAACATACTCGCAACATTAAGTTTGCGCAATGGGACCTTGATTAATTCAAAAAGATATCATCTGTGGTTAGACATTTTTTATAGGAACATGGGGCCAACAGCGCCACTCTCTCTGCCTTTGCTATTGATAAGTATTGCTTGGTATTAGAGGGGGCGATCTGGAGAAAGCCTTCTTGCAGAGAGAGTGTCGCTGGATCGTTCAATTAAGTTCCATGCTACCACATGGTATAAATGATTATCTTGGCTATGCCATGATCCTCTGAAATGGTCTGGGTGCTTCGAGTCTGTCCTTTACACATCACCATTTAAAATGATTTTTAATGTGTATATAATTTTTGATTTTCTGGTTCTGCAACATCTTGGACTAGCTGTTCTCTCTTTTCTTTTTAATATTTTAATAATTTTGTTTCTTTTGTTCCTGATGGCTATTAATTTAGATGCATTATTTTACATCATGCCTTACATTGAAAATCTAGTCACCCTACCAATATTGCATATTACCTAATTACTACTAGTTACCCGGTTGTTTAATAATTCATCATAACACTATTACTTGTTATTTTTAGGCACAGCATTAGTCAAAAGAAATGAAAAGTCTGCCAGTATGTATAAGAAACTCCACACAGCAAACCCACTAGTTTTATTACATTTGAAAGTACTTTTTATTGTTGGTGAGCTTACAATAAAGTATGGGTTTCTTAACTGTAGTATGAATGCAGTGACCTTTTTACCATCTTAAATGAGTCCAATGGGATTCAATGTTATTATTTTTGCTAAGCTAATGGAAAAATAAGCTAGCAGGATACAGTTTCAAAACTGTACAGGGACATTTTTGCTTCATGGGACAAAAAGAAAGCCACATGTGTTTTAAAAATATTTTGCAAGGTCTCTAAAGATAGAGGAGGACTGGGTGTCCCGGATTTGACATGCTACTACCATGCTGCCCAGCTAAGGCAGGTTGTAGTGTGGAATGTCAGTCCGAACCAAGTTTGCTGGGTAGATATAGAGACCCAATTCTCAAAAGACTGCCCTCTACCACTTTCACACTGGTCTGATGAGAAAAAGGGGCTCACTAAGACACGACTAATTCTAGGGCCAATGAAGCTGACCCTAGATATGTGGAGTAAAGCCAAAATAAAATATACATTTTCAACTGGGGTATCCCAACTTAAGCCGATATTTGATAACCCGGACTTCCCTCCAGTATGTGACACAAATTGTTTTAACATATTTAAAAATAATAACCTAACAAAGATACAGTAGGAGATTTTTTCCACAAAGGAAAATTTCTGACTTAACAGTAACTCTCTGCCAAACTTATCCCTCCAGTTATATCTCCATTCAAATACCTCCAAATTAGACACTTCCTTTATAAATTATTAAGCAAAGTTGACTTCCCAGAGATGTCCGATTTCAGGCATTTGAAAGCATAAAAGTCCCTATCAGAAGGGTCTAATAACAAAGATATATGCAGGGATCGAAGCAGCAGGAAACACCCCAGACAATAAATATATGTGTAACCCTGCTTCCCCCACCCAATCTCACATAGGGACTATCTCTGGGAAACTCGCTCTGGTTACATGGTATAGTGTGGTGCAAACCTGCTGGTAACAGGGGGCCCTGGGTCTCCCGCATGGTGGTATAGGGGAATGACAGGACAGGCTTCTGGGGACTTGCCCGAATACTACTTACAGGTGCAGCGCTTCCATCTCTTGCAGTCCCCAGGTGTACGGGGAGAAGTCTCTGCAGGAGAATCTCTTTCACCCTCTTCCCAATAGACTTCACTCTCAGGCAGGAGGTATAATAAAACACAGGTCCTTTATTCTCACTCTCTGTATTCAGCAGCACTGTTGATATCAGCTTATAGGGTGTCCACCCTCAAGATGTCCCTGGACTCAGTCCCACCAAAAGGGCACCAGGAGCAGTCCCAGCTCTTCCATTACTCCCTAATAGAGTAAGAGGAATACGGTTTCCCTCTGCTCCCCTAAGGGAGGGCCTCAAACGGCCAGAGCCCTGACAGCTTGGATAGGGTAAACCAGCCTCTCTCACGGTAGAGGCAGACTGCCTAAATACAGGAAGTGCAGTGCCTTAAGGACAAGTCCAGTAGGAACCACCCCTGTGCCTCTGATTGGACACAAGGCCTGATTACACTACCTTCCCTGACTCAATGCACTGCTAGGAGTGGGGAAACCCCATAATTACTCCTGGCAACCTACCCTTACTAGGCATTACTGCCAGGAGGAGGGCAGACCTATAGCCCAAAACCAATCAGGGCTACATATGATTGGTGGTGTTTGTGCTGTCTTGTGCTCCGGTAAGTAGCTAGTACACTATCAGGTGTTAATAGGTCAAGCTCTGTGCCGTCACTTGGAGAGAGGAATGAAAGGCAAATTGCCTCCAATGTATTCATCGGGGCTCAGAGGTAAATATATATATATATAAGTTCCTTACCTCTGTAGCCTGTCCTCCTATCTGGGCAAAAAGAGATCCTCTATCGCTGTGTCCGTTCCAGTTCCATGATCCATGTGATCATGTACGGGCAATTCAGCTGAAGCGGATGTCCCCCAGTAAAGCTCAATCCTGACAAATGTCCTGGATCTGGGGGTGCAGTGTATTCTCCGATCTGGGAAAGGAGATCCTCTGTGTCTTTGTCCGGTCCGTGATCCATGTGATCGTGGGCAGACAATTAAACTGAAGCAGGAACTTCTCAATAGCACTCTCTCCTTGTGGGCGTCCTGAATCTTGGGTTGGCAATAATGATTAGACGAGAAGGCAGTTTTATCTCCAAAACATGGAACTGCGATGGGCACTTGTTTTGTCCCATCGTACGTCAACCTTTTCATGGGTCGGTGGGAGATGTCCCACTTGTTTGGAGATAAAAATAAATTTCGTCGCAGTATTGTGTTTTACAAACACTATATTGACGACTTGTTGATTGTCTGGAATGGTTCGGAGCAGGATTATTAGAATTTTTTTGAGTATGTTACAAACAACGAAGAAAATCTTAAATTTACCTATTGTTATCTTCCACAGCACATATAATTCTTGGATCTACATTTATATATAGATACGACTAAAAGTGCAATCGGATATTTATAGGAAAGAAAATGCAAGAAATTCTTTGTTACATGCCAACAGTTGTCATGCCCGTCCTCTGTTTAAAGGTTTCCCATGAGGACAGTTCCTGCGTTTACGTTCCTGATAGAGATACATTAATTTGCATGGACAGGGATCGATCTGGGTATGATAATAAGAACACCACAGATACACAGAGACACTCCAGCAAATCTTATAATACAGATGTACCATACTTTATAACAACTTACCGTGAACAGGCAGTCTCAATTAAATCTATCATACAAAAACATTGGAGAATATTGTCTCTAGATCCTCTGATCCGCAGTGTAGTGGGCTGGGCCATGTATAGTATTTAGAAAGGCTTCTACACTAGGGAACATACTTTCACCAAGTATGTTACGTTCAGCAAAGTCTAATAAAACCTCGACATTCTTTCCTGGTCTGAAAGGTTCATTCAGCTGCGGACGCTGTAAAATTTGCCCGCATATGATTAAGACTACTCATTTCCACAATCAGGATAAAACACATAATTTCAAAATTAACACATTTATAAAACTAAATTTGTTGTATAAGAACACAGAAAAAGAAAAAGAACCCTCTAAAAAGCACTCAGACAAATAATACAGAAAATAATAATAGTAATTTATTAAATCAAAATAAGATGGAAAACAAAAAACAGCTGACTGAAACCCTGCCTGACTAAACAAAATAAATTAACATAGGACAATGAAAAGAATAAATAACCCCAAGAAAACTAAGCTATCATAAAAAACAAAACATATAATGAACAAAACCTCAGAAAATAAAACCACTATGGGAACAAAGTTCCCATAGTGATCCACAACCGGCCGGTTTCTACTTTGATTCGCCTCTGCTGTTTGCTGGTTCATCGCACTGGCTTTGGATGCTTTTTTCTCTTCTAATCATAAATATATGATTAAATGGGCTAATGATCTAGGACTGGTAATTGATAAGGAGAACATTTACAAAATTATATATCAATGGTATCTTACACCAAAAAGGCTCAAACAGATATACCCTGAGTCTTCTGATCAATGCTGGAGAGGGTGTGGTTCTGTTAGAGATATGGTTCACATCTGGTGGAACTGTCCAATTATACAAAAATTCTGGACATATATCCAAGAAATTATTGACACTATAACTGGGGTTGAGATCTCTTTGGATCCCCTGACTTATCTATTGGCAAAACCAATAGAGGTTATGAATCACTCAACGAGACGTCTAATCTCTCATATTATGACTGCCGTCAGGTGCTCGGTGTTCCGAGATAGGATGGTATTTTCCCCCCTCCCCCGCTCCGCCTCCTCCCCTTTCTCCTTTTCTTTCTTTCTTCGTTATATCTATTTTTGTTAATTGGTGAGCAGTATATTGTAAAATATGAGTTGGTATTGTATTAGACCGCACTACTTTATATTGACAATTTATGGTATTGTTTGATGATATTATTATTGTTGTTATTATTAATATCAATATTATTTATACTATTACTTTTGTTTTATTATTGTATTACAAATTTGGAAAAACTAATAAAAAGTATTTGAAATAAAAAAAAAATGTTTGGCAAGCCCAGAAAATTAGATGTTGGTGTATTAATCCCAAAGAGGCTATTTTTTATGGCATGGTATTTAAGAATAAAGAAATTATAGCTACATGTTTCCTTGTGGCATTTCAAGCAAATTAATTATTTTTAGAACATCTCCTGACCCTGTCAGGAAGGGCTGCTTGTTATCAGGTTGCTATGTGACACATCAATACTAATTAGAAACTCTTAGTCCAGTACTGCTTTTTAGTACATCATTTCTGGAAAGGGGCTATCAGTAGATTTGATTATAAAAAAAATTCAAGGGGCCTCTAACATTAATTAGGATTAATTAGTCCATCGGTAAAAGTATATCCAATACAATGACATCAAACATACTGTATACTAGACAGAAGAAATATAGAAAGAGAAGCACTTGCTATTAAAAATTGTAGACAGTCTTTATTCATTGAGAAACTAAGCCTTCTGCCCACTTCCGACTTGCATATGCTCCATATTCTTTCTAATAAAGGATGTTTTTTTACTCAACCGTGAACGCATGTGTAAAGAACTCATGGCCCAGTGGATAAGGTGCTAGCTCTGAAGTGACATTGACTTGAGACCTGGTGATTGCTCAGCATGATATAATTTACCTGCCTGTCTCTTGGATACCTGCAATTAGACTACAAGCCAATCAGAGCAAAAACTCTTGCTGTGTTGTACAATACTGTCTCTCTCCATGACCAGAGTCTACCGCAAAGATCAAGTTGCTGTACTGGTCCTGTTACAGAGTACTTGGTTTTATGTTGTAGGCGTCAGTACCGGCTTTTAGTGAACCATCAAGAAAATTCTTCATACAGAATATACTGTAATATTGTATACATGGCCTTCAAAACCTGTGGTGTCTCAGAGAATCTTCACATACCGGTACTTTACTATAAAATCTGTTGGTCCATTATAATATATCACTGCCTGCAGAGAATCTACAGTAGTACTACTGCAGTTTGTTTTCTCTTATTGTAATATGATAACAGGAATTCAAGCGTAATCAAGCAGATCAGTGGAATCCAAAAAGAGTTTTTGGATTCCACTTGAAAATTTACTGCATTCCGCCTTATGGAAGCGACCCTCTCCCTTGGTTCGAGAACCTGCCGGGAGGAACACCCACGATCTAGTGTTCTGTGCTGTTATGGAAACACGGACTTCCGGGAGAAGCAAATAATTCAGACACACAGTTGTCTTTCTCAGTTACTTCTCAGTTTATTGTTTCAAAGGCATAAGCTTTAATAGGCATATTAGTGGTGTCCTGGAACATTCCAGTATGTATCACAAGTTATACAGGACAATAACATTTTATCTTATTGTATTGTATTGTATTGTATGTCTTTATTTATATAGCGCCATAAATGTTCATAGCGCTTCACAGTAGTAATACATATCATATAAATAACAAATAATATAAATAACAGATCATGGGAATAAGTGCTTCAGACATACTGTAAAAGTAACATTAAGGAAGGAGTCCCTGCTCCGAGGAGCTTACAATCTAATTGGTAGGTAGGGAGAACGTACAGAGACAGTAGGAGGGAATACTAGTAAGTGCGTCTGCAGAGGGCCAAGCTTTATGTGTCATGTGTCCATGATTATCCAGTGCTACTCAAATGCTTCTTTAAGCAGATGTGTCTTAAGGTGAGTCTTAAAGGTGGATAGCGAGGGGGCTAGTCGGGTATTGAGGGGAAGGGCATTCCAGAGGTGTGGGGCAGAAAGTGAGAAAGGTTTAAGGCGGGAGAGGGCTTTAGATACAAAGGGGGTAGAAAGAAGACATCCTTGAGAAGAACGCAAGAGTCTGGATGGTGCATAGCGAGAAATTAGGGCTGAGATGTAAGGAGGGGCAGAAGAATGTAAAGCTTTAAAAGTGAGCAGGAGAATTGAGTGCGAGATACGTGATTTAATCGGAAGCCAGGAGAGGGATTTCAGCAGGGGAGACGCTGAGACAGATTTAGGAAAGAGTAGAGTGATTCTGGCAGCAGTGTTTAGGATAGATTGTAGGGGAGACAGGTGAGAGGTAGGAAGGCCGGACAGCAGAAGGTTGCAGTAATCGAGACGGGAGAGAATGAGGGCCTGAGTCAGAGTTTTAGCAGTTGAGTAACAGAGGAAAGGGCGTATCTTTGTGATATTGCGGAGGAAAAAGCGACAAGTTTTAGAAACGTTTTGAATATGAGAGGACAATGAGAGTGAGGAATCAAGTGTAACCCCTAGGCAGCGTGCGTGGGCTACTGGGTGAATGATCGTATTTCCAATAGCAATGTTAAAGGAGGTAGTAGGGCCAGGTTTGGGAGGAAGTATAAGGAGCTCTGTTTTTGCCATGTTAAGTTTCAGTCGGCGGATGGCCATCCAGGATGATATTCCAGAGAGACATTCAGAAACTTTGGTCTGTATAGCAGGTGTAAGGTCAGGGGTTGAAAGGTAAATTTGTGTGTCGTCAGCATAGAGGTGATATTTAAACCCAAAAGATGTGATTAGGTCACCTAGAGAGAGTGTGTAGATAGAAAAGAGAAGGGGTCCCAGGACAGAGCCCTGGTGTACCCCCACAGAGAGATCAATAGAGGAGGAGGTGTTAGCAAAAGAGACACTGAAGGTACGATGGGAGAGGTAAGAGGAGATCCAGGATAAAGCTTTGTTCCGAATACCAAGAGTATGGAGAATGTGAAGGAGAAGAGGGTGGTCCACAGTGTCGAATGCTGCAGAGAGGTCGAGTAATATGAGCAGAGTGTAATGACCTCTGTCTTTGGCAGCGTGGAGGTCGTCAGTTATTTTAGTGAGGGCTGTTTCAGTAGAGTGAGCAGTGCGGAAGCCAGATTGTAGAGGGTCTAGGACAGAATAGGTGTTGAGAAAGTGTAGCAATCGAGAGAATACAAGACGTTCAAGGAGTTTGGAGGCAAAAGGCAGGAGGGAGACAGGTCGATAGTTAGAAGGACAGGTAGGGTCAAGCTTGCTGTTTTTGAGTAATGGTATGACTGTTGCATGCTTGAAGGATGATGGAAAGGTACCAGAGTAGAGGGAAGAGTTAAAGATCTGTGTGAGCATAGGGATTATAGAAGGAGCAAGAGGTTTTAGGAGATGGGAGGGAATGGGATCAAGAAGGCAAGTGGTAGAGGGAGAAGAGGAGATCAGCAGTGACACATCCTCCTCCGAGATAGCGGAAAAAGAGTCAAGAAAGGCAGGAGGAGAGTTGGGAAGCATTGTGGGATGGGAGGAGGCAACAGATGGGATGTTCTGCCGTATGGACTCCACCTTTTCCTTTAAAAAGTCATCAAAGTCCTGAGGTGAGATGGAGGAAGAAGAGGAGGCAGCTGAGGGTGGTCTGAGAAGAGAGTCAAAGACAGAAAAGAGACGGCGTGGGTTAGACTTGTGTGTGTTGATTAGTGATGAAAAGTAGGTTTGTTTAGCTTGAGAGAGGGCAGAGTTGAAACAGGATAGCATAAATTTGTAGTGAAGGAAGTCTGCGAGAGTATGAGATTTCCTCCAGAGGCGTTCAGAGGAACGAGTGGAGGAATGCAGCATGCGTGTGTGGGAGTTTAGCCAGGGTCTGGGGTTAGAAGGGCGAGGACGGCAGAGAGAAAGCGGGGCATGAAGATCAAGAGAGGAAGATAAGGCAGAGTTGTAGTTCCTGACCAGGTTGTCAGGGTCTGCAGCAGAACTGAGAGAGGAGAGGGAGGAGCGTAAAGTGGAATCAAGAGCTGGTAGGTTAATAGAGCGCAGGTTTCTGCAAAAATGAGGGCGAGATGGAGATGGAGAGAAGCAAGAGAGAGAAAATGAGATGAGGTGATGGTCAGACAGAGGAAAAGGGGAGATGGAGAAGTCGGAGAGAGAGAAGTTTTTAGTGAAAACCAGGTCTAGGTAGTGTCCATCCTTGTGGGTGCTGGCTTCAGTCCACTGTTGAAGGCCAAAAGAAGAGGTTAGAGAAAGAAAGCGGGAAGCCCAAGGGAGAGAGGGGTCATCAATGTGGCAATTGAAGTCCCCAAGGAGAAGAACAGGGGAGTCTGAGGAGAGAAAGAAAGAGAGCCAGGATTCAAAGTGAGAGAGAAAGGCAGAAGGGGGATGAGTAGAGGAAGGTGGGCGATAGATGACCGCCACATGGACCGGGAGAGGAGAGAAGATCTGGACTGTGTGAACCTCAAAAGAGGGAAAAGCAAGAGAGGGGGGAGTAGAAACTGCTCGGTAGCGGCAGAGAGAGGAGAGCAGGAGCCTCCACCCCTGCCACCAGGGCGCGGAGTGCGGGAGAAGGAAAGGCCACCATAGGAGAGGGCAGCTTCCAGAGCAGAGTCAGTCTGAGTGAGCCAGGTCTCAGTTATGGCAAATAGGAGCAGGGAGTGAGAGAGAAAGAAGTCATGCACAGAGAGGAACTTGTTAGAAAGGGAGCGAGCATTCCAAAGGGCACAGGAGAAAGGGAGAGAGGAGGGAGGGTGGCAGGGAAAATTAAGACATACCCCTCATATATACATTAACACCACTGATCCGTTGATTTGTTGTGAATGACCGCCACGAGTTCCATTGAAGAGGTTCCGTTGGACTTTCCACCACTCGATGACCGAGAGTGGTTCCACTGCCTACAATTGCACTCTGCTTGTGAGTTTTACTGTTTTTTTTAAACTATGTTTATATAAAGCTATCTGCATTATCCTCTGTGTCCTCTCCTCTATTTTTTGGGAGCTTCCTGTCAACCCTGCTGCTGATGATCTACAAACCTGAGTTGGTTCCTCATAATAACCGAAAGGCCCATATTTCTTGCACTAAATGTGAATAAGATTACTGCCATATACTATTGGGATTTTATATTTTTTTACTCTATTGCACTATTGTGTGTTTTTCTCTTATTGTAATATATAGTATACAGATCTAAATGAAGAATGCACATGCTCTGTATTAAATCATAGAGCAGGAACCAGATTTTTAGTTGATAATCATCTTAGACATTTTAAGTGCTATGTTGTGTTTGAATAAAGAAGATGCCCAGGTAATATACAAGTATTTTTCTTTTTACTTGTTTTGACTATAAAACAATAATAATGCACCTTTCACTGGTGACAAAGAACAACCACTATAATTTGCAAACCATTTTACAGTAATTGGTTTTTATAGTCACATAGTAATAGAATATGTGAAGTATATACAATTGTATTGAGGAAAAACTACGGTGCATAGTGCAATTACCTAAAGAAATATCACCAAGTAGTTGTCGTCTGTTGAATAATGCTGGGTTTTTTCCAGGAGTCTAATGGAAGACTTGTTTTTTGTATTAAATACCCAATCTGGCTTTAGATTCTAGCATATGTGTAAATAGACTAAACATTTGAAGAGAGTCGACACATACACCAAAGAAGTTTAAGCAGTCTGCCCAGAACAATAGGGCTTCTAAGTGGGAAAATATATTTTCCACTTTATAAAGCAGCTTCAAAAATGTGATACTTCTTCAAAATATCAAGGCTTGCTGTTTTGTAAATATTAAGAAACAGGTTTGCCCTACATGACCCAAAAGACAGTGACCACAGTACTTCGGCAAAGACTATATCATTGTGTATTCCGCAAACATCTGTTGTTTGTCGTGGCTGCTGGAAATATGTCTCCAAAACCTGGCGCTTGCAATGTCTCCACCTATTTATCATTCTCCTCGCCTTACCTTCCTTGACTCCGTAACTTCTAATACCTTTCTCATACACCACTTCTCCTTTTCCTTGAAAACACTACAGTACCGGCACAAGTCAACAATGGGGAACTTCTAATCTTAGTAGGTGCATGTTGCTCTCGTAGCTAGCTTACCTCCTGGAGTCCTCTTAGTACTGGAACAAAAAGTGCTTCTTTTGTGCGAATAAGGACAGTCTTTACAAAGTTCATAAAAGTATCACAGTGCGGTCCCGGCACACGGGGACAGCTGGGAACACCTATTCATGATAGGTAGAAGGTGCTGCCATAGATTGCTTGCCTCCTGAGATCTCCTTAAGGTCAGAACAAAAAGTGTTTATTTTCCATGATTGAGGCACAAGCTTCAAAAAGACTTGCAGGCTGACATTCAGGTAAAACACCCAGGAACACACAGGAACGTAGGTTAACCCGATCACATGAGACACACAACTGAGAAAGGTGCCGGGCAGTCTGGGCAACACAACAGCTTTCACACTGACCAGATTCCCAAGTGGAAAAGGTGTTGCACACGCCCCGGTGAGGCGAAAGCGATATGCCCATACATGGGTCTCCCCAGGCATAGAATGTCTGATACATCCCCAGGCTTATAGCTCTCTTGCAAAGCCAGTCTAGAAATAATCCGTAGCGTCCTGAGATACTGGAGAATAGCAGTACCACTGCTTTCACAGAGGCACAACACAATTCAGGGTAAATTGGAATTAAAGGGGAAAACCTGGGTGCCCAACACTAACCTCATGGTTGTCCTGATGAGAATAGGCCACAGGGCAGAGATTCACGTGGTTTCAAAGTGTGTTTCTCTCATGTGGCTGAGCACACTTTTGCACAAAAAGAAGAAACGTTAGTACTTAGCAGTCCCAATATGCAACTAAAGAAAAGATGACTCAACAGAAAAACAGAAATTAGCAGCCTGCTTGGTATAGGCATATAACTCTGAGGGGCATATGTATCAAGTCAAAAGTGGTGAAACCGTAGGGCAAAAGATCTGTATAATATGTGTAGCTGAGTCCCCAACCCTGCCTCCGGTGCGGGGAGCTGCCCGGCTATTGCCCTGAGCTCCATGCGATTGGGAGTGTGGGGGCGCCTATTTTGCAGGTCGCTCATGGGCAGTGCGGCGAGGTGCGCATGCGCAGTGGAGGAGGCGGCGGCCATCTTAGGATAGCTCCACACATGCAGCCACGGGACTACATGTCCAACAATCCTCAGGTGAGAGGGAAACAACACATGGGATTGTCCCAGCCAATAGGACTCTGAAGGGAGGAGGAACAGGATATCCTCCATGTGCGTAAAGCCCGCGAGTCAGTCTTCCAGGAGCGGCAGAGAGGACGGATGCGTCCAGGGTGCCAGTAGCCCCTGGGCTAGACCAAAACTCTGCCCCCAGGCCCTAGACAGGCCCTGAGACACCAGAGAAGTAGTATTGTAGGGAAGGCCCCAGATAGGGACTTTTCCCCTTACTAGTATTGTTGCGCCGGTGGCGGACGGACACATGGTGCTCTGCGACCTGGGATCATGCTACAGTACCCCAGAACATTCAGGTGAGACACTGGCTGGAGCTCACCCCACGAGGAGGATCAGGACCCATAAGAGAGAGGGGAATTGTGTCAGACATGCTCCAACACACTGCGCCAAGCAGCACCTGGGTACGGGAGTACCCAACGTGCAACAACATTTGCAGGGAGTAGCGCTACCTCACATTTGGGTGGGAGTGCTGGGACAGGACACCAGGAGTTATTGATGCCACACCACCCTCATTACTGTGGGGGAACCACACCGTGTTTGGGGTCACTGCCTTATACTGTGGGTACCCGTATATGGTGTTATCTGTGTTTAATATGTGTGTACAATAAAGCTTAGTTATATACATTGTGTGGTGTATTACTTACTAATGTGTATTGGTTCCTGTGAGGGGTTATCCTGCCAACGCTGGGATCCCTCATAGGTGGAGACGCTGCATGCAAGGAGAAAGAGCTCACCCCAGGCTCCCAGAGGTGGAGACTTAAGCCTCCTGTGAACAGAAAGGTACAGCAGCACACGTAGTTGCCCACGTAGTTCCCTTAGGCATAGGGAAAGGGGGCTACATATATATCAAAGAAAAAATCTTATTGAACCTGTAACAGGGGAGTTATCCCTGTTCAGGAAATGTGACTCTAATCCAGCAGTGTGGTGGTTAACCGCTGGTAGTCAATTATCCAACACCACCTGCCTGATTAGCTTCTTAGAAAAGCCTGTCTTTGGAGACAAGAAGGGAGATTGTTCCTGAGTCTCACAACTTGTGAGACTGACCATGGGGACAGAGGTCTTGAGCCTGCCAGAAGAAACAGCAGAGCTGCTTGCAAGACACAGGGGAAAAAACCTCTAAACCTGAATGCTGGCAGAACCTGAGAAAAGGCAGCAACCCAGGAAAGAGAGAAGCCTTCCCCACTACAGCTACCAGAGAGACAGATAAGACTTTCTTTTGGAACTGTTATGTATCTGTATATATGTTTATATTTTGGGGCTGGTGAATAGCTTAGCTAACCAACCCAGTCAGAGAGGGCTGGGCTACATGTGTAGATAGTCTCCAAAGCGGAGATAGGTTTTTGTTTGGCTTATTTGCATATGTTTTGCTGTGTTAAGGAAACAGGCGCAATAAAAGCCTTATGTAATTTCACCTTATCAAGTCTCCCTTGCATACCACAACGCACGTCCTCCTACAGAACCCAATATAATTTTTTCTTTGATACATCTGATGCAAACAAAAAATTGCCCCAGAATTGCACTACTTTTGCCTTGAAGCATAGACCTCTCTGAGTATCCTCCAAGTAGGGTTGCCTGGTGTCTTCTCCAAAGACAACGGTGAAAGGTGAGACGCTCAAGACACACACCCCTTTCGCGTCTCTTCACTCCATGCTGTTTCCTCCTCTCCTTGGCCCCACTCCAGGCTCCTGACACCACCACCTGATTGTCTGCATTACGCAGCAGCAGCCAGTCATAATAGAGGAGGCTGGCCAGCCCCCTAGCAACATCCCTGTTCTGATGATTCAGAAAGCCTCGATAAGTGGGCTGAATCGCCATTTTTTGGCTGCAGTCCAAAACACAATCGCCAAGTGAGCCACGATAATCCACTTATCGGCAGGTTTTGAAACTTGTACAATTCTACTGTAGCTTAGCTTATCGCGGCTAATCGTGGCTGTAGAATGGTGATTTACTCCCAAATTCCTTTCGCCAGAAAACGTTGGCGTGAAGCTCCCAAGAAGTTTCAGAGGCGGCAACGAGAGAGGGACTTAGGAAAAAAGTTGCCATGGCGACAAGTCTAAGAAGCTGCCTTAGCCAAGGTAAGTGCAGTTTACAGAGGCCTTTGCCGCTTCCCCGGCACCTGATTTAAGTGCCTTCAGGAAGCGCACGGGGCCTCTGTAAACCCAGCACCCCCCGCAGACAATCTCGAGCCCCCCAGTTTGCGCACCGCTGAGATAGACTGCAGAGAGACATGTGACATAACCCTAGAAGAAGTCAATACACGGATGAAACTAGTTGGGCATTTTGGACTGCAGAGGCCACCGTACCCTCTCCACCTGGAATCATAGCGGCTGACGTGAGATTGATACAAGGCAACCCGGGACGCGAGTGAGAGACGCAGAACGGGGAACCCGTGCACACGGACAAGCCTACAGCAACGAGCTGAGTCTGGAGGGTTGGAGTGCGCCCAAAGTCACTCTGTTTTTGACCAGCGGGGAAAGTGTGAGTTGTCCCTTTCCCCCCTGTGTTGTTTGTCAATGAAAGTAAAATGTTAATGCATCAGATTGTATGCATCTGTGCTTTCTTTTCTACATGAGATTTTTCAAGGAGTAACCACTTCGGAGGATCATGTTCCATGGAGTTGCAGTATAAGTGATATCAGTGTTTATTTGTATTCACTGGGTTTATTGCACGGTTATATTGCACTGTTATAATCACGTTCTTGTTTGCGCCACGAGCACCAGTTTGTTTAGTTTAGTGTTTTTTGCGGTTTGGGATACCGCAGGTGTTTAGGCTGCATTTGAGTTTGTTCCCAAGATATCAATTTTATTTGTTTGCACCTTATTTTGTTCCTGTTATAAAATATACTCCTGCCTGGTGAGTGCAATCTATCAGGGGGAGTGGTATGAGTTCTCCTGCAGGGATTGCTTTCACATTCCTGGAGCCTAGAAGAGATGGAGACGCTGACACCAATAAGAAAGAACCATCGTCTACCCCAGAACCCTGTCCTGATGTCCCCACTACCACCGGCGGACTACTCGGTATCCTGTAAGCTAGCAAGTACCAGCACTACACACCTGGTAGCAAGGCAAATCTCCCAGAGGGTGGGGGAAACACCGTTACAGAGGATAGGAAGAGCATTTAGAAAGTCAAGTTCTCACAGTTACAGTGTTGGAGCAACATGGAGAAGAGAGGCTTGCAACAGCAGCAGTACCTGGTAGATCATCGGGGAGGCTTTCATCCAGCAGTGGATCAGCAAGGACTGAAAATGATTATATATAACTATTTAAATATTACTTTACTATAACAATTTTTTATTTTATTTTTTTAAACCTGAGAGTTAGGGCCTTTTCCTTTGAATATGCCACTTTCTATGCTGAGCACCTGGGAATTTCATGTCTATCACCGTGTTCAGGAAAAAAGGGATCCCTTAAGTTTTCCATCAATTTATATATTTCTCAATCCCCATGAAAATGTGCACAATTGTAGGTCTGTTATGGAGATTAACACTATATGAAAAGCACAATTTTGACAACTGATGTTGTTTAAATTAATCTCACTGTACTATGTCAACAAGTACCAGATACACTGCCGTACATTCGTGTTCATTAAACGAGAAATAGGAGTTTTTCCTTCGTAGCTCATAAATGTGTTAAACTGTTGTAATCTAATCTTAAACACTAAGATTACTCTAAAGTTGGAGTTCAAAGTGTATGTTCAAAATGTCCTCCTTCGACTGAGCCATTGATTGAGCCACCTGTGCTGAAGCAGGGATATCCTGAAAACCTGACCTGTTGGTGGCCGTTGAGGACTGGAGTTGCCCACTCCTGGCCTATAAGGAGTTCAATCAAAATTACCTGTGAGTAACTTTAAAATTGCTAACTGTTCCATGGAAGAAAGACTGCATGACGATTCATATGCATTTTTTTTATAACTACGATTATTTTCTCCATCAACACGGCAAAATCTCAAACTGAAAATACTGCACATGTACTAAAACATTTCTAAAAGCTTTGTGCTTTGAAGATAGCATGCAGCAGAGCACTCAAGCACTGACAATGTTAAAGCATTGGTCTCATTCTGAGGTTTCAAAAATTGTTTTCTTTCAGAAATTGCCTTTATAAGGTTCCATACATTTTTATTCACCTACATTGCTCCTTCCAACCCTGGTTCATTATTATAATTACATTTTAAAAGCATGGTTAACCTATGTACCATATATGTTTAGTTTTGCAATTACTTTAAATAAAATTGCAGCTAGCTGCCAGAATAACTGCAATAAAATTAGCATGAGCAGATCGTCCAAGGGCAGCTCCAGTGACCTTCACAGGCTGGATTTTAGATTGAAGAGTATGATTAGATTACTGTAGCCTTCTACTGACTGTCCTATCATCATCAGCCTTCTATTTCCTGCCATGTTTTTTAAATTCCTATGTAACCCAGGTCCTCCGTGGGTTTGTATTGTTTCCCCTACCTCGTCGGGTGGTAAGGAGTGTGGCGGGGTCCTCCGGTGCCCAGGGTTGTCCCTGTTGGCCTCCGTTGCAGGGGGAGAGGCGTGGCGGGTGCCGGAGCGGTGACAGGCGGCGACTGCGTCGCTAGGGAATCCCGGCGGCTCCCTTTGTAGGGCGCCGCCATATTCTTTGCACTCGCGCAGTGATAGGAGGTACAGTGGCCATACAGGAAGACTTGCGCCTGCGCAAACAGGTTTGGCCTGGAACTACAGCCCCCAAAAGGAATAAGGGCTGGACACACATGACGCCAGGGAGCCTATAGGGCTGCAGCAAATCCCTGCTTCCAGGGATTGATACATTTCGTGTGCGGCAGCCCACGCCAGTCAGTGCCAGGAGAGGCTAGGGGTAGGTGGTGAGTGTGCAGGAGTCAGTGACCCGTGCACTAGGCCAGCAATTTCCCCTAGGCCCCAGACAGGCCCTGAAACACTGTAGCCTTGTGGTGACTTCGGGGACAGGCCCTAGGATAGGGAACCTGCTCTATTACTACTGCGGAGATAGTTTAGGGACACAGCAGTCGCTGCACCCCTAGGAGGGGTCTGGGACCAGGCCTCACAAGAAGAAGAGACCTCATCCGGGTGGGATCGCCCCAGAGGGACATCGCAGAAGGGATCGCTGAGCGGCGGATCCTTTTCAAAGCTGTCTGTGGGCCCGGGTGCATGAGCACCCGGCAGGTACCTTTATAAGTGCACCAACTATATATATATATATATACTGTCACACGAGTGGGCCGCGCGGACACCACACACTTGGGGTTGGTTATGAGACATTGGACACGGTGTGGGGAACACGGTGGAGGGTTGCGTCCTGCGTGATGCGTTGGCTAGTTGTACTCTTAGGGAGAAAGGGTATATACTGCGTTTATACATGTACAATGATAAGCCTGACATAAGTAAAGAGTTATTATTGTATTATTATTACTGACTCAATCAGTGGCTGAGCCTTCGTCTGAGCCCTCTGTGCTGAAGCAAGAATATCCTTAAAACCTGACCTGTTAGGGGGTCGTGAGGACTGGAGTTAAGCACCGCTGACATACACACATCTATATACTACATTACAATCAGCAATATACATATATATGTATATTTAGATTGTGAATTGTATTATAAGTTAGGGCGTATTGACACCACAGCAGGCTGAATATTTTGATCTTTTCTCAAGAATGGTTGGGCAGACACAAAACCTGCAGCGCCGAACGGACATGAACACATTCAGGCTTTTCAGAGCACAACCTTCCCTTTAGGCAGGTGTGAAATACATGACAGAACAAGTGGTTCTGTAACCTCACATGTATAGACACTTCCTAACCATTAATGTCCCTGGCCAAACGTATTGTGCTTTCTCTCCCAGAATGCTTTCTTTTAACAAAGCCCTGCAATCCGAACGCCACAATAATTTGGCCTTTCAGCCATCCATGGCAGCATTATTTGCATAGCGTTTCTTACTATAATTAACTGCATTAAATCTAATGCTCCAAAGCAGAAGTTTGTGCCTAGAACAGCAGTGCCATTAAATCATATGGCAGACAGTAATATGCAAAGGGCAGCTCACCTGAAAATATGTGCTTCCTGTTGTGTGACTCAGATGCTAAATGGTGCATCAAAGCCAGAAATTAATGTGGCAAAAAGAAACTCTGAAGCCAAAGACAAGTTTAAAAAAAAAAAGGGATCTGATGTATTCAGTTACGTAAAACCAAACCACCTATTAATAGAGATGTGTAAAATTGCTCTAGTTTGATTTACAAATGTTTGTTTAAATAATTTTGTAAACACAGAATGCCGGCAAGCTCCAGAAGTCCCAAAACATACCACATAATATATATATATATATATATATATATATATATATATATATATATATATATATATATATATATATATATATATATATATATATATATATAAGTATCAAAAGGAGTGCTACTGGGCGTGGCCAAATGTATACAACAAAAGACAGTAAAGCACAAAGCTACATCCAATATGACAAAAATACACAGTGAAATACCTATATATTCTCTTTAAAAAGGGTAATTTAGTTAAACCCGTTGGCCAAAGCATTATAAGCCTGCAAACTACATCGGATCAAATGGACAGATTAAATGTGATCATTCTCCCTCCAAATATGGGGTTAAATGAGAATTTGAATCAGGTAGTGTTAGGACCTGCAAATTTGGTCATGCCTTGATGTGGCTTGCAGGCTTATAATGCTTTTTTTGTGCTTTCTAATTTGTATTTCTGTTATTTTTCTGTTATTTTTTTGGTGTTTGCTTTAATTGTTTAATTGTGGTTTACTTTGATGTGTTTCTTTTGCTGATTGTTTTGTTTTTAGGTTGACCATTGACTGTCATAGTGGTAAATCATGCCCATATAATATCAATCAATGGGTAGCAGGGGTGGAGGGTGGGGCTTGTTGCCCAGGAGAAGGTGGTTAGGCCTACCAGGTGGGTAGCATGGGAGGGTGGGTTAACCCCCTAATTACTATGAGGGCCGCCAACAGAAATAATGCGGCCCAGGACAAATGAAAGGAGCAGCCCCCCTCCCTCCCAACCCATACCACATCTACCATACCCCAAAAAAATTTAGAGCGCAACTTTTACTTAACTGTTTTCTTGTTATTGTAATACAGAAAAAAACATTACATTGCAATCTGTTTATTTTAATATTTTCAACAAAGATACCCAATGCTACATCCAATGTGACAAAAGGCCTGGGGGATTGAGCATGGACCTTGTAGGGGGGGTAAGTATGGGGGTAGGGGGTTTAAGTATAGACCTGTGTCTGGGGGGGCTAAATATGGGCCTAGGGGTGGTGGGTTAAGTATGGGCCTGGGGCGGTTAAGTATGAACCTAAGGGGTAATGGTGGTGGTGGTGTGGGGTTGAATGCCTGCCCAGAGCTAGAGGCTCAGTTAGGACCCAGTAGAGGTGTTGGATATGGGGGGCGTTGATGCCTCGGGTATAGAACCTTTAACCAGCAATACACAGGTGAAAATGTTAATATTTAACATTATGTAGACTTCTCCAGCACACATTGCGTGTACATGCTAAAATGTCTGTGACGCAAAATATACACACAGAAAACAAATAGACCGTTTAAAGCTGCAGACAAAACAATATCCTACATGTGTTTTTTTTTTAATAAATCAATTCTGTACTATGAGAAAATACTTGAAGCATTTTATTTTGTATATAATGTAACAAGCATTTTTTTGTTTCTATAGCAACCCTTTACAAAGTCACACCCCCTTCCTCTTCTGAAACAGGCTCTGGCACACCCCTTTTTGAGTCGGCCCTCTCTCAAGCAGTGCACCAATTCTATCTAGTGACTGCCTGGTCACATGATCTTAGTGGCTAATCACTGGTATATTGTACTATTGTAGCCCTTTCTACACATATATGTGCAATCGGATTATATCTAGTAACAAATAATTCAAAAGGTATATGAATGTGTATGCATCAAAAACACTATCAAAAAGTAGGCAAATAGTGACTATCAGGCCCGCAGACACCTGTCTCGACTGTCCCCCACTGTGAGCAGCCCTTGTGACCATATTACTAGAGTCCAGAAAAAATATGTCCACTCTATCAGGTTGACACAAAAAAAAGGGGAAGTTAGCAACAGTTGCACATATATGTATAGAAAGGGCTACAATAGTACAATATGCCAGTGGTTAGCTACTTGTGCAGATTACCATGTTCTGCTCAGCTTTGATCATTGTATCTTTATTCATACATCTTAATTATTCAGTGCTCTGTTAGTGATCATCTGCCTGTTTTACTAGTTTTGTAGGCACCTTACCCGGGTACAGCCATCTACACCTCATAAGGGGATTTTCTCAGTCACCCTTTTGATGTGTGGTTCTCTGTTGTGGTGACTCTTGGTACAGGAGGGCCCCGGGCATGCGGCGGGTTCCGTTCTAAGGGCCCGTCACAAAGTGAAAATCGCCAAAAAGCGGAATTGGCGATTTTCGGTGTGTGCGCATAAGTAGCGCTCTTTGATAAAGCGCTACTTAGCGCGAAATGCATTAGAGGACCCTTTTTATGTAGCTTTTGCTACCATGCATCTCTATTAAAGCATTTTTAATTTTCAACAATCAGCCTCCAGCCCTACTTTTTTCTGCAGTGCTCTACCTTCTCTCCACGCATACTTGTAATGCAGTGGTGCGCAAACTGGGGGGGCAATGAGGCGCAAGATTATTTAGGGGGGCGCGGGCCGACAGACGCTGTGCGCGAGGGGCGGGCAGCTGAAGATGTGTGCGGGTGGCTGAACAGGATAGTGCAGGTGGCGGCAACGTGATGGTGTGTAAGCGCACGCGCAGGGGCTTCGGAGGTACGGGGAGGAGCACGCCCGAGCACGGTGAAGTCAAACGCCCCTCCTTCCAGTGTCTCCCTGCAATAGCGCTGTGTTCCTGCTCTCCTCCGCTGGCAACCTGCTTCGCTGCGATCCTCTGCAAGTGAAAGGATAGGCTGCCACTATATCAATCACACTATGAATGTACAGAAATAATGTAAAAAAACTGTGAAAACACAACATTGAAAACGGGAAAAAATAAATAATAAATAAATAATACTGTAGGTAGGAGTTTGGATGACAATGGGGATAGCAAGACAAAAAGCATGGAGGGGAAGGAAGAAAAAAAAGGGGGGGGAGAGGGAAGGGAGGTAGCAAAGAGGTGGATGAATGCCCCCCCAAAGGATTGCCTTTGTGCACGTACGCTCTCCCAAGCTTGGCGCTTGGGGAGACAAACAAAATTGACTTTGATGTGCGCTCAGCAGCAGTCAATACACACACACACATACACACACAGACACACACAAATAGCCCCGATCCACGCTTGCAAAATTATGCAGGACACCCTGTGCTCATGCTTGGAGAGTTGGTGATGTCACCGCTCTCAGCGGCAGTGTGGACGCAGCCTAATTTTGCAAGCGCGAGCTGTTGAAATATGTAAGTATTTAAACATATTTGGATTTATAGTGTATACCGTTTAATAAAGGGGTTTTTGTTTTTTTTTCATGTGATTTTGATTACATCATGCAGGGGGGGCCAGAGAAATTTTATGGATGAAAAGGGGGGCTCGGCATAAAAAGTTTGCTCACCCCTGTTCTATAGGATCTAGCTACTTTGTTCTCCGATATCTGAATACAATCCTAATTTGCTTGGACACTTGTTCAATGATTATGCCTTTCCGGGTCCACCAGTATGTATTTTATTAGATAAGCATGGACATAAATGAGCAATTTATGATGCAGTTTAGTGTGTCCACATGAAGTATATGATAAATTGTAGTAGGTCTACAAGAAGTTATAAAGTTGCAGCTCCACTGTATTTGGTCTACAGTGTAACTCTCCAGCGCAGATCTAACCTTAAGCTGTAAAAATTCACAGTCACGGCTTTAGACATTATATATCTACAGTCATGATAGGCAAGTAGCTTATGCATTTCTCTTTTCAGGTTATGCTAGTGCATTTTTACTTATAACAATGGGCAGCACTTATAGGCTGTTTCTATGGGACTGCTTTAGATCGATCGCTGCCTGCAAGGCATTGACCAGCAATATTTTCCATTTATGGGAACATCATTTAATGAGATGTTTATATATGCAAATGCCAAAACTATTTATTATTAAATACGTAGAGCAATCAAAGTTTGCTATGAGAGTGATTTTAATTTGTCATTACGTTCACTGTTTTTTTTATTAATTATGTCAATCACCGGTGGAAGGGAGGACCCTAGGGGAGGGATTATGGGCAGTGATGTCACTGGTGTCCTAGATGGGGGGGGGGGTGCTTTGTTTAGGGGTTGGTGTACTATTTAACCTCTTTTTAAGTCCTGGACGAAGGTGTATTAATACATGAAAACGTTGATATATTAAATATAATGAAGTTTTATTTCACCATACTGGTGTGCCAGTCTCTTTGAAGGATTACCCTATGCAGAAACAGTTAAGGACTGAGCACCCAGCTATTCCATAGAATGTATGGTGTGTATTTCTATTTCTTTTCTGTTTGATATACTACCACATGGTGGCACTTGGTGAGTACAACTAGTTTGTGATCTGGTGAGGTAGTATTAATATTTTGTTCGCAACTGTCATGTAGCTTTAGAGTTGTACAATTCACTCAGTAATTGTTGCTCCCTAAAATTTACTATTCCAAAAGTACAGGGAAACAGCCTCAGGCGAGGAGAAACCGGCTTGTGCGGCCAACACAACACAGGCGAACAATTTCTTCAAAGTGCAGGTCTCCTCAAATATAGAGATACGAAGTTGAGCTCTACTCACAAGTTCATGATGAAGTTCTCCTTTAATGTGACAGCCAAGAACAGCGGAAAGACAACGTCTCAGGTCCCATGTGGACCTTTCATCGGGTTGTCTTTCCACTGTTCTTGGCTGTCACATTAAAGGAGAATTTCATCATGAACTTGTGAGTAGAGCTCAACTTCGTATCTCTATCTGTGAGGAAACCTGTATTTTGAAGAAATTATTTCCCTAAAATGTACCCCACAAGGCATAACGAAGAACATACAGCACGCACTCCTCCTTCTCAGAGGTTGCATGTACAGAATGCTGCACGTTGGGTTCATTTTCATGAGTTATCTGCGACTGTGAGATTATCTACGAATTTGACCATTCAAATTCCATTAGTGTACATCTCGTTTTTATATATATTTTTTCGTCCAATGTCCAATTTTAGTTTTTATTTTGTTAATCTATCATCAAGTGGATTACATTTTTTAGCACTTTGAGGCTATGATTGAAGAATGATGCAGCCCACTTTTAAAACTTGTATCAACCATTCCCTGCCAGGGTGGAAATTGATCATTTTGATCCTGCTTGCACTCTGCTATTAGGTAATAAGCTCTATGTACAGTACGTCACTTAATTGTTGAGCTGCTGTAAGTAACAAAATGTGTGCTGGTAGTAAGGGTCAAAACTTTCACCTAATTTCTGTTGTTTGTCTAGTGTAAATATAGCATAAAGCTTCTGAAAATGTGTTCTATAGAGTTTTTTTTTTTATTAAAGGAGCAATCCACCCTAATTAACCCCCATTATTTTCTTTACAGGACTGGACCCTGGTTTCTGAGATACTCACTGGTGAAGTTACTAGTGTAACTAGTGTTATGATTTGCTTTTTAAAGGGGATTTAAATGACCAACCAATTGGAAGCCACAACCGGTGATGCAGCCATTTTGTTTCCCCTGAGGGAACTTTCAATCAGCTAACTTCAGAGGTATGTATCTCGGTTACCAGGCGGTCCATGGAGCTCAAAAATAGTTGCGTTTGGCTCAGGGGGGACACCCTGGTCCCCAACCTTGTAAACAAAATTGGGGCGAGGAGGAGGAAACAAATAGAAGGAACTGCACCTTTTACCTTTGTCTTCAGTAACAGATTTTCTCTGCTGAAATGAGCCATGGGGCTTTTAATGACACTTTGACCCATGGCTGTGATGCAACATTTTTTTTTGACCTGATTGCTGCTATGTGCAATAATTTACTATATGCATATGTATGTGCATATAGCATATAGTCAAACGATATGCCCAAGTATTTAAAACTAGTAACGGGCTAGGGTTGTATTAGCTTTGGTTCTGATCTGGAGCTCATTCTTTGGATGCTATAAAAATTTAGCCTTGGTCCCAAATACCATTGTTTACTGTCTTGTCAGTGTTTTTTTATATATATATATATATATATATATATATATATATATATATATATATTTTTATATATATATATATATATATATATATATATATATATACAGTGCTTGACAAATCACCCAAAAATCTACTCGCCGAACCAAAAAATCTACTCGCCACCTAATCCCGCCCCCAACCCCGCCCCCAGTCCCGCCCCCAACCCCGCCCCTAGTCCCACCCCCGCTTTAAAAAAAATACATAAATAAAATAAATTGAGTAAATTCCTAGTAAGAACATTCGTTTTTGACATAAGTTTATTTATTGTATTACATTATACTACAATTAGTCCTTGTTACGTGTGTGTGTGTGTGTGTGTGTGTGTGACTAGTTTCCTGTACCCCTTAACCATTGTCTGGACGCCCCCGCTTCACAATATTTAAAGCAGCAATCCCACCTGGGATCTTACCTGATCCGCAGTCCCTCAATGTCCAGGTACCCTCATTCCCGCAATGTTATACATTGGAGGGGATGTGTTCCCTACCTGTCTTCTGGGTTAGGGGGGATTCCGATGTCTCCCGTGTGAAGCTTGAGTCAGATCTGGAAGAAAGCAGTATGTTATTTCGGTGTAGTATAAGATATATAGGGTAAATAAAATATCCAGGTCCAGAGTGTGAGACAGAGAGAGTGTGGGTGAGAGACAGAGAGTGAGAGAGAGACAGACAGGGGAGAGACAGAGAGAGACAGAGAGGGGAGAGCGACAGAGAGGGGAGAGCGACGGAGACAGAGAGGGGAGAGCGACAGAGACAGAGAGGGGAGAGCGACAGAGACAGAGAGGGGAGAGCGACAGAGACAGAGAGGGGAGAGCGACAGAGACAGAGAGGGGAGAGCGACAGAGACAGAGAGGGGAGAGCGACAGAGACAGAGAGGGGAGAGCGACAGAGACAGAGAGGGGAGAGAGACAGAGACAGAGAGGGGAGAGAGACAGAGAGGGGAGAGAGACAGAGAGGGGAGAGAGACAGAGAGGGGAGAGAGACAGAGAGAGGGGGAGAGACAGAGAGAGGGGGAGAGACAGAGAGGGGGGGAGACAGAGAGGGGGGGGGAGAGACAGAGAGGGGGGGAAACAGAGAGGGGGGGAGAGACAGAGAGGGGGGGGAGAGACAGAGAGGGGGGGAGAGACAGAGAGGGGGAAGAGACAGAGAGGAGAGAGATGGGGGGTAACTGATTGACTGGGGGGGGGGTGTAACTGACTGGGTGGGAGGTGGGATAACTGACTGGGTGGGAGGTGGGATAACTGACTGGGTGGGGGGTGGGATAACTGACTGGGTGACTGGGTGGGGGGGTGGTTACTTTAACTGACTGGGTGACTGGGTGACTGGGTGGGGGGGTGGGATAACTGACTGGGTGACTGGGTGGGGGGGGTGGGATAACTGACTGGGTGACTGGGTGGGGGGGTGGGATAACTGACTGGGTGGGGGGGTGGGATAACTGACTGGGTGACTGGGTGGGGGGGTGGGATAACTGACTGGGTGACTGGGTGGGGGGGTGGGATAACTGACTGGGTGACTGGGTGGGGGGGGTGGGATAACTGACTGGGTGACTTATAACTGACTGGGTGACTGGGTGGGGGGTGGGATAACTGACTGGGTGACTGGGTGGGGGGGTGGGATAACTGACTGGGTGACTGGGTGGGGGGGTTGGATAACTGACTGGGTGACTGGGTGGGGGGTGGGATAACTGACTGGGTGACTGGGTGGGGGGTGGGGTGATTGACTGGGTGACTGGGTGGGGGGGTGGGGTGACTGACTGGGTGACTGGGTGGGGGGGTGGGGTGACTGACTGGGGGGTGGGGTGACTGACTGGGTGGGGGGTGACTGACTGGGTGACTGGGTGGGGGGGTGGGGTGACTGACTGGGTGACTGGGGTGGGTGACTGGGTGGGGGGTTGGGGTGACTGACTGGGTGACTGGGGTGGGTGACTGGGTGGGGGGTGGGGTGACTGACTGGGTGACTGGGGTGGGTGACTGACTGGGTGGGTGGGGGGGTGACTGACTGGGTGGGTGGGTGGGTGGGTGGGGGGGTGACTGACTGGGGTGACTGACTGACTGGGTGGGTGGGGGGGTGACTGACTGACTGGGTGGGTGGGGGGGTGACTGACTGACTGGGTGGGTGGGGGGGTGACTGACTGACTGGGTGGGTGGGGGGGTGACTGACTGACTGGGTGGGTGGGGGGGTGACTGACTGACTGGGTGGGTGGGGGGGTGACTGACTGACTGACTGGGTGACTGGGTGGGTGGGTGACTGGGTGGGTGGGTGACTGGGTGGGTGGGTGACTGGGTGGGTGGGTGGGTGACTGGGTGACTGGGTGGGTGACTGGGTGACTGGGTGGGTGGGTGGGTGGGTGACATTGGGTGACTGGGTGGGTGGGTGACTGACTGGGTGGGTGACTGACTGGGTGGTTACCTCTGGTGTCCTGCACACACACATTCTCTCTCTCCTATACACACACACACACACACACACTCTCAATCTCTCTCTCCCATATATATACACACACACACACACACACACACACTCTCAATCTCTCACTCTCATACCCACACACACACACGGGAAGGGACGTGCGCGGAGGGGAGAGAGGAGAAACACCCTGTTACTTCCTGCCGCCCGGGGCGGGAGCACCGAGGGGAGAGAAACACCGACTACTGCAACATCCTCAGACCCGCGCGGGCAGCGGTAGCCCCGGAGGGAGGGGGGGGGGAGAGAGAAGCACCCTGACTACTGCAACATCCTCAGACCCGCGCGGGCAGCGGTAGCAGCGGTAGCACCGGAGGGAGGGAGGGGGGGGAGAGAGAAGCACCCTGACTACTGCAACATCCTCAGACCCGCGCGGGCTGCGGTAGAACCGGAGGGAGGGAGGGGGGGGGGGAGAGACACCGACTACTGCAACATCCTCAGACCCGCGCGGGCAGCGGTAGCACCGGAGGGAGGGGGGGGGAGAGACACCGACTACTGCAACATCCTCAGACCCGCGCGGGCAGGGGTAGCACCGGAGGGAGGGAGGGGGGGGGAGAGACACCGACTACTGCAACATCCTCAGACCCGCGCGGGCAGCGGTAGCACCGGAGGGAGGGAGGGGGGGGGGAGAGACACCGACTACTGCAACATCCTCAGACCCGCGCGGGCTGTGGTAGCACCGGAGGGAGGGAGGGGGGGGGGAGAGACACCCTGACTACTGCAACATCCTCAGACCCGCGCGGGCAGCGGTAGCACCGGAGGGAGGGGGGGGGGAGAGAGAAACACCCCGGCTACTACAGTATGTTACGTCCCGCGCGGGCAGCGGGAGCACCGGAGAGAGGGGGGGAAGATGTATCAATGTATATATAAATATTTAAAGTGTATTTACCCCACCTCAAGCATGTGTCCAAACTCCTCCATGACCGGATCAGTGCAGGAGCTGACACAATTATACAAGAGGATACTATGGAGGAGGAAACACGCACTAGGAGACACGCACGAGGAGACATGCACGAGGAGGCACGCACTCCCCCCGCCCCCCCCCCATATTACTTACCCGTGCAGAAAGGGCGGTTTGAAGTCCTGGCAAATCCATCCCGCGTCACAGCCAATCAGCTCCGATTTATTTATTTTTTCGAGCAGGGGATTTTTTTTTTTACACAGCAGGGGAAAGGTTACTGGCCACGAGCCAATATCCGATCGCAGCTGGCGAGTTGGCGACCGGGTTTGTCGAGCACTGTATATATATATAAAACATAATACTGAGTTAAGTTATGGTGAGTAAAAAAAGTGACAAAAACCCTCCACAGGAAAGCAAATATGCAAATATAACTGTATGCTCATCTGCATGTCTTAGGCAGGTCTGCAACCCCACCTTTCCCCATTATCACCCAGCATACAGCACTTCCGCTGCAGCAAGGGATTCTGGGAAATGACATGCAAATGAGCACACAGTGTCACTTTTTGCCTCAATAACCATTTTTAACATGGTTCCCTATAGGCTTAAGCTTGCTGCATGGTCACAGCTTTGAGCACAGCCAGGGTTAAGGTGC
This sequence comes from Ascaphus truei, assembly GCF_040206685.1. Classification (NCBI taxonomy): domain Eukaryota; kingdom Metazoa; phylum Chordata; class Amphibia; order Anura; family Ascaphidae; genus Ascaphus; species Ascaphus truei. Next base: position 36,173,588 of record NC_134487.1, read on the forward strand.
ATTCCCAGAAAACCACCCACAGACAGCTTTTTTTTTTTTTTTTTAAAGTTTTATTCACATCACATATATTTACAAACAGAAAATGATTGTATCATATGGGAGAAAAAAGAACCCAGTCTTCCAGCACTCAATCACAACAAATGTAGAATTGTAAATTTAAAATACTTTATTAATAACCAAGAATAAAAAATAGGGTGTTAAAACGTAATTAAACGGTGTATTACAACAGCACGTGACTGTGTCCAATATTAACCCACCTAGGGCTGGGTGGGTGGATGTAGTAATAAAATCCCTTATAGATATTCGGGATTAGACTGCTATATGTTATAGCTTCCTAAAAGGTATAGGAAAGGGGCCTATGAGAACTCACCCAAAGGATATTGTCAATGTTAGTGTATCCGGGCCTGTGGTGCATACTCAGATGATACACTAATGGTACAAATGTTCTGTGGTATAATATGCAAAGGTCAGACCGTATCCACCCCTATTTGGAGAATGAACTGTGTACTGCGTAATATCTCCAGCGTAGTCGGCGCTAGGTCTATTGCGGAGTCATATTATGCCCACATAGTGAAGTAGTAACACCGGATTATAGGCAAACATTTAGGTGAGGTATATATTAGATAGCATTCATCAAGTATGTAGTTATTAGGAAGGGATGAGCTTCAAATTATAAACCTAACAGATAAAACCCTCAATGAAAATCATATACGAGTCTTGAAACGAGGCCTGTCCTTTTCGCCGTCCAATAATCTGAATACATTTGAGTGGGTTAAGGACGTGAACCTATTTGCACGAAAACTCAAATTACACAAAATGTACAGATCAAGAGATAGGAGACTGGCGAATCGGGAGGGGGCCCCAATACCTGACATAAGGGAAACCGAAGCTATTGAGGATCTTTTATCCTTACAGGCAGAATCTGACAGAATTCCGGGCGAAGGGCCTTTTACTGACCTCAGACCAAAGTCTAAATTTATGCCTTATGGGGAACAATATGCCCATATTGATACCTTTGTAAATTTAGTCACCAAAGATCTTGAATCTCTACCGAGGACAAAACAACTTGATAACATGAGTGCAGATGAAACTCTAGCCCTTGAAGAATTAGCCACTGCTAAAGACATTGTGATCAAACCATCGGATAAGGGTGGAAACCTTGTCATTTTAAGATCTGAAGATTATGAGAAAGAAAACATCAGAATCCTGTCGGATCGGACCTGTTATGAGATTCTCCAGACAGACCCCACTCAGAGATTCACTAAAGAATTGATCAGTATCCTAAATGGGGGACTGTCTTTGAAGCTCATCTCAGAGAAAGAATACAACTATATACTGGTTCGCACACCCAAAATTGCTACATTCTATAGCCTTCCCAAGGTACATAAGAACAAACAACCACCCCCAGGCAGACCCATAGTCTCTGGAATTGGAAACCTTACAGAGAAAGCAAGTGCCTATGTGGACAAGATTCTAAGGCCCTTTGTCACCACTCTGCCGTCATTCATTAAAGACACTAAAGATGTTCTTACTAAGCTGGACGGCATATCAGTGGCACACGACTGTATTTTGGTTACATTGGATGTAGAGGGATTGTACTCCAGTATCAGGCATGATCAGGGAATACAGGCAGTCAACCACTTCCTCAGCACACGCAGTCAACACCATCATAAACATAATACCTTCACAGTGGAATTACTACAATTTGTTCTTAAAAGAAACTATTTCTGGTTCAACAAAACCATCTACCACCAGATACAGGGCACGGCTATGGGCACCAAATGTGCCCCTACGTATGCGAACCTGTATCTGGGATGGTGGGAATCAGAGATAGTCTTCTCTGAGGAATTGGAATATTTAACCACTTTTGTGGAACTATGGTTGCATTTCATTGACGACGTGCTGATAATGTGGCGCGGAACTGAGGCCATGTTGAAACACTTCATTGAAATTCTCAACAAAAATTACCTCAACCTCCGCCTGACTCTTGAACACAGCCCGAAACAAATTTGCTTCCTTGATCTACTGATCACGAAGGATGACAACGGCAATCTTGAAACGACTATATATCGTAAACAAACAGCCACAAACAGCATACTCCTAGCCAGCAGTCATCACCCCAAATCCCTCATCAGGGGTATACCAGTGGGGCAGTTTCTTCGCCTAAGAAGAAACTGCAGTAAGGATGAAGATTTCGAGGAAAAGGCGAGGGACATGAAGGAAAGGTTCACTGAAAGGGGATACAGTCAAACAACAATTAAAAGAGCATATAAATGGGCAAAGCACAAAGCCAGATCGGAACTGGTTATGGATAAAACAACACAGCCAGAACAAAGAACAGTAAGATTCATAGGCACCTTCAACAAACAATGGAAGGTGGCTAGGGAAGTCCTACAGAAACACTGGCACATACTAAGGGCGGATGAAGACTTATGCGATTCCATATCAGTTTTTCCAGCAATGGTCAGCAGACGTGCCAAAAACTTGAGAGACCATCTGGTCCATAGCCACTATAATGTGGCAACACCAAGGGCCACCTGGCTACCACCCCGTATAAACGGCAACTACCATTGCCAAAGATGCAAGGCCTGTCAGTATATGACAGTTTCTAAAACCTTCAGTAATCACAATAACAGGAAGCATTTTGATATACGCAAATTTATCAACTGCAACACAGTAGGAGTAATTTACATGGGAACATGCAAATGTGGGAAAAAGTACGTGGGCAAAACCCGCCGCCCCCTAAAAATACGGATACTTGAACATGTGGGCTCTATCCGGAATAAGCTAGATACTCCAGTGGCCAATCATGCCAACAGGTGCCAACCTGGAGACCTCAAAGCCATGACCTTCATGGGGATAGATCAATTCTCACCAGGAATAAGACGTGGGAATTGGGACAATCAGCTATTAAAGATCGAAGCTAGGTGGATTTATATTTTGGGAACACTAAATCCACTTGGACTCAATGAGGGCTTCGTGTTTAGCCCCTTCATATAAATCACTTATCCCCTGTTCCCAACCCCACCTTCATGAACAAATCCCGAATATTCCTGTATTTAAACCCAGGAATTATACTTATAACATCGCACCCACCTATCTGAACGAAAAGTATAAAACAAACCCCATGTTCCTTTTCCCCTACACTATTTGCAGTATATTGACAGCCACTCAGAAGCCATCATACACCTACATTTTGACAATGAATTGAGTACAAACAAATAAAACAATGACATAGTGTGCTTTTAGTTTATTTCATTTTATTACAATCAATGGAATACAGTGTATTTGCATTTGGTATGATCTAGAATCATAGACTTATCTTCATTATTAGTGACCAACCATCACTCTTCACCATGAATATCAAAGTTTACAACACAAACACCCCAGCCTCTGTGAGTAAATACAACAGTAATACATCACATATATTATTAGTATTGGAGCCATAGCCATTCAGCCCATTAAAAATGTTGCAATTAGTTTGCCAATTATGCAACAGTCTAATGAGCATATTGAATCTGGCAATAGGCAGTTACTGGTCTGCAGACCACATATAGTGCATCTATGGCAATGGGATATTGTATCCGTCAATCAGCAGTAACGAAGGGGTTAAGTGTAAAAACAGGCACTCTCACGTTGACTATATAAACTTACCTTCACACGCAGGGACCTCCCCCTACGTGCCCTGAAGAAGCGTTCACTACGTGAAACGCGCGCGTCGGCATTTTTCTCCTGCACACGCGGGAAGCCAGTTCATTTAAATTTAACAGCAGATGGATATTGATCCGCGTTAAGAGATTTGCGGCTTCCCCCGGCGTGCATGTTCAGCCGGGATCGCGTTTTGTAACCATACAGCGTGACCCCCCTACCTCTAGGGGTTTATTCAACTCACCTACAGACAGGCATGTCCTCGAACATATCAGCGCTGATATAACCAAGATCAGCGCTGATATAGGGGACCATGCCATTCACAGTTAGACCGGCCCCTCAAACTGGCATTAGGTATTTAGCTGCTATACAGGGAAAGGGGGGTGGGGTGATTGTACACTGAATCCATCCCATCATTAACCCCATATACACCCTATTAGCTGGTACTGTTGGCATTTCGTCAGTGTGTCTTATCTGCTTAGTAGATTTTCTGTCAGCTGCTGTGTGTATTTATTAGCCCCATTTAACCAGTGCTGATCTCAGCTGCAGCAACCACAAACACAGTGGAGGTTGCTTCAACAGGCAATTACTATACACACACAGTTTGATACTGATTCAAGACTACCTACACCTCACTGGCAGTATCATAGGTGAGCCCTAAGGGTTTACAGCACACCTAGAAACACCACGGCATTATCAGTGCCACCTATGGTGTCTCTATATCAATCAACAATCTGCAGTATGAGTGCTTTGGAAATTAAACTACATACTTGATGAATGCTATCTAATATATACCTCACGTAAATGTTTGCCTATAATCCGGTGTTACTACTTCACTATGTGGGCATAATATGACTCCGCAATAGACCTAGCGCCGACTACGCTGGAGATATTACGCAGTACACAGTTCATTCTCCAAATAGGGGTGGATACGGTCTGACATTTGCATATTATACCACAGAACAATTGTACCATTAGTGTATCTTCTGAGTATGCACCACAGGCCCGGATACACTAACATTGACAATATCCTTTGGGTGAGTTCTCATAGGCCCCTTTCCTATACCTTTTAGGAAGCTATAACATATAGCAGTCTAATCCCGAATATCTATAAGGGATTTCATTACTACATCCACCCACCCAGCCCTAGGTGGGTTAATATTGGACACAGTCACGTGCTGTTGTAATACACCGTTTAATTACGTTTTAACACCCTATTTTTTATTCTTGGTTATTAATAAAGTATTTTAAATTTACAATTATACATTTGTTGTGATTGAGTGCTGGAAGACTGGGTTCTTTTTTCTCCCATATGATACAATCAGTCTCCATCCAGTCAGCACCTCACTGTGGTTAGCATCAGCTGTGCGGGTTTTTCTTTGTGTATAGCAAACAGAAAATGAGAACTTTTCCAAAAGATAATAAATCACATAATTACATTTCTTCAAAAATACATACTGTAAATACATTACTTTCTTTACAAAAAAGGTCAGAATTTATCTTGTCATTCCACAGCTTTTCCTTCTAAACACACAACAACAAAACCACTTTTCCACACCTTCAACTAACACCACCTAGATTCTCATATTCTCCCTATATATACTATTCTCATTACATTTTCTTTCTCTTTTTCCTCTTCATTTCTTTACATAATGTTATACCTCTATCTCTTTTCTAAACCTCCTTTCTTTATTTTTGCTTTCTTTTTCTGTTTTTTCTGCTTTTCCTGCTTTTTAACATACACCCATTCCATTATTTCCTCCCCATTTACAATCCCCACAAACTCCAAAACTTTTTCCACCTCTTCCCCTGAACAAAACTCTTCTCTCCTCCTCTCCTCTTCTTTTGCTTTACAGGATGCTGCTTCTACCTCTGCTGCATGTCTAATTATCCAATCGTCCTCACAGTCTTCCTCCACTAACTTTTCCCTTTCCACAGAAAGACCCTTCTTACTTCCCCTCTCAACCTCTACCTCCTCCTCTACTCTAGGCTGACATTCTTCATTCTCTTTATAATCACACAGAAAGTCACAAAATAACCTCTCCTCTGTTGTAAGCTGATATACTTCATTCTCTTCAGACTCACACAATATTTCACTCACAAACTCCAAAACTTTTCCCGCCTCTCCTTCTTTTCCCTTTCCATCTTTACTGACATAACCTCTGAGCTGACCTTTCTCACTATTCTGCACCTGTACATTAGTCTTTTCCGGACTCTGTCTCGTCATTTGTCTAGCACGATTACCCACAATTGATGGCATCGTACTTGTCCTATTTGTGCACCAAATCTCACTCTTCTTTAAACACTTTCTCGCCAAATGTCCAGACTCATAGCAAAAGTCACATTTCTTTTGTACTCTGCATTTTGCAGCCACGTGACCCTCTTTACCACAGTTGTGACACACCATTCCCACCTCCCCACATCTCTCTTCCAAATGTCCATATTGTTGACAGTTCTTACATCTCTTGGGTTGGCCCCAATATTCCAAAAAGCCTTTTTTCCCACCCACCTTGAAAACAGCAGGGGGGTGCATCACTCCCCCTGCACATGCTGGGTCCGGTCTTAGACGTACGTGAAATTCCCGCTTGCCATTAAATATCCCATAGCAATTCAAAAGTTCTTCACCATCTCTTACAGTTGCACAATAATGTCTCAAAAACAAGGCTATCTCCTCCTTCTTCACAAAAGGATCATACATGTGCACAATTATGCTTCTTTCCTCCAACAAAAAACTTGGGATAACACTGATCCCCTTCATCCTCTGGTCACTCACGTTTTTCTTGCATCTCTCATATGCACTCAAGCAGTCCTCCTCCTTGCGGAAGGTCACATCAAAGATTCCCTCTTCCTGGAAGTCCTGCAGACAGTAGACTTGTGCAATCTTCATCTCCACCAGGTCAATCAAGATCTCCTCCACGATATACTGGAGTCTCACCCGGGCTCTCTCCGCCTCAACCACCAGGAATCTGATGGTCTGCTTTCGGTTCTCCATCGCCGCCGTCTTTGTCCTCGTCATCCTGAGCTTCGGTGCGACGCCCTAATAGCAGCAGGGGGGTTAAGCCTATTATGGCGATCCCCCCAGGCAAAGGCGTCGGCCCGTCACTCTCTCTCTCTCCTGCTCACGTGCTTGTCCGCTCCTGACCGCCCCCTGCGCTCAAGCTGTCATGCTACGTCTGTCCGACCGTCAAGGATCTGGTGCGGCACCCCAAAAGCAGCGAGGGGGTTTAGTCCATCAGGACGATCCCCCAAGGCCAAGGCGCCGGCCCTTCACCATCTCTCTCTCCTTGTCCGCTCTTGATCACCTCCCGCTGCCTGAGATGGTGTACCCCCCTAATAGCAGCATGAGTCTTAAGTCCCTTCCGGAACGATGACTCAAGGCCAAGGGGGCACAGTCTCAGCTACACAGCTGTTTCGACCTTGATGGGTCTCATCAGTGTGGGGTTGATTTTACTGGGAATGCAAGAGAGGCTATGGGATAGGCTAAACCATAATACTGAGTTAAGCTATGGTGAGTAAAAAAAGTGACAAAAACCCTCCACAGGAAAGCAAATATGCAAATATAACTGTATGCTCATCTGCATGTCTTAGGCAGGTCTGCAACCCCGCCTTTCCCCATTATCACCCAGCATACAGCACTTCCACTGCAGCAAGGGATTCTGGGAAATGACATGCAAATGAGCACACAGTGTCACTTTTTGCCTCAATAACCATTTTTAACATGGTTCCCTATAGGCTTAAGCTTGCTGCATGGTCACAGCTTTGAGCACAGCCAGGGTTAAGGTGCATTCCCAGAAAACCACCCACAGACAGCTGTTTCGACCTTGATGGGTCTCATCAGTGTGAGGTTGATTTTACTGGGAATGCAAGAGAGGCTATGGGATAGGCTAAACCATAATACTGAGTTAAGTTATGGTGAGTAAAAAAAGTGACAAAAACCCTCCACAGGAAAGCAAATATGCAAATATAACTGTATGCTCATCTGCATGTCTTAGGCAGGTCTGCAACCCCGCCTTTCCCCATTATCACCCAGCATACACTACTACAGTACTATGGTTTAGCCTATCCCATAGCCTCTCTTGCATTCCCAGTAAAATCAACCCCACACTGATGAGACCCATCAAGGTCGAAACAGCTGTCTGTGGGTGGTTTTCTGGGAATGCACCTTAACCCTGGCTGTGCTCAAAGCTGTGACCATGCAGCAAGCTTAAGCCTATAGGGAACCATGTTAAAAATGGTTATTGAGGCAAAAAGTGACACTGTGTGCTCATTTGCATGTCATTTCCCAGAATCCCTTGCTGCAGTGGAAGTGCTGTATGCTGGGTGATAATGGGGAAAGGCGGGGTTGCAGACCTGCCTAAGACATGCAGATGAGCATACAGTTATATTTGCATATTTGCTTTCCTGTGGAGGGTTTTTGTCACTTTTTTTACTCACCATAACATAACTCAGTATTATGGTTTAGCCTATCCCATAGCCTCTCTTGCATTCCCAGTAAAATCAACCCCACACTGATGAGACCCATCAAGGTCGAAACAGCTGTCTGTGGGTGGTTTTCTGGGAATGCACCTTAACCCTGGCTGTGCTCAAAGCTGTGACCATGCAGCAAGCTTAAGCCTATAGGGAACCATGTTAAAAATGGTTATTGAGGCAAAAAGTGACACTGTGTGCTCATTTGCATGTCATTTCCCAGAATCCCTTGCTGCAGTGGAAGTGCTGTATGCTGGGTGATAATGGGGAAAGGCGGTGCAGGAGGTGCTCAAACGTACAACACAAAAAGGGTGTGCACGAGTGCACGCCTGGCCCTTTGCAAGGCCAGGCGGTGACAAAAATAATTTGGCTTGTCCCCTCAGCGGAAGGCAATAAGGGGGGCCAAAGTGCAGGAAAAATAGGGGATGGTGCAAAAAAATCTGTGCAGATCAAATGCTCGTAAGTGGAGGCCGCCGCCCAAACAGCCATCCACAGTGCAGCAAGTGATGCTCCCCAGGGGTTCCAAGCCTGGGGTGCAAGATTAAAAAGCCCGGGCTACTTTGCATCCGCCTCCTCAGCCCATGACCAGAGGACCAAGTGATGCAAAAAGGGCCATCCTTCACAGGACAGACCCTACACTTGATCTTAGCCAAAAGGCCGATGGGTCTCATCAGTGTGGGGTTGGATAACTGGGTATGTAGAGAAGCTAAAGGATGGGGTTTACCATACTGAGTTAAGTTATGGTGAGTAAAAAAAGTGACAAAAACCCTCCACAGCAAAGCAACCCCATCCTTTAGCTCACTAATGGTGAAAGGCGGGGTTGCAGACCTGCCTAAGACATGCAGATGAGCATACAGTTGTATTTACATTTACATATTTGCTTTGGTGTGGAGGGTTTTTGTCACTTTTTTTACTCACCATAACTTAACTCAATATATATATATATATATATATATATATATATATATATATATATATATATATATATATATATATATATATATATATATATATATATATATATATATATATATATGTAGCGGTCATGTAAAATGGCTACAGTCATCTCTCCTGCTGACAGTAAGGCCTGGTAAGTTGTGGGCATGCCAGCAGTAATTATGGAGGTTTGCCCTCACACCCTGTTGGGGTGCCCTGTGTATGGATGGGAGTGGTCACATGCTCTGACTCCATGGTTAGTGATGTCAGAGGTGTGTCAGCTTCCAGAGTGTACATAAGGCACAGCACTGAGTCTAAAGTTAGATCTGCGTCCAGTTCTGTTAAGAGGAGGAGGAGTTCTGGCAGGAGTTCAAGTTCTAGTACTAGCCTGAGTTACTGAGAGTTCTAGTTATGTTATAGTAACTGAAGAGGAGACTGTGTCCAGGGACCTGGCACAGGGCAGAGATCCCTGCGGGGATAGGGAATCCCTATCTAAGGAGAGCTACACCTTTTAAAGGGAGGCACTGACTGGACATGAGTGGCTAGATATCTACTGCGAGGGGCAGCTAGCCCACTCAGACAATAAAGATGTTCTCAATCACAAACCCTCTCGTGTACATGTGTGGAGTGAATGTACAGAGAGGAGCACCACGGAGGAGTTCCTCAACAGGATCATCCCCATGCGGAAGCAGGGACCCTGATGAGGTGGAGGCGCTGCACTGGAACTAGGTGAGACTCAGCACACTACCTCAGCTGCCTGTCTGGACGGGTCCTCCCCACACACCATCATGCGGGAGACTCAGGAGTCCTGTTGCCAACAGGTGCACCACCAGACACTACCACACTGTAATGGGGGCCGGCTAGACCACAGGGGCCAATGTGAGATTGGGTGGGTCAGGCCGGTTCAGAAATACCGTTACATTTGGAGGCGAGCTGCTGAGATCAGATCTGTCATCAGGACAGGCTCTAGCTAGGCACACTGGGAAACAGGGAGAGAGTCTGCTGCCACTCTGTGCTGCGTAGGGACGGACCTAGGGGTGGTCAGGGGGCTGACGGGATATTGTCAGTTCGCAGGGACAACCTAGGGGCCTGAAAGGAGTGAGGGTCTGGAGCCGGGCTATAGCTGACCGAGTCACCTTGAGGCAGTGCTAGTTGGTAGGACGCCAGAAGGGATAGCCTGTAACTTGGTCAGGAATCCTGGAGAGGGTCTGCGCTAGGCTGACCAAGAGAGGTAGACGCCCCAAGTACTGCATGGCAGAGCCAGAGTACCTAGCCCATTCCAGACACTTACCATAGGGAGCACAGACTGGGAGGAAGGAGTCACAGCAGACACTGAGAGAGTGAGCCTAGCCTGAGGTAGTGCAACATGAGTCCAGCCTAGATCAGGTACACATGTGGTGGTGCATCTGAGCAATCTTTATTGTACTGATGTGGAGGCTGCCCCGCAGAGCGGAGCCCCATGTACGATAACTGTTACGAGAGAATGGAGGATCCGCGTGGTGCGGAGAACACAAAATGGCGACCAGAGGCTGATGGGGAGGGCACCCGTGGCGTGCGCCCCACTAAAGAGCAAACTGTCGCCGAGTTATCGTTAACCAATCTGCTCTGGAGCGGAGCGAAGGCCGTGGCTGCCCCGTTTTTATCCTGTCTGGGACACCGAGGGGCCACCCTTGAAGAGTGTGAGGAAATTGTAATAATTGGGGGAGAACCCCGCGAGGAGAGCAAACAAACTGACTTTTTGGGCTTAAAAGCCAACCAAAATGGCGGTTCCCGCTTGCTAGGGAAACCGCATGGGACAGTCACAGAGGAAATGGCTGATGCAGAACTTGCCAAGAGCTGGCCGGGAATGGCGCGAACAGCAGAGCCCCGCCCTGATGGGGGGCATGGCGCGAAAGCAATGGCTGCGCCTTCATGGACAGTGACTCACTCGGCCCCTGTGCTGAGTCAACCGCTTAGTCTATGGGACCCTTCCCTGATTTCCACCAGGGGGAGTGACTTTCAACTATGGCCTGTGGGAATGCACCCACTGGGCCCAGGGACTGATATCCAGACGGCGCCACTACAAAAAGTAGTTCCGGCCGCGGAAATGATTTGCAAGAAAGAGGGATATTTTGCGCGCAAAGCCGCTGCAAGGAGAAGGCGGGAACTAGCCGCGGGAAAAGAATCCAGCTCTGAGGAGGAAACTGGCGCGAAAACGCAGACCGCGCCCACCAGGATTGAGAGAGGCGCGGCCTTAATTAAGGGGCATGATATTCCCCTGTGGGACCCGCCCATAATTGCAACCCCTGGGGGCGGGTTCCAGCTATGTCAGCGGAAGGAGGAGCCAAAGCAGGAAGTGGCTGGCCCAGAAGTTTCTACCGGTCAGTCACGAGGAACCACTGACCTGGAGAGACCCACACTGAAAGTGGTCCCCACAAAGAGAATGGCCTGCCCCTCCGCTGTGGGAACTATGGTCTCCACCTAGCCCTACTCAGTACCCGGCGGGCTACTTATAGTAAGGGTGGCTAACACCGAGACGGTGGTCGGGCTCTGCCTACAATGCGAGCTGCCCGGAGGCACTGTCAACACGGCGGCACGTTGCCCACATTGCGGGACATTATATCTGTGGCCCATGCCCACATTTATACCCATTCAACCTGCTGACCCCCCGGGGGACATGGCTAAGCGCTCCGCCGAGTCCCCTGGCGCACTATGGCTCAACCGTGCGAGTCCCAGAGAAAGGGGACTGGAGTCGACCAAGTCGGCTGGGTCAGTATCGACCGAGGCGGTCGGGTCGCTTCCCGACCGCGCAGAGACAAGAATTTCGCCACGCTCGGTGACCCCGAGATCCGGGAAGGGAGATTACTCAGATGAGGACCTCCGTGAACTAGCGGTGGCGAAATCGGGATCCAAGAGGGACCCAGGACGGACGACACCCCGTGGGGTGAGTGGCAGCTGTCAGAAAGACAGAACGTCCCCCGCAGATCGGCGAGCCGAGAGACGGAGTCCCTCCGCCTCAGAACGTGGCGGCGACGGACGAGATACACCAGCGCCCCTGCGGACGGGTAAGAGGAGTCCCTTCACTTACCTTGCCCCAGCAGACGGTGTAGGAGCAGAAGGGCCGTGCCAGGCCCCAGGCGCACGTGGAGAGACGGCATCACTTCCGGTGAAGACGACGGCGGAGCTTCCGGATGTCGTCATCGAAGAAGAGATCCCGAATGGGGGTCCAACCCGCGATGACGGTGTTTCCGGTTCCGGGGAGGACATCACTTCCGGTGGCGACAGCGGAACCGCTGGGAACAAAGCAGCGACGCTTCGGCGATCGGGGGAAGGTCCCCGATCACCTCCAAGGCCCAGAAGTTGGATGGGCGATCCGAGGACTGAGGAGGGTGAGATATCCTCATTGGACCAGTCTACGGACAGCCAGGAACGGGTCGTAACCCCGTGGGGTCCTATCACTCGCCCCTATGCCCCATCCCCTGGCCTAGATAAAGCCCCTGCCCCTGTCACCTGTTCCACGGGATCCCCGCCTAGCCTGGAACTCATGGACATACCTTCGGGGGGGGGAGGAGAGACGGACTGGGGAAAGACAGCGCAGTGGCGCTACGGAGGGCGATTCTCGGGGAGGGGGAGAGTTGAGAGTGGCCGCGGTAGGCCGGTGGTTGCCCCCTGCAGTTCCTGCAATGGTGAAAAAGGCCCCGGGATCTTATAGGTGGTCTGTACCGCGATCTGAACGGTCGTCGGGGGTATTTTCCCTTGAAGATGATAGGGAGTCAGGGGGGTCGAATAAATTTAGAGAGAACCGTTGGTGGGCCCCACTATTCGAAGGATACTCCGCCTGGATGGACCGCACTCAGTTCCTCATCCGGCGAGAAGATGTAGTGGATTACTGGTGGGCTGTGGGAGAATTCACACCTGAACAAAGGGACAGAGAGTTGCAGGAGCGGTGGCTGCAGATTGAGCATAGGGAGATAGAACCCATGGGTCCTAGCATCCTATCAGACCCCGTGGACCCTGATGAGCCCCTATCATGGGTGTTACCTGGGAGGGCAGGTAAGGCTGACCTGACTAGGATAAGTAGGGCCGAGCGGACCATAATGGCTCGGTATAAATCATCCCACGGGTTGGAGTACCCGTATGTCCCTGAGCCTCTTATGGACGAAATAGAGGAAAACAGAGATAGGTGGCTTAGGGAGGCCATTGAAATGCATTTAGTAGGAAGAGGAAGTGCAGTAGTAGGGAAGAAGGCCGAGGAGAGGATAGAGCACTTAGTGCGTGTATGGGGCATTGGCAGAAACATTTATAAACACAGGGTGACATATAGGCCTGAGAGGGGACTGCCTAGGCACTATCACGTCACGGTCATAGACATGGGCGGTAGAGAGGTCAAGAAACCTGACCCGAGTCACTATTTTTAGGGGGTACTACTACATTACGCGGGTTCGTGGCTGCTGGTCGGGGCGGGCTTGGCGGAATGTACTGTAGACATTTTGTTATGTACCATGGAAATTTGTATGTGAAGTTAACCTAATTATGTGTTGTATTTCAGTGCTTCCTGGAAAAGGGTATACAAATTTAGGTCCCAGGGAGGACGATGGGATTCACCAGGGGGAGAATGTAGCGGTCATGTAAAATGGCTTCAGTCATCTCTCCTGCTGACAGTAAGGCCTGGTAAGTTGTGGGCATGCCAGCAGTAATTATGGAGGTTTGCCCTCACACCCTGGTGGGGTGCCCTGTGTATGGATAGGAGTGGTCACATGCTCTGACTCCATGGTTAGTGATGTCAGAGGTGTGTCAGCTTCCAGAGTGTACATAAGGCACAGCACTGAGTCTAAAGTTAGATCTGCGTCCAGTTCTGTTAAGAGGAGGAGGAGTTCTGGCAGGAGTTCAAGTTCTAGTACTAGCCTGAGTTACTGAGAGTTCTAGTTATGTTATAGTAACTGAAGAGGAGACTGTGTCCAGGGACCTGGCACAGGGCAGAGATCCCTGCGGGGATAGGGAATCCCTATCTAAGGAGAGCTACACCTTTTAAAGGGAGGCACTGACTGGACATGAGTGGCTAGATATCTACTGCGAGGGGCAGCTAGCCCACTCAGACAATAAAGATGTTCTCAATCACAAACCCTCTCGTGTACATGTGTGGAGTGAATGTACAGAGAGGAGCACCACGGAGGAGTTCCTCAACAGGATCATCCCCATGCGGACGCAGGGACCCTGATGAGGTGGAGGCGCTGCACTGGAACTAGGTGAGACTCAGCACACTACCTCAGCTGCCTGTCTGGACGGGTCCTCCCCACACACCATCATGCGGGAGACTCAGGAGTCCTGTTGCCAACAGGTGCACCACCAGACACTACCACACTGTAATGGGGGCCGGCTAGACCACAGGGGCCAATGTGAGATTGGGTGGGTCAGGCCGGTTCAGAAATACCGTTACATATATATATATATATATGTATATGTATATGTATATGTATATGTATATGTATATGTATATATGTATATATATATATATATATATATATATATATATATATATAATCAAAAAATAAATAGATGATACCGTTCTGTGGCTAACGAAATGCTTTTATTTGTGCGAGCTTTCGAGATACACTGATCTCTTCTTCGGCGATGTTACAATGAAGCAAGCAAAAGCTATACTATAAACAGTGTCTATGGGAATGTTATCTGTGCTGGTCCTTCCCCCGGTGTGGATGTGTTTTATGGCTGGAGGTGTCAAAAGGTTCCTGAAAGCAAGTGATGAAAGAGTGTGTATGTGTATCAGTGTGAATTAACATGAATGGAGAGCCCACAGTATATACATGTATACATATATATGATATATGATCCCCTGATGAAATCCGCAAAGACGGAAGAAACGCGTAGGGATTTCTGGCATTGAATCTACGGTGGTCGAGCAGTTCCTAGCACCAGCGTGAGGACGTAAAGACGTGTGTCAAGTCCTTTCTGGGTCCCGGTGCTCCACGAGAGAGGTGAATGGCGGCCGCACGCTACAACTAAGCGCTCATAAAGGAAAGTAAAGATCCTTCATCTTGGAGACAGCGGCTGACACAGACACAAGATCCGAAACTATTGTGGACTTCAATACACACAGAGGTGACCGTGGAGTCTTCAGTTGGTGAATGGGCTGGTCCCATAATATGCCTTATTTTATCAGACAAATTGTAAGTGTGCATTTGTCTTGTCCGTGATGTATTAAAATATTTCCATCTGATTTTACACAAGGATCGGGCGCTTCTTTTCTCTTTTTCTCTAATAGGTACTGTGGGAGTTTGGTGAGCCCAAGAAGAAGCAGCCTGGACTTTTGTTACTCACATATCATGGACATTATGATGACTTAAGCATTCTTTTTTTATTATATATGATTTTGGCTCATTTTTTTCACATGTTTTTTATGTGTTCACAATTTTCTTATGAGCCTATTATACTTATATTATATGTTTAGTTTAGTCCTATGACATATTGAGTCATTTTTGTGATTTGCATAGCAAATTCATTTTTTAATTTTCATTTTTTCAAAATATTTTTATTTTTAAAAAAAATTTTTACCCATTTTTTCATATGCACACTTCTTTTTTGTTTTTTTAATCATCCAATGAGTTTTTTTATTATTTTTTAGGCAAGTTATACATTTGATTCATGCCATTTTATACTGATATTTATCTATTTACAATAAACTATTATACCTGGTGCAAACACTTGCCACATATGTCAGTACTGCAGCAATTTAGGTGTATTGGGTGAAGGGCGCTGTCTATATTTCTGTTAATATATATATATATATATATATATATATATATATATATATATATATATATATATATATATATATATATATATATATATATATATATATGTGTGTATATATATATATATATATATATACAGTGTTCGACAAATCACCCAAAAATCTACTCGCCAAACCAAAAAATCTACTCGCCACCTAGTCCCACCCCCAACCCCACCCCTAGTCCCGCCCCCAACCCTAGTCCCGCCCCCAACCCCTCTTTAAAATAAAATATATAAATAAAATACATTTAACAAATTCCTAGTCAGATCAACAATCGTTTTTGACATATGTATTTATTGTATTACATTATACTACAATTAGTCCTTGTTACGTGTGTGTGCGTAAATGTCGGATCTAGAAATAAAAGCCAGGTGTGAATGACTAGTTTCCTGAACAACTTAACCAGTGTCTGGATATCCCCGCTTCATAATATCTAAAGCAGCAATCCCGCCTGGGATCTTACCTGATCCACAGTCCCTCAATGTCCAGGTACGCTCATTCACGCAATGTTATACATTGGGGAGGTGTTCCCTACCTGTCTTCTGGGTTAGGGGGGGTTCCGATGTTTCCTGTGTGAAGCTTGAGTCAGATCTGGAAGAAAGCAGTATACGTTATTTCGGTGTAGTATAGGGCAAGTAAGATATGTGGGGGAGAGAGAGAGAGTGTGGGGGGGAGAGAGAGAGTGTGGGGGAGAGAGAGAGAGTGTGAGGGGGAGAGAGAGAGAGTGTGTGGGGGAGAGAGAGAGTGTGGGGGGGAGAGAGAGAGTGTGGGGGGGAGAGAGAGAGAGAGTGGGGAGGAGAGAGAGAGAGTGTGGGGGGGGAGAGAGAGAGAGTGTGGGGGGGGGAGAGAGAGAGAGTGTGGGGGGGAGAGAGAGTGTGGGGGGGAGAGAGAAAGAGTGTGGGGGGGAGAGAGAGAGTGTGTGGGGGGAGAGAGAGTGTGTGTGGGGGGGAGAGAGAGAGAGTGTGGGGGAGAGAGAGAGAGTGTGGGGGAGAGAGAGAGTGGGGGGAAGAGAGAGAGTGGGGGGAAGAGAGTGGGGGGGAGAAAGAGAGTGTGGGGAGAGAGAGTGTGTGGGGGAGAGAGAGTGTGTGGGGGAGAGAGAGAGAGAGTGTGTGGGGGAGAGAGAGTGTGTGGGGGAGAGAGAGAGAGTGTGTGGGGGAGAGAGAGAGTGTGTGGGGGAGAGAGAGTGTGTGTGGGGGAGAGAGATAGACTGTGTGGGGGAGACACAGAGGGTGATACAGAGTGGGGAGGGGTGACTGACTGGGGGGGGGTGACTGACTGGGGGGGTGACTGACTGGGGGGGGTGACTGACTGAGGGGGGTGACTGACTGAGGGGGGGGTGACTGACTGGGGGGGTTGACTGACTTGGGGGGGTGACTGACTGGGGGGGTTACTGGGGGGGGGGGGGGGTGACTGACTGGGGGGGGTGACTGACTGGGGGGGGGGGTGACTGACTGGGGGGGTGACTGACTGGGGGGGGGTGACTGACTGGGGGGGGGTGACTGACTGGGGGGGGTGACTGACTGGGGGGGTGACTGACTGGGGGGGGGTGACTGACTGAGGGGGGGGTGACTGACTGGGGGGGGTGACTGACTGGGGGGGTGACTGACTGGGGGGGTGACTGATTGGGGGGGAGAGGTTACTGATTGGGGGGGGGAGGTTACTGATTGGGGGGGGTACCTCTGGTGTCACACACATACACATACTCCCATACACACATACACATTCATTCACACACACACACACACATTCTCCCACACACACATACACATTCTCACACACACACACACACAGGAGGAAAGGCCGCGACCAGCACCACGCTCCTCCCCCACCCGTGCCCATCTCCCGCTCATGGGGGGGGGCAGGCCGACACCCCCCCCCCAATCAGCAGGGTGGGTGGGAGGCACGTGGCGAGGTATCCCCCAGCGGGCGCCCCCCCAGCCCGCGGCGGCATGAAGCTCGTGGGGGGGGCAGGCCGACATCCCCCCCACCTCAAGCGGCGGCTGCGCCATCATGAAGCTAGCTGGCGCATGGGAGGCACGTGGTGAGGGCCGAGGCCCCCCCCCCCGCACGCCAACCGGGCTGCAAAAGTGGGGACCTCCCGCCCGGGCAGCGATCGGTGGATCGAGGGGAAGGGGACAGGAGCAGGAGCAGGGGACAGGAGGAGGGGAAGGGGACAGGAGCAGGGGACAGGAGAGCTGCCGCGGTGGGGAGTAGGGAGCCATGTGGGGACCAGGGGGAGCAGAGGGGCCACAGCATGGCGAGTACTTAACCTCCAACAGATGTCCGGGCAGAAAGAATGGCCGCTCGTTGGGGGCGGGCTCATATAGAGCCTGGCCGCACGCCCACAAAGCCTGGAAGCGCGCGCCAATCAGCTGTCAGGTAGGGGGAGTTTTTTTTTTTAACGCGAGCAGGGAAAATTTCAGCGCGAGCAGGGAAATTTAAAAAAAAATACACGTGTGCTGCTTGGGCCAATATTTACTCGCCCGGGGGTTAAATCCACACGCCCCGGGCGTGTAAATGTATAGGATTGTCGAACACTGTATATATATATATATATATATATATATATATATATATATATATATATATATATGCAAATACAACTGTATGCTCATCTGCATGTCTTAGGCAGGTCTGCAGACATGCAGATGAGCATACAGTTGTATTTGCATATTTGCTTTCCTGTGGAGGGTTTTTGTCACTTTTTTTACTCACCATAACTTAACTCAGTATTATTATATATATATAGATAGATATAAAATCTTTTTTTTGGTTAAACTCTTCTTTTTTTATTCTTTTTTTTTCTTTTATACATGTAACACCTCTACCCCCGGCCAATAGCAGCAATGATCTTCCCACAGCTTCTAAGGGAGCTTCAATACACATGTATACAGATGACACAATCTTATATGCACACAGCCCTAACCTCTCTGACCTTGGACACGTACTTCAATCTGACATTTTGAGACTTTAAAATTGGATTTCCCAAAACAAACTGTTTTTAAACACTGACAAGACTGTAACAATGGTATTTGGGACCAAGGCTAAATTTTTAAAGAATCAAATGAATGAGCTTCAGATCAGAACCAAAGCTAATACCACCCTAGCCCGGAACTAGTTTTAAATACTTGGGCATATCATTTGACTCTTATTTAACATTTGGGTTGCACATTGATACCCTGACATCCAAAACTTATGCCAAACTAGATGTACTTTATAGGAATAAATCCTCCCTGCCTCTGCTGGTCAGAAAGCGTATCGCACAGCAGATGCTAATGCCAATTATAGACTATGGGGACATAGTATATGGCTCGGCACCCCAAACCCACCTTAGCAAACTTGACACCCTCTACAATTCAATATGCTGTTTTGTCCTCCAATGCAACTACAACACACATCACTGTGAAATGCTCAAATAACTAGATTGGCCATCATTTGAGTCTAGGTACAAAGTTCATCCTGTCTTGCCTGCAAATACTGTACTTTCTGGGCAGGCTACCCGTCTACCTGGACAAGCTCCTCACCCTTACCACATGCAGCACTTATCATCTGAGATCTGACTCCAAAAGACTGTTCATGGTCCCAAAGCTCAACAAAGTATCCGGCCGCTCCTCCTTCTCTTACCGTGCACCTCACAACTGGAATAATCTACTGGAGACTCTCACATCCGCCACCAGTCTAAGTTCTTTCAAAACTAAAGCTGTCTCACATTTTAATCTGGTCTGTAACTGTTACATACGCCTATAACATATATTATCTCTTACTATGCATACAATGTCTTGTATATAATTGTAGCACTGTTTCCCCTCCCTTCCCCCCCCCCCCCCCTCCATCTGTGAGATTACACAGCCTATGCTACCTGGTGTGGGGTGCAATACCTGTTTGGAGCAGGAGAGCTGAGCTGATCTGCAGTAGTGTGGAGATCAGGACATGCTTAGATTCTTTCTCTGGTTCTTTATCTTTGGTGTTCAGTGCCTCCAGCCGTAGTGGGTTCCAGGGTATCCAGAAATCAGCCCCCACTCCTGCACTCTTTCCCCCGCAGCCCAAGGACTGACATTCAGACTGGGGTATATTGGCACAGGATCTTTATTGGGTGGCACTCACTGAAGTTCTTCCTCACAGCGGTGCATGGTCTCAGATGTTCCATTCCTCTGGATGGTGAAGGCCCTGACCTTACAGGCCTCTGTGGCTGAGCCTGATGTTCCCCCAACTCAGAGGCTGGGGGTGAGCACGCTCATCCTGCCATAGGAGAGACTGATAGCTCTTTTCTTCCTCTCTTTACTGGAGCAGGAAGCAGACTCAATAAGTTTTGGCTCTACCTCCTCCTCAGGAAGCAGGGGTGGGCTCATGAACTGTATCTATCCCTGTTAGGCTGTACACAGGCCATGAGTCATCACCGCACTCCTGTCCATCAAAGGAGGAGCACAAGGGGGGGGTCAAGAGCCCACAGATTTAACCTGTTACTGCCTGCAGCTAACAGGACTTACATAACAGGGATAAAAGGGGGAAAGGAAGGTATAATGGGACATATACCCTGTTACATAATGTATAACGCTGCTCACTTAATGCAACCATGTATTTGTAACTATGTATTGTCATCATAACTCTGTGCCCAGGACATACATGAAAACGAGAGTTAACTCTCAATGTATTACTTCCTGTATAGCAGTGTTTTTGAACCAGGGTTGCTAGGAACCCTTGAGTTCCCCGGGCATCCCTAAAGGGTTCCCTGCAATTTTCTGGTCATTTGAAAATTGTATCAAATACAGAACAATTTACAATGCATCTGATCTCAGACTCGCTATTAGAGAGGGCTGGGGGTTCCTCAGAATTTCACTTAGGGTTCCTTAACCAAAAAAAAGTTGGAAACCACTGCTCTGGTTGGTTGTTCCAGTCATGAAGTGCACGGTAAGTACTGAAGCACTCATTTATTCTGCACTATCGCAACTGGACTAACAGCTATTTCTATTTAATTCATAAAATAGGAATGCAACCGAGCAGAAAATTGTGTCCAGGACACTGTGAGGTCATCAGTGACATCAGAATGGGAGGATGTGGCTAAGTTGCAGCTGTTGCCATTTGCCTGGTGTAGTCATCACTCATTGATCAAAATGCTGTCTGACTTTAGACAGTATTGTGAGGTCACGTGAGCTCATCTAAACTTCATAATACACTGAATGTTGGTGAGCTATAAATGCTGAAGCCAAGAGGAGTTATCATTCATTCATCAGCCTGGAGCAAAGGAGGAGGAGGAGCGCTTTAACAGCATCAATAACATCCTGGTGAGCAATGAGGCAGAGAGAGATGTGAGTGCAGTTTATTCAAACAAGGGCCAATTTGGACAAGTGATGGAACGAGAAAGAGGGTTGTGCACGCACTCAGACATTTAGGTGATAGTGGGGTACTTAGCTGCCGGTTCTGGGGAGCTCCTGAAGTCCCCAAAATGGTCCAGTAGAGTATTACTGCCAAAACGTTGGATTTCTTGGCACATTAAACCCTTTTCACTGCTGATTAAGACCGTGTGCCTGCTTCTTCTTCTCTACTGGACAAGCGATGGAACACCAGTCCACATGTTGCATTTCAGATAGTTATTGAATTGGCTGAATATTCTCCTTAAAAGCAGCAATTTCCCTGTGAGAGTCAAGAGTTAACTCTCTGTTCAGGCACAGGATGACACCCTAGTGTCAGGTCTTCTAAGCTATTTCAAGTAATCTGATTGCAAGGGGTTTAAAAGGCAGTGAGCAACCTGCCAGAACTGAGTCTTTCCCCAACTTGCAAGGATGCAGGTTGGAACGGTTCCTGGGCTTGACCAGACACAAGAAGTGTCTGAAGTGTCTGAAGAAGTGTCTTCCAGCAACGGAAGTTGAACAAGCATGCAAGGACACAGGGTTTGTCTGCTAAGGAAGCAGGGCTGACCTATCTGCAATGTGTAACAGTTCCCAAAGGGATTACCTGGAAACTCCTGAGACGGATTCACAGCACCTCCGATAAGAACTTATGTTGATTACAGATGTACTGTATTATGCTATGACTTGTTTGAACTGGTAATTAGCTTAGCTAACCAGTCGGTTAGTCAGGGACTGTTCTGTGTAGTCAGTCTCCCTAACGTGGAGTAGGCTTTTCTGTTTATGGTTTTGTTTTGCCTTAAAGGGACAGTGTACCTAACTTTCTGTCTACTTGTGTGGAAAATAAACCACCAAAATGATTGTTTCAGCACAAGTGCCCACAAAGCTGCTCCATCACATTCCCCCGCAATCAAATGGGTTTGTTTTGGAGTCCAGCCATCTTCCTCCACACACAGTTCAAAGCCCCCCCCCCCCCACCCCTCACACCTGCGTCCTTCCTGAAGATGCCCCTGACCGGGGCCTGCGAGAGTGCCCGGCTGAAAACATAGGGCCTGTGAGAGAGTGCCCGTTTGAAAACATGGGGCATGTGAGAGAGTGCCCATCCGCTAACAACCTGTGTGTCAGGAATGCTCCTGGATGATGTCACAGACCCTTATAAAGTTTATATGTGAATAAAACCAGACATCTGGTAACTCTACTCTGGTGCAAGCAAGCACTCGAGAAAACAGGTGTGGAAGGAGACGCTAACAGAACAGGCAGAATCTATAGAGAAGGATCTCGCTAGGATGAAGCTGCAGAGATGAGATGTTTTATTATTACAAATAAAAAAAAATGTGTGAACAACTTTCTATTAGGAAGCGGGAGAGATTGGGCCCATCCCTAGGTCATGTGCTGACAGGCAAGCCCTATTAAGGACCCCCCCCCTAGGTAGGAAGCAGGGGTCTTCAGAGCTGAACCACATTCATTTTGATGTCCCATCACATGGGCCAATAGGAAGCCGTGACATCATAGGCGGCTTCCTATTGGCCCATGTGGCCAGCAGCTTTAAAGCAGCAGTCCAAGCTTAACGGGGGAAGGTGGAGTCCTTTCCTTTGACTTGAACTGCAAGATTTCGGTTGGCGGCCTTGTGTGAATGTGAATATATATATATATATATATATATATATATATATGTATGTGTATCTGTCTGTGTTTATGTATATGAGGCATGTATGTGTGTATGTATATAATACATGCATAGTATGTGTGGTGTTGCATGTATGATGTTGCATGTATGATGTGTGTAATAGGAACATACATAGCGTGCATGTTCATTCATGCGGTGTGCATCTGGTCTGCATCTGGTCTGCATCTGGTCTGCATGTATGGGTGCCTAATATGGGTACATATGTATATGATGTTTGTATCTGATACAGTAAGGCAGTGATTTTCAACCGGGGTCCACGGCCTCCGGAGGGGTGGTGGGGGGAGAGCCGGGGCAACAGTTGTCCCAGGCCTAATGGCACCCCCACATAGCAGTGACCCAGCAGCTCCCGAGCTCAGCAACAGCCCAGTCACTGCTATCCTTCTCTCTGCCTGCTCCGGTCGCCGCGCACTCTCTGAGGGGGGGACATATTCCACGTGCTTCACTCCTGAACGGGTCCGGACAAGAGGTCAGAGTTTACCCAGGGCATCCTTTGCAGATTTATTCCCAGTTAGTGCAACAGCGACATGCGAGGCAATGCCCCCTCTGATAATAAAAGGAGTAAGCATCATATAAACTTCCTCTTACTACAATTGCTCTGTAAATGTAACTGTAGTGTGTGTGTGGGAGTGTGTGTGTGTAAGTGGGAGAGTGTGTGTGTGTAAGTGGGAGAATGTATGTGTGTGTGTGTGTGTGTGTGTGTGTGTGTGTGTGTGTGTGTGTGTGTGTGTGTGTGTGTGTGTGTGTGTGTGTGTGTGTGTGTGTGTGTGTGTGTGCGCAAGGGGGAGAGTGTGAGGGGAAGAGGGTGCATAAGGGGGAGAGAGATGGGGAAATGGATGGGGGGGAAGAGACAGGGGGTGAGGGTTGGGGTTCCCTAGAATTTCAAAAACAAATTCTTGGGTTCCCTAACCAAAAAAAGTTGAAAACCACTGCTGTATAGGCTAGAGTGGTGTGCTTGTGTGCTTTCCAGTCTACAGGGAGTTAATCTCCCCTAGAGAAGCTAGCAGCAGCTGCAAACTAATTGAGCAGGCTGGATTCCTGATTGCATTGGGAGTTAAAAGTAAGGAAATGGCTTTCTCAGAGAGAGAATGCTTTTCCCCAGAGAAAGGGGGGAGAGAGAAAATGTTCTCCCCAGCTAATGAAGAGGCTGGCACCCCTTAGTCCCGCTGGACGGTGGTTGCGGAGTCTGCTGGGACTGAGTGGGTCTTAATCACAGGAAGAAGGAAGGATGCAAGACTGCGCTGAAGCAGGGATGTCCTATCCATATCATTGCAACTACAGAGAAGAGGGATTCTCTGAACTCTCGTAGGGACCAGCGGGAATTACCTGTAGCCCTTACAGTAACAGACCAAGAGCTAAGTGATATATGAATGTACCTAAGACTGTTCATATGGAGTGGATATGATAGGGCATGTTTTGGGCGGATAACCAGCTTAGCCGGCCACGTTAGAATGGGCTGGAGTATGTTTAGTTCGTTTTCCCTAGAGGGAATAGGTGTTGTTTTTATGATTTGTTTTGACTTAAAGGGACGTTGGGCCTGTTGGTGTATAATTTAACCCTGTAAATAAACCACGTGTAGAGAAATACAATGTTTCCGGTCTTATTCTGGGACTAAAAGATACTGCGACGTGATGTGGGCATCACAATAAATAAATAAAAGAGGGACCACACCAAAGTGTATCACTGTCTGCTAAAGTGATTGTGGTTGTGTGTGCATGTGACGCTCAGGGATAACCTTGTTTCTCAGGGTGCTGGACCTTCGTACAGGGCTGAGGTGTGGAGCAAGAAAAAGAGAAAAGGCGCAAGGAACTTTCTTTTAACTTTATTGAACATGCATTTCAGGGCAGCAACAGGACTGGTTTTAGGTAATACAATCACTTCTTGCTACAAGATAGACACTTCCCCCCCCCCCCCGTTTCCTCAACCATGAGTCTTGTAGACAGAGTAGCTTTTTTTCAAGCCTTTCCCTTGTTGCCAAAAGCAAAGCTGGAACCGTCTCCAACAATTCCTCAGCAACTCTTCCAGGTCTCCTCAATGAGCCTCGTATGAAGAACCCACTTCCTAATACGGCAGGCTGCTGGTTCAGGGTAGTGTCTATAGGGCCCCTATACTGGGAAACTTGCCCTAACTAGAAAACAAGAAAATGGTTGCATACCCCTAATGATAGGACTATAAATATATGTACAGGTTCCTCCTGGGATCTGAGGAAGAGGATTCAGGTCCCTTTATATTTAGAAGATTTCGCCTACCCCTGTTGCTGGGCAGGAAGAGAGAAGGACTTAACTACTGACTCATCGCCTAAAGGGTTGACTTTTCCAGCACATTCTGGAATACCATGAACTGGCCAATCACCATCCTAGGTGACTTGCAACATGAAGTAAGTAACATGGAATAAGTTACTTGAAATGAGTTACTTAACTGTATACTACAAATGTATTACTTCCTGGTAAAATATTTTATAAATAAATAAATAACTAGAGCCTGTAAGAGGATGTAACCCCTTACCTCCCTGTAGGGACCAGGACTTACTAACAAAATTCTAGTATACCCCAAGGGTGCTACATGCACATAAATACAAGCTCAATGTGATAAATATGGCAACTGTACTAATATAGGAACAAAAAAAACAACACATCAATCGAAACTCTATGGATTCTTAGGCCTGCTTCAATATTCCCCAAACTGGCCGATCTATGTGCAATAGAGCTCTTCAGAGAATTTTGGCTTAGGTCCCCAAGTCGTTTGATCAGAATACACCATGGTTGACTTGTTTTTCCAGTAATACACCCATCAATGCTCTATGTGCAATTTACTCAGTACTCACTTTAAGGTATTTATGGCGTTGCATATACAGTATATGACTGCATTACAAATGACAAAAACAAAGGATTTGAAGATACACATTACGTATTCCTGGTTTGTAACTTTTTTTATTAAAAACATAATCAGAGCTACATGAAGAGCAGATTGCATTTTACATGAAGCTGCAATATAAGATGCTAGATTTTCTTTTATGATATAAAATAAGTTATCTTTCTCACAGTCAATAAAGATTACTTAAATGTATAAAGGGTGAGCATTTCACTAGCTGTGCGGTTTCCTGTCATTGATGCTCAGGGTCACAATGATACTTACGTCCTTGGTGGTAGCTCACAGAAACTTCTCAGGGGATAGAGAGATTTGTTTCTAGCACTCAGAAGCAATCTTTGCTTAAGAGTTTTGCACAGATTAGAAACACTCGATGGCAAAACCACACCACACAGAGGCTCACTGAGCCTTATTCAACCTCTTCAATATCATCCAGGGAAGGATGAATCAACGCTTTAAACCTTTTTGCCTGGATTTAGAGAAAATAGAAGTCAGAGTGCATCATAAATAGAAAGCTACGCTTAAGCTTTCAAACGTGCAAATCCGTATTTATAGAAGTATAAAGTGAGAATTATGTTCCACAAGTACCGAGATTCCCCAAATGCTCCACAATGTTTTCTGCATCCAGCAAAAATTGTGGATTCCAATAGGGAATGATTGTTGGTATGTTTGCTGGTGTGTTTCAAGTGCCGCTACAGTAAGATTTCCATGAACAAATTATGTCACAGATGTTCGCCAACCCCCCCAGCAGCGCGATCGCGGCAGTGTCCCCAGTGCTGCAGACTTTTGGTTGTTCTGCCACTGCACTGGGGGCAGTGATTCTTACTACATCTGTATGTAAAGTGATGTGAGTTTGTTCATTGATACTGAACACTTAAATCAGCAAGCTATTGAATCATATGTGTTCCTTTGTTGTGACTCAGATTATTTAGGCCTTTGTCCCTCCAATTGAGAAAAGTATTCTGCATACTTCTCGGGACAAATAGTGGGTTATTTATGGTAGGGAGAAACTCATAGTTATGTTTGAGGATAGGCCAAGCCATTTTCTTGACTCTTTTCAAGCTATCATTATGTTTCTGTGAGGAATCGCCATCCTGGCGGCAGTAGACCGTCTCCTCACCTTAAAGACCCTTCCACGACGGACATCCAGGATGCGCAATCTTGTGGCCCAGTTACGCACGCGCGGATCTTGCGCGGTCTCTCTGCCCGCAGGTTCTGACTACGCCCCCTGCTCCGGCGCGCGCGACGGGTGCGCTCGTCCAACCTCCCTGCTGACGCGCGTTCCAAGCTCCGCCCCCGCTCTGATCATGGACAGGACCGGCGTGGGAGTGACGCGCGTTCTAGGCTCCGCCCCTGACCTCTGTGACGCGTGCAGGTCATCGCGCGATCGGTCCCGCCTCCATTACTGATCAGGCTGCATCATAAGGCACACCTGTTTGCAGCCTATTGGATTTCACTTCCTGGTTCTGCCCTGGCTTTCCATTGGAGGGTCTTCCTATACATGCCTTCCTGCTTCTGACTCTTATTGCTGAGCATAGTCTAGTGTGACGCCGTGCCTTGCTGCATTCTTGTCCTGTGACCTTGCCTTGCCTGTTAACCTCTTGTTGCCTGACCCTGCTTCTCTATTTGGACTCCGCATCTCTCCTATCCTGAACCTGGATACGTACCCCGACTATCCGCTACTCTCCAATCCTGAACATGGCTACGCACCCCGACGATCCGCAACACTCCACTCCTGACTCGACAAGTACCCTCAACTATTCTCACATTTCTAATCCTGACATGGCTTGCACGACCAATCTACATCCTAGGTGCGCCCGCGTGGCTGTGGGTTGGCGTTAATCAATTCCCTACCTCAGCACCGCTGTCGCGCTTCGTTTGTGGTGAGCTACGCGTTACAGTTTCTTAATAGGGAATTGCTTTTAATCAATGGTGGGAGATTTTTACAAATCGTGGGAATAATGTACTGTGACAAGAAAGTAATCATTCGACAGATCTCAGTTGCTATATCCGAGAACAAATCTTTCTCCTTATCCAATCCCCTATATGTCTTTGTATGCAAGCCAAATGGTAAATTCTAATGTCTGGAAGCTTTACTAGTGATATTCTATGCCTTTTGCCTTTCTAAAGGAAATCTGAAACGCTCTTATTAAGAGCCGTAATATCCTTATGTTTAATAAGAATAGTGAGCAATTATAATAGATATAGGATTATATAGCAAAGCTACCTATTTTGATGATGAAAGCTCTACCTGCGAGAGAAAGTGGGAGTTTTTTTCCAACATTCAAGTTCCTCTATGATTATTTTATTTTTTTACCTTGGTGGTGAAATATTCTGTGTAGAGGTTAGTTATATATTTGCTTGCCCACTTTAAAGAAATAGCTTTAAAGAAATATCGTTATAGAAATATCGTTCCTCCCATCAACTTTACCTCTTTGTGCACATACAGGGCTTTTGTCTTACAGTGGTGTGTCATGGGAGAGGGGGTTTGGCCCGGTATTAAAGGGGTTACACCCCATTTGGCCACCCCCTGCTCTCACTTGGGAAGCAAGGGGTTAACTGGACTGCGGTCCAGTAATGTGTTTTTACCCTGCTTCAGAATCCAACTGTATATTCCCCTGTAAAAATGTATTGTTTCTGTTCCAGTGTTTGCACCAACACATACACTGGGAGTGATGTGGGAGGGGAAGGGTTAAGGTTAACTTAGTGTTTATAGCCCTTTGTTCCAGGTTCCCGCCTTTTCAGGCTCCATTTTGCAGCCTTCCATAGGTCGCCATTGCAGCTCTATGCATTCCAATGGCAGATCTGGCGATTTTGGACCTGTTTCCAGCGAAGACCAGCAGGTGGCGTCCGAGAGGAGGAGCGGCAGTTTCCCATTGTAAGTCAATGGGGCCATTGTCTTCAATGGGGATTCCTCGACGCCGACCTCCAGGAACAGGTTGGCAGCCATCCAAACCGCAGACCGCAAAAGCGGATACAATGTCTTTGAAAAGAGCTTCTATCACTAAGTTCAAGTTCAACGGCGATTGGCGTGGGAACCTTAGGTTCTAGGGCACCTAGAAATAAAATTATTTTTGCCCCTAGCTCCTAGGCATCCCCACACACGACCCCCATCGGGTCCGGGAATGAGGGACCCCCGTAAAGGGTCGCACTCATGAAGCGGGTCGCGTCATTGACTCTAATGGCGGAGCGGAGGTCCCATTGAATCCAATGGCGGCACTCGCCCATGCATTGCCCATGGCGGCGCCGACCATTGATTCCACCTCACCTCAGGTGAGGTGGCAAGGAGAGATTGGGTGCAGGTAATTGTTCTCCAATGGCCTACACTCAATAATAAGGTATAGACTGGAAATTGCATATAAACCAGTGTCCAGCCTATACTCAGTTGTTCTTCGTGTCTTTTCGTGATGTCTACATCTGAACCTGTATTGTGGAAGAAATTGCCAATCCTGTATCCTGATTGCTTTCTTGTCCAACCCTAAGTAAGTGTATATTTTGCCTGTTATTTGTATATCTTGTGTGTTCCCCTTCTTTAAGGAATAAACTTTAATTTAGCATATCTAAGTCGTGTTCAATTCAACCCAGAGATATTTTTGGTAGTGTATATTATAGGCCTCTCACAAGTTCCCGTGACACAGTGAGAAAAAGTTTATGAACCATTTAGGATTTTCACATACAGTATTTCAAATCTAAAATGTTATTAGATCTAAATCTGAGTTCTAATAATAGATAAAGATAACCTGATCAAACAAATTACCTAAAGACATGATACTTTTTCAACATTTATCTACAAATGATTCCACATTCAATATCCATGGGTGAAAAAGTATGTGAACCTTTAGATTCAGTACCTGGTGGCACCCCTTGAGCAGCAATGACTTCAACTAAGCGTTTCCTGTAACTGCTGGTCAATCTCTCACATCTGTTTTGAGGAGTTTTGGCCTATTCCTCCTTACAGAACTGCTTCAACTCAGTGATATTTGTGGTCTTTCTTGCATAGGCAGCTCGTTTCAGGCCCTGCCAAAACATTTCGATGGGGTTTAGGTCCGGACTTTGACTAGGCCATTCTAAAACGCGGAGTTTCTTTTTCTGCAGCCATTCTTTTGTAGATCTGCTTGTATGTTTAGGTTCAATGTCAAAGCATAACCCACTTTCGGTTAAGCTTCAGGCCATAGACGGATGGCCTGATATTCTACTCTAGAATCTTCTGATACAATGCAGAATTCATGGTTGTGTCAATGGTAGCGAGCCATCCAGGTTCTGAGACAGCAAAGTAGCCCCAAACCATCAAACTCCCACCACCATGCTTGACGGTTAGGATGAGGTTCTTCTGTTCAAACACAGTTTGTTGTTCGCCAAACATAACTTTTCTCATTGGGGCCAAAAAGTTCTACTCATAACTCGTCTGTCCAGAGAACATTGTTCCAGAAGTCTTGTGAATCATCTATGTGCTCTTTGGCGAACTTTAGACGGGCAGCAATATTCTTTTTAGAGAGCAATAGATTCCTCCTGGCTATCCTTCCATGCACACCATTCTTGCTCAGTATTTTTCTGATAGTTGAGCCATGAACACTCACATTAGCCAAGGCGAGCGTGGTCTACAGATCCTTGGATGTTACTCTGGGGTTCTTTGTGACTTCCTGGGTGATTTGCCGGTTTGTTCTTGGAGAGATTTTGTGAGGATGACCACTCCTGGGTAGAGTGACGGTGGTCTTGAACTTTCTCCATTTGCAGACTGCCGGATTGTATACAGCAGCAGGACTTTCATTGGTATCAGTAGCGGTATCGCGAGAGTTGTGCCTGCAGAGAGAATTTTATGTGGACGCGCACTCTAGACGCAGGTCCAGCATCACACGTGGACGCTAATCTGCACCTCTCCATGCTGCTTTGGCGTTTGTTTCCAACGGAGCTTCGGTGATATCTTGCGAGCGGTTACCATATCCTTCATGCCTATTTTTATTCTGAATTTTGTGAGTGGCTGTAATCTATGTATCTTTATTAAATTACCTTTACGTATTACGCTATGGGAGCCGTGCTGTCTTCTTTTGTTTTATAGTGATCGAGGAAGAGGGTTGTTCCTGAAGACTGGCTGACGGCAACTACCTGTAACTATTCACTCATCTTGGCATTTTCTACTATTGGATCTATCCTTGTGTGTCTGTTTATTTTTTTCCCTTCTTCTCCGTGTCTGATTTGTGGGTTTGTCAAAAAACACACACACACACACACACACACACACACACACACACACACACACACACACACACACACACACACACACACACACACACACACACACACACACACACACACACACACACACACACACACACACACACACACACACACACACCACCCCCCCCCCCAATAATACATATACACATAAAAAGGAACCTCTAAAATGTTTCCCAATTAATTTTAGAGGTTCCTTTTTATTCATCTATCTACGGAACAGCCCAGGAGAGAGGTCCGTCTGTTTTGCGGTGATGTCAGAATGTAACCACGTTGTGCGGGAGGACTGGTGATTCCCCAACAGATGGAAGACTCCATCAGATGCCGTGGACGCCGCTTACCTTTTATCCTGCATACACTGACTCTTGGGGATTCATTCTCTTTGGTGAGGGAGCAGCACCTCAATGTTTATCTGGGACGGTGTAACTTAGACTCTGTGGAACTTTACATGATTTTTTCATTTGAGGTTTTTCAATTGTTTTATTTTTTGTATTTACCCTTGACTCTGTCATTTGGAATGTTTTTAATTCTAGAAGTTTTATTGTTTGGTACATTTACCATCTCTAAGTAACATTTGGTCTTAGCACCGGAAGCTTTTTTCTACTGTTTTACAGGACATTTTTAATTTTATTTTTACCAACAGGTTTATTTTCGGTTGGGAAGCCTTATAGTATTTTCATTTTTGCATTATATCTCAAGGTGCAAACTTTTATATGGCCTTTCATAACTGCCTTTAAAGTTTCTAATCTCAAAAGTGGATCTCTGGAACCACCATAACAGAGACAGAGTATTACCTGGTGTGTTAGTGGTGTGCTGCATTCCTGCACTAAAGGGATTAATGTTCAGTATGGGGACTAGACTGTAAGACTGTAGGCTGTAAGAACGACAGCATGGAAGTAAATCTAAAGTGTAGCCAAACTTCTCAACTCGTTAGATGCCAAATACATGCTTTAGGTGTTAGATATAGACACTGGATACAAAGAACAGTAGAATCCCCATTCTGCAATGCACATGGGGAAAACACACACATTTAGAATGAGGTGAGAATGATATATGACGAATGCTTTTTTTTAAAGTATATAACACTAATGCTTTGGTAGAGATTCTTCCTCAGGGTGCTTGTCCTCATTACACCGAAGCAAGGTTATCCTATTAACCCTAATTGTGTGCTGTGCTTAAATAAAATTAAATCTAGTTTTGAGATACATCTTCGTGTCACTCTTCCATATGTTTAATGTCGAGAAACAAAAAGAACGATTGGTAGGGGTTCTGTAACTTCTATGTTAAGCAGATGAGCCAATAAACCTACCCCTATGATGTTTCATTGATACTATATTAAAATGCCTTTAGGGAGTATGCAGCAAGGAAAAGGATTGCCTAATATTTGTGAGAAACTGTACATAATACCGCACTCCTCCCTATAGAAGTTTGCTGCTGGTAAAAATATAGGCCTTACGTATAGAAAAACAAAAAGAATGATTCCTGCGCTCCTACCAATTAGGCTAAAATAAAATTATGATCTCATGAAAAAGGGTAATTTTGTTAAACCCTTAGGCCAAAGCATTTATAAGTCTGCAGGCCACGTCAAGGAATACCCGTATGCAGGTACCTACACTGAATATATGTAATAATTGTCCCATGGACAAGTGATAAAATGTGACAAAGCCCTGAAGGGGTTAAATAAAGCATATGCTTATGTGAGTAGTGCAAATAAAATCTGGCCACAGCCAGTATCATAGTTACCTTACTGTAGAGGTAAACTGTGGGTGCACAAATTCCCTGGTGTGAATATGATAAAACTTACACATATTGCTTTCTGTCAGCCTTATACATTCACCCACTCTTTAATGGAGGGCGATGTCCAGACTGACACTGGGGTGTATTTTTTAATGTTGACAGATATATTCCATCCACTTTCTTGCTAAAGATTCTCTGAAGTTTGTGTTCATGCTGTACAGTAAGTCCTCGTTTTACGAAGCTTCGCTTTACGACGAATGGCTTATCCGACGCTGTCCAATGCATCCCTATGGCCGGTTTTACGACGCCAAAATGGCTTATCCGACGCTCTTACGACGCTTTGCAAAGTTGCAACATTATGTCAATCAGAAAGCTGCAGTCAGGGAAATCATCCAGATCAGTCTGTGTGAAGGTTTTGTGGTATATTTATGCCTTTAAACATGTCTAACAGTTTTATTATACAGTTCTGGATTCAATAAATAGAATCTTTACATCATAATGTATGTGTGTGCAGCATAATCTTATTGTTTGAGTAAAATATTTTGTGTATTTTAGCATTAAAAATGCCTTCAGGAACGGAACGTTTCATTTAAACAGTGTTCCTATGGGAAAACGGGTTTCGCTTTACAACGTTTCGCTTTACAACGCCATTTTGAGTAACGCATTGCGTCGGATAACCGAGGACTGCCTGTATATAAGAAAGTTGTGAATCTCCACATTCGGACTCCTTCCCTGTCGCTTACCATTAGATTCAATTCAAATTGGTGCATGGTCAGAGATCAGCTCCAATTTGGGCTTGCGATGCCCAAGTAATAAAGAGTTGGCAACAAATATATAAACACACATTCAGCTAGCTCAAACTCCCACACCCACCACATCATGAATATATATATTTATGTCAAAAAGAGAGCTACTGAGTGTGGCAAATGTATACAACAAAAGACAGGGGTGCCCAATGCTACATCCAATTGACAAAACATATAAAGTAATAAGTATAAAGTTTAAATACTTCAATAATAATAATATTTACTTGGTTATTTAGTTAAACCCTTTGGCCAAAGCGTCATAAGCCTGCATACCACGTCAAGGTATAACCAAAATTAATGCAGGTACTACACTGTGAACCCTTCCATTTACCTCTGTATAAGGGGAAGCAACCATAGTACAGTAGATCATGTTCTTTGCAGCAGAGGTAAAAGGAAGGGTTCACAGTGTAGTGTAGGACCTGCATTAATTTTGGTTATACCTTGACGTGGTATGCAGGCTTATGTCGTTTAAACAAATATAAAAGTCTATTCTTGAGAAGTGGTTATGTACATGAGTAAGTTGTGTAATCACTTTCCCCTAGGTACAGGATCCCTAGGCACGTCTAGTGGATTCTATGGGAACCTACTATTTTTCTCCCCTTGTATACCTGTCCAACTTGTTTGTACTTTTTGAGATGTCCATGAACCGATCTTCTAATAAGGTGTACTTAAAAGGAACTTCACTATACCCTGGAAGAAGATGGCATTGTGTCCTTTTAGGGGCAAGTACAACAGATGAGTGCAATAAATCTTAAAATTGACTGAAACGAGTTTGCCCTCTGTATCCGTAGCTTTGGATAAGTCAATAGGAATATATATTTTTTTTTTCTGATCAGAGTTACTACTCCATCTTTCTTTTCATCTGCAGTGGAGAAAATACATTAATTTACCTAATCGCTTAAGTTGCTCACATTCTTGTATCTGTAGAGGGTTTCCTACAATAAAGCAATATCAGATG
The DNA here is from genome assembly GCF_040206685.1 of Ascaphus truei. Lineage (NCBI taxonomy): Eukaryota > Metazoa > Chordata > Amphibia > Anura > Ascaphidae > Ascaphus > Ascaphus truei. The sequence continues at coordinate 36,208,059 of NC_134487.1, forward strand.
TGTTAGGGTTAACAGATTTTCAAATGTGTCAGGACCGTTTTCCTTTTACTGGTTAAGTTGAGGCCATTTGCGTTCCAAGTAATTATTTGCAATCTATTTGACACCTTAATATTTGCCCTCTTTAGGTAAATTGATTAAACACCTACAAAGGTAATATGAAGCCCCTTTGAAGATATTAACACATCTATAACAAACATTTGTGGTGTTCTATGTTATTGTTGCTTTAAAAATGTTGATCCCTTTACTGTTCATTGATCAAGTGTCTAGACGTTCGACCCCCGGTGCCCCTATGGGCATCCAGCATTCCAGCTCCCCAGATCTGGGTGTCTTGCTCCTGCATGGAGATGCTGCTGGTAAATTGGAAATCCCTGAGTGTTTCATTGGGGGCTGCACCCGTGCAGATCCCACACCCTTAAGGAACTTTTTTGCCACTACAGGGGATATAAATGCCTTCTCTCTGTTGTCCGGTAATATTTTCAGGGTAGCTGGATATGACGGCATACACTTCATATTTTGTGGAAGCGTTTGGTGCAGATGCTGCTAACTTATTTTCTCATTTGGGATACACTGCCACCAAAAAGAACTGAAAAATAAATATTTTCTTATTTGTTAATGTCAGACCTCAAATGCGGGTACGATTTTAAAGTTCAGCAGTTGTGCTGTCCTCACTGGACCAACTGTGGGTACTATTTAACCCACCTTAGCAAACTTCACACCCTCTACAATTCAATTTGTCGTTTCGTTCTCCAATGCAACTACAACACACATCACTGCGAAATGCTCAAAGAACTAGATTGGTCATCACTAGAGTCTAGGCGCAAAGTTCACCTTTCCTGTCTTGCCTTCAAATACTTTCTGGGCAAGCTACCCAGCTATCAGAACAAGCTCCTCACCTCTACCACATGCAGCACCTATCATCTGAGATCTGACTCCAAAAGACTGTTCATGGTCCCAAGGCTCAACAAAGTATCCGGCCGCTCCTCCTCTTACCGTGCACCCCAAAACTGGAACAACCTAACCTAACCTAACCTGGACTCTCACATCCACCACCAGTTTAAGTTCTTTCAAAACTAAGGCTGTCTCACATTTTAATCTGGTCTGTAACTGTTACATAAGCCTATAATATACATATTCTCTAACTGTGCATGCAATGTATTGTATATAATGTATACCTTGTTCATTTATGTAACTGTATTTGTAACCATGTATTATTTGTCATATTAACTATGCCCAGGACATACTTGAAAACGAGAGGTAACTCTCAATGTATTACTTCCTGGTGAAACATTTTAGAAATAAATAAATAAATCTTGTTTCTCCTAGATCGTTTTTCTAGGTCAACTATTTAGAACAGCATAGCAGTATTTTTCTCCATAAACTCTTCCAAGTGCGACTGGAACACGTAGTTCATCCACCACATCAATCAGCTGTTTCTATAATTCACCTAGCCTCTTCTTTTTTGAAGTTGTATAGTAGAAGAGATTGAAAAAAGACATGCGCCCATCAAGTTCAACCTATGCTAAATTTAGACGACAGATACTTTATCCTACAACCATACTTAGTCAGGGCCGCCAACAGGGGAAAAAAGTGTCTGGAAAAAAAATGGCCACCAGCCAAGTGTTCTGTGCACACTTGTAGAACATTGAAACATGAGAGCTGCGCGCACCTCCTTAGCGCGGGACTCGGGCAACAGCAGTGTGATTGTGGTGGAAGCCACAAGGCAGCTCCATCGCCATAGTTATGGAGATGGCGACAGGCGGTGATCTTCACGTTCTGGAAGAGGCTGTCTATGCTGGAGGAGAGCGGGGAGAGGAAACAGTCCACCCTACCATAGAAGAGCAGGAGGTAGTGAGGGGGGGGGGGGCACAAGAACCCTACAGGAGGAGATGGGGGGTGGGAGAGGGACCCTACAGGTGTTTTTGAGGGGGGGAGGGACCTTACAGGAGTTGGTGCGGGCAGAGAGAGGGACCCTACAGGAGTTGGTGAGGGCAGAGAGAGGGACCCTACAGGAGTTGGTGAGAGGGGGACGCTACAGGAGTTGGGGAGGGGGGAGAGGGACCCTACAGGAGTTGGAGAGGGGGGGAGAGTTGGAGAGACAACCCTCTGTTGTCTATCCTTCAACCAATTTTCAATCCAGGTGCATATATTATTACTGAGTGTGGAACTCATAGTTACATAGTAATAGTGTGGAACCGTATCAAACTCCTTTGCAAAATCCAAGTAGACCACATCGACTGCATTAACCTGGTCTAAATTCCTACTTACCTCCTCAAAGAAACAAATAAGGTTAGATGAAGTAACTTCCGTCTTAATATCTTTTATAGATTTATAGTAGAAAAAGGGGGAAGGGTCCTCAGGCGCGTTGTTCTGCTTGTGGCTCCAGGGCATATAAAACGTAGGAAATAAAAAGAGAGAGGGGGACCACAGTGAGAAAACAATTCAGTAAACATATATATCTCACTTCTTCATTCAGGGGGGTAGACAGTGAACATTCAATGTGGGAGGAGACACACTCACATCAGGTGTCTAATCTTGATTAGATGACTTCTCCTCTATAGGGGGTGGGATGGGTTGAGGGTGAGGGGATGCCTCCTGGTGTCTTGTGCTGGTGCGTTACTTTTCCACAACGTACCCCGTTGATACCAAGCTCTTTCCCATATTCATCTCCAGACCAGGAGCTCTGTGTGTGGGGGGAGGTCTGTGCAGGTTCTGTAGTAGATTTTCCTGTGGTACTGGAACGCCACAAGGTTCTGTTCTTCCTCATTTCTCGCACAATTTACAAATAGAAAAGGCTCCTGTGTGCTTCCTGCACCACTTTATAACTTCATCTTCTCTTTCCCGGAAGTGGATCGCACCCCCTATAGAGAAGTCATCTAATCAAGATTAGACACCTGATGTGAGTGTGTCTCCTCCCACATTGAATGTTCACTGTCTACCCCCCTGAATGAAGAAGTGAGATATATATGTTTACTGAATTGTTTTCTCACTGTGGTCCCCCTCTCTCTTTATTTCCTACGTTTTATATGCCCTGGAGCCACAAGCAGAACAACGCGCCTGAGGACCCTTCCCCCTTTTTCTACTGTACATCTATACAGAGGTTGGTGAATCACCTCTGAGAGACTCGGGCAGCGGAACTGCTTTGTGGAAAGGACTGAAGTTACATATTGAACAGTAGGATATTCCTTTTGGCGCAACTTCTCTATTTTCCCTAAAACTTTTATAGATTTATGTAGCTTATCAAATTTAGGCTCTAGTCGGCATCAATTCTTAGGCAAAGCGTTTGTGTATTTGAACAGGGCATACAGAGGCTATGGATTCTTCCTCTGCATCCTATGTGCTGAGCAGGTCATGTGTCCACCATGTTGACGTGGTACCTTTTCTTCTCTGCCATATCTAGCCTTTGACCTTTGGGAGCCATATGTTTCTGTTTATGTAAGAATGACTCCATGTAATGATATTTACAGCTTTCCGCTTACTGGTTTTTGACGGCAAATGAAACTAATCCCATTGGGCACACCAAATTCGAGGAGAAAGCGCGGTGCTCACGAAGCATCTTAGCCAGCTCTCTGGCGCCATACTGAAAATCTGCTCTAATGTTGTATAAAAGTATATCAGAAATGCAGCTTTTGCTATTTCCCAATATGTCTAAGTCCATCATATTTATTGTAATACCCATATTAAACACTTAAAAAAGGCTGCTTGAATTTAATTTTTCCCTTTAATATGTCATCATCCAATATCATCCACACAATGATGCGTAATTAGCCAAGTTGCCGATCAATCCGTTCTATGATCGATCGGCGAAGATTCGGCTCAGGGGTTCACTAAATGGCCATCAGTGCAGCAGAAGAGGACCAAAGATTCAAAGTTCTGTGGGGAAGATCATGTGACCAGGCAGTCACTAGATATGTATTTTGGGAGAACTAAATCTCCAATGTAGTGCTCAAAAGATCCCAGTCATGTCACATAGAAATGGAAAGACCGTAAACAATGAGAGAAGCTATTGCGATTGGTCAGATTGTGAGAGTAAAAGCTGTATAACTGTGACAGCCGTGCATCCGGACCAGAGATATGAGCCTGCAGGGGAGGACCAACAGGTGGAGCCCCACAACGGAGCCCGACAGATGAGGTCAGGGAACACCACCAGCTCTAGATCCAGTCATATGTAACCAAACAAATATCATAACCTTCATAAGTGATAGAACCAATAACAGAAAGGCTTTATAGAAGTACTCACGGACCCATGGGGCTAGATGTAGCAGATATGTTCACCCCGGCGTGCATCCTGTAGAAAAGTATCCGTAGAAATGAACAAGGTAGCAAGGAGCACAGCAAAAATAAGAGTGAACTGGAGGCAGGATCAAAAAATAAAAAAATAAAACATTTATTGCAACCAAGTGCCAGTACAGAAACTTAAGACAACCTCTGACGCATTTCCCGCCGCAGCTGGTGCTTTATCAAAGCCTGCCTCCAGTTTGCTCTTATTTTTGCTGTGCTCCTTGCTACCTTGTTCATTTCTACAGTCACTAGATACAATTGGTGCACTGCTAGAGAGGGTAGGGCTCAAAAAGGGGTGTGCCAGAGCCTGTTTCAGAAAAGGAAGTGACTTTGTAAATGGTTGCTATAGAAACAAAGGCATGTACATTATAATACATTCAAAATGTAATTGAGTTTAAAAAAAAATGCTAGCGGCTCAGTGAGTAAAGACACTGACTGGCACCAAGTTTGAAGCAAGGGAGCCTGGTTCAATTCCCAGTGTCGGCTCCTTGTGACCTTGGGCAAGTCACTATCTCCCTGTGCTTCAGGCACCACAAAAACAGATTGTAAGCTCTACGGGGCAGGAACCTCTGCCTGCAAAATGTCTCTGTAAAGTGCTACGTAAAACTAGCAGCGCTATACAAGAACAATTATTATTATTATAGTTGGTTTATGGGGCACTGCTTATCAGTCAATAATCAAGATGCACACACCAGGTTTAGATTCTCCAGCCAGTCATGGCAAACGGGAAAACTTTAGTTTAGGGAAGAAGGGCGGAACAGGCACAGTTGATCCAAAAATGGCAAATGTATGCAAAGACTGAACAGCTTTAATACATATTCCATGTATTTAAACATTTAACTCTTATAGTAGACATTTCTGCTGTCTTCTACCACATATATTTTAATCGCTGCTGAAACATGCAACTCAACTTCATGCAATAGTTTGCACAGTAAGTGAAAAAGTCTTACATTTAATGCTGCTCAAAAATAAAAACAGGAGTTCATACTAACGTCAAACTTTTTATTCAGTCTGTAAATCACTCATTTAACTACAGAAGGTGTCAAATAAGAAAACCAAAGACATACATTTACAGCATTCTACCCCACCTGTTTCCTCTACTTCTGTTTACAATGTTACATTTGCTTCACTCTGTTCTATTTTTTACACAACACTTTTTGGCAGCAGTTTACATTCCTGAAATATTCATGTGAATATGAACATTTCATTGTGTGTATGACATTTCCCATGTTGTCCACATCTATTAGTGGCATTAGTAAAAGCCCACAATAAACGACTAAAACCATACAAGGATCAGGACTAATCAAAAATTAACTCTTTCAGGGCTGCAGGGGAGATATGTATGTTTCAAATTTTAACCCATTCATCTCTAGCAGGTTCTGCAAGGATTAATCAATCTTTAAAGACAAAAAACAAACATTTAAAGATACAAAACCAATACAATGTATATGTATATACATACATATTTAACAATAACTAAAGATATAACATCATAATCTTTAACTTGGTGTATTAAGGGTTTTTTTTCTTCTCCAAAATATATATTCTGTGAAAAATGTAGTTTCTGTGAAGGCTTGTACTGTATTCTGAAAAATGTCTCAATAAAAAAGTTTGCTGTTTAACATTAAACACATCAAAGAAATGCAGCACATCAACAACTTAATGTCTCCACAACGTCCATTCCACATTCCCTTTCAAAACGCACTTTGGTCACTAACAGTATTAAAATAACAGAAAATAAAATGTCTTTTGATATGTTTGTGTGTGTGCGCACGTGTTATATATAATATAAAAATATATATTATATATACATTTTAAGTTATGTTGGTGAAGAAGCAGGGTTGCAGACCTGTCCAAGATTATATATATATATATATATATATATATATATATATACACACACACACACACACACACACACACACACACACACACACACACACACACACACACACATAACATACATACACACACACACGTATTTTGAAAAGTTGCCATGCACACAAAGTAATTACACATACACAATGTTGTCAACCAAGCTGAATGCCATTATGAAACAAAAATCCAGTCCTGGTTCCAAATCTCTATTGGGAAACCAATGAAACGGGGATAAAAGTTACAAACAAAAGGAATCTTATGATGCCATGGAAGCTGGTTGACAATACTGCATACAGTACATTCACACAAAGTAATGCTGTCACATCACCATGTGACTAGAACATTCCAATCACAACCATGTGCATTACTTTTTGGAGGTCCATGCCCAAAATTAACACCTTTAGTTAGAAGTCATATTTTTGCCAACATATTGTCATTCTGCAGCATGGCTATTTGTATTGCTTTAGCTTTCCTTTGATATGCTAGAGTAGTATTTTGTGGGCATGTAACAGATAATAAGCGTTCAATTCTCCCTGGAAATTTATAGATTAAAAAACCTGCTTTCATTTGATTTTCAGGAATACACAATGACCACAAGGAGCGGTCAGATTGTCAGGGTGACCCAACTTTTAAGTGAGCATAAAGTGTGACTTTAATGCAGCAGTCCTACGAAAATTTGAAATTGAACGTTTATGGCTTTTAATTTAGAAACCCAATCGTTTTCAAAGTATCCAATAAACAGAACCATTGCATTTACTCATGTACAAATCGAATTTCTGCACAATAACAAACTGTACTGAAAGGAACAAACTTGCCATGATACAGCAGCGACATTAAACTGTACATATAAACATCTAAGCAGACTGGACAACACAGTACCAGTTTCAAAATAGGCGTCTCTCCAGAACTTTATTTGCCCATGAGGAAATCCTGTTAAGGCTATTACCACAGACCATATTCACAGCAGTCTAGTCACCACCCCCACTCCTAATCAGCTAAATTTGGAATATCACACTCCAGAGGGAATGTTACATGCATTTATTCTCCATAAATTAAGTACCACTTAGATATGGGTGGGCAGAAAAAATATAAAACAACATCCTTACCAAACATAGGTCGGCCCAACCGGTTTGGGCATAGAGAAGCCATTCTCAGGACACAATACACGTCCACCCCACCCATGCCCCTTTATTGGTGGTGAGTAGATTGCTGTAAATAATCTGTGCTCAGGACAGGACTCTTCCTCACTGGGAAATAAAGCTCTGGTGAGACGCCGCCTGTGAGATGGGTACCGTGGTGTCTGGTGTGCGGAAAGCGATGGAGGCATCATGTTTATATGTACACGTACAAATTGAGCAAAGGTGATTGCCTTGAGCTGCAGCAGTTTTTCTAATATTTGTTCTCGTTAATCTCATGGACAGCTGCCAACATAATGCCGAGAGGGTGATCTGTATCAAGTGTTACAAACCAGAGCATTGCTCCAAAACAGACGCAATTTGCATCATTTTGACTGTCGCAATGCATCAAATGTATCATGGCTCTTTGCTCCACTTGCACAGTGAAAGAGATGGTCCATGTGGTATTGTAATGAGTTTTACTATAACTGCACCAATTACTTGGGCAGTTTACCTTCCTCTGTCAAATAAATCTGTTTTTGCCCGAGATGGTGATTTTACCTTTACCGAAGAGATTTGCGCCAATTGTAAGAAACCAGAATAGCTTTTAAACAAATACCACTGGCGCAAGTGGATGCACATGAAAATTATTGCTGTGTTTCTAAGCAAATTACACCATTTTTATACATATCCCCCAAAGTATGAACTTTTAAGTTCAATGCTCACCAGAGAATGGGAAAAAGTTAACTACATGAACGCAATATAGTTGAGAAAATATCAAAATAAACAAATCTTACAAAAAAAAAAAAACTTAATTGCAATGAAACCAAATCTTTAAATATATAACCCATGGATATTAATCAAGATGGACCTGCAAGTGTTCCAGTACTCCTGCTTTATGCAATTTTATATGCTCCTTAAGAATATTGTATTGCTTTTGTATAACGGCACAAAAAGATGTTTCTTTTCCCCCCGCCCCAAGCCTGTCCAATGCCTAAAAGGCAAATTGCCCATCATTATATACAATTCATTAGCATATTTCTTGGGCAACATAGAAAGCAGTGTGACCAAAGAGATCAATGTGTAACCCTTTGAGTGCTGGAGGGCCCATAGCTCCATGGGAACGCAGGACTCTAAGCTAAAAAATAAAGCACTCTGCGGGAATGACGCATGGGGCCCCTGGAGTGTCCACGACTTAGCGACTACGTCTTGGTGCACTCAAAGGGTTAAAAGCAGTCAGTTATGGGGCCACACACTTTTTGCTTGTGCTAAAACACATTGGTTTTAAATGAATTACATTAAAAGAAGCATTTAATGTTGCTCTGAAACAATTTTGCAAATTCTTGGGATCATTTAACAAAATACTACTCCTTTTTGGCACCGGTTGAGATAGGATTGCTATTTAGGGGGAATTCCCCGATTAAGATGTACTTTTATTGTAACGGCGCAAATTGGAGTAAAACAGACCCCTGAATTTCATTAAGTCATTGTATACCTTCAGCACAGTTGTAAATTTGCATTCTTTTTTTGGACTGCTTTCATTATTTACCATATGATATGTATGGCATGTATTATAATGCAAGTTGGAGTGAGTCTGACGTGAGTGTATTCATACAATGGTAATGCACAATGTAGCCTGCTTTTTCAATCTCGCATTTTCAGCTTAAAACAAAAAAAAAGTTCACTATAATACATGCAATGAAAATAAAGACACTACATGTAATGTAACACATTAAAAGGTGCTCATATTAAGCTTGCACAGTAAAAACTGTGCAAACAACCAAGTGTTTAATAAATACACTTATTACAAGTACATTTTATTTAAAAACAAAACAAAAATAAAAACACCCCAGTATATTAACCATGTACAATTATTGCTCTATTAACAGCTTATCAAAGAGCACTTATTGACCTTTTACATAACACCATATTAGCATTGAATGGTGAATACCTTCTTTAGTTTTTGGTTCTATCGACCATCAGAGTTCCAATCTGTTCAGACATTTCCATTATATAGGGGGGGTAACCTACACCTCAGTTTTATTCAACGGCATCAATACAGTGATGGTAGGAAATATTCTGTAGCCATGTTGTGAAAAGGCTTGGTTATTTCAGCTTAAAGTTTAACACGTCGACGCTTCGAAATGCTGTGCTCATGGCTTCATGTCCATGATGCCAAAAATCAAAGAAATCTCAAAAGCTTTGTTATCAATGCGTCTGCTGCCAGTGGAGCCTAATGTGTTGTAGGCCTGTCTAGCCACAGAAGGGTTCAATTACACCCTAGCCAAAACCTTTGGGCCTTGATTTTGAATACTTCTGAAAGCGGTGCATAGTGAAAGCCATACAAGGCGAAACTGACCCAGTTTTCACCATATGCATTTTGATTTATGCAGTTTTACGACCGAAGCGTTTTAAGTAACACTAGAGATTGGAAACTTCCTTCCTCACTTTGCTTCGTCTTATTGTCTATGATTTCACACTTCTTCACTGTACTTGCCACTCAATACATACACTTTTCAATGCTTAAAAAGAAGTCATGATGAATAAAGTAAATGAAAAAAAAAAAAAAATAATAACAATAAAAAACACCGACAAGGTCAAATAAATAAAAGGATTGCACAAGTCAGATGTAAACACTTCCGTTTTGAAAACCATGTCCCGCCACGGGCCTGCGCTTCTGGAGGCCAGGCACGGCAGCTGCTTTGAGGCAGTATACATTTTGTCAGAAAGTCAGTAATCTTGCTCCAGAAAACCGTACGATAAATGCTTCAGCTCAGCGTCACGATTTGATCTTCCACAGCTAGAAAAATGAAATAAAAAGAAATGATTAGGAATGATTTATTCCTTCTTTGATCACCCACCATGAAAAGAAGCAAACAGCGTGTCTGCAGCCTTGACAATATTTGTAACTATGCTGGTTGAATACCTATTTTGAAAAATGCATACAGTAGATGTTTAGTTTTGTAAAACAGCAGTCTGAAGGAAAAATAGTTTTGCGTGTAATCAATGTTTTTCAGTGTTCACAGAATCGCAAGTCTTTCTAGAATGCAAATCAGTGTTTCTGTTACAGGTGTGTTGTTGCTAATCTCTAAGCATAATATGTGTCTCCAGCATACCAATTGAGCACAGAGCATAGAGCATGGTGAGCGGCTGACCAGAAAAATCCTAAAGGGTTGTTTTGTAGATTGTTGTATGTAAATATTTAACAATATTTTAAGGTAGAACACAGTTCATTAAAATATTTTATTCCTTTTGTTCCCTAACCAATGTATAACGTTATTTATACATGACTACATTAATACAGCTCAACCCCGTTAAAACGCGATCCGTTACAACGCAAATCCGCTTACAACGCGATAAAAGCGTGGCTCCCAATTTTTGTACTTATGAATACTTTACAACACGATTATTGGTGTCTTAAATACTTTATTGTACAATGCATACAATTGTACATTACTTCTAACGTGATCCGCTTATAGTGCGATGTGATTCTTTGCACCCCAAGCACAGCGTTATAAGGGGATTGAGCTGTATTTATCTTCATGTTAAAATGTATTCGTTACACAGAGACACAGAAAAAGATCAAATAGCACTCACCTTTAGATTAAATCCAAGAAGGTCACTAATAACACCAGATACAGCAGACAGGATAACCACTTGGGTGATATTATAAAGCAGTGGATTCATCGTAAGCCCGTATAACCGAAAGGGACTGTCCAATTCCTTCAAACCAGAAAAATAATTAGTCATGCTAATAGAAATTGTGGTACGCAAGAAACCTTTAACCTTTTCAGTGCCCTAAGGTGTAGTTCAGGGGTGATCAACTCCTGTCCTCAAGAGCCAGCAACAGGCTAGGTATTGGGTATATCCCTGCTTCAGCACAGGTGGCTCAATCAGTGCCTAGCTCATTCTGACCATGTGATCGGAGTGCCAGAGGGGTCGTGGCACGACAGGCCCTCCATCACTCAAAAGGTTAATACATGCCTGAAGGTTTCCGAGCAACCCTCCAATACAAGTTAACCAATAAAGGGTTTACCTGCACAAAGCAGTTTGCGGTTTTATCATAACAAACCAAACGGATGTTTAAGGTCCCCTTTTAACACAAGCTAAATCAGTTTGTATCGTAGAATAATATGAGCAGGACATTTAATGGCAGACTACACAATGACGCTTCAGGTCCTAGAACAGGGAGTGGGTTACTGAAGTGGTGGCATACAATGCCAGGTGTAACTGGATCCCAGATGATTATTAATATTAGAGGCAGGGTTAGTACCAATATTAGTCTAACGGGTGACAAAAGTAGAAGAATCTACATAAAAAGGAATAGTTCAAAGAGTGAACATAGCAAAATTCAGTAGGGCTTTTTATACACAAGTCAATGACTGAAACATTCTCAACTGGACAATCAAAAATTGGACTTGGAGCGCCTCCTATATGTCAGCATTGGTGTTTCAGATATTCAATGAATAAAGAGATCGTGTGGCAGGCAGCCATCTATTATACTCGTACTGGGTTTGACTGGGTACTAGGTTCACATTTTTTTATTTTAGCAATATAAAGAAAAGCAGCAGATCCAGCACTCCGAAAAGGGGGAAAAAACACTCTCATTCATTCAAATGCATTGGCAGATTATCACTGAAAAAGACAACTATATATCCGAAACATTAGGCCTACCAATAAACGTGCATTAATGAACCATTTCCCCCGGACATTTGGTTCAAAATTGCAGGCTGTGTAGAACTGATGCTTGAAATATTTGTGTATATTTTTACAAACTAGAGTACAGACAAATACTGGGCTTACTTTAAGCAACTTGGTAGCCAATTTTAAGACGTTGTTGACAAGTGTAAGTTCTTCCTTCTTGTTTGGTTTCTTCTCCATTTTCAAGTACAAATTTATCTGTATTCGAAAAATAAAAGCATTAAAAATGGAGGGATGTCACATAGAAGATACTGTCACAAGTGTGTAACCTCACGGTTTTACTGCAGGCTTATTTGTAGGCTTGTCTGCATAATCCCCAACGATGATCACCACAGTGGATACCTAGACGTGCTTGAGGAATTGCACCGATTCACTACCAAAATGACTCCATTTAAGACCAGCAAACCTGAGTTAGAGGTCTAGTTTCTGCTCCACAAACTCTTAGGCCGGGGCCATGGTAAAAAATACAGCGCTTAGCCGCGCTGACGCTCATGCAGATTTATTTGTGTCCTGGCATGAGCGTCAGCGAGTTTGCTTGTGAGGCGGGCAGGAGGAAGGGCTAGCGCGCCACGTCACGGCGCCGACGTCACGTGACCGGCCCTCCGCTTCCTTCAGCGCGAAAAATTAAATGATCTGTCGGCTGCAATTCCACACGCCTCCGCACGCCTGCGGAAGCGTCTACCAAAGCCACACACATGCCGGCTGCAGGAGGTAAGTTTCCTGCCTCAGCGCGGCCCAGCGCTGTATTTTGTACCATGGCCCCGGCCTTACAGTCTGGAAAACTAAAACATGCATAGAATAAAAAGCAAACATAACTGCACATGTAACCAAGGTGCATTAATTTCATGTAAAGTAGAAAATTGACTGGAGAAGCCAAGGTCTTCAATGATTCAAGATTGAACCTAAAATGTATCTTACCTGCTCGGTCAGTAATATTGAGGTATTGCTATATTTTTTGCTGGTTTCTGATCCAAGTGTAACAAATCTCAGTAAAAAGAGTGTTAATGAAATGCACCAAATGACTAGCTCCCAGTTGTAGTGACATTCAAGGAAGGTCTCATGAACATGAAGCAGCTAAAAAACAAAAGAACACACAAAAGCTTTATTTCACAAGACGTCCGAGTGCAAATAATGCTCAAACATTTCATTGCGTCTGGGATAATATCACACGTGAATGTCACAAGGGTTGTGAAATTATTAAGGGAGTACGTCAATAAGTTATACTTTTGAAAAATGTTAACAGAAATTATTTTTTTAATTTTTATTTTTTAAAGCGATTGAAAGGCCATACTCTTTCCCTCAAATCAAGCATGTCTACAGATTATTTTAAATATATTCAAATAGAAAAGGGTATAATTCATTAATTGTTCACCTGTTTTTGTAATTGCAAGTGGATTTACAGGACTATTCAGCTTTGCACATCCTGACTTGTGACCTGCAGCTGGGCTTGTGCAGCCAATGTGCGTTATTTATTTTGATCCTGTGATAATAACCCTTTTTAGATTTTGAAATGACCCAAGATTCACAATGTAAAAACAAATCAAAATCAAAATAAAAATTCACTGCTAAATTGTTTTTGGGAAACCGATTCTTCCTTAGATTGAAGAGCCTGTCCTTGTAAAATTGCCAGTATTGCTCACTAGATGGCAGACTAATGCTTCAGCATAGCCAAACTGCATATTGTGTGAGAAACCACACAATGAGAATGAGAAAGCCACAAAGGCAGTTAATGGGAGTAGTATCACAAATTATTATGACCTATTGTGATCACTCCCTGTCGCGACAGCATAACAATATAAAGAGAAAGTGTGGTATCCGCAACATTTGTGGGATCCCAACAGAGCGTCTTAAAAACCGTTAGGACGCCATTTTCATAAAGTCACTTAGGCGACAGTCCAATGAGCAAAATAATTCCCAGATAAAATAAAAATATTTAAAAACAGACTTCCAATTAAAAAGATAATTCCAGATCGAGGCAAGTTATCCCTTCCCAACCGGTTTCAACACACATCTCATCAGGAGACCCCACTTATACACAATAGGATGACTAAATATATACACGATATAAAGGATAAAATCAACACCTGTATTCAATGTATTCATAGTGAAATACAATGTAAAAGCAGCAGGCAGCAGTCCCCCCCCTGTATGATTTATTTTTTACGTTGATGAGAATAAGGGGGACCCTGGTGCGGTAGATAATTAATTTCAGCTTCGGGGACTCTCTGATTCCCTAAATACTTCCTGGTAAAAGTAGTGTGTTGCACTCCCCTCTAGGGGAAACAAAATGTTTGTTAAAAACTCCTGCATCCCGCGGGCCAGTAGGAAGTTGCAATGTAATCTGTTGACGCGGGGGATTTAAATACCAGGAAGTACAAGTATCTTGGGAACCAAGGATTCACCGGAGCTGAAATTAGCACAGTAATAAACAAGGAGGTTTTCTCACGATCCAGGGGGAGCATGGGGGATAAAAACATACAAGAAGAAATACTAAGTGCAGATGTACAAAATAAATGGGAATAATCCCTAGTGGTATCCATGATTAGTATCTTATAGGTAAGCAGCCCAAACACCAGAAAACAGTACAATTGTGCCAAATTAGGTGAACATAGGAGGCGCTAACACCCTAAACAGTGCTTACTAAACAAACAATTAAATTGTGACTTACAGTGATAATAGTGCAAAAAGGAGAGGCTAGGGGAAAGAGGTGAGGGTGCAGGGGTCAGTGACCCACTGCACTAGGCCAGCAACCCCCTAGGCCCCAGTTAGCCCTGAGCCACTCAGTAGTTTGTGGTGCTTCAGGGACAGGCCCCAGGTTAGGGACAATGCCCCTTAGCTATTACAGTGTCAGTTAGGGACACAGCGGACGCTGCGCTTCCCACCAAGAGGCTTGGGATCAAGCCTACTCCGCCGAGAGAGTGGAACTGTACCCAGGGTGGACAGCCCTGACCGATCAACCCGCTGGAGGAACCGGACGTCGCCAGGAGGTCGCCGGATCCTTTTCGAAGATCCTTTGAACGCCCAGGTATTGTTACACATGTGCACCACCTACAGAATACTCACACATAGTGGTAGCGCTGACCACGGGACAAGGATTACTGTGGACACGGTGTGGGGGTACACGGTGGTGGGCAAGGGGTATACACTCAGAAGTGAGAGTGAATGACATTGGGACTTTAGAGTATACTTTAGAGTATCATACTTCCTCCCAAACCTGGCCCTACTACCTCCTTCCACATTACTGTTGGAACTACGATCATTTACCCAGTAGTTCAAGCACGCTGCCTTGGGGTCACACTCGACTCCTCTCTCACATTCAAAACATTTCTAAAACCTGTTGCTTTTTCCTCCGCAATATAACTAAGATACGCCCTTTCCTCTGTTGCTCGACTGCTAAAACTCTGACTCAGGCCCTCATTCTCTCCCGTCTTGATTACTGTAACCTCCTGCTGTCCGGCCTTCCTGCCTCTCACCTGTCTCCCCTACAATCTATCCTAAACGCTGCTGCCAGAATCACTCTACTCTTTCCTAGATCTGTCTCAGCGTCTCCCATCATGAAATCCCTCTCCTGGCTTCCGATCAAATCCCGCATCTCACACTCCATTCTTCTCCTCACTTTTAAAGCTTTACACTCTTCTGCCCCTCCTTACATCTCAGCCCTAATTTCTCGTTATGCACCATCCCGACTCTTGCGTTCTGCTCAAGGATGTCTTCTTTCTACCCCCTTTTTATCTAAAGCTCTCTCCCGCCTTAAACCTTTTTCACTGACTGCCCCACACCTCTGGAATGCCCTTCCCCTCAGTACCCGACTAGCACCCTCTCTATCCACCTTTAAGACCCACCTTAAGACACACTTGCTTAAAGAAGCATACGAATAGCACTGTGGCTATTCTGAACACATGATACATAAAGCTTGGCCCCCTGCAGACGCACTTAACAGAACTCCCTCCTACTGTCTCTGTACGTTCTCCCTACCTACCAATTAGACTGTAAGCTCCTCGGAGCAGGGACTCCTCTTCCTTAATGTCTAAAGCACTTATTCCCATGATCTGTTATTTATATTATCTGTTATTTATTTCATTACCACATGTATTACTGCTGTGAAGCGCTATGTACATTAATGGCGCTATATAAATAAAGACATACAATACAATACGCACATCAGTAAAGGTTATTCTTGTTTATTCATACCAAGTGTGTGTCATTGGTTTGAGTCCTGTGAGGGACCCCTCCCGCACTGTTTTATATAATATAAATCCCACACCGGATTATTCCCATTTATTTTGTACATCTGCACTTAGTATTTCTTCTTGTGTGTTTCTATCCCCCATGCTCCCCCTGGATCGTGAGAAAACAGTTCTACATTTTGGGGAAGAGTGAAGACAACCCCACCGGAGGGTAGAAGCAGGGGGGTGACACTTTAATATTGTTTTTTGCACTTGCTCTATATATTTTTTGCACTATTATCACTCTAAGTCACAATTTAATTGTTTGATTAGTAAGCACGGTTTAGGGTGTTAGCGCCTCCTATATTCCCCTAATTTGGCACAAATAAACAAGGAGGTGACAGGGAGTGGAATGGGGGTGAACTGCTGCTTTAATCTAAGAAACAACCCTAATTTGTATCAAAATGTAACCCCCAAGCACACGTCACCGAATTCTTCAATCCAAAAAAGCCCTCTCCGCCACACCAATTTTTTTCCAAATTGCCTCCCCTACACTCAAATTAAAATTTGGAACAGGGACATGTGAACATATAAATGAAAAACATAAATACATAAATACATAAAAAACATAAATACTGTATTAAACCTTTATTACAGAAAACCGTTAATTAAATGCAAACTCCCTTTACTTGAAACGTGTGTATATATATATATATATGTATATATATATATATATATATATATATATATATATATTTATTCTACATATACCGTTTTTTTAAACGCAAGCGTTTTGAACTACTATTTCTATTGCCTAAACACGACGATCACAGCCTCCCAATTACTATTCTGAAATATATGACATTTCACTGAGCATTCCTAAAATCTTTTACTTTGATATAGAAGCACCGCTATTACTTAATCTCTAAGGGGGAGAGAGACAACACAGAGCAAATGAAAGCCCTGCAGAAGCTCCACATACCTCCTACCTAGATTACATTAAGCTCTGAGTTAACCGAGTATATAGTGGGAGGAAATCTATCACAGGTTTAGTTTGTGGATCTGTTCCTTCATTAAAAATGATGCAATACATTCATCACTGGGGACAAACATGTAAAAACAGATTGATCCACATTAATCAAGTATCCTCACCTGTGCACAGCAGATAAATATAACCGAAATGGTCAGTAAGAAGGCAGATGAAACTATTACATCAACTGAACGTTGTGGGCCTCTTCGCTGAAAGAGAACAGAAGTGTCCGTGACATTAACAAACAAACTGATGTCAGATCAGGACTATAAGGTCTACTAACATGGGCTGTTCAGCAACATACACAATCACACAAGTATGAGAAACAAAGAAAAGGTACAGTATGACATGACAGTTCTCACTCAACGGTGCTTTCATTACTAGCCACTACCATGTGGTTGTACACATACAGTTGACAATCAGTATGTGGCACTAATTTGGTAGAAAATAAGAATGATTTATGGTAGTTATTTCACGTTGAAGGTGGCGCTAAAATGCTTTAGTTATATAATTGATTATCATATCTACGAAACTGCTTTAAGACGACTTTTTACAAAAGTAAACATGTACTATTTTGGCAAATCAGGGAGGCCCTAGTGCTATGATTGCCATGGTTCTGCTCCAGTGGACATCCTGTTTCACAAGAGGTGAATATATAAAACAAACAAAAAAAACACTATTTTGGGGGAATTTCTGTTTTAAAATGAAATTAAAAAAATTAGTTAAGGAAAAGCACATGCATTTTTAGGCATAGAAATGTTTCCTCATTTGCATGTCATTACCCATAATCCCTGGCTGCGGTGGAAGTATTGTACGCTAAGAGATAATGGGGAAAGACCGGGTTGCAGACGTGTCTAAGACAAGTGAATGTGTTCACAAGTGATATTTTTATTTGCTAGGAATCGATTTGGAATTCTCTATGAATAAATTTTTTTGTGTGTTATTAACAGAAAAACATTACAATAGTCTTATTTAACATTAATATTTCGGGATAAGACAGAATGTTCTCAAAGGAAAGATACACAATGGTAGAACTCAGCACTCCTACTGCAGACTGAAGAAGAAAGTCCTGTATAGGTGCAGGGAGCCCCAAGGGACCCCTATACCGGCACAATAAAATATATACACTAGAAAAGGGGGAACCCACACTCAAAAAAGATAGACAAGAAAACATCAGGATAAGTAATTTACCATATATATGCAACAAGCCAACACCATGTACTAAGTGTCCAACCAAAACCGATGCAACGCAGAGCCTAAGACAAACCAAAATCATAATGGTAGCAACTAGATAAATGCAATGAATAGAATGATAGACAATACTGATCTAAGCTCCCAGTAAAAAAAAGGGAAATACAAGGGGAGGGGAGTAGCTGGTAAAAAGTATAGGTAACACTGGGGTATGCAAAACCAAAAAAATCATAAAACAAGAGGGGCAACGTTTCAGGGGAGAACCTCATCTTCAGGCCCGTTCCCAATGGTTTTAAACCACTGCAGTAGTTCCCTTATTGGGTTACCTATGTGTATACCCAGCTACTTGTTACCAGACAGCAGGAAAACCAGGCAGAAAAACTCTATAATCAGGAGCAAAATAGAAACGACCGTCACGGGATCCGATCAGCAAGAAATGCAGCCTGTAGTGGAATTGATAATGGGAGCAGCAGATAAGGGATCAGACGGGTCTTTGTGCTCACAAAATCCCTCTTATTGCTCGAACAGGTATTATAAAGAACAAGCCCCCACAATTAAACACAATGGATCCAAAAGCAAACTCACTATATCACTGGCAAACCAGCCTTTGATTTCAGAACCGAGACCTAAACTAATCTTTACAATGTTTAATTGTGTCCCTTTTGGGAAAATCACAGCACACCACTTTTGAACTGGACAAGATCTTGCCAAATACAAATGCATTTCTAGACCTAATTCTGCCTGAATTGCAGCTGATCTTTCTTTAAAGTTGCCTGTGGTCTGACTGAACCTAACAGAGCAAGTGGCAACGATTCTTTCATATTAGTATATTTTATAAGGTCCAGAAGAGCAATTTTCAAGACACTTCCAGCATGAGCAATTTAGCAGGCTACATCTTTACCTACCTTTAGGTATGATCGAAGAGAGAGCCACATCTTAATATTCTGAACTTTCTTCAGGCGGAAATGTGGAACTTCAGATTTTCTGGCTCTCCGGGCAGATGTCAAATGGCCAAATAACTTGGCAAAAAGTAATCTCTATGAAAAAAAGGCATGAAATCTAGGGTTTAACAATATGTTTTCAATTAAAACTTTTCTACAGATCGTGGTTTCCAGTAAATTATTCAAACTTTTGCAACTTTAATGACCCTTTTACTTAAAGGAGCAATCCAAGCCCTTTTTTGGTTGTTGGTATATCTTTATTTGAAACTTAGACATTGATATCATTTGCATTTTTGGCATTTGCTTTTAAATATATACATTTACATTTTTACATGCATGCATTGAGGTGGTGTTCAGCTTTGCTTGCTTATTCCTGCTTCTGTACGTATCACATTTTAGAACTGGAACTGTAGCCGAGCAGGAGATCACAGCAAATTAGTGTCGGTGTATGTCAACAGCAGTTGGCAATTGTTGTTTTAGCCGTGCCTGGTAGTCAAGTACAAGACATGCGTCATGGTAAATAGCCTAAAACTAAGAACCTTTCAAGATGTTTGTCGTCTTTTAAGTCTTTTGTAAATCAGCTACTTCTGAATGCCTCGGATACCCAAGATTGAAAAAGGGGGTCTCCTGGAACTGAACCCCATTAATTTCAGTTCCGGGGGCCCCATGGTTCCGGAGACACTTATCTCTGCAGTAGATGTCGTGAGCTAGCTGGCCTTTAAAGTTCCCACATCACGTGGTCAATAGGAAGCCAAACCTGATGAGGTCACGGCTTCCTATTGGCCACCGCAGGTGGTGCGAGAGCTTTGAAACGCCGCTATTATGTGAACCCTACTACATATGTAAGTATTTCTGTAAGCAGGGGGTCCCATGAGCTGTACTTAATGAGGTTCAGCTCCGGAGACCCCATGCGTCAAAAATAAAAAGAGAGGGAGCTTGGATTACTGCTTTAAGGCAATGGTTCACAACTTTTTCACATTGTGTGTCCCCTGAATATTTGTTCAGCGAGAAGGCAATGAGATTAATTAGGGTTTCAGACTATTGCTAATAAAACTTTTTGACTGATCCCAGGCAGTAACATCCTGAGCTTTAATGTGGAGCACACACTTAATATAGCCCCCAAACTGCACCTCGGTGTGTGCAGAAAGCATGGGTGGAATAGGCATCAATCACAGTGGGAGCTTTCAAAGTCACACTCCACAATGCCTTGTAGATGCAAAGCATTGTGGGGAGCAACTTGGAAGCTCTTGGTGTAATTGACAGCGATATCTCCCCCGCTAATGTGCAGCTTACAGTCTTAATAAGTGCGCTGTCCACATGGGCTCAGGAACCCACTAGTGTCTGGGATCCACCATTACATGTTTTTGGCAGCGGACCCCTAGAGGTTTCCATACTCCCTGTTGGCAATCACTGTCTGAAGGTTCCATGTGTGTTCTGCTTGCTGCAATATGCATGTCACCTTTCAATAAAGTACTCCAAAATCTGCTTTCCACCGTTTTCTAGCACTCCCTCTCCTATTTAAACCAGAGTATTTCAGTTTTTCTAATTTTTTTTCATTTGCTTTTCGTCAGTTAAAATAAGAAAAAATATCAGATAAAAAAAACAAACAAAAAAAAAAAACTGTACTTCAACAATGTCAGACTATTTCCCGATTTCCTCTGTGTGGAACTGCAGAGTAAAAACAGAAAACATATGGTAGGTTTCAACCATTAAAGCCAAAGATTCAGACAGACTGGAGCAATGCTTGGACTGGCTGGCCTCCCACACACACACACTGGACAAGAACTGGCATAAAAAGGTTCAAATAATTCAACGCAGCCATTGACAGACCGAGCAGTCATTTATCTCCATTGGTGCCTTGCTTTTCTTTGTTGAAGGTCGTTATCGATAATTAAGGTGAAATTGTAGTGACCATCATCATACAGATGTAGCAAGACTTACTATTTTCGAAGGCGCAATAGAGCACGGTGCCCTGACCGCGGCACCGAAGAATAGAAAGCATTAACGCTGGAGGGTGGGGGGGGGGGGCGCACATGCTTCTGAATAGGACCCCTGCAGGGTTAATCCTTCAGAGCCATCATCTTCAATCTGTATCAGAAGCCAATCAGTGTGGAGGAGCTGTGCGAGGGGATGAAGGGAGTCCCAGAGCAGCTTAGAACTCTTAATGTAAGAAGGAGTCTCTGTGCAAAAGCCAAGATCATTTAAATCCCTTTGATGACATAGATGCTTGAATATGAGTATCTATATCACAAGGGGGACCATATTCGGTTATCTACGTCATCAATAGGGTTGGGCAGATAACAGATGACCGAATATGGCCATGCCAGCAGCTTCACCAGCAATCCCAGTCCTCTATCCCTCACAGCACATCCTTTGATGGGAAGTTGCCAGATAGTATAAGGTAATGTATCTATTTGATCCAGATTCTTAAATCTCTGCTGCGAGTGATAGCAGAAAAAAAATACTCCTTGGATAATTCTACTAAGAATCAGGTATAAAAAAAAGCGATTAAAAACCTTATGGTCAAAAGTGTTCATCATAGTCCTCAATTCTCTCTTTAAAGCGGACATATTTATACCATAAGTACATTTGGTGAACATTGGAAATAATACAGCCATTACAGGCCAGTGTAAGACATACCTGCTTGTAGGTCCGCTCTGCTACACACAGCAAAAAAAAGAAAATCCAAACAAGGGAAACACGGACCACAAAACTAATAATGACCATGGAAATGACCATGATGTTTGTGCTGGAGCCAAATGCAATACAGTAGAGTTCTGAGGCAGAGAGAGTCGCCAGCTGCTCCAAGTCCCTGGACTCGGCCAGCCTGAATGCGAATGGCGTTAAACCCAGGATTAAAGATACGAAGTTCCCAAATATCTGGTATCCAATTCCTGGGGTGAAACTGTTCACCTATGGAGGAAAAAGTAGATTTTTTTTTTTAATTACAATTTTTGTAGGATACCATATTAAATACCAATTTTCTTCTCCCAGAGTATTACTATGAAAAACCTGCACTGTGATTGCTCATTTACGACATCTCATTTCTCACAAATCTTCAAGGATAAGAATAATTGTTCGGAAAGAGAGAAAATGGACACATTTGAGGTAAACTGATCTTCATATATACGTGTGTGTTTAACTGTATACAAAACACACATTATTAGAACACACACGGGGCATGGCAACGCGCTGGATTGACGTTTCATGGCAACACAACATTTGATATCGCGTCACCATGATGAGGGACCCTGACTGGAGGAGAGCGCGAAGGAGAAGGTAAGAGTTATAAAGGCCCCGCGTTCTCCCCTGGCAATCAGTTTAATTGTTGTGGGTAAGAGCGCGGGGCCTGTAACCGCGAGGCTCGGTGCCGTGGCACTGATAGCACCGCCATCAAGCCAGCCCCGATTATAAAAACTCAGAAGCAAAGTAAAATAGCTATATGGAATTTAGGCAGTTTTCTTTAATAAAAACTCCTCACATTACCATCCAGGGAAACATAAATGACTTACTCTGTTCATTATCATTCCACTGATTTCAAGAACTGACATATCTGCTTTCTTGCAGTCATTTCCCTCCCAAACAATAGCACTGACTTTTTCCAGCCCCGGATTGGCGCTATGAAGCCAGGGTTGGTGACTCTAGAAATGAACAAAAATACAGGTAAAATACAACTATTCTTGAATTGTTATTTCCACTCAGCCATAATCTCAGCAACACCTGTAAATGGATGATATTGCCCAATCATTATTTTGGGGATTAGCTGATTTATAAAACAAAATTTTTTTGACAAGTATTTTAAAATCATTTTTCAAAACTTTGAATGTTACCCTGTTAAACAAATACTTTGAAGGAGTTTTATCATTTATCTAATCTCTTTGGTGGAAACATTGACCGTCAATCCTCAAGGTTAGAGGTAAACTCGGATACGGACTTCATTCATCAAAACAGATAAACAAACCACTGATAAACATGGATTAAGTCGAAGAACATTAATTTCTTCACAGGATACAAGCTTCATTGTTACTTTAAGAGTGATATTTTTTTTACTGCCCCTTTCATTTTCTGTATACTTATGGAAATATCGTCTTAAATTGAAATCATTCTCTCCTGACATAAAAATGTAAGGACATGCTAAATCTCAACCTAGAGCACTCAGTATTGGTCAACAGATATGGGGACTTTGAAAGAACCAACGTTACAAATTTTTGTGACTGGAAGGGCAAATCATAGTGGATCTGGGTCTAAACAGGTCAACTATTTTGTGCATTTTGAATAATAATAAAAAAAAAAGCTGTATATATAACCTGATGAAAGGGATCGTCTCTGTATTCTTTTTTCACGCACAGGTTTGCATGATTAGTGTCTGCATCTGTTTCGCTGCTGCAGGAAGAGCGGCATTCTGCACAGTGCAGCAGGTCTTCCCATAGAACGTCCTCTGTTTCAGACTCCGGTCTGGTGCTTTCTGAATCCTGCCTGGAGCTGGAACAGCGAGAGCTGCAACTTGTGCCTGATTTTGGGACATCCTGAAGAAGGAAGATTAACAAAAAGTAGCCCAAAAGTCACTTCACTTTGGACAGAAAAGGGTTGCAAAGATCTGAGCAATTTAAGATACCCTAGAAAACTTGCTGATGTCGCTTTATTATGCCATTTTCAGTGATGATCATCTTTTATGTTGTGCTTTAGGACGTTGGATATATCTGTTTGTACTGTATTTGTTTCTGGGAGAAAGGAATTCATTGCTAATCCTTATGACACAATGGGTTTTATTGCCTAATAATTCAAAATATAGATTAATTCCCAATGCAACTAATTGGTCTCACTGACAATATATTCTTTGGCAACAACAATGGTAATTAACATCAAGAGGGAAAAAATAAAAAGCACACACAATTCTATTTTTTGTAACTGAATAAATACAGCTGAATTATTATGCACAGAAATAAAGAATTTAGCAGGTAAATCAAATGCGGCAAAAATATTCATTTAAGCAAGTTCCTGATTGCAGTTTAAATCTGGATTCCAATAGCCATAATTTGCACAATTGTGTGATACTAAATAAACAGTGATTTTGCCATCTAATGCATTACAAAATGCATGGTTTTAGAAAGAAAGATTGTAGTGCAAACAAAGACTTTCCCTCGTGAAATTTAAAAAAAAGAAATGAAGGATGTTTCAAGAGAATTGCAGCTTCCATGGTCACTAAAGTCCACATGAAACCGTGTGAGAAACGATCTTTATTCTATGGGCTACTGGAGTACCGACCTCCAAATACGTCACCCAAGGAACTTTTGCATTTGATGCTCGGTAAGAGGTACAGATGTAGCCAGTCTTACCTTCCCCAGAGCGGAGGGGAAAAAGCAAAATGCTGCGGCTCCAGGGAAGGTAGAAGCCATTCTCCTCTATTGGACCCTCAGCAGCATTAATCCTCAATGCCAGGGTATTGCCCGGGAATTGGCAGACGGGAAAATGCCAAACTGCTTTCTATAAGCTTAACTCATGCAGAGGTAATGCGTTCTTCCGTTTAGGCATTTTTTTAAATATGTATATAGATTTCGCAAATATGGATTTTCAGAAAAACATCAACTGTAGTAGATGAGCGAAAAACCTGAAAAGGTATTTAAATTGCTCCCAATTAAATACATTTTCAGTGTTAATTCTGTTTTAATTGAAAGTTAACAGATATTTCAGAATAGCAAATTGTCCAAATTTAATATAATTGGATACAAAATAATTATTTTCCTTCAGCAATTAATGCCAAGAAATGCAAAATACATAGATGTCATACCTCTGCAGCTCATAGAATGTAATATAGGAACCTAAGCAAATGAAAGAAATAGGACATCTAAACCGATTTGGTCACTTGTTTGCAGGATTTATCAAAGCCAAAGTTCTGCTTCAACAAACGGTATTTAGCCACAAAACGTATATTTAAACAAGTTTCATTTCTGAGATGTACATTACAAGGACTATTGTAGTTATAGTGTAAACCAAAAGCTAAATGTTACAGCTTTAAAAGCACTAAAAAGGTGATATCCAACATGGGGCACACACTGATCTAATAGGTCTTATGTTAAATAAGGAAAAAGTAGTTAATGTCTTATCAGTGTTTTAAATCATTTTGGGGAGTAATGTTATATTATTTATGTGAAGGAAAATCAGATCTTTAAAAAAAAAAAATGTACAAAATGCATTAGATACATTTCCGACTGCATTTTCCATTTTAATTATTTATAAAATACAAAAAAACAGAACTTGTACTGACCCTGTGTTAATAGTTGTAACTGGTGCTAACGTCCAGTACATTTACCATCAGGTATAATACACATTCATAGAAACATTTTGATCAGACCAGCACTTTCAGGGCTTCCTTGCCCATTCCTCAATCTGTCCTGAGGAAAGGGTAATAAAGCCCTGAAACACTAGTGTTGCTTTGGAGATCTTTGTGGTGACTATGAATCTCTTATTTTTAAACTTGTGTAGCATGGCTGGTCCAGACTGCCTCTCTATCCCCTGTCACGTAAGCCCTTAGTAGCTGTGACAGGCTATCCTAGGGGAGCCTTGACCCCCCTCATGCTGACACTGAGTGACCGAAGTGGTGGTGACTCAGGGTCTGTGTACAGTCAATCATGGTACAGACCTTGTGCCCTCCCCTTCTGGAGTCTCAGAGAGGAAGTGCCAAAAGATAGTGAGTCGTTATGCATTCCTCCTAGGGAGAGGTGTGTGCTGCTCTTCCCGGCTGGGAGTGAGCCAGGCCAGTCAGTCCCTCCTGGACCAGAGAGATCAGAGGCCTCAAGACTACCAGAGAGCCCAGCACCATGCAGAAGCCTGGGATCCTCTGTGACATATCTGCATCCGCTGTGTAACATCTGCAGCGACTGCCAAATAAAGCATCCCTTTTCATATACTCCTGTCTGAGCTTTCAGTCTTTTGGGTAGGAGTATGGATGGAATCTGCCTTAGTGGGGGACTGACTCTGGAAATCCTGGAGTCCACTGGAGCTGGAGGCGCCGACACTCTGAGTTGAACATCAAGATCATCAAAAGCCTGTCCTGTTCTCCACACCATCGCGGACCACTCAGCTCTCCTGGACCCACACAGGTATGCACGCACCACAACAGCAGTAACCCCCAGAGAGGGGGGGAAACTGTGTTACCCTTGCAATTAGACTTTTTGTGAAGTTATTTGCCTTGATTGTGTTGATTTTTGTTATTGTACTTTTTTTGTAATACATTTATTTTTTTCAACTTATGAGGTAGCAACATTTATATTTTATGAGTGCTGGTCTGGTCTAAATGTTTCCATTATAATTCTTTAATAGTTCATTAGCTCTGAAATCTCTCACACTGGCTACAATTGCCACACTTGCACAGCCCAGGGTTGGCGGCGTTCGTACATTAGTAGGATAATGTGCTGGAGACATGGTCATTGTAATATCGAACTGGAGAGCACCCCAATAAAAATCTTAAACAACTTGACCCACCTCTGCAGTATAGTGCTTCTTGTAATGGTGAGACTTCCTATTCCGGATGACATTTTCTCCAGAGGGACGCTCCACATAACGCTGTGCTGTGTATCCCGTGCTTGGATCATCCTCACTCGAGACCTCGTCTGAGACATTAACCACCGCTCTTTCTGCATCCTGAACAAAAGTTTAATTAAACAGAATCTGTCAGAACAGGTATAAAACCATTGTCTTTCTCTAATGTGTTTAGCTGATTGAGTCTGATTTGCAAATTTACCAGCACAAGTCTGGTGAATCTAAACCTTTCTACAGGTGGTGACATTTTCTTAAGTGTCATTTTCAGAACCAACTCTAATACCATCCTAGCCCTTGTCACTATTTAAATATCTCAGCATATGGTTTGACTTCCATTTAACACTCGGGTTGCACATTGATAGCCTGACATCCAAAACATATGCCAAATGAGGTGTACTTTATAGGAACAAATCTTCCCTAAGCCAACTTGTCAGAAAGCGTATTGCACAGCAGATGCTAATGCCAATTATAGACTATGGGGACGTAGTATACTGTATTGCAACCCAAATTCACCTTCACAAACTAGACACCCTCCACAAGCTTTGTCCTCAAATATAACTACAACACACATCACTGTGAAATACTCAAAGAACTAGATTGGTCATCACTTGACTCTAGCAAAGTTCATTTTCCTGGTTTTGCCTTCAAATATTTTCTGGGCAACCTACCCATCTATCTGAACAAGCTCCTCACCCCTTAGACAACACGCAGCACTTATCACCTGAGATCTGACTCCAAAAGACTGTTCATGGTCCCAAGGTTCAACAACCCGTCTGCTCCTCCTTCTCTTAACGTGCACCTCACAACTATAACAACCTACCAGAGACCCTCAAAACCACCTGCAGTCTACGTTCTTTCAAAAACAAAAGCTGTCTCACATTTTAATCTGGTCTGTAACTGTTCCATACACCTATAACATATATTATCATCATTAACTGTTCATGCAATGTCTTTACATATAATGTATAACCCTGTTCATTTAATGTAACCACGTATTTGAAACCAATATCTAGAGTTCCACATCTTGTAAACCACTGGAAAGATGCTAGCCGTAACATACCATCCTCTTCCTTGAGGGGACATATTAAAGGTATGAACATGTTTATGCTAATATTGTCAGATCAACATCTTAGAGAATTAAAACATACTGCTTAGGATAGACCCTAAACATATCTAAAAAGTCAAGCTGATAACAAATCTGTAGACAATAAAATATATGCTTAGTAGCAGCTAGTAGAATGCGACGAGTAGGAATTTAAAATTACCATTTTTGTTTTATTGTATTTGATCTTCGTTTGATTCGGAGGATTCCGGTTTGTGCCTGCGCCCCATGCAACTTCTTCTGAAGGAAATATCTCACCGTGAGGCTCATGCGTTTGAACCCCATCTTCACTGCTTTTACCTGTCAGTCTCCCCTCTAGGGAGACGTAACCATTGTCAGTTTCTGTAGATTTGTCGATTGATTTTTTTGCTTTGTTTGAACTGAAGTGAAAAAAATTGCACGCGGTTAAATGGCATCCTGAACAGTCACACATGCACATTAATATTGGCGAGATGAATATGGAGGCTAATCGGTAACACAAAGGCGCAGAAGGAAAATGAAATCATCCAGCTGTGCGAAGGTCTCAGGTATTTATATTACCAGCATGGAAAAGCTATAGATTCTCGTCTGCTAGAAAAACAACAACAAAAAACCCGATTAATCTCTTAGTTGAGAAGTTCTAATGGTTCCTGAAAAGTAGGATTATTTGCAGATTGCGAGATCTTCCATTTGACCAAGATAACAATATTATGCAAGTGTTACACAGTGTAAAAGGTGTCATACAGAAGGACACTTGTATTATATTGTTTATCATGTTTGTCCGGGAAAAGTTATTAGCACCTACAAGGAATCATCGAGTTAGTGCAAGAAAGCTATATGGAAAAAAAAAAACCTAAATGTCACAGAGAAATCAGGCTTTTTTATTAAATCAGCCATCTGTGAAATCCACTAAAATGTAGTGTGATGCCGACAAATGTTACGTATGTAGCTTTATAGTGACTTGTCCCAATTTGAAAATATATTATAGGAGAAAACTTTTATATTCTACAAGAGGCGATTGGAGAGGGATAGATAAACAATGAAAGCTGCAGTCAGAAAAAGTTGCTGTTAAATATATATATATTTTTAACATTACAAATATTTCTAGAGCAGCTGTCAATGTTCAACAATTCAACAAAGATTTTGGATTTATTGAACCCCCTCCAACCTCCCCCCCCCAAAAATAACAAAAAAAAACACATTTAAAATTGAAATAATCTTCTGTCCAAGAGGAAGACTCAACTGAAGGTTACCAGACCAATGATGCTAAATTTAAGTGACGCGAGATTGCCTTCCAGCAACACTCATTCAAAATGTACTTGTCCGGCTTCTGCATGCCCCTTAAACAGAGACAAGTTTAAACATGCTAAAAAGGGGAGCAGGGAAGGGCAGCAAGGTTTCAGCTTCATTACTTACAGGTGAATGAATACCTTTCAATGGTCATTTTCATTCGTTACAATAAGTAAACTCAAAGCAATGGGAATAGAAGCAAAACACAAGACAAATTAAGTGCTCAAAAAGTCTGATAAAGTGTGTCACTAGAAATTTGACGGAATTTGTAAAGTAAGGATGCCTAAAAACAAACTTCGTATTCTGGAATAAAGGAAGCGTATCAAGACAGCACTAATGTGAGAGATGCTTGGTTATGTGGATTAGACTGCAGCTACAAAATAGTCGAGTGCAAAAGTACCAAGTCAGTTTGCGAATTTGGAAACCGATATTTATTTTATATCACAAATAATATGAACCTCTGACATTAAGCACAGCCACTTTACTTGATTAACACTGTTTGTAACATTTTCTCTCATCTACAGCACACATTTTAGATCACTATTGTTGCACAAAGAAAAGCCCCTGGGAACTGAACCGGTCCAGAAGATACAGTAATGTTAGTCTGTGATTAATATTTTTTATGGGAATTTTTATATCGCAGATAAATTACCTTAACTCACAAAAAGCTTGAACAAAAAAGACTTGGGGCTTGTCATATTTAACCATGTATGTGTGCCAAGTTATGCAAAAGGTTAGGGAAGACTGCAAGCAGGATATTTGATTATATATGGATAGAGGTCACAAGCAGTGCATATTCGACTTGGAGTTTGAGGACCTGATTTAATATGGTTCATGGCAATGATATTTTCAAATCAGGTCCTCGTCAGAGTACCAAGGCAATTTTAGTGTTGGACAGGATGGAAATGCCTCCATTAGCAAGTATTTTTGTCAACGCATCAGGCACCTATTCTGCCCCACGTACATCAGCTTGCATGTGGGAAGTGACGGTAGGATTTATGCACACATTATAATGACGCATCAAATCATGTATCTGTTCTTCATTTTAATACCTTTATGAACAGTGGGAACAAAATCCGCCAAATGCCAGATACAGCAAACAAACCTCTCTAACTAAAAATCTTCTTTAAATGTAAAAACAAATTTTTTTTTTTTTAAAACAGAACCTTAAATATGCGAGAATTATATGTGAAATGATACAAAGTATAATATTTTCTAAAATACATGTACGTCATCAAGTAAAATGTGTGGGGATTGAGGATTTTCAATAAAGTACTTTTCAAATGGTGGTGGGTGAATAGAACAGGCTCACAGCAGAAGTGGCTGGGGCAATTAAAGTTACTAAATAATCACTTTGATGCCAGGGGCAGTGAAAGGGTTAAGAGAGAGAAAAAAAATGATGTGCACAAGCGAACCACTGGGGCAAACAAAGAATCAAACAGCAGATTAAGTCGGATCAAGAGCTTGACTGTATGAAGAAATAAAAATAAGCAAAGTAGTCTAAGCAGCCTGTATGTGCGCTAAACTTCAGTGTTTATATGTAACAATACAGCAGATCAGTTTTATATTGCTGCTAATCACTAATAGAGCTGTGCAACCCACCATATGTATAATGCCTCTTAAATGGAGGCTCTGTTTCACAACGTGTATTTTTGTATAAATTCAACCAGTTCAGCTCCTCGTCGCAGACGCCTGACAAAGAAACCCGAGTGGTCCCTAAAGCTGCAGCCTGAACTGGTCGCCATTTTTTTTCTCCATTAAATTTCCCCTTCCCCCCAATTAATTTAATACATTATTTCTTGACCTTTTCAACAGTTTTTTTTTTTTTTTTTAAGTTTACATCTTTTGCTCCGTTCATGAGTTGAGATTTTTTCCGAGCCCAGAGCAGCCAACGGCTGCGCTTATAGTGCCGGTGACCTTATAGTAAGCGCGGCGCGATGGCTTGGTTGCGATCGCTGAAACTCATCTCAATTTGATTTTTCCAGCGACCGTTGCCGGCACTATAAGCGTAGCCTCAAGGTTGTGGTAACCTCGGATGCTAGAGATTAAGAACATCATTATTTCTATGGAAACTTATTTGTTCTTTAAAGCGTACGACATGCTCAGGGGGAAAGATACTAAAATCATAAAAAGTTACGTTCGTATAAACTTCTTGGGGGGGGATATCTGCTTTAGAGGAGCAATGCAGTGTACAAAGCTCAATTACATTATTTTGTTCATTTTTTACAGGATTGAAACTGGGGTAAATGCTTCAGCGCTGGACCACACTATTTTCAGGTACGGGGACCCCCCAGTTTTGATGAAATTACCAGCATTACTTACTGTTTTTTTTAAACAGGATTTATATGGCCATCCAATATAAAGCCACAACCGATGATGTTGCAGCTTCCTATTGGCCTGATGTTTGTAAGCAATTGTTAACCTGAGGGAGATTAAAACCCGGTACCTTCACCGGTGTCTCGAGAACAGAGGGGTCCTCCAAGCTGAAAATAGTGGTGTCTATCTCAGGTGGAACCTGGTGCCCATGCTGTAATGCATAAATAGGGGATACAATATTAAAAATAAAACGGCTGCTTTTAAACTAGTTAGTAAAACTACATTTTAATACAAGTTATTTATTAAAGTATCCTTTTTCTTGTTCCATTTATTAAAGTTACCATTTTTACCCGACATTTGTTGTTTATTCCTACAAACCGCTTTATTCTTCTCACCTAATGAACTAAGACGGTATCACCCATACTTGCAGAAACAAGAGAGTTTCAGGTAAGGACTGGACTGAATGGTATAGAACAGATTTGGCCAATTCCAGTCCTCAAGGGCCACCAACAGGCCTGGTTTTAAGGCAATCCCTGCTTAAGCACAGGTGGCTCGGTCAATGACTGCAAAGTTCCACAGTCGCTGATTGAGCCTCCTGTGTGTAAGCAGGGATATCCTTAAACGTATATTGGTGGCCTTGAGGACTGGAGTTAGCCACTCCTGGTATAGAACATGTCAAAATATTTCAGCTCTGATGCAATATTGATGAGATGCTAAAGGAGCTATGATCCGATTAATTTTTCTTTGATTCACAAGGACATAAATCAATTATATTATCGGTATATAAGGACTACGTCTGTTTATTTAGATATCTTGATCAGACTTGATCAGAATTTTTTGAGCACAGTAGTGACAACACGGACACAAATCTATTAGTGAGACGTGGAACAAAGACTCACAAAACAAACATTTTAGAACAAATGCATTATCCCTTTTCCTGGTTTACAGTATCAAGTGTTCCTTATGTTGTAATATTGTTTTGTCCTTTTTTCCTTTAGTAAGGAAAGAAAAATATTCTAACGATGCTCAGTAACTCAATGGAACATTTTTAGATTCGGGTTAGCAAACACTACTTCAACAATACAGAATTCTGCTATTCTGTGTCAGATATGTACAATAGCTGGACAATTAGGAAATGTGAGATATTGTACTACTTCACTAGGCACAGTACAGAGACCTACTGTAAATCAAACCAGAAAATAGGTATGAAATACAAAAAAAAAAGTCTTTATAGCGTCTATTCCACCTATGTGCCACTTCAGAGATTGTTTCCATTTGTAAACACTTAAAATCTATATCAAAATCAAAGACCTAAGATAACTACTGCTCATACCTGCAAATCAGACTCCAATAAAGCAGTTTGGCCAAGAGAATGACCTATATTGTTTTTGGATCCATTTTAAAATGTGCAGTCACTTACATTTAGGCCTGCTCGGTCTTACGCAGCCAGTTAAAAAGTACAAAGTATAATAGTTACATTGGCACAATACAATACTTGGGGTCATGCTTTAATATGCTGCATTGATGTATTTATCAATGTGTCTGGAATGGTTTCTGCAACTCATCGGTTTTGAGCATCTTGTTCCATTGAGCACCTTATTCCACGTAGCAATGACGTTTTTTCATTTCCTTTGTGGTTCTCATTACTTTGTTGTCCCAATTTTTGGGGTTACGTTTGAGAGCCATGTCCCACTCTAAAATGACATTGCTCGATATTTATGGCAGTTACCAATAGTTTCTTTAAACTAGGTGTTACTGAGGATCTCCAGAGAAGGGATATTGCATCCATCTGATGATATATAAATCCTGGAATAAATACAAACCCTGAGAAAAAGAAAGCAGCATGCCAGATATCTCTGAAGACCGCGCCAATACTGCAAGAGGTGCTTGTACCGTAGCTCTGCAAAGTTCCCTCTTGTGTATTATCTGTAGTGCTAGAGCCATCGCCTTCCCTATGTACTTCCAAATGTGCTGCTTTTCTTAATTTCCTTCAGCAGAAGAGATCAAAAAGTTGGAGGATCTTTATCATTGACTTGCATTGTGGTCATGCAAAAATGTCCTGGCACATGAACTAGTCACAACATGACACTGGGTTGACTTTTCAATACCTTCAATCCTGGGCGGGTCAGTTGTGTACTACATAACTGGCACCTCCAGAGTGACAGGTGTTATACTGAACAAAAAGGAAACCCCCCAAAATGGCGTAAGACCTCAGTACTAAATAACACGTTAACTCTTACAACACCTTAAAAGCCTTGGAGCGTTGTCATAATGTTTTCTTTGCTTTTCTTTTAACCTTAAATTTCATCAATGGGTCTATGAGTGCACAGAGAGTGATCAGAAAAACAATATGCGAGTATGGGAATTCTGCAATAATTCCAATAAAACGTTTTGTCACTATAGATGAAAAACAAAAATGGAAAATAAAATGAAGGATAACCAGAGCTTTAAGCTCTCCGTTTTATAAAAATGAAAGGACTTCAAAGCAAATTCAGTTCTGGGAAGGAGATTCTCAATGTTAATTGTTTACAGCTGGTTTGTGTAAGACAGCCATGTTTTCAGTTTAAACTTCAGATAAGGTTATCAAAATATTACCATGACCTGTAAACTAGCAACAGTCATGAAGATCACAAACAGAACATGTCTATAGGCCTGATTTAGGGTCTGTTTGCTTTAAAAAGCAAGCTATGTATACATAGACTGGTACAAGCTGAAATAAATACTATTTTATTTTATCACCCCCCATTATACTGCGCTGGGGAACTTGTTGGCATTTTATTTATGTCATAATACTATTAATGGTAATCTCAATTTGTAACTTATTAGCCTATAGACATTAACAAAAGAGATTTTCTTAAGCACAATTCCATACTGAAAAAGCAGTAATTTTAGGAAGAACTTGCCACACAGAAAACCAGTCGTTTTTCAAACAAATTCATGCACGAGTAGCCACAACAGTTGTCTTTTGTTACCTTCTTCTTTTGCCCCCTATGCTGGGAGTCGATTTAACAGTTCGCGTTGAAACAATCTGACAATGGACTGTCCCAAGCATCAGCATCAGCCATACCGGCCCAACTACTTCTGTCAGAGGTACACAGTGAGGCCCGGGCGAAATGGAGAACAACACTAACGCGGTAACTGCAAAATATTAAAATAAGATTAGTTTGTAACGAGAACAATGTAGCACAAAATAGATACAATTGCCATTATAGTGCCGAGTGGGCTGATGGCCCCTAAAGCACCGAAAGGGCTAAACATTTAACCTTTATTTTCCCCAATGACATGCCTATGCATCATTACATTTAAGACTGCACTAAGGAGGCCCAGAATCAGCAGTCCATGGCCACTTAGCCTACATCGATCTGTCTTCCATCCATTCTGTGCACAAACATCCAGCAATGGGAGCAGTAATGGTAAAAATGAGGTTATGGTTAGAAAAAAAATACCAAGGAGAAAGCCATACAATCTGCACTTGTGAGTCACAGAAAAAGTATATTATATTTTTTTGCGGCTGCAGCATCATGTCTAATTATGCACGTTATTTCAAATAGAATACAGGAGTTATACCAAGTACTTCTGTTATGAGAGAACCATTCACAATTTCCTCTGCCTGTGTAATTTCATTGCAAGCAAAAGCTAACATTTATAGCATTTTTTTGCCATGCCAAATGTTGGTAGTATTTTCACGGTATTCTAAACCCAAAATATTACACTGCAAAAAAACAAAAATCGAGGAATCGATCACTTCCTAGAAACAATATTCTAATTCCTTAGCATATTTCCCCCCTATTGTGCATGGTCAGTCTCATTTAACCATTTTCTAAATAAAGCACACTTTTTTTAAAATTAATATGGCTGCACCGTCTTCATTGCTGTTACAATAATAATAACAATGCATACACGTGCAGGCGCTAAAAGCAAGTTACTATGGAAACAGAAACACACCGACAAGGGAACACAAAAAAAGCTGCACGGAGCTTCTGAAAAAGGTCACATCAAAATGACACAAAAATGCAGCGAATAGCACTTTTGTTGTGTTATATTCTGTGGTCGCAACAGAAATTATTCCATGTTTTCTCATTTAAGATGTATCACCAGTCATGAGAAAATTGCCTGCAAAACCAACCGATGAGTTTAGTTTAGTTGGATAGGATAGCTGTGGAAAATAATGATGACATGAGGTCCATGCACTTTACAAACATTATATTAGAGACCAGACTGTAAGAACTCTCGCCAATTTTTGGAAGATTTGTGGCTTTATATTTGTATTAAATGTATTAATTCATTACATTTTAGATATGACTAATTTAAAAAAAAAAAAAAAAGTGTATGTTTTGCGGTTTAGCTACACCTACTAGGTTATCTATAATGTTTTGTTTGTTTACGTTTAATATATATACTATATATAGATATATATAGATATATATATATATATATAAAACTGAAATGTTTGTCTGTGGGTTTGTGCGTTTTGTGATTGGTTGGCCTCTCTCGCTGGCAAGCTCTCCCATTGGCTGAGGGGCGGGGTTTGCAGGCTGGGGTGATGTCACACACAGGGGCTCACAGGCAATCTGCTATACTCCTCACTCGGCCGCTTCTCCTCCTCACTGCAGGTAAGCTCCCCCGGCGCTTCTCCTCCACACCCCGCGGCTAGCCACACTCAGCGGGGACCAGGAGCGCCGGGGAGGGGGGAGGGAGGGGGAAAGAAGCGCCGGGGACCGTGGGAAGGAGCGGCAGGGAACAGGGAGGGGACACCAATGGCAGAGACAGGGGGGGGCATCACGTCACCTCCACTTCTCCTCACCACCCGCGGGCTCTGTACTATCTCCCCTCAGTGGGTACCGCCGGGGAGGGGGGGGGGGGGGGGGAGAGGAGCGTTGGGGACAGGGTGAACTGGTGCCCGGGGAGAACAAGCGCCGGTGACGGGGGAGAGCGAGGCCCCGTACTATCTCCTCTCAGCGCCGGGAAGGGTGGGGTCGGGGGGGGGGGGGGGAAGAGAACAAGCGCCGGGGACGGAGTGATGAGGGCTGCAGGTGGGGGGGAGGGGAGTGTGATGTGGGGTGTCCCTGGGGGAAGGGGAGGAACGGAGCTGGGAATGGAGCTGTGAACCGGGAAGGGGAGCAGAGACAGAGGGGGAGTGGGAAAATTAACTCCCGGGCAACGCCGGGTATATCAGCTAGTATATACATATATATGTAAATATACATAGTTAAGATATGGTGGGTAAAAAAAGTGACAAAAACCCTCCACAGTAAAGCAAATAGCAAATGGAAATATTACTGTGTACTCATTTGCATGTCTTAGGTCTGCAACCATGCCTTTCATCATTATCACCCAGCATACAGTGTAGAATAAATGAGTACTTCAGTATTAGGTGATACCTTTTTTATTTGGACTAACAATTTATGTCATAGGACAATCTTTTGAGAGTTCTCCTCTCTTCCTCAGGTCGGCAATACTGATTAACAAAGAAATATGGCTAAAACAGTGTTTGGGAGACTAACTAACATGGGGGAGAGAGGGGGAGAGGGGATATATATATATATATATATATATATATATATATATATATATATATATATTCTCAAAGGTGTCAACGGAACCGAAATGTCGATCTCGCCTGCCAATAATATTTCATTTACATTAAGTTAAGCTCTGGAAACCTGTGCCTGACATTTTTTCAGGGAACTGCGCTTTGGAGTCCGGGCATGATGTTTGTATGTATGTACGTACGTACATACATACATACATACATACATACATACATACATACATACATACATACACATGTTTGTGACAATCCTCCTGCAAGGCCTCTGGCGTCAAATGTCGCGGGGTCATGTGACGTGGCAATGTGACCCGCAGCGGCATTTGACGCCGGTTACCATGGCGACACATCTCCAAATATCAGGTAATAGCTCCAAAGGCCTCGTGCGGGACCTCTGTAGCCGCCGCGCCCCACCAGAAAATGCACCCCCCACTTCGGCCACCCCTGGTCTAGATGACCTTTGTTTTAAAAAGGATATACCTAATAAAAGGACCTTCCACAAAAAAAAAAGGCTTAAAAAAGTTAAAAGTTGATGCTAAGAAAATGAGCTGAGGTTTAATCTTTGCAAACTACCCACATCCTCACAGTGCCAGAAGTTATGTTCAAACTGCCTTTGATGACTCTACAAATAAGACAAGTGAGAGACAAAACGCAGTAAAATCAAATTTTACCGATATTATTTGATGTATTTAAGTATAAGAACAGGCGGCTGTATGTGATCAGCCCCGTATGGCAAGAGTTTTTCATACACATTACCCGTAGTACTCTCGACACTGAGTCATTCCAACTGTCTGACTTTTCTTCCATAAATAGAAATAGTTTGTTCATGAACACTCTCACTGTGCCAACACAAATGCAGGCACTGCAACTAACCAAACACAGCAGATGTTGATTCCTCTTTTCTGAATATAAAATGCAATTCACAACAAAAAGGCATCTTCTGGTTAACCGTTGAATAAATAAAGCCCTTTAGGAACGTATATTTGCCTTTTTCTTTCTCTAAGCTACAAAATGATCCGGTTCATATTTCATAAATAAACCAGAGTAGTTTTCTATTTATGAGACTATCTGACTAACTCTCAAAATGTACAGAACTTTTTAGGAGGTTTTTTTTGTTGAGCTCTTAAATTTGTTTAAAAACTAAATAGCACATTGATTTGTACATTTTTTCATCAAGCAGTTCCTAAGTGGAACTGCACCTTTAAAAAAAAAAAAAAAAGACACTGAAAGAGACCTGTATACAAGGTCTCAAACATTTTTGTACAATAACATCTAAGTACACATGTTATGCTTCAGTGAAGTTTAATCCTCCCACTGATTATTATATAAGGTTTCAGAAATCTATACAGTTTGTGATTATAAGCCAGGCATAAACGTAAACTTTCATTTGCACTGCTTTGTATGTAGATTTACGTTGCTGCAGAATAAACTCTGCATTTAAAAATTAAATATATGTAAGTGTCATCACTAAATGTGACCCCAGCTTTAACTGGGTGAATGGTCAAATAATTTTTTTGATGAAGTAATTAGTTCACAATTTATTGAATTGCCAATTGGAGTTTAGTTTATTTTTTTGTCAATTCTACATTATTTATTTTTAGTGGCAACTACGGTACTATGAAGCACGGTTGAAAACGTACAGAACATTTAGACACGATGATAAATTTGTAAATATGACCAGCTTACAATGTCAATATGATGCGGCCATGAAAAAAACCCCCCAAAAAACCCAAGCATTCCATATACAGTAGGTGTTCGAAAAAGGTACAATCTGTCTGTTCAGCTGACAGTAGTGACTGACGAGAACTAAACCATAGGAACAGGTAATCCCCAAGCAAACAGCTGGAAACTACTGTATGTCCAGTTCTCCGTGGAACAAAAGAAGAGGGGGACAAGCAAGGACAGAAATAGATACTGTAATAGGGAAGGAGTGTTCTCTTTTGAGCATGCAGAAGATCAGAGGACTCGGGCAAGGCTTCTTTGTATGCTTAATTTCCAATACATTCACAAGAGTTACCTGATCTTAAAGTCAAAAAATGTGAAATCGTATTTTTTTTTAAATAAATAAATTCTGTAGTATTAGATAATACTTACTGTATTTGTATTATTGTTATTAAACTTAAAGCTATTTTTTTTAATGAGTTTTAAAGCATCTTTTGATGTCTATAGCAGGTTTTAGCCCACCACCCAAAGCAGTGCAAGAACTTTGCAACACTTTCCTGTTTGTGATAATTCGTTACCAATGTTCCCAGCAGTTTGAGCTGCAAACTGTAACAATAGATGTTACCGTAGTAATATAAGGATACATTGTAGCTGCAGTGTTACACTGACTGAAGCAGCCATTATGTTAGGCACACAATCAGGATTTTTACAGATTTATAACAGGAGCACCAACCAATTGCCATTTTAGGTAAGAATGTAGAATTATACATTGCCAAATGCTTTACATACACAAATAAAGAAAATAAAAAAAGGGGGGGGTGTAATATTGCTGCTTTAAAAGTTCAATCCCACATTGTCAGCCAGTTGAATTTATTATGGGCCTCTGAGGAAGGATTTGTCAATTAAATGTTTTATTCCCAATTATTCCACCCTGTCCTGATCAGAGAGGCAATACTGTACATCACACAAAAGGGAGTAGCCACAGGAAATCAAACCCCTCCAGAGTCCAAGTTTAAGACAATGGGGACAGAGCTTTAATTGGTGGAAGAGCTGCTTATAGGCTTCCTTGAAGCGATGGGTTTTTAGTTGAGATTTGAAGACAGGATGTGTGTGCTTTAGTAACAGCTGATGTACGAGTGCCCTGAATGTGGGTGGTTTAAAGAGGAGAGTCAAGGCATATGACAAGAAATGACAATTAAAGGTCAAGAGTGTTTAGTGCATTGAAATGCATGAGAAACCATGGAGGAAATACAGTTTTATACTTCAAAAAAAAAACCTTTGACTCTGCTCTCCTCGACTCTCTGCTTCAAAGCTCCAGGGATATTTGTGTTATAATTTATTGTTTTTCCAGGGCGTAGTCAACAACTACTCATATAAAGCAATGGTGCTGTTAAAACTAGCAAACACCGCAATACAGAAAAACTTTTATTGCTTTCCTCGTACGATGAACATTAGCAACTACAAAATAATTTGTCCTTCAACACTGTATATTTTGATCAACCCTGTCACCCACTGATGTTAAAGTGAATGAAAATAACACTAGTAGAGAGTGCTGATTTAACAATAACCATGAGGTTATTACATTACAGTTGTTTAAAGTTGTATGAAGAGGGAACGAAGGGGCAAGAAAACATAACATATACGACAACCATACAGCACAAAGCATGTTTTATTGTCAGTTCGTTCCCCCTTGATACGGCTATTAACTACTGTACACAAACCGACTGCTTTATGAGACGAGACCCTGTCTTAAGACACTATCTGGTGAATAAGTAACATGTGTTGCTACCATGTTCCCTTGATGCAGTTAATGTTACTTTGTGTATTATATTCCGCAGTCCAGTTTTCACTGAACTACAGTATTTTGCTACTGTGTATTTTGGCAAAATCCATCCATTTGCAACAGGGATCCATCTGCTGCCACTATTCCATTATATTATGTTGTGCATTGTACATAACATAGTTTGCTTAATCAACCTTCCATACACGTGTGCTTTGGGCCCCACTAGGTTTCAATATAATGTATAGGAAGCAGGTCTAAGTGCTCAGAAGTTAGCCTCCTTATTTATACCCGACAGTGATTACAGAGATTTGAGTTGTGCATACCTTGAAGGAGGTATAGAAGAAGCAACCACGAAAAAATGACCTTTGAAGTTACTTGAAGCCACCACCTAAAGAAGAAAGGAAAGAATACAACTCGAACTATTCCTTTTCTTGTAAGTGAAGTCCAGGGGCTTTCAGGCTTTGTTTTAGCGAATGCAGAGCCTTTAAATAAGGAGAATTAACATTTTAAACATTTATTAGCATATATTTATATTGGAAAAATGTTTCTCATTATGTAGATAAGTTGACTCTAGATAACACAGTGTTTGGTACATGTGCTGCTATACATCGCTCAGAAGCATACGTGTGCATACAGTAGGCTAATTTGTGTATTAAATGAAAACTTTCATGGTTGGAAAAAAAGGCCAGATTGAAAATTGCATTTCAAATATTGTCAGCCTCTTCCATCAATTTACGTTAAACATATCAAACTTTAAAACATTCGTGCTACACGGGTTTTTTTCCATCAGTACTTCCAATCTACCACAAAC
Organism: Ascaphus truei; assembly: GCF_040206685.1. NCBI lineage: Eukaryota > Metazoa > Chordata > Amphibia > Anura > Ascaphidae > Ascaphus > Ascaphus truei. Next base: position 36,249,389 of record NC_134487.1, read on the forward strand.
TAATATTCCAGGTTATAAAATATTTAACAATCTGGTTGCTGCCAAAGGCCATGTTGATTTACAAGTTTGCTTACAAGTTTGCTTTTAACATTGTGTGCATTTAATTACAGACAAAGCAACCTGGAATTTCTACAAATATAATAGTTTAAATGTACTAAATGGTAAAGCTTAATTTGAGTAGGAGTGATTTAAAGGAACGAGAACTATAAAATACATTTTTACAAATACATGCAATGCATTAGGCCACAAGACATTAAACACGTACCTCGGACAAGGTCAACATCAATAAGATCTGGTTTTACATGTCCAGTTTTCTTTGGTTTGTTTCTTAAACCCTGTAAAAGTAAGAACAAAGGCAGTCAACCCCTATTTTTTCACCACAGTTAGGCCATGCATTATAAAATAATCAATGTAACCATATATATTACTTCGCAGCAGTATTGGGTTGCATACAGATTATCACACAATCAACTGCCAGGATTAGTAAAAGAAACAAACAAATAAACATGGTGTTTAGTGTCAGACCTCTCTCTACTACCCATTTGATTTGTATTTCTTCACGCTTTCCTTGTGCTCACCAAATAGAGTTGGCAACAATCATTAAACCACGTAAACTAGCAAGTCAAAAAAAGTGCCACTGTGTTTTGATACTGGTCCACAAACATTCACGGCTATACTGTGACATTTTTAAAATAAAAAAATCCATCTATTGTTATGTAACAAACAACATTAAGTTGCGTGAACTACAGTTACAGGCAAGTAAACTTGTTATCAATGTTATTATAGACAACAGCTATGAGCAGACGTGCCGCGGTTTACACAATCACAACAGCTTCAGCCGACTCCTCAAGCCTCCCTTGGAAAATAACCAAATTAAATTATCATCAAGAATGCTTCATCTTCACGTCGTTCCCAGATTTCCCAAACCTGTCAAAATCTCTTAAACATAGCAACAGCGGATAGCCAGATGTACTGCAGGGACATGCACATGAGTGCAAAAGTTCAACAGATCTTATATGATTAACTCTCCTAAATGAACTTTGGGAAGTGGAGAAATACTTATCAAGAGCTGACACCACGGCTTCCTGCTTTAAAAGCAAGTAACTTGCGGTATAAAAATAAAATTGGCTTGCAATTCTTTTTGTAGCCTTAACACCCAAACAAACATGCTCATCAGGAAGTGTATCGTTGCATTAAGTCCAACATATATTAAACGTTTTAAAAGGAAGTGTTACAAAAAAAGGGGTGGCAATTAAACCTACTGTAGCTTTTCCCAAAATGTTTTAATCCATGACTGTAATGGGAGTGGTATTTAAACTGTATTTTATGGGACAAAAAGGAAGGATGGAATAGCCACATCTAAGGTACTTCTATCTGGAACGGTTTGTTGCAATGGTTAAGTCTTTGACAGTAGGCGGGACAACTATAGTGCAAGGGTCTCAAGTTTTCCATATTGTGGACCACTTAAATGTTAATAATCATTTGGAGGACCACCATACTTACACTTGGCTCTGTTCAGTTAGATAACAGTAAAGCTCGCAAATTTGTTTGTCAATATAAACTTTATTTTTTAATAACCAAGCTTGAGAATACATACAGCAATGTACATCAAGTGGTTAAGTACAGTTACATAAAATGTAATGACTGTCAAAAGGGTATCACACAGAAGTGGCAGGCGATTTTCTTGTGTGTAATATGTATTTCCAGGTGCACTGTGGAACAGTAGATACATGTACTGTATAGACATCCACATTGTATCAGACCCCATCTCATTTAGTCTTCTGTATCTTCAAACAAGTAACGTAACAATTAAGTATGTCTGACCAATTTTGTAGATTAGTTTGTTTGGAGATTCCCAAAACTACTCCCTTAAAATATATAGAGTATAATTTTAAGCTTGCAGAGCAGCTGGCAAAATGCCGAGCATATTTTAAGAGTAGTCTCAATTTCAGCTGAATTCACACAAATGGTAGTTTAGCATGCTTTTATATTATCTGCTTACCATACAAAACCTCAAACAATTTGCACTCGTTTCATTCAGAGGGATGCTCACACAAATACAAAGGTGTTAAAACAAACTGTTAAAATATCAACTGATGTGTCACAAACTAATCAATGGCATCTCTATAGGCCACATACTGTAGCCATCCTTTTTCTTAGAACACACATTGCTTTCAAATGTAAGGAATCATCATTCTCTGTTAGCCACATCAAAATGCAGGCTATGCAGGCCAACACCGAGGTACTCACCAGTCTAATGAACTGCACAGAGAAAAGAACGGCCAGCAAGAAATTAATCACAAAGCCTTAAAATACTTTATTGAGGGCAACTTAAAAAAAAAAACTACACTATCCTACACACATTATACAGGTAAAAAAACAATGTATTAATAATCTATTTGCTGGCAGAGGGGGCTGCAATGCCGTCAACCCTGTTACATGAGAGGGCAATCCTGTTGTACAGTACTTAAGCCCTTTAAAAATGCTGCATATACACTATATATCCGACAACTCCAAGCATCCTAAACCTATTTGTCGTCGTTTGTTTATAATTGAGGTAAGCTGCCATTTGGGAGAGTTTCAGTGTCTTCGGCTCCTCAATAATTTGTTAAGTCATGGTGTTGAGCTGTTGGCTACTATTATTTTGGGAATACATAGCAAGTCACACCCTTCTTTAGACACCCATAATTATTGATTGCAAATGCACGAGTGGAAAGAACCAAAGAAAAAAACAAAAACCCTACCTTGATTTCTCTTTGTTCCACAGATTTCTCCCATATTTGCTGGTCGTATGCTCCAATCTAAAATGTGAAAGATGTGTCACAAAATGCAGATACAGTGCTTAAAAAACAGGACAGGCTGTGAAGGAACATTCTGAGATTGGGCAACTATATCTGAATACATTTGTTTCATCTTTCGATTAAAAGCATCAGCCCAATAATGTCTTTTTCCACAAACTGTTTTTGAACAGTACATTGAAACAGGCAGCAGTGACACATGGAGAGCAGCCGGTGCGAGGAATGGAAGACAGTGGGATAAAGATGAAAAGGAAGCCGCTATGCTTTTTTAGCATACACCACAATACTTTTTTGTTAAAGTCTAAGTCTTTGGTGATACGAGTTGTATATAGAAAATGAGGAAAAGAAACGAATATACAGTAAATCTAAATAATCTTTTAACAATTAAATAAATCTAACATTTGTAAGAAATTTACATTTTTCATGCATGTTTCCCATGAAGCATGAATAAATAAATACACAACAGAAAACATTCAAAGTATTATTATTGCGCTTGATTGACCTTCTAATCCTATATTGATGAATCATGCTGAAAGAATGGTTGTGTGTGCTTATAGCCTTTTCTGGCTATGAAGCAGCTTAAACTGTATATGTGCATTACATTTGATAACATATGTACAGGCATACCCCGGTTTAAGTACACTCGCGAGTAAGGACATATTTTCAATAGCGCCATACCCCTGAGATGGTACACTCGCTTCGCGAGTACGGACACTTATTCTGCCCTGCAGACCGTCTTAGTAGTGACACGCCGATTCCCCTCGCCCAATAGGCAAATGGCAGCTCTCGCATGCGCCTGTCAGCAGTCCTGAACAGCAATACCGGCTCCCTACCTGTACCGAAGCTGTGTGCAAGCGGAGAGACTATAGAGCCTGTTACAAATGCGTTATTTACATGAGTTATGCACATATATGACGATTGCAGTATAATACAAGCATCGATAAGTGGAAAAAAGGTAGTGCTTCACTTTAAGTACATTTTCGCTTTACATGCATGCACTAGACCCATTGTGTACGTTAGTGCGGGGTATGCCTGTACTGTAGTTTCTGTAAATATAATTGTAGTGCTGTGTTTGTGCACTTTCATGCCTTGAAGCAAACACAGGACTTCTCATGGATGCCATGTCCAAGCAACAAGAGGGTGGAACGATCCACATGGCTCCTACTTTTTGAAGACTCATCTGAGCATTAAAAAGAGTCTCCAATCTATACTTTTTATTCCATCAACACAAATATTTTACCTCCATTTGATGTTAAAGTTTTCTGTATGAACTCACTACTGAAGGAAAAGTCAATAACCATGTATTTTAGTTTCACTATTTCAGTCTCTTTGCAAATCAAGGATTGTATTTGGGAAATAAATCCCAATTAATGTAAGCTGAGAAAAATAGGTAAAACAGTCAGAACTTTTCAATAACATCCTCTCTTGACTTTCAGAATTTTCTTCGGCGGTGGGGAAAAGATAAAATAACAAAACAAATGAAGCTTTTAGGCCACGGATATAGTAGGTGCGCGTGGCGTCACACGTGCGACTGCCCCAGAGACGATTCAGGGCCTTGGGATGGGGAGGCGTGCCCTCATTGGCTGAACAGCTCACGTGACCAGGCTGTCACGTTACAAAATCAAATGATTTTGTCTGCCCGGGAAACTTACGCGCGGTTGCGCGCTGTATGTCGTGGGAAGGACGCAGCCTTAGAAACAGACATAACTGAAGATGGGTCTGAAAGTGACCTAAAATATACCGTTTTAAAATAGGAGTTAACTAAGGATACACATTTAAGTAACAAAATCAAAAGAAAACATTTTTGCAGCAAGGTTTAATATTTAGCCATGCCTAGTGTAGAGGAAGCTAAGATTACTAATTAAATACACATCCTCTTAACATAGACTGTCTTTACTGTAACGTGACAAAATGCCCCGATTACCACACCCTAGGAGGATTTCACAAACAAGCATAAATTAAAGTAGAATTATTAAAGGAATGGAAAGTTATGGCTAAAGTTCCTCTAATAATTGGAAACTGATCGCATACTGAAAAGCCTGTTATTTAACAGTGGTCAAATATAGTTCAACATTCAAGGACACCAGGAATACAATGGTAGAAAAAGAAGCCTTTTTATTTACATCATGATGCTTTCTGTCAGAAGGGCATGCATTTGGACTGTGCCCTATTTACAGAGACAAACCGTCCACTTCCGGCACAGAGAGGCTACCCTACCACACACAACCATAGGTGTGATTGTTTCAAATCATAAAATCCATCTACTGTGACAGTTACAAATTTGTGCGTTAAAGCCACAATGTGCCAAATTGCAGTATTCTTGTGTTTTAAAAAAATTTTTTTTTTACACAATTTGAAACAAGCTGTTCAATCGAAGTTGAACCGCATTATTTGTAACTGTGGATCTCCTTGTTCTCATAATATCAACACGTTTGCCTGTGTTACTTTATGGACATTTAAACAGTTGTCCTCAAGGAAGTCAAAACTAAATCAACCACCCCACCCTCATGACTGTGGCCTGATTTTAGCTTGTGGGATTCCTGAGATTTGGCGGCCAATATGTTTGGGGAGGAAAACCCCAGCAACAAATTACCGTGGGAACCGGGGTTGGGGATACCCCCAATGACAAATTTTCTAAATTAAATTCGTTAAAAAAAAACAATGGATAGGCGAGAGTGCTGCTTTAATATTACCTTACCAACACTTGATAGAATTTGACTATATAATAAGAGAGAAAGCAGGAAGTCTCAGCTCATTAGACAAGTAATGATTGTGTTACAATGCACAACCTGTCTATAGGAGTTTGCAGCCAAAAAAAGAACGAAAAACAATTCTTTATTTTTTAGCAGAGATCAGAACCCAGGTTAAAATGTGCACCAGCACTGTGTTTTTGTTAGAAGCAGCAGTTCCATGTAGGGGGTCAGTGTAATTGGCTTCCTTAGAAAGATTACAATCACAAAACAGTTTATTTCGAGTGTGTACGGATTACTTTGAATATCCAATATCACTCGCTCGCTGCATGCGTGCTAGGATCCTCGGTATACAAGATATCAATTTAAAAATGTATATCCGTGGCATACAATTAAATAAACTTTGCTGAAGGGGTTTTAACTATTCATGTTGGTTTTATTATGCTAGAAACCGTGAAAGACCAACGTTTCGGGGTTCTCAGACCTTCGTCAGGTTTTTTTTTAGTCTTCAACTTTGTCTAGTTCTATTCCATTTATTTCGATAGATATGTATACCGGTTTTGCCAGATAAGGAAAGTTTTTTTCAATAAAGTTATACAAGAAAAGTCCATCCTCTCCTTATAAATCGAGCTCTGCTTAAAGCGGCTACTGTGCCAATAGCTTACACAGGACCGAACGCAGCAAGACAGCAGCTTACATTACCTAGTTACAGTTAGCAGAGGCTGGAATCGAGGGAGGTCACCTTATATTCAGGGTCGCCCTATAATCTGGCAAATAGGGACTATATGGCCCTTTAAGTATATCATGTTGCCCACCACTGGCATAGATAACTGAAGACAAAAATGTTGACAAGGTCACCTAGCAAGAAGAGTAGGGGACCTAAAACAGAGCCGATCCATAAAGGTAGAGGAGGCAAGAAGCCAATCTCCTAGAATCAAGAGGCGCAATGGCACAGATGCAAAGAGATTTAAGAATATGCAGGAGGAGAGGGTGTTCAACAGTATTAAAAGTTGAGAGGGTCAGAATAATCAGAATGGAGTAGTTTCCTCGACAATTGAAAACGTGATAATTAGCTACTTTGGCGAGTGTGGTTTTAGTTGAGCATGATGCACGGAAACCTGATTGGAGAGAATCTTATAGGTTAGGAGAGTTGAGAAAAAGTATGTGCCAATAAACAAGATGTTCCAGAACATAGGAAAAAGGAAAGCAACAGAGCGACAGTTAAAAGGGAATGGTCAAGGGTATTAGAATCGAGAATAGTTTGGACAATAGAATGCCTAAAGTAAAATGGCATAAATGCCAGAGCAAGTAGAAGAGAAAGATATGAGTGAGGGTGGGGACCAGGGTAGAAGAAAGCGGTTTAAGAAGATGGAACAGAATGAGGGCGAGGCTTCATGTGGTGGATTTGAGAAGAGCAGCTGAGATGTATTCTCATTAAAAGGAGAAAAGGTGCCAATGGTAAAAGTATTTGGAATAGGAAGGAAACGTGTGGAAGGGACAGGTTTTTTTAACGAATAAATCAGCAAAGTATTGTGATGTAGATGAAGGAACGGAGTATGTGGTAGAAAGATGCCGACAGAGGGAGTCAAAGAGGATTCGTGCCATTACAGAGGTAGAGTAGCTCTGTGTGGCAAGACAAAGAGAAGAGTTAATGTAGGACAGGTGGAATATGAAGTGAAGGAAATATGCTAGAGTGCAACTTCCTCCACAAACATTCAAGTGCAGGAGCGTAGAAAGCGTGTATAACTGGGGATGGAGCACAGTGTCGAATTACGAGGAGCACACTACTGTAGTGAGGAGGCAAGGAGCGACAGCTGTAAATTGCGACACGGCTGTTTGGGTCCGAAGAGGGTAGTAGTGAAGAAAATGTACATCTTAGCCTGAGTTTCATTGACCTTAGTCTATGAATCCATACTGTGTGTATGGCGAGGAGAAACTGGGAGTTGTGTGAGGAATCTATGACGGGTAAAATAAAGGTGAGGTTATGGTAAGAGTTGGAAAGGAGAGTGAGAAATCAGACAAAGCAGTTATTAGTGAAGAGTAGGTAGTGGCCATCTTTGTGGGTGCTCGGAGCAGAGACACATATGAATGCCCAGGAAAGAAAGGGGTATGTATGACAGTTAAAGTCCCCTAAAAAGAGAGTAGGTAAGCCACAAGAAAAGATGAAGGATAACCATGATTCAAAGTCAGGAAGGAAAATGGAGTAGGTGGATATAGATTTGGGTGGCCTATAGGTTATAGCAATGCGAAGAGTAGAGAGAAAAGGCAAAAGGAGTTAAAGGAGTAAATCAGCTACATATAACAGATTAGATAAACCACTGTTCTTGGTTCACTTTCATCTTAGGAGAGACTTCCCTTTAAGTACCTTGAACTGTTATTAAAATAAATGTACAAAGTTAAATAATAAAAATAAAAGCAGGACTGTTTAAAACTTCTTTCTTAATGCCGCTTGATGTGCCTTCCTAAGTTAATTATGTTACAAACACCACATCAATAGAATCAACTTGACGAGATGGAGAAGGTCGAATTGTACAGTATTCCTAAGAGCAAGAATAACTGCTATACACCAGGGAAAGTTCATGCTTACAGCTTTTTCCCATGAGTTGGGGAGCTGAAATAATCATTTTTCCATATCCCTCACAACTAGTGAAATTATTAAGGAGGAGGGGCTGGGTAATGTTTGGTCAGCAGGGATTTGGATACCCATATATGCAGTCTTTTCTGCAGTAAGTGCTCGTTTTAGATTAAAAAATCCTAGTTGGCAAAATCTGCTTCCCCTTTTCTAAGCCCGTCTTGGTTGCTGGCATCTACCGCCCCAAAAGCCCCTCTACAATTCCTGACTGATATCACCCAGTTTCTTGGCTCCATTTCCTCTCTGAATGAGAAGAGTGAGCTGCTAGTTCTTGGGGTTTCAACTACAATTGGCTCAACCCTAAAAACCACAAAATCCAGATACAACGCAAGTCACTTAAAACAACTAATTTCCCAACCCACATGGACAAACCTGAAATCTCAACCATTCCTTGCTAGACTGGATTCTCTCCTCAAATCCCAGCAGAATTCTATCCTCTGGCATGCTTCCTGACTTTTTCAGTGACCATGCAATAATGTACAGTGTAAGGAAAATTAAACCACCCCAATCAAGCCCTAAAGTTCTCCTCACTAGAACATTTAGAAACTTTAACCCAGAACAGTTTCTGGCTGACCATACCAACTACCATTGGTACAGAATTGACTTAATTCCCAACCTTGATTCTGCACTCGACTATTTCCCATCAGAGTTCTTAAAAGTCTGATAACCATGCTCCACTACGCAGACAAAGAGTATGGGGGGCCCACCTTCCATGGGTTACAACTGACCTTATAGCACTCTACCATTTCAGGGATGCCTTGTGGAAAAGCTACAAAGTAACTGGCACTACCAAGGATCTTAATAACTACAGATGCCTGCGGAATATATGCACAAGGCAAACAAGATATGCAAAAGCACAATATTACTCTGACAATCTTCACCAGAATACATAAAACCCAGTTAACTTCTGGAAGGTTATCAACAATATATTCCAGCATTCTAGCCATCAACAACAAGTAATATCACTAAGGAGGATATTACTTTGATAAATCCCACTGACATTGCAAATGCATTCAATAATTACTTTGTGGGGTGTGCTACTAACTTACTAGTGAAAAGCAACCCAAACCACAAACATGATCCTCATTCTGAGAGTACCCCTATAGCCCCACCCTCTCCCAACACTGCTCAAAAGTTTCAATTTGTCCCAGTATACGAAGAGGAGATTACACAAGCGCTCATCAAATTAAAACCAAGCAGACAATGTGGACCTGACCTACTGCAATCTAGGTTCCTAAGACTTGGTGCCCCAGCAATTGGCAAACCAATTGATTCCGTAGTCAACTCTATCCTGTCTCCAGGCCATATCCCTAAGACCTGGAAAACTGCCAGAGTTGTCCCAATCTTCTAAAGTGGGGACAAAAAGACTGTCTCAAACTACAGGACATCTCTCTTCTCCCAATACCATCCAAAGTCATAGAAAAATGTGTTCACTGCCAATTAAGCGATTACTATACCAAGACAAATTTCCCAAGCCAATTCCAATCTGGCTTTCACCCCAAACACTCCACGGTGACTACCCTGCTAAAAGTTTGCAATGAAATCCAGTGTGGAATGGAACTGGGACAACTCACTGGTGCAATATTCCTAGATTTTGCAAAGGCTTTTGATATTGTTGATCAGGTTATCCTGCTTAAACTCCAGTGCTCTGGAATAGGGAAGCAGGCTTTAAACTGGTTTCATTCCTACCTATCAGGTAGATCCCAACGTGTCTCTCAGGCTTTAACTCCAACCCCTTGGATATCACCTGTGGTGTCCCGCAAGGCTCTGGTATGGGGCCCCCACTCTTCTCAGTGTTCATCAATGATCTTCCTACAGCTTGTAAGGGAGCTTCAATACACATGTATGCAGATGACACAATCCTATATGCACACAGCCCTAGCCTCTCCGACCTTGAACACATACTTCAATCTGACTTTTTGAGCTTTGAAAATTGCATTTCCCAAAACAAACTGTTTTTAAACACTGACAAGACTAACAATGGAATTTGGGCCCAGGGCTAAATTTTTAAAGCTTCCAATGAACCAACGCTAACACCACTCTAACTCCTGTTACTAGTTTTAAATACTTGGGAATATGGTTTGACTCCCATTTAACATTCGGGATGCACATTGATACACTGACATCCAAAACCTACGCCAAACTAGGTGTACTTTACAGGAACAAATCCTCCCTAAGTCTGCTGGTCAGAAAGCATATCCCGCAGAAGATGCTAATGCCAATTTTTGACTATGGGGATATAGTATACGGCTCGGCACCCCAAACCCACCTTAGCAAACTTGAAACGCTCTATAATTCAATATGCCATTTTGTTCTCCAATGCAACTACAACACACATCACTGCAAAGTGCTCAAAGAACTAGATTGGTCATCTCTTGAGTGTAGGCGCAAAGTTCACCTTTCCTGTCTTGCCTTCAAATACTTTCTGGGCAAGCTACCCAGCTACCTGAACAAGCTCCTCACCCCTACCACATGCAGCACTGAGAACTGACTCCAAAAGACTGTTCATGGTACCAACCCCCTCCCCTCCCCGCGAGAGTGCGCGCTGATCGGAGCAGGCAGAGAGAAGGATAGCAGTGAGCTGCCGGCTGCTGCTTAGCTTGGGAGACGTCAGGTCACTGCTATGTGGGGGTGCCGCTTCGCCCCCGGTCAGCTGGGAGAGTTGTCGCGGCTCTCCCCCCATGGCAGCCGCGGAACCCCTGAGGGGTGCTCACGGAACCCCGTGGTTACGCAGAACCACGGTTAAAAACAACTGGTGTAGAGTTAAGGGGCCTTTATTGTGGAAGCAATGTCGTGGTCTACTCCGTTAGATATAATATTGGGTTACAGTTTTTTTAAATATCTTTATTTTCAGTTTAAATTGAATATCCCTGTAATAGGGTGGATTCCCTGTCACATAATTGTGCAAGGGATACAGACTTTGAGAGCCTGAGACAGCACTGAGGATGTCAACTGCAAAGCAGGCTAGCTTGATTAACCTCCTCAGCTGGCTCATTGGGGTTTTAAAAGCCTACAGATGTTCACTGCAAGGGTCTCTGTGATCCAGGAAGGTACTGGACATGGACCGCACAAGAGGGATCAACCTGTACCTTCTCACCCCTACCGCAACCAGGAGCTCGAAGGTAAACTACATCAGACTGAACTGGTGGTTTATCCTTGGTAAGGGGCTTAGCGCTCCAACCCATAGCGACTAAGTTCTGTGTTAGTCAGCGGTCTGGATAGGAAGGAGCAAGATATGTTTATTTTGGTTGCTCCTTATATGCTGAACAGAAGCACTATTTTAAGCTGTTAAAGCTTTTGGCGAAATAAAAGCCTACATTTTCCAAAAGCAGTCTTCTGTTTTCACCTCTACACACCTACCCTCCAAAAGCAGAATATCAAATACAAAAGATTGAACATATTTAGTCCATTGGATCATAACAGGCAAAACTGCTGCAGTTATATATATAAATAAATAATTATATATATATATATATATATATATAAATAAAATAAAATGTTATTATACTTGTGGGTGGTATTTATATATATATATATATATATATTTTTTTTTTAAAAGCACCCACAAGTATAACATCATTTTATTTATATTGACCAGTATAATACGACTTCTTTTGAAGGTGCAATCCTATTCGGAAATGTGTATTGTGATTCCATGCATTCCAAAGCAAAATCCAAACGATGGGTGGAAATTTAACACATTATCCCCCACCTCATTGGAAAATGTACTTTGGATTCACAAATCAAAACGCCACAGAGACATTTGTAACATTACGTCAATTTCTTGCTCTCTCTTCTACAGAGACAAATGGGACAAAAAGCTTGTCTAACTCAAAGCCGACACCAAAATCCACAATTTCCAGATAGATATGTATACAAAAATGTCTCTTCTTGCCAAGAGGCAGGAATTACAAGACGAACATTTTTTTGATTCTGGAACATTTTGTTTGTAATTCAGGATTTTAATCTTCTCAAATCTGAAATGTTCCACATCCAATAGCTAAAATATTTCATACGCTCTCTGAATTGATTTAGGAATAGATTGGGAGAACTTTGTCATTTGAAAAATGGTACCCACTGCCCCCTCTCCTGCACCCACTGCCCCCTCTACTGCACTCGCTGTCCTCTCTCTGACGCCTCTTCTGCACCCACTGCCCTCTCTGACCCCTCCCCCACTCCGACTATTGCACCCATTGCTCCATCTTTCTGATATGCAACCACTGCCCCATCCCTAGCGCCTTCCTGAAAACCACTGCCCTTCTGTCTCTGTCCACTACCCCACTCCTGCACTCACTGTCCTCTCATCTCCTCCACCCACTTACCCCCTCCTACACCCACTGCCCTCTATGACCCCTGCCATGCACCCACTTGCCCCCTCTCCAACCATTGCACCCACTGTGCCTTTCTCTGTCCATTGCCCCCACCTGTCTCATAGGAAACCACTGCCCCACCCCCACACCTTCCTGAACGCACTGCCTTTCTGTCTCTGCCCACTGCCCCTCTTCTTCCCATCTTTCCTAAACTCCCTGCCCAGTGTCTGCCCACTGCGCCGTTCTCTCCATCCTGCAACCATTGCCCTCTGTTATTTTAGACTTATAAAAACATAAGAGTAGATGAAAACGAAGTTAAGGATACGATCAAAAAATAAAAGGGAACTCGACTTAGTTTTGCAAGTTAAAGTAGTAGTTTATTCGTGCAATAATAAATACATTAATATAGCAGATATGCTGCACATTGTTTTGTAAATAAATCAAAAAGTTTGCAATGGGCAATATGAATTTGTGATTGTGCCCCTGGGTGTGGCGGTCATCACCCTGGACCCCATAAATGTACATTGACAGAAAGTAGACTACCGTTTGAAAATAATTAGTTGGCTCTGTCTTTACGGTCTTTTAAGAGTTGCAACATTAAAACGAAGTGGAAATGTACTCAAATTTTCATTCCATTTTTCCTGAAATCGGGTTTGCATTAACAAATGCGCTGCAGCACTTTTTTATTTTGTATTTTATAGTTTAAATGTTTAATAACTTAACATTTAGGCCACAAGTTTAATTCCATAATATACATTAGTGAAAATTCCACAGAGCATACAACACCTAACGCTTTCAAGAGGGATTAGGAAAATGATCATACCTAAATAATTAATTATGAATGCTAAAGTGATTGCAATCTGCAGTAATGAAGGAGTTATAAAGGCATTTCTTTATTATTATAGTAACAATAATAAAAATAATAATTAAAAGCACACAAAAAGGTAGCATATTAAAAGCAACCACAAAAAAGGATTTTGCATCCATGTGTTTCTGCCTTTGATAACGTTCGGATATATATTACACTGAATATGATGACCATCAAAGTAGGAGGTTATAAATCTAATTGAATACAAGAGAACATATAATTACTTGCAGAACAGTTCAAATATTTGTAATGTTAAATGGTTGTTGTTAAAATGACACTTGGACCAGAGAAGCCACATTGATATCAGGCAATGTATTCCACTTTATTAGATTTTACACCACGATATGGCATAAAATCGATCAGAAAGCAAACACAAACTTTAAGATAACAAAGTTCAGGTGTCACTTTGTAGTCAAATAGCCCCAATCCTTGGCAATCCTAATGGAAACAATCAATATTTCATGAGGCACTTCAGGTTTCCTGCACAGGTTAGTTCTGCGATCCAAAGACACACAATACCTTGGTATTTTAACCCTTTATGCATATCAGAGATGCCCAACACTTGTTTTTTCTTAAATTAAATGTTATTCTTTTATATGTCCACAAATGTTTCACAATAGAAGGGTTATGACCAACATGGGTGGTCCTCAACACAACCCTGCAGATTGAAAAACAAATTTCCAGAATGAGGTTTGAGATCCAGGACTGTTATTTGTACATGTAACATAAGCCGGGGCCACATTTACATGCTTATAATACTCCTGAAATCTGTTATCCACGCATCAAAATTGAGGTCAAGGTGTATTTGTATGCATTACACTTCTCCCTTCTACACCAGTCCCTTAAAGTTGTCCCTCTCCCTAGGAGAGGGGTGGGATTGCGCACCAGAAAGATGGAATGTGCAGGTCAGAGGCTAAGCGGTTAATCCCTTCTCTGCTTGCCAAAGCTCCACCCATGACTTGCCCAGCACAGATTGCCAAAGTTGAGCCCCACAGACGGGTAAATGACAGCTCTGCCTCTAAATCTTGCATCGAGAGCTATATCAAAGTAATAGGATTGTCTCCTCTTCCTCAAATCTCTAAATAATCAAGGAATTCGGACTCCCCAACATACCTTCATCACAGTAACAAATGAACATGTAGCTATTTTGATAATCCCGTTGACCTATATTTCTGCAAGGTGGCAATATCAATATCTTTTACACTCGCACAGAAGAAAACTAGCAGCAAGCTTGATAACTAGCAACGTGAAAAGATTGGCTGGGTCATAACTGGAGACCGATCCTTTTCAATGTAATGTGAAACGCAACATCAGCGGATTTCAAACTGAAAAAGATTAGCTAATATATCAGGGCTGAGAGTAACATAGGAGATGGCAAGATAATCTCTGTAACACCATATTCAGAGAGGGAAGGGTACATTTAGCATCTGAAACGGATTGCAGATTACAGTATTTTCGACATGCTGACAAATTTTACTCAAAGGATTTCCTCGATAGTTTAACTTAAAGGTGACCCTGGATCTTGATGAGTGCTGAGATTTTGGGAAAATGAATCTGTATACCTTTATCTACCTTATCTTTAAAGTGTGGGGTCCATTGCAATTAAAAACAAAAGAACATAAGAGTTTATAAAACATGAACCCCTTTGCTGCCTGAGGCACTGCTCTATAATGCATTGCAGGCCACCCCAGCAACACATGGGTTACAATACTTACTCAAGTTCTCTTTAAAAAGCAAATCGATTAATCTTTTAGTTTTTACCTATTCAGCATATTCGCTGGGTCCTTCAACTGAGTCAGGTGAATTGCGTAAAACTGGTAATGTCTATTTCCACTGATCTAATGACATGTAGCAGACTAACTCTACATGTTGACATAGGTCATTTGCTATACAAAGTTAATAAAAGAAACGGGTTTATGAGGTGATGACGGGAAGGGACCTTATTAAGTGGACATCTTGGCTAGATTTGTAAGGTAACTATTTCAAGCGATAGAAGAGCAGTACCATCTTTGGACAGATGAGGCATAGGTGGATTGGGCGCTTTTACTATATAGTGTATACAAGTTCTAGATAGGAAAAACTTTTTGGTGAACTTTAGAGGAAAAATGATATGTACAAGAGGAAAGATCGAGGCTGCCATAGATACCCAGGAAGAGAAGATTTATATGGTAATTTGTCATCTTTATGTAAAGCTGTTAATTCCCGACAGTCGTAGTTGGGGAATATATGGAATTGATCGTAATATTGTGATAAGTCAATATTCACATTTTTCGATCACGCCATTACAGTGTGATTACCATTCAGTGTTTTAGCAATAAATGTCTGATTGCATCAAGGTGTGTGTATTTTGCCTTAAATTTGTTTTACTTGGCCCATTTTGGAACCCAACAATATGCATTTTTATTTGGTTTTGATAAATGGACTTACTAGATGGTCAATGCTTGGCTTTGCATGGGTTGCCGTAATAAAATTGCAGCCCATATCCAAGTGGCCAATTATAAGTGGCATGACTATTGAACAACTGAAGTTTAAAAGGAAGGAACTCTTACCCTAATGGATCTTATCCTTCTTCTCTCCTCAGGTAAAAACCATCTCTAAATCATCATTGAAGCCTTTGCTGTGTGTATTATATAGTATATGCAAGTGATCCAATGCTAGGTAAAAAAACATATTTGAATGCTGTTTTCTGTCTACCCCTAATCAAATTAAGTGTTGCCACCTAGGCAGGGAACACCCTGTATAGAAAACCATTTGTTTGAATGTGCCTCAGATGTGCTAATTAAGCAGACAGAACCACACTGTCAGGTGACTTTTTAGGCCTATATAAACCCAGTCAGAACAGCTAGTCTGCCTGCAGCCCATATCCAAGTGGCCCATTATAAGTGGCATGACTATTGAACAACTGAAGTTTAAAAGGAAGGTCAAAAGAAGTGAAGAAGAAGTGGACACCCCCAACTGGCCCTGATTCCTGCATTTGAACTACGCTGGAAAGGAGGATATCATCAATACCAGACTGCATCATTACTGCTGTGATGCTGCCTTTACCATTTATATTTGCTGTGACTTCACTTCTTCTCAAATTATGCACTTCTTTTTACCAGCCTCAGTATGTCTCTAACTCCATTCATATATCTCCATCTCTCCTTCCTTCACCACTTCTCTGTTCACATGAACTCCTTTCTTACCTGCGTCCTCTGACACCACACAGCTATATCCCCTGCACTAAAAAACAACCCTACAAATCATCCTCACACATCCTCTTTCTATCCATGCTTCTCCTCCTTGCTTCTGGGGATATCTCTCCCAATCCTGGTCCCTGTCTTATTCCTATATGCGCTCGTCCTCGCCTGCCAACTGCAACCTCTACTCCTTCTGGTGTCAACCCCTCCAACCTCATACCCATCCCCTGCCACCCTCCCTCCTCTCTCCCTTTCTCCTGTGCCCTTTGGAATGCTCGCTCCCTCTCTAACAAGTTCCTCTCTGTGCATGACTTCTTTCTCTCTCACTCCCTGCTTCTCTTTGCTATAACTGAGACCTGGCTCACTCAGTCTGACTCTGCTCTGGAAGCTGCCCTCTCCTATGGTGGCCTTTCCTTCTCCCACACTCCGCGCACTGATGGCAGGGGTAGAGGCGTGGGGCTCCTGCTCTCCTCTCTGTCGTTACCGAACCCTTCCTATTCCTCCCTCTCTTGGTTTTCCCTCCTTTGAGGCTCACACTGTCCAGATTTTCTCTCCTCTCCCTGTTCATGTGGCGGTCATCTATCGCCCACCTACCTCTACTCATCCCCCTTCTGCCTTTCGCTCTCACTTTGAATCCTGGCTCTCTTTCTTCCTCTCCTCAGACTCCCCTGTTCTTCTCCTTGGGGACATCAATTGCCACATTGATGACCCCTCTCTCCCTTGGGCTTCTCGCTTTCTTTCTCTAACCTCTTCTTTTGGCCTTCAACAGTGGACTGCAGCCAGCAGCCACAAGGATGGCCACTACTTAGACCTGGTTTTCACTAAGAACTTTTCTCTCTCCGACCATCATCTCATCTCATTTTCTCTATCTCGCTTCTCCCCTTCTCCACCTCCATCTACACCACGGTTCTGCAGAAACCTGCGCTCTATTCACTTACCTGACTTTGAGTCCACTTTACGCTCCTCCCTCTCATCTCTCAGCTCTGCTACAGACCCCGACAACCTGGTCAGGAACTACAACTCTGTCTTGTCCTCCTCTCTTGATCTACATGCCCCACTTTCTCTCTGCCGCACTCGCCCTTCTAACCCTAGACCCTGGCTAAATTCCCACACACGCATGCTGCGTTCCTCCACTCGTTCCTCTGAACGCCTCTGGAGGAAGTCTCATACTCTAGCAGACTTCCTTCACTACAAATTTATGCTATCCTGTTTCAACTCTGCCCTCTCGCAAGCTAAACAAGCCTACTTTTCTGCACTAATCAACATGCACAAGTCTAACCCACGCCGATTGTTCTCTGTCTTTGATACTCTACTCAAACCACCCTCAGCTGCCTCTCCTTCATCCATCTCCGCTCAGGACTTTGCTGACTATTTTAAGGAAAAGGTGGAATCCATACGTCAGAACATCCCCTCTGTTTCTTCTTCCCATCCTACACCTCTTCCTAACTCTCCTCCTGCCTTCCTTGACTCTTTTTCCACTGTCTCAGAGGAGGATGTGTCGCTGTTGATCGCCACTTCTCCCTCTACCACTTGCCCTCTTGACCACATTCCCTCCCATCTCCTAAAACCTCTTGCTCCTACTATAATCCCTACGCTCACACACATTTTTAACTCCTCCCTCTGCTCTGGAACCTTTCCATCCTCCTTCAAACATGCAACAGTCATACCATTACTCAAAAACAGCAAGCTTGACCCTACCTGTCTTTCTAACTATCGACCTGTCTCCCTCCTGCCTTTTGCCTCTAAACTCCTTGAACGTCTTGTATTCTCTCGCTTGCTCCATTTTCTCAACACCTATTCTCTCCTAGACCCTCTACAATCTGGCTTCCGCACTGCTCACTCCACGGAAACAGCCCTCACTAAAATAACTGACAACCTCCATGCTGCCAAAGACAGAGGTCATTACACTCTGCTCATATTACTCGACCTCTCTGCAGCATTTGACACCGTGGACCACCCTCTTCTCCTTCACATTCTCCATACTCTTGGTATTCGGAACAAAGCTCTATCCTGGATCTCATCCTACCTCTCCCATCGTACTTTCAGTGTCTCTTCTGCTAACACCTCCTTCTCCTCTATTGATCTCTCTGTGGGGGTACCCCAGGGCTCTGTCCTGGGACCTCTTCTCTTTTCTCTGTACACACTCTCTCTAGGTGACCTAATAACATCTTTTGGGTTTAAATATCACCTCTATGCTGACGAGACACAAATATACTTTTCAACACATGACCTTACACCTGCTATACAGACCAAAGTTTCTGAATGTCTCTCTGCTATATCATCCTGGATGGCCCTCCGTCGCCTTAAACACAACATGGCTAAAACAGAGCTCCTCATACTTCCTCCCAAACCTGGCCCTACTACCTCCTTCCACATTACTGTTGGAACTACGATCATCCACCCAGTAGCCCAAGCACGCTGCCTAGTGGTCACACTCGACTCCTCTCTCACATTCGCCCCTCATATTCAAAACATTTCTAAAACTTGTCGCTTTTTCTTCCGCAATATAACTCTGACTCAGGCCCTCATTCTCTCCCGTCTTGATTACTGTAACCTCCTGCTGTCCGGCCTTCCTGCCTCTCACCTGTCTCTCCTACAATCTATCCTAAATGCTGCTGCCAGAATCACTCTACTCTTTCCTAGATCTGTCTCAGCATCTCCCCTCCTGAAATCCCTCTCCTGGCTTCCAATCAAATCCAACATCTCACACTCCATTCTTCTCCTCACTTTTAAAGCTTTACACTCTTCTGCCCCTCCTTACATCTCAGCCCTAATTTCTCGCTATACACCACCCCGACTCTTGCGTTCTGCTCAAGGATGTCTTCTTTCTACCCCCTTTTTATCTAAAGCCCTCTCCCGCCTTAAACCTTTTTCACTGACTGCCCCACACCTCTGGAATGCCCTTCCCCTCAGTACCCGACTAGCACCCTCTCTATCCACCTTTAAGACCCACCTTAAGACACACTTGCTTAAAGAAGCATACGAATAGCACTGTGAACATTCTGAACACATGATACATAAAGCTTGGCCCCCTGCAGACGCACTTACCAGAACTCCCTCCTACTGTCTCTGTACGTTCTCCCTACCTACCAATTAGATTGTAAGCTCCTCGGGGCAGGGACTCCTCTTCCTTAATGTTATGTTTGTCTAAAGCACTTATTCCCATGATCTGTTATTTATATTATCTGTTATTTATTTGATTACCACATGTATTACTACTGTGAAGCGCTATGTACATTAATGGCGCTATATAAATAAAGACATACAATACAATACTAATAGATCTTCCCTATCCTTCCCCTTTAATACCTTATGGTGTCCCCAATTCTTTCCACCTCACGGTTCAAATGACTTTCTCACTTTGCCTGCTTTCCGTCTAAACTTTATAGCTATCTGATTCTCCATATCTGCCACCAGGCTATGTGCATTATGAGGGAGTGTACCTGTTCCGGTGAGGAGAGGCAATTCAGCAGGCACCACGAAGCAGAAGAAAAAAGTTGCTGAAGCTGGACTGTGCTGTATGACAATTCCTTTGAAAAAGCCCAATCTCTGGGTGAAACGCGTTAGAGGCGCAGGGGTATGCGTCCCCCCTCTTTTTAACCATGCTGCATTAAAGGACTTGTCATACAGCACAGTCCAGCAACTTTTTTCTTCTGCTTCGTGGTGCCCGCTGAATTGCCTCTCCTCACCGGAACAGGTACACTCCCTCTGCTTGTTATATCAGCTTGGAGCACACAGAACCGGCGTTCTTATATATGTGAGTACAATTGCTGCCCCATGAGAGCTGCCCCAGGCATATAGGTTAATTCAGTTCAGAGAGACTGGAGAGGTCAAAGGGGGGGGTTTAAAGACTCCCCCCTTACAACTCTGCATATCTCTGCCATACCTGGTGCCATCTAGGGGTTTCATGCATACAGCCTCAAGTATGCATTATCACACCAAGTGATCCGGTTCAAATGCAGTTAGATATACTCATTTTTATCATTGTGGGTTAATACAAAGCTCTGTAGCACCGGGTGATTGGGGTCCTCTACCCCATATTTTTGTTTTTATGTGCATTATGATGTGACATACCAGCCAAAAACCCTGCCAGGTACAACACCCACTGGCTGACTTGCTTGTCAGAAATTGTAATCGCTCATAAAATGAATGCGTTTAAATGAGAAAACAAAAATCCAGGTGCATACCTCTATGGTTCTCTTCGCATGCATGCAAAGTTACCAGGATTCATGGTCTTGGAGCTATGGCCCTGACAGACTATAATAGATTTAATAAATCCAAGCCAAACTTGGGGAGACTACCACTTCTGTAGATAATTTTTAGTTGTCACCTTAACTTGCGTTGCGAAATGTCATTGCTGTAAAATACCTTTCTGTATCTCAATCCTTTAAATACACTGTGCTTTCCAATGTACTCTGTATTGATTTACTATGCAGTATTATGTCTTAAACAAACTGCTGCAGCTTTAAAACATGAGTCAGTAATTACAGTGACTGTTTATGGAGCGCTAAAAGGAGGGGCCACATTAATGTCAACATTAGTCACAAGTTTGTATTCAGAAGAATAACCTCAATGTCAACAAGTACACGTGTTTAATGAGGCCTTTTATCTCAGTGAAGGGCATGTTGATCTTCCAAACATCTGACTTTCACAGTAGGGCAAGCATCAACAATATTTCTATTTACCTTCTCAGAGTGAACGGCAAGATGTTAAAGGGGAAGCATTTAGGTTTGAGACTATGAAAAAAATAAAAAAGTGTTTTCTGGAGGATATGGCGATAGTGAGTTGGACTAGAAAAGTTATAAGGTGGGGGGGGGGGGGGAGGAGGGAGAAGCATGAGGCACTGTGTAACGGTGTGTAACGGTGTTTCCCCCACCCGGTGGGAGATTTGGCCATTACTAGTCATGTGGTGCATGATACCTGCTGGTAACAGGAGGGCTGAGCTGTCCGCTGATGGTAGTGGGGACACAGGATCAGGTACATTACCCATATGGTTCTCTAGCAGGGCAGCACCCCCATCTGCCGCAAGCTCCAAGATGAATTTTAGATTTCATTTACACCAGTAGTACAGGGCTTACTTACAGAAATAGAAACGTTACAAGAACATACAGAATAATACCTGTATGCAAACCGTTTAATAAAATAACGGGGTAAAATAGAGAACCTACTGTATACGTTACCAACGCACAACATCAGTTCCCTCCCAAGATAGATATTTTGGGAGTTTGGAAGATGAGAATTCACATGTCATGTTAGCATAAAACATATCTTGTTATATTCTGATTTCATATCCCAAATGCATGGTTTTTATCCTAAAGACCCCACATTGGGAACAGACTGAATCCACCTTCTGGGGTGTGTCCTTGACTCGCCCCTCATCAAGCACTATAATGATATTTGTATGGCTTGGGGAGAGAAAATTGTTTTTGAATTGAAAATACCAGAGTATAATATATATATATATTATTTATTTTTAATAGTTTTGAAGTAAGGGGCCCCTTGAGCTGAAATTAACGCCCTTCAGCTCCGGGGACCCCTTTCTATCTGAGAATTACACTGGCAGGGGTTGCCGGTATCTCTCTGCGGTTTAAATCTCCCGCGTCAAAGGGCCAATGTCACAGCTTCCTATTGGCAAGCAGAACAGGAGACATATAAAGCCGCCCTTTTCGATAGCTCTATCTCTAGAAGAAGTATCTCAGGAAGCAAGGGGTCCTTTGAGCTGAAATTAACAAGGCTCAGCTTCGGAGACCCGCTGCTTCAAATCTATTTTTTTTGGCCTGGAGTGCCTTTTTAACCTTTTGTTTACTTAAGTGTACAGAATACAGTATAGCTAGTGTTTCTCATTGTGACGATAGGCCTTATCTTGAAAGCAAAGTAGAATTTATTTCAGCAAACATCCCATTACATGCAGTACCGTTTCAATCTTAACATACAAGCATACGCACATACATCTAATAAACACAATCCATGTTGAAGGTGCAGTTCCATTTACCAACATATACAGAATATGAAGTCAAATGAAAGCACTCAACAATGTAACCACTTTGACCATTAATGCTTGTTTCCCAATTAATGCATGGTTATTAGCTGTGCAAATTCAGAATAGTTTTAGTTTGAGATGTACAAAGCAATTGCTGTTTGTGTATGTTTATAATCACCATGCACTACAACAAATTATTTCTGAGCAATTACATACCAAGGTGTGTGCTATTAAATACACACCTCTGATTCATTAGGGAGGGAAGGAAGACTAGTTGAAGGGACAGTTTAACCTACAAAACAAATAAATAAATATATAAATATATATATATAAATAAATATGAAGACCATTATTTATGTGGCTTTATCTATCATTAGCTTAGCCACAGGCTTCTGGGTACTATGATTTGCTTAGTGTCAGTGCCGGTAGGTGTGTAGTCGCCCCTGTTGATAGTGTCTAGTTCTGTGCATGCTGCTTGCTGGCGTCTTTGGTTGCCAGGGTTACCACGGACGACTCTAGTGTACTGTATTGGTGCACAGTTCCGTTTCCCTATTGGTTCCCCGGCTCAGAGTGTTTTTTGATGCGCATGCTCGACAAGTGACGCGCTACATGTCCTGGCACCGGACGCACAGTGCTGACATCAGAGTGGGCTGCTCTGATTGCGAAATTGATCTCCTTCCGTTCGTGGGTGTGGAAGATATGACCATATTCAGGTATTGGCTATTGGTGCATGGCAGACAGCTGAGGTGCATGCTAATGCTGATTGGGTGATGGTGATTGGTTTGTTTTATTTGTGGTGCACTATGGGTGGGGGTATATATATATTGTCACTGTCACTTGTTGTTTGCACGGCCCTGAGGAAGGTCTCCCTGTGGGACCGAAACATTGCCTATGGTGTAACTGTTTCAATACAATTGCTTTTGGACTACCTCTTGCAGTTTGCTGTCTCCTTTACTGGTCTTTGGGCTGGTAATTATGCTGTGTGGAATTCTATGGGACAAGCATCTGCCTTATGCTTTACATTAGTGTGCTGACTGGCTTCGTGTGGATATAGATAGATAGATAGTGAGAGAATAAAATAAACAGGCGCACACCTAGTGTATTAACGTATAAAAAATATGTATTTTAAGGAACATGAACTCATTCAAATGCCCACTCACAAAGGTAGTAAAAAACAAGCGTGTATGAGATAAGATCTCAATCGCCAACAACGCGGTCCTCTCGGCACCCCACGAGGTCCCGGCGTTCTCCTGCGTCGCTCCTCCACGTGAACTGGAACCTTCCTTGAGCACCCGGCAATGATGTTCTTCCGGATACAAACAAATCAAGAGTTCATACAGGCCAGTATGAATACGTTCAATATGAATCGCGGGGAGACTCAGGAGCTCATACACAGCCTCTGTGGTATCCACTGAGTGTCAGCCACACAGTTAGACCGCGCCCTACGCGTTTCGTCATCAAATGACTTCATCAGGGGTGCCTAATAGGTATAACCTCATAGTATATATAGGGAAATGTTTCATTGATTAATTATGCACATGTGAAAACAATCAACATTATTCTCAACCTCATCTATGTAACAACTTGACACTTTAAGTGCCAATGAGCTTTGAACGCAATCTAACTGACCTGCTCCTCTACATCAGACGAGGGTTGCTATACAAGCAATCACGTTTGGGATGCTAGATGATTCTTGGCACACTGGTGCCGTCAACTTTCCTGCAGCAAAAAGTTTAAAATCACCCTATCCATCTCCTCCACTGTCCCTGGTTTTTGTTCTGACCACATTCCAGAAATACAGCGTATGGCAGTTTTCCTCACAGCATAGTGCACAAGGAAAGTAATGGGGGTCTGGTCACAGCCATGATCATCGATATCTGCTCAGGCAGTCACTCCAACAAGCTAGCTAAGGGGTAAGGGTTAAAACCAATGTGATGTGATGCCCAACGCTATTAGAAAGTACTTCCACTTACAGGTTATTCCTTACAATAACTACACTTAATTAAAACATTTCTCAACACGGAACTGTACAAATGGCTTTACAATTTAAAAGGAGTACTGACAGATTCTTCTATTATTTAGTAAATTATACTAAAAGCCTTAACTGCTTTAACGTCATGCTCCGATGAAGCCGTGAGCGTGTTCTTAGCTTACTATTAACATTCACAGCCTTTAGCGTACCTTCTGTGTGCCATAGGAAAAAAGGGTTGAGCTGAGGATACTGTGGTTCCATTACCAACTTTTTCATGTATTAAAAGTGCATGCCCAGTTAGATGTTGGAGTTGTAATGTAGTGTAAGCACTCGGCAATGTAACATCTTCCTAACCATTCAGAACTTATTTCCGCATTTACGGCATATTTGTCTGGTGTTAAAATGTAGTCAGGAAATCCGACTGTCGAAAATGAAACTACATAAATTACGGAATATACACTGCTGATAGCTAGATGCTTTTGAACCGCAGCAATGCCAATGTTATTGCCGTCAGGCCCAAATCATAAAACACTTCCATATTTTTCTCTCCCGCAAAAATAATTTGTGCAATATTTCTCTCTTCAAAAAAAAAAAAAAAGACTAAAGATTTCACAACACAGCAGGTGTTCTACATCAGGTTCTGGTTCAGTTGGGTATGGATCTAACTTGCCTCTTCTCATGGAGCTTCTGATTCTTGTTTGTTTATTATTTCTAAAAAAAATTTTTAAAAACCACTGCCATTATGTCAGAAGGGGATCTGTGCATGGGGCGTTCCTTCATTCTGCCACACTACTTCAGGTAGGTTTGTGTGTGCACCATATTTAGAGATGTGTTAAACTGGCCAAAATGCATTACTGACATTTTCAGATTTCCCCCCAATTTGATTCCCTGCGAAACGTTAACCAAGCCTCAAAAGGCTACAAATGTTGGCAAATTAGAACGCTCTCAGCAAAATCTCGCCAAACAGTACGCTCAACATGGCGAGTATATTGACAATCTAGAGATTTGAGAGAATTTAAAACAAAATTAAAATGCACATTATTATAGTTTATTTATAAAGCATTAACATTGTCTATAGCGCAGTGCAACGGAGAGCTATAAGTTAAACAGAATGACATACCAAATAAGGACAAACAAGCACAAACCGATATAAGAAGGTAGTGAGGGCACATTGGTCTCGTGCTTTGTGAGTCGCTTGCTAACTGTGGACTCAACCACTGCTTTTTGGCAACTGAAAAGTTTACATTTCGCAAGGCTCAGGACCGCATGCAAAGTTATAGAAAACAGCAATAACTACAACTGTAATTTTGTTCATTGTCATTTAGGAAAAAAAGATGTGGTGCCACCATAAATAAATAATTGCAGGTCACTTACCCACATCTACCCTGAAGATCAGCCTCCCCATGGTGTTATTTCCAATAGCTCAGGATGGCCAACACCAGTCCTCAAGGGTCACCAATGACTAAGCCACCTGTGCTGAAGCAGGGATATTCTTAAAACCTGACCTGTTGGTGGCCCTTGAGGACTGATGTTGACATCCCCTGCAAGAGGTGGTGAACTGAAAGCTTTCAATCCTACGGCTGCACTTATACTTAAGGCGACGGCGCCGTCACAAGTACTTGAAGTCCATCGCGGGTGCCCATAGTGGGCGCGACCGCGACACATAGCGAATTGAAGCTCTGAACAAAAGTGATTTTGACTTGGAAAGTGACGGCAGCGTGACATGAGTGGTTCAGCCAATGAGAGCGAACCACTCACGGCCACGCCTCCGCCACGCCTGTCGCCTCCCGAGGTCTCTTGAACTAAAGTTAAACTATCGCTATAGCGACGTCACTCGCCCGTAGCCGTCGCTATAAGCGTAGCCTTAGGCCTCGGGCATGGTCAGCGCTTAGGTGCTGACCCGTGCTGAGGCGCGCTCTCGCTTACCAGTGAGCCCCTGCAGCCGCAATGAGAGCGGCTTTAGCAGGGGCTCGCGCACGCTTCCGCAAGCGTGCGGAAGCGTAGGTCTTATCCAAATTTTAGATTTCGCGCTCATGGGAGAGCAAGGCCGGTCACGTGAGCGGTTCGCCCAATGACAGCGAACCAGCTCCGTGACGTCACTGGCCCGCCCCCCGGACGGCGCGCTAACCAAAGCCAGGGAAAGCACCCGCTTTCCCTCAGCCTCAGCGTGCCTCCGCACGGCTGCTGCAACCCTGGACGCAGCCTTAGTCTGGAAACCCAACTGTAGAAAGGTTTTGAGGACAAGGACTCAAGACTATTGCAAGCTCCAATTGCACTCCACTGCAAGCTCTACCTTACACTTTCCAAAAAGTCTCTATTGGGTATAAGGCTTTAAATTACTGTACGACCGAAAGCCAAAAAGCTTTAGCTGGATCCTTTAAGATGCAGGACCTATTAAAGTAGCGCCGCTTCTTAAAGGATTTAATGACAGGTGTTGATGTAATGCACGATCCTCAGCAATCTTATAGAAACAGAAGGGTGATGACATTTTCCATGTGAAATGCATTATCTGATGAGCCATGGTAATTCCCAATAAAATCCAATAACTGAATTTAAATGCATGGAGAGATTGTCCAGATTTTTGTAGCAAGTGTCATACAACGCCCTTGCCCTTTCCATGACACCACGCTGTCCATAAAGCTTAAAAACAGCAATGTTCCTTAGAACAATCACAATATTTGAAGTACTGCAACAGTAACAGAGCTTGGGTGGAATATACAAATTCACCATCCATCATGGTAAGTAAACAACATTCTCAGAGGCATGGCATTTTATTACAGACCAGCTGAGAGACCCGGCGTTGCCCGGACAGGAGGGGGGGGGACAGGGACGGGGACAGTGGACAGGAGGGGGTGGGGGGACAGTGGACAGGAGGGGGTGGGGGGACAGTGGACAGGAGGGGGTGAGGGGACAGTGGACAGGAGGGGGGGGGACAGTGGACAGGAGGGGGGGGACAGTGGACAGGAGCGGGGGGGACAGTGGACAGGAGCGGGGGGGACAGTGGACAGGAGGGGGGGGTTGCTTAAAATTTCCGGGTCCCCCCTCTCCACTCCCCTTTATGTATCTCCGCTCCCCCATCTCTCTCCGCTCCTCCCCCCCCCCCATGCGCCGCTCTGGTCCCGACCCTACAGTGTCTGACACACACACACACACACAGTGACACACACACACAGTGACACACACACACAGTGACACACACACACACACGTCACCTCTCCTTCCGGGCGCAGCCATCTTAGGCATTCGGCGCCGCGAGGGAGGAAAGGGGTCCTTCCGGGCGCCGCCATCTTATGTACTCGGCGCCGCGAGGCAGCTGCAGGCTGCCTGCCCACTGCCTGTCCCGCCGCTGGGGAGGGAGGGAAGTGAGCACCGGGGAGGGAGGTGACTGAGCGCCGGGGAGGGAGGTGACTGAGCGCCGGGGAGGGAGGTGACTGAGCGTCGGGGACAGTGGCGGGTCTTTGGGCGGGAAAACACGCACCTGACAGGAGCCGGGCGGGAACAGACCGCCTCAGTATTGCCAACACCGCCATCTTGTGTGATCTTACGCGAGTGCCCAGCACACGATTTATATATACAGTATCCTGTTGTAAATCATGTGTATAAATAGTCTGAGGAAAGAGAGAGCGACATCTGGTGGGACCAGATTCAGGAGGAAGGGGGTCCCTCCAGAGGCTGCCTGCCCACTGCCTGTCCCCCCGCCGGGGAGGGAGGTGAGTGAGCGCCGGGGAGGGAGGTGAATGAGCGCCGGGAAGGGAGGCGCGTGTGATGGGGGGGGGGGGGGGAGGAGGAGGAGTGTGTGTGTGTGTGTGTGTGTGTGTGTGTGTGGCCGAGGGGGAAGAGAGTGGCAGTTGGGTGACGTCAGAGCCACCAATCTGATTGGCCAGAGGCTGAGGACCAATCAAATTCACCGCAGCTAGCACCAACCTTTCGATTTTATATATTAAGAAGATTAGTACAGGGGAGTGCAAACTTTTGGCGCTGCGCCCCCCGCCTGCTCCCGCTCGCGCCCCCTACCTGGTTTGGTGGCATCAAATGACGCTGCGGGGTCATGTGACGTCACGCGACCCCCGTTGCCATAGACGGGCTTGTGACATTACTCCGCTTGACGCCGCATTGCCATGGCGGTGCGTCACAGCAACGCACCTGAACCCCGATAAGCGAGTTGCAGAGGCTTCACGCGATCCTCTGCAACTGCCCACGCCCTCCCCCCCAAAAAATGCTGCACCCCAATTTGCACACCGCTGGATTAGTAGATGGGTTTAGAATAAAAAATTATTTCTGTTGAAAGCACACCCTCTCTGCTGAGGACAGAAGCAATGCTCAGTCAAGTACAATAGTCATAACACCCTACGTCACAAAGAAATGGGGAAACGGCTGCGATTAAGACATAGGGATAGATTCCCAAACACTATATAGCCCAATGACTGCCATTAACTTGAAATACAAATGTCACCCGATCGACCATAATCGGAGTTTCACAAAGTTACCCCAGCAGGCTCTTTTAGTGGGATAAAGTTTGTCACTTTGTATCATGTTTGTTTTACCAGGTCATGTATTGAATAAATGCTTTTCAGAAAAGGAATGTAGTGTAATACCTACAGCACTATGCAGAAAAACACAATGAAAGAATCATATTAAAAATATGATTAATTGTCTTGTATGGGTGTGGCAGGTGAGAACCCCGTCTATTTTAGCTTTAATCTATAAGTAGATCATGAGAAATGCAGTCTTCACATTTTTCTGAATCATCAGCAGTTTGTTGCACAAACACAACAAGTGATATTTGGAGGTAATCAGGAAAAAAAAAAAGTATATTATTAACCCATCGAGTCCCACGGTCCTTCCAGCAAATTGCAAACGTGATCGCTACATGACGTTCATCGCTCCACAGTGATCTTATTTATAAAATATTTTACCAGGAAGTAATATATTGAGAGTTACCTCTCGTTTTCAAGTCCTGGACATAGAAGCGGAAAAAGCAACAACATACGAGATGCGTCCTAAGACCTCCACGTGCCATGAACATCCATAGAGCACTCGGGGTTAATCAAATTGCTGATGCTGCCAACATACTGAAGCATGTGTCAAGACAAAAGGGGTGCAATTTTGGGGCAACAATATTGCTCCAGATGTATCAAAGCTAAAATCTTCTATTTCATTTAATACATATGGCAATGTTTTCTTTGCTCCAAAAATGCACAACTTTTTCGTTGTTGTTTATTTTGAATATGTTCATAATTTATAAAGGAGAATGGGGAGGGATACAAAATAAAATAGGGATGAGGGAAGGGGGTGGGAGGACATGGTACAATTCATATACAGCCGGACCTCACTTATCCGACGTAATGCGGCCCACAAACCGCCGTCGGATAACGAGTCCATGTTAATCCGCGGCGGCGAGCGTTCGATAAGCGGTTCAGACGTCGGATAATGCGACTGCTTTATGCAACAGTGGATAAGGAATTCCACGGAAAGCGGGCCGCCAGATACCGAGGACCACCGACACATTTCTATTTCATCATGACAATATATTATCTGAAATGCTAATTAATGATTAAATTCTGACATATTGTGAAGACTCCCAGGGGAGCCAGATCTCACAAACTTTATCAAAAGATGCATTTCACAAACTTGTGAACGGAGATTAAACTTCTTTTAATTTTTTGAAAATCATAGGTGGCGGTTCTTCCTTTTCCCAGAAGTTAGCTATAGCACATCTCATGGACAACGTGTGGGAAGTCAATATTTGAAAAGGTTATGAGATTTTTATTTTTAATAAAATAATGCTGTAAATGGATCTCTTGAAATTATTTGAGTTACTTCTATGAAATCAAAGATCTGGGACCAGGTTTGGGGACAAGACCACCAGGTGTGGGACATCATACGAACGTCATCACGTCCTCTCCAACATCTATTGGAACATTTGGTATATATTTAATGCAATCTATTTGGAACTAGATGCCAACAGAGTAGGATTATATATCCATTCTCTTTTCTATTAGTACAAAATCGAGCTTCTAGTGGTGTTTGTGGATATGGTTTCCCCAGCACATCATTTATGAGAGAGAGATGGAGAGCGAGAGACACTGAGAATCCGTTCATTAAGGGAGAGTTTTTAAAAACAAGAAAGTTCTCTCAATGTATTCCTAGGTAAATTCAGAGAGCATGAAATTTCTGTTGTAGGAAGCGGGAAAAAAATCAGATTTGGGAAGATTATATTTTGTTTGTAATTCAATAAAAGATTTGACTGTTCCAGAAGTTTATTTTTGTTGTTTATTAGTCTTGTAATTTCCGCCTCTTGTCAAGAGGAGACATTTCTGCATTCACATCCATCTGGAAATTGTGGATTGGAGAATAGTGGGAGGATTGGGGGATGGATTTTGTATTAGACCGGCTTTTTTCACCCATTTGTCCCAGTAGGAGAGCAAGACCTGGGCAGAATGTCATATATTTCTCAAATCAAATCAAAACGCCCTAAAGTAAATTTTCCAATGGGGATGTGCGTTTAATTTCCACTCATCGTTTAGGATTTGTTTTGGCGTGCCAGTCAATAACTGAAAATTGTACGGCAGCTAGGTAAAAGTTGAAATTAGGAAGGAACAACCCACCTTTTACAATTGGTCTCTGTAAAATAGACTGTTAATATGTTTATATAAAAAGTCCAGTATCTCCAGCTAATTGGTGAATATCGCAAATCACAAAATGCAAAGAGATACAAAAACAGTAGAAGCTGGGCACATGAATAAAAAGTAATTAATTTTATTAAAATCACATGACAGACGGACGTTTCGATCCAACGTGACCAATAATGAATAATAACTGCAATTTATACCCTTTCCGATAATGTGAGCGGGACCCGGCGTACCAGATTTAGCGTGATATCAGCGGTGAGAAAAGCACACCAAAGAAACAGCCATGGATACTGAATTGCAAACCCACAACCAGCGCTTGGGAGGTTTGACCACAGAAATACGCTGGACACAGAGAGTGTTGGTGGCGGGTCTGGCGATTCAGTATCCATTGATATGTTCATTGGCTACATCCGGAACGCTGGGTCCCGCTCACATTATTAGAAATGGTATAAATTGCAGTTATTATTTCATTGTTGGTCCACGGTAGACCGAAACGTCAGTCTGTTTTCCATGTGATTTAATAAAAGGAATTCATTTTTATTCATGTGCCCAGCTGCTACTATTTTTGTACTTATTAGTAGACAAACCACACTAAGAACAGTCTAACTTTTCACTTATGCACAGAGTTGACCTTATCCCTTCATAATTCTTGCTAGACGAGCATTTTAAAAAAACGTGACAAGTAGCACAAATCAAAACTTGCTGCTCTTTCATTAAAGATTAGTAACTAAAATTCTTATACTGTAGCTTAAAAGCTAAATAACATGGCATATTAATCTGCTGGATCTTGACAAATTGATCGACCGTCCATTACAGAGCACTACAGAACTAAAAGACTTAAAGCTGAAATTGCATTTAACTCATACAGAAGTTTCAAGTGGAAAGCACCAAACTATCTCAGTCGTCACAATTCTTTTTTTAATCTTTGCTTGATCATTTAACTTAGATCCAGCAGAGCATCACAACGTATGAAATACACAATAATACTTCCTATGTAGTTCAGGGCCAAATACTTAACATGATTAACAATAATAATAATAATAATAATATATATTTATAAATATATATATTAAAGGCTTCTTAATTGAGGAAGTTATGAAGCAGTTAGTAAAAGGCCTACAACGCTTTACGCTTCCCTACATAAAATACATTTCAAATGAATACTTCACTAAAACAGAATACTGTGGAATCTCACACGTGACCAGGATGAAATATGAAGTCTCATTTAAAAAAAAAATATTGTAATTAGGGCTATTTCTATTAGTTACGAATGTTTCCTTTACTAAATGTACTTTGCAGCATTACTAAATGTTACATTCATTATGGATCTTGTAAAAACAAAGCAGCAGGTTGCTGCTTTTTTTCAGTCTATACCTCCTACTGAGAGGTAATGCAATCAGGCAATGGAAAGACTCACGTCTTATTGCCTGTCAGGATCCAATTCCTGAAAAATGCTTTGAGACAAAGACGTTTTTAGTTGCACTGCCAACAGGAAACCATGCAGCTGTATTCTCATTTAGAAGCAAATCTAATGTGGAATGCAGTTTGCACCCACTGGATGCCAAATATGGGCTACAAATCACCATTTGAACGAATGTGATGCAAGTACAATTTCTAGCAATCGCTTCCCAAACTAAGAGGCAAAAAATGATAAGCAGCTATCAACATAGAAACGAACTGCACAGGGTTAAATGTGTTATTAAAAAAAAAAAAAGTGACGATGAATTATCGGGCAGAAAGGGTTAGGCTAATTGTATCAGTTTCATGTTATATACATTGTAGTGTATACTACATGTTCTGAACAGATTAATTATTATTAATATTAACATATCAGAAGACATTTTTTCTAGTGTCGAGTTGCACATTTTAAAATAAGATCAAGAACCAAAACTGCCAAGAAAATCCTGCATGGTTATTATAGTTTATCTACCACATCATCAAATTATAGTGTGCGCGTATGTGTAAATAAATGAAGATAGATGGGTGAGGGGGAGAACATAGGAAAAGCACTTACCTTTTTCTGGTACCAGACTATTGCATCTGTCACTTTGGACGCCATGTATTCTACAGAAGTCACACATTTGACATCTTCGGCTGCAGAGAGAGAGAGAGAGAAAGAGAGCACCTTACTTCCACCGTTCTCAATGTGAACTGATCATTAAGTACACTATATAAAAATAGCCCAGTTACCTGCACACCAAGGGGTGTGTCCCTACTTGCATTACACCGTGCCTCATTACTATTTTACTCAAATGTTTCACACGTCATCAACAGCCTGTTTTGATGAATCTGCTATCCTGAAAAGGTGCCACCCCCAGCATTTAATAGCCACACGAAACCAATGTGGTTTTTTTTTGTGATGAGTCAGTCATTCAATTTTACATCTTGGAAGTTTAATGTACAACAGATCAGAAAAATAAGACGTAGGTTTCTATACGCAACAGCAAGGCATACAATTATTTTCAAATGGCCTACCTGTTGAGTCAGGACACTTTACAGTTTTGTCTAAAAAGCTCTTTCCGATACATACCAAAAATGCAGCTTAGCTATTTATGATAACGTAGCTGTGGCCTTGATATTCCCCATGTACACCATAATCTCCTAACACACATCAGTTTGCCCTCTAAAGAATTGGAGAGGCACTTTCTGCGAAGGTGTCCAAGTTGGGAGAAAGAGTAATGGAGCTGCTGAATCCAACATGAATTTCCTCCAAGAAGATTCATTGGCAGGACATAACTGGGCGTTAGCAAGTCAGCTTGGACTGCAAGTGACCACAATTGGCCCGCTATTGGCAGACTGCTATTTCATGCCCTAAAATAGAATAGTGACTTATCTCAATGACAAAAAATATTTAAGCAGCTAGGAAACAAATACTATAAGTAAAACTGAAATAATTGCTAGATGTGCGTTATGCATTACATATAATTTAATCTATTTGAAATTCTGCATTGGTGTGTTTGTTTGTTTGTTGGCTACTGTAAGGCGCTTTCCCCATTCCCAACCCCACCAGCAGCTCTGTGTCTGTGTGTAAACGAGATACCCCCATGCAAACTCCTCCCTGCACTGGGAGAGGATGTGAACAGTCACAGAGAGCTCCCCCGCCTCCCTCCTTCGCTTAAAGGATAGGTTGCGCTGTTGTGGCGGTGACCGACACGTTAGTCAGCACAAAGTCAGGCACCAGCTTTGAATTATTAGGGTCGTCTGTTGATTTTTTCAACCTTGTTTGATGTCCCAATCAAGTGTTCTGACTGGTTTATAATACACAAGTTTTATATGAAATCCATTGGTTGCCCGACTTCAGCAAACATGTTACACACAGAAATGCCCAAATCTTAAAAACACTGTACACATAATATTGCACTTCTGCTTCACAAGAGTTTCCCTGCAGTGTCAATGACGGCACCAGCCAACATCTACTGACCAAAAAGGGAATGCACCAAGACAACAATAGGTGGTGGGGGGGGGGGGGGGCTAGATAGGAGACTTCAAAACCAAAGTTAGAGAATCCCCAAGAATGTCAAATTTATGAAGTATATGGATGTTTTCCAAGCTTTCAAACATGGTTTATGAACACATACTTAAAGTATTGGGATAGATCAATTGATAACTTGAGAGGAAAATAAAAAAGTCTAGGTTTTTACCTGGAAAAGAAGATACAATTGCCAATTTTACAATAGTGTCACTTTGGTAAAACACACCATTTTTTGGAAGCTTCCTGGAATCCGACATATTGCATAAACATTTACTCGCCGAGTTTTAAAAACGTACTTCATTTCATCTCGATAAATGCTAGGAAATACTGTTGTTTCATTTAGATGGGTCGAAATTACACTAACCCCCATCCCCCCCCCATCATATCGAGTTGCATGGCATTGAAAAACACCTTTTGGTGCCTATGGGCCAATATCGAATACCTTATCTTGTTGCAGCGTGGGTAAAAACAGATGTGCATGCACTTTAACAGTATTCATTTGTTATAGGGGAAACAATTAAAAAACACAACCCCCCGCAAAAATAAATAAATAAAAATAAAAAAAAAACTGTTGTAGGCCTACTATACAATAAAAAAAAGGAAACTGTGAGACAGTAAAGCATTGGTCCACAAACAATATTGATAGCAAGTGTACAATAACTTTAATATACAGTAGTGCTCTGGTACACTTCTCAATGTGCCAAGTAGAGAATTCTATTTGGACATTGCCTAGAGCAGGGGTGCGCAAAATGGAAGTCGCGGTGGTTACAGAGGCACTGCACTCTACCCCAAGGCATTTAAATGAAATGCTGGGGATCGTGTGAGGCGTCTGCAACTTCCCTTACCTTGTCCCCGGTGACGTATCCCGTGGCGTCATTTGACGCTGGAAACAAGGAAAGGAGGGGGGCGCGAGCAGGGGGGCACAGACTGAAAAGTTTGCACACCTCTGGCCTAGAGCACACTTGGGTACAAAAAAGCACTACCATATTAACATCTTTTACAAATTATTTAAATGTCTTTACTATGCCATTTTAATCTGGATTTGTAGTAAATGTGATTGTCAACCGCAGTTACAGTATCTGTTTTAGTGATACATTGTAACCTAATTTAACATCAATGTACAAAGTTCATTAAAGATGGCTGTGATGATCAGCGCTCACATTGTATAGAACAGCAGATACAGCAAGTTGTGAAAAACCCTGAGCGCAGTAAAGTTGTACCACTTCTATTTTTTTTTATTGTAAGTATGTAGGCCCATATTTACTAAGTAGAGCTATTCCATACGACACCTGTTGCCAGAAGATTCTTTATGGATTCAAAGGAGTAACCTTTTCATTGCAAACATAATCCAGATGTTATTGAGGTCATTAAAATGAGGCCGTTCCTTTTGAATGCACAGTCAAACACTAGTCTGCAGCACAAATAGGATTTGAACATTGTTTATGAATTGGCTAAATGCTACAGAGCTCGTCAGACAAAGCTCTATGACGTATAGAAAGACAGGCTTGGTGGCATTCCTTTAGTATTGTAGAACATGCTGGACAATAGCCAGATTTGAACACATGCCACTGTAAAAAAAAATATTACATAATAATCCATCAGGACTCAGTCCACCAAAAGCATGTGGCCGTGTGTTACATTAAAAGACTGTTCTACGAGTGCTTTGTGATTTTGAACAATGTATAGATCATGCCAAAATAACCTTATTTGTTTCTTTGAGGAGGTAAGTAGGAATTTAGACCAGGGTAATGCCGTTGATGTGGTCTACTTAGATTTTGCAAAGGCTTTTGATACGGTTCCCCACAAGAGGTTGGTGTACAAAATAAAGCAAATTGGACTCAGTAATAATATATGCACCTGGATTGAAAACTGGTTGAAGGATAGACAGAGGGTTGTCATAAATGGAACTTTTTCAGGTTGGGCTAAAGTCGTGAGTGGAGTACCACAGGGATCGGAACTGGGACCCCTGCTTTTTAACTTGTTTATTAATGACCTTGAGGTTAGCATCGAGAGCAAAGCCTCCATCTTTGCTGATGATACTAAATTGTGTAAGGTAAAAGCATCAGAGCAGGATGTAATTTCTCTTCAGAAGGACTTGGACAGACTGGAAACGCGGGCATATAAGTGGCAGATGAGCTTTAATACAGATAAATGTAAGGTTTTGCATTTGGGAAGCAAGAATAAACAGGCGACTTACAAATTAAATGGGGATAAATTAGGGGAATCCTTGATGGAGAAGGATTTAGGAGTGCTGGAAGTCAGCAGGCTTGGCAGTAGTGCCTGAAGTCATGCAGTAGCTGCAAAGGCAAGCAAGATCTTATCTTGCATTAAACGGGCAATGGATGGAAGTGAACATAATTATGCCCCTTTACAAAGCATTAGTAAGACCACACCTTGAATAAGGAGTACAATTTTGGGCAACACTTCTTAGAAAAGACATTATGCAACTAGAGAGAGTGCAGAGACGAGCCACCAAATTAATAAAGGGGATGGACTATGAATTAAGAAAAGGGACCTATCTTATGAGAGGCTAGCTAAATTAGATTTATTTACATTAGAAAAGAGGCGTCTAAGATGGGATATGATAACTATATACAAATATATTCGGGGACAGTACAAGGAGCTTTCAAATTAACTATTTATCCCAAGGACAGTACAAAGGATTCAGGGTCATCCCTTTAGGTTGGAGGAAAGGAGAATTCACCAGCAACAAAAGGAAAGGGTTCCTTACAGTAAGGGCAGTTAAAATGTGGAATTCATTACCCATGGAGACAGTGATGGCAGATACAATAAATTTGATCAAAAAAAGGTTGGACATCTTTATAGAAAGGAACCGTATACAGGGATATACCAAATAAGTATACATGGGAAGGATGTTGACCCAGGGATTAATCCGATTGCCAATTCTTGGAGTCGGGAAGGAATTATTTTTCCCCTTATGAGATATCATTGGATGATATGACACTGGAGTTTTTTGTTTGCCTTCCTCTGGATCAATAAGTATCGATATAGGATAAAGTATCTGTTGTCAAAATTTAGCATAGGTTGAACTTTATGTACGTATGTCTTTTTTCAACCTCATCTACTATGTATGTAACTTTAAATTGTTCCAAATATATAACAATTAATTTGAACCGCAACCAAAATTCCTAACAGGACAAAAATGATAAACATGCAGTAGATTAGAGAACATTTACTAGTGAATAAAAATTGAGAAGTCAGATAGCCCTTCTGTGACCTTCTACTTATGCAACATTGATTTTACTCTTTTAAACAACACATTCCTATTTATTAGCTACACAAAAGGAACCTCTTTCTTCCATGTTGGAGACTGGGGTATATGGATCAATGGAAAAGTGGGGAAAACGCTGGGCTTTAAAAAAATAAATAAATGACACACACACACTTATTTCAATGCGTCTTTTCTGTGATACATACGGTAGTTATTTTGCCACAAAATTGCTCCACTTTTGCCTTGTTATGCATATTAAGAATGCAGTCATAATTCGCATAGTTGCAATGAAATGGGCTCAGTGTAGAAAAATCATAAAGGATGGGCCATGTGAAAAATTGAGAGCAAACTTCTACTAATTAGGAACACGAGAAACAGATCTGTGAGAGCAAAGTCAGAAGGCTACAAAACATTTTGTTCACGGATGTAAAACTTCTTTAACTTTTAGGTAAATGTGTTCATATCATTTGATTGTCTCAATATCAAAAAGTGAGTGCAGGATCAGTAAAATAATGTAGGCATTGTATTACAGTCTAGGACAGGGTTTCCCAAACTTTTTTTTCCGTGACCCGGTTATTTTTGAACTTCTCCTTCGTGACCCACTAAAAATGTTATCACCTATACTGGCCTATAGGGCCTGCACAGACACACACACAGCCACTGATACACACACACAGCCACTGATACACTTACACACATCCACATAGAGACACTGCTACACACACACACTGCTACACACACACACACACACACACAATGATATACACACACACACTGATACAGATACACACAAACACAGACACTGATACACACACTGATACACACACACACACACACACTGATACACACACACACAGCCACTGATACACACACACACACAGCCACTGATACACACACACTGATACTGATACACACACACACACACACACACACACTGATACAGATACACACACACACACACACAGACACTGATACAGATACACACACACACAGCCACTGATATACACACACACACACACACACACACACACACACACTCGCTGTCCCCTATACGCACACAGACACAAACAGTGAATTACAGGCAATGACGGATGTGAGTGACTGGAGGGGGGGCCGGGGACTGGGTGGGTGGGTGGAAGGGGGGGAACTGGGACTGGGTGGGTGGAAGGGGGAGAACTGGGACTGGGTGGGTGGGTGGAAGGGGGAGAACTGGGACTGGGTGGGTGGGGGGAACTGGGACTGGGTGGGTGGGGGGGAACTGGGACTGGGTGGGTGGGAGGGGGGAACTG
This sequence comes from Ascaphus truei, assembly GCF_040206685.1. Classification (NCBI taxonomy): domain Eukaryota; kingdom Metazoa; phylum Chordata; class Amphibia; order Anura; family Ascaphidae; genus Ascaphus; species Ascaphus truei. The sequence continues at coordinate 36,288,443 of NC_134487.1, forward strand.
GGACTGGGTGGGTGGGAGGGAGGGGGGAACTGGGACTGGGTGGGTGGGAGGGGGGGGGGAACTGGGACTGGGTGGGTGGGAGGGGGGAACTGGGACTGGGTGGGTGGGAGGGAGGGGGGAACTGGAACTGGGTGGGTGGGAGGGGGGAACTGGGACTGGGTGGGTGGGAGGGGGGAACTGGGACTGGGTGGGTGGGAGGGGGGAACTGGGACTGGGTGGGTGGGAGGGGGGAACTGGGACTGGGTGGGTGGGAGGGGGGAACTGGGACTGGGTGGGTGGGAGGGGGGAACTGGGACTGGGTGGGTGGGAGGGGGGAACTGGGACTGGGTTGGTTGGAGGGGGGGAACTGGGACTGGGTGGGAGGGGGGAACTGGGACTGGGTGGGCGGGACTATGGGGGAACTGGGACTGGGTGGGCGGGACTATGGGGGAACTGGGACTGGGTGGGTGGGACTATGGGGGAACTGGGACTGGGTGGGTGGGTGGGGGGAACTGGGACTGGGTGGGTGGAACTGGGACTGGGTGGGTGGGGGGAACTGGGACTGGGTGGGTGGGGGGAACTGGGACTGGGTGGGTGGGTGGGGGGAACTGGGACTGGGTGGGTGGGAGGGGGGAACTGGGACTGGGTGGGTGGGAGGGGGGAACTGGGACTTGGTGGGAGGGAGGGGGGACTGGGACACTTGGGTGGGTGGCAGTGACTGGGTGGGTGTGTGGGAGACGGTGGGTGAGTGACTGGGTGGGTGACAGTGACTGGGTGGGTGACAGTGACTGGGTGGGTGACAGTAACTGGGTGACAGTGACTGGGTGGGTGGGAGACAGTAACTGGGTGACAGTGACTGGGTGGGTGGGAGACAGTGACTGGGTGACAGTGACTGGGTGACAGTGACTGGGTGGGTGACAGTGACTGGGTGGGGTGACTTACTTTGCCGCCGGACGCTTTCCCCTGCTGCCCCCGATATCCCCTGCTGCCCGGGACGGGAGGGGGTGCCACGGGAGGTGAGCTCGGGAAGCTGGCCGCGGGGGGAAGCGGGCCGCAGTAAGAGCTTGTACTTCCACCCTCACCCATGTAACGTGCGGGCCGCAGAGGAGCTGGTACTTCCTCCTCCATCCCACGTTGGGAGTGGGGGGGAGGAAGGGAGTGGGCCCTGCTTGCCCTGCGCGCGGGACCGCGGGGGGAATCGCCGCCATTTTTTTTAACTTGAGCGGGGTACGGACGGGAGACACCGGGCAGCCAGCCTCGCTGCGACCCGGCAATTTTGGTGCCGAATCGCGACCCACCATTTGGGAAACGCTGGTCTAGGACATCTGGTCGCAGCCGTTTCGCTGCGACTAAACGGCCACCGGCACTTTGCCGCGACTCATCACACTGCCGAAGCCTGCTGCTGCCGGCCACATTGCGGCTAAGGTAAATGCCCAAACCCTGTATCTAAGCCCTTACCCTAAACTCCCAACTGGGTTGACTAAACGTCTCCATTTTAATCATAGCACAGGTTACAAACAAATTCTGCAGATTAAATTGCTTAACACCTGCAACAACCAACCACAAACATGCATTTTTCACCTAAAAACAGACAGAATTACTAACCTCTTCTTCCTTATATCTTATACTAGGAAGGTGCAAGGGTTATGCATTAAAGTGCGATAGTGCAGATCAGGTCACTTTTGCACAGAAACGCTTCGACTTCAATGGGAGTTTCTGTGCAATAGTGCCCCAATCAGAACTAACGCAGTTTAAGGAATAATGGCGTTAAGCATTATATGCCGGTATAACCAGGGGTATGGAGAAGGGGTAGCGCAGGTGAATCTGTTTGGAATCTCAGTGTCTGGTCTCCTTGTGACCTTCTGCTAGTTACCATTTTATGCCCCAGGCACCAAAATCAGATCGTAAATTCTATGTGGCAGGGATGCATTGTGTCACAAAAATTGTATGTACAGAATAGTGCACATTGTCAGTGCTATTCAAGAAATTCTTATTTGCATGGATAAAATATCTTGCATAACTACCTATATCATTTGTCAATTTATGAAAACTACCCCCCCCCCAAAAAAAAACCGATGTTGCATTTCCAAACTTTTCACGTTCAAGTATAACAAGACATTCATGTAACCCTCCTCCAAATGAACTCTGCATGGCAATAGTCGGATCGTTTCTTCTGGCACTTGGAGTTGCTTCTAGAATTACAGCGAAGAGCACTCGGCCTGTAAATGTTAGAGCAATGCCAGAAGGGAAAGCAGAAACTGAGGCAGGGGAGGAAACAGGTCGTCAAGTGGTGAACCTACAAGCACAGTTGGTCACATGGGAAAGGCTTTATTAGATCTAAAAGCAGGATACACCTGGCAAGACAAAAGCAGAAGCATATCTGAAAGTAGAAATACGAACATGTTTTAGGGTTACCTTCAAAAGAAAACTTCCTTAACCTCTGGAAGCCACCCGGAGCATAGATTTAGTTTTTAAATCGGGAAACTATTTAGCACACGCGTATATAATCGAGGTATTCTAATTGCAGATGACTATTTTACGATGAATCCAAAAATAGGTATGAAACATGATGAGCAAACAAACTGAACAATAAAATCCAGTAAAGAATTTGAGGGACATAACTGGATCAAAGCAATGTCATCTAATCATGATGACGTATGAAGACATCCTATCAAATGATTTAGTGCTAATAACTGAATTACATAATTCTCACACTAAATAAATAATTGATTGTAGCTTAGCGTGTTACCTCAGAAACAGGGCTCCTCCATAAGGGCACTCCTTAACAACAACCACAGGGGGTATAGGAAAAAATTCTACCTTTGTTCACATCAACAGTAACTGTCACTGCTAGACGAACTGTTTTTCTTTTCAGCTTCACCATATTACTACAGAATACATTAAAAAAAATAAGCGGAAACTTCAAAAGAACGCAACATTTGCAAGAGAACATTTACAATATTTCAACAGGACTGCCTGCCAATACCAAGTCCTGCTCCTGAAGGACACCTCTGTTTAGGAGATATTTCCAGACAGGAAATAAAACTAAATCATCACCAAGAGAGAGCTTCAGGAAAACATCTTTAAACACTGCATATTCCTTCTTCTAAAAATAAACAAATACATCTTTCGGTCCTTGGGTCTTATAGTGTAGGACCCAAAGCAGTACTAAACCTGGAGATAATAAAAAATAAAAATAAAAAAGTGACCAATCTTCATATTCACCAACTTCAATTCATTTTAGAAGAGCACTTCTGCGTTTACTGAAATCCCGGCTTTATTGGTAATAAAAACTCAGTTAGGTGGTAGTTAAAGTGTGTTTGAATCTATATCCAGAAACAAGTATCAGACAAATGACGCAGAAGAGAAAGATCCAGACTGACATTTTAGAGCCCAAAAACTTGTGTTTCAGATATTGGAAAATAAGTACTACAAACATAGGAACATTTTCGGCATTCATATTTTACCAAAGAAAACCGATAAAGCAATTAGTAAGAAGAAAGTGATACTTTTCACAACAAGACTACACCATAATACACGGCTTGTCAACCTACACTTTAAGTATTTTGAATACATGTACCATTTATATTTTCGAGATTTAAAAGCTGCAGACCAAACAATATCCTACATTAGTGTTTTTTTGTTTTTTTTAACAAAATCAGTTCTGTACTATGACAAAATAATTGTAGCATTTTTATTATAATGTAACACGCATTTTTGTTTCTATAGCAACTTTTTACAAAGTCACATCCCCTTCCTCTTCTGAAACAGGTTCTGGCACACCCTTTTTGAGCCCTGCCCTCTCTCTAGCAGTGCACCAATTGTATCTAGTGACTGTCTGGTCACATTATCTTCCCCACAGAACTTTGCATCTTTGGTCCTCTTCTGCTACATTGACAGACATTTCGTGAACCCGCGAGTCGAACGGATCGATCTGCAACTTCGCCAATTACTTATTCTGTGGATTGTATTGATGCACATATTAAAGGGAAAAAAATAAAAACGTCAGCTTGGACTGCTGCTTTAAAATTAAAGTATAAAAATGTTTGTAATTTATACTTATAAAAAACACTTCCATTGGGTTCCTCTGGGGGATGGAGGGGACAGTGGCCCTTCCCCTACCCCTTATTTTGGATTATTTTAAAACTGTTATTATATATCTGAGGGATCCCGGATATATTGTATCTATAAACTTGGCCTGACAAAACTGCCTTTATGCATATAGAATATGGCCAAATGCAAATTCCCACGTGTGTATTGTTTATCACTATTATTCTGTTTGTGTGCTATATGTCAACATTGTTTTATGCCTTTTAATTTGCTATGTTATGCTGACAAATTCAATAAAAATTTATGTGAAAAAAAAACCCCCTTCCATATGCTCTACTAGTTGAGTTCGGCAATAATACGGTACATAAAGTTACACAATCTAATTTGGTATACATGACTCATCTTTGCTCCATTGTTATGTGACCTGCGTAATGCTATGGGCTGCTTTTTAATACGGTCAGAATTTTCCTACGTAAAAAGCTTGCACTTTTAACATTTGTTGTTAAGCAGGATGTGGGTTTTCCCCAAGTTTGAGCAGTGGTATTTGAGTTACTGGAGTTTAAAAAAATTATTATAAACAGATGGGTAAATTACAGGTGTAACTGGCTATATTTCCCCAAACATCAAAATATTTCCATGATCATTGATTTTTTTCAGTAATTTTGATTAATTTGCATTAATAAAAACTTCAGTGCCCTATTGTTGTATAGCAGGCCTGCACAACTCCAGTCATCGAGGGTCGCAAACAGGCCAGGTCTTCATGATATCCCTAGTTCAGTCACACTGAGCCACTAATTGAGCCAGCTGTGCTGAAGTACGGATATCCTGAAGACCTGGCCTGTTTGCGGCCCTCGAGGAATGGAGTTGTGCAGACCTGTTGTATAGCATACGACATAAGGGTCACGAGAGGCCCTTATGATGCACACAGTACATCATGGACTATGTCTGTGATCCGTCAGTACAGGAGACTCCATGAAGGGGCTAAAACAGTGACACAATTGTTAATTAAAAAAATATTAGAAGTAAAGGTTAAAAGTATTTATTAAGCAACAGTGACCTATGCAGTACGAGGGCCCGAGTGGAAACCACATGTTCAGCTCAATTAGGAATTGTTAGGAGAATTAGACATACATAACCTGCTGAAAGGGTCTATACCTTGACGTGGCTGCTGGCTTGATATGTTTTGTCCAAAAGATTGAACTAAATTATCCATTCTTACCAGAAAAAGAAAAGAAATTAATTAAATAATTTGTCATGTTGGCTGTGCATTGGGGCTCTGTTTATCAAATACAGAGCCTGAGAAGTGACGGTCAATTAACTTTTTAAGTTGACCTACAGTAGCTAAACTGGACTTTGGAAATAACGACATTTTGGCGTGGGCCTCAATAAAACTCATACTAGCTCTTAGCAAAACAGTCTCCATGATTCTATATTCCATGTTCAAGTTCAAAAATCATATATGGTGCAAATGAACAATTACTACTCGAGAAGAAAATGCATTGCAGAGCAAAATCTTCACTCTGTGGCCATTATACAACATGAACTGTCCCATTCATTTGAGTAAAGTTGAACTCTTCTCTAGCACTACAACGCAGCTTCTGTGCATATGGGGGCTCATCTATTAAGGTTGCAAATAGAGATGGGCAAATATTTTTGGGCAGATTTGGTTCCACAGCGATATTGCGTGATTCCAGTCTTTTTTTTTTAAATACCGACAATCTAATCAGCTGGTGGGTTTTAAGAAAACAATCTGCGGATTGGGTTCTTAAAATGCACCAGCAGATTACAGAATCCACGGATTGGATAAATCCACCAGCGGATTGTATCCAATAGCGTTTTTTTTATTAATTCGCACAGATAGAAACTGGAACAATCTGCCGACAAATTTTACACTGCGGAATGGATTTTGAATGGAAAGCTCAGGAAATTACGCTAAACTGATTTTGACAGTTTCACCCATCTCTAGTTACAATACAAGGTCATAGTGGATTTTTACATATCACCCAAGCACAATACATTACTTTGATGTAACTTAATTTTTTTTTTACATTTCTACAAGTGATAGTGCTATAGAAAACATTAAAGGAGATTAAAATACATCTGTAGATTGTTACTCACCAAGGTGGTGGTAAAACCTCAAACTAATGTCATCTCTCCATTTAAGTTCAATGACGGGTAAAAGTTGACATTTGTATGAGCTTCAAATCAACATGATGTGAGTTTAGTAAGTGCTCGGAGTACAAGACTATGTAAAATCTTGACAAAAGTTGAGCCCGCAGCGAAACGTTGAAAATAAACATTCTTTTTTTTGAGTATCGGTCCAGTATTTTATTACAAGTGGAGTACAAGACTATGGGGCCATGTCTGCAATTTCTTCCCAAAGAGCTCTGCAAACTAAAAAGACATTGAAGTAAAGCTTACAGAGATGCATGCTTGGAAAACAAACTAATAAAATACATGCACTGTGAAGGAAATAATCCTCAAGGTCATGTGGCAGTGGGAAAATCAGAGCAGTCAATATTTCCATTATTGGAAAGATCTTAACTTTAGTTTAACCTAAGTATACTTTTTATAAATGAATATCAATTATTTTATCAGCAAGTAAATTACATTTTACAGCTCAAAATCTGTGTAAATGTATTTATTTTCATTATTACAATAATACTTCTGCAAAGCTGAGCATCACACATATCAATAATATGGGACAGAGATTGGCAAGTGATTGTATCTCAAAAACGAATAGACGATACCTTTCTGTGGCTAACGAAATGCTTTTATTTGTGCGAGCTTTTGAGATACACTGATCTCTTCTTCCGGCGGCGTTACAATGAATGAAGCCAAAAAAGGGTTTTTACTTTAAAACAGTACATACTGGGATGTGATCTGTGATTGAAGCTTATCCCTTCCCCCTGTGCAGTATGCGTTTTATGACTTGGTGTTAAATGGTCCCTGAATGTAAGTGATTTATGTGTGTGTAAATATAAATTGTAAAGCGCCCACAGAGTATACAGCGCTTTACAAAAGGTGTGTGTGGAGTGGACGTGTATATAGTGGTGTGGGTAGGTGTAAAAATGTAAGAGGGTGTTACATTACTATAAGTGTGTGTAGATACTATGTGGTCCCTATTGGTCTAAAGGGATGAAATTACATTGTGTATTTGTATGTGCAGGAGCCAGCTGTGTGTGCATTCATATGGCGCAGTATGTATAGACATGGCCTTTAGCACTCATGGAAAGAGAGTTCACTTGTATCAGTAATGACTCATGAAAGTTCGGTCTCGGTTTAGGTCACCGCTAAGTGTCCCGAACAGTTGCATAAATTTGTATTCATGCAACCGTCTCTCTTTCAGTGTTCTAATATTACCTTTGAGTATGGCCACCCTCAGATCGTTCATTTTATGGCCTGTCAGAGAAATGTGCACTGACAGGACTGTCTCTTGTTGCACATGTGATGCTGTGGCGATGCGGATTCATTCTCTTGTTTAGCCCCTGTCCCGTCTCACCTATGTAGTAGCAGCCTCCTGGGCATTTCATGCACATAATGAGGTACATGACAATGCTGGAGAAACAGGCGAACCTTCCTGTGATTTTGTACTCCAGATTCCTGTGTGGTATGTGTATTGTGTCCGCTGTGTGGAGCCTTGTGCAGGTTTTGCATCTTGCGTCCTGGCATGGTCTTGTCCCACATTTAGTTGTATTGTTGGATGCCTTACTTCTCACCATCATTTTCTTCAGATTATGAGGTTGTCTGTATGATAATAAGGGTGTTTCAGGGAAGACCTGTTGCAGTCTTGTATATTCCTGGAGAATGGGTTGTAGTTCCCTGGCGATCTTGCGTAGAGCTTCTAGGTGTGGGTTATATGTGACCACCAAAGGTAGCCTGCTTGTCTCTTTTTGTCTGTATTCTAGGAGATCAATTCTTGGTATTCTGGTGGCTTTGTGGATTTGCTGGTATACAATTCTGTGGTTATATCCACGGTTTATGAAATCTGATCAAGGCTGTAATCCGCTGGCTATCTGCTGTATCGGAGAATATTCGGTTGTATCGTATGACTTGACTGTAGATCAGGCCTGCACAACTTGTAAAGCGAGAAGGGCCGAACTGCTCCAAGGAAAACAGATTCGGGCCGCACGGGTAAAATCATCATCATATCTCCCCCAGCACCTATCATCATCATCATCCTCATATCTCCTCCAGCACCCCTCATCATCCTCATATCTGCCCCAGCACCCCATCATCCTCATATCTCCCCCAGCACCCCTCATCATCCTCATATCTCCCCCAGCACTCATCTTCATATATCTCCCCCAGCACCCCTCATCATCAACCTTTGCGAGACTCACCCTCTATCTCACACCCCCATACACAATACTCCCCCTCCACATAACACACAATACCCCCTTGCAGACCACACACATCCCACCCCTCCGCCACCTAACCCCCTGCACCTCACCTCACACTCCCCCCTGCATCTCACATCCCATCCCTGCACCTCACCTCCCCCCACTACACATCCCCCCTGCATCTCACCTCACTCTCCCCCCTGCATCTCACATCACATCACATCCCTGCACCTCACCCCACTACACCTCCCCCCTGCACCTAACCACTCCCCTGCACCTCACCCCCCCTCCTGCACTTCCCCCCCTTGCACCTCACCTCCCCCCCTGCACCTCACCTCTCCCTGCACCTCCCCCCCCGCACCTCACCTCCTTGCACCTCACCTCCTTGCACCTCACATCACTCCCCTGCACTTCACCTCCCCCCACCCCCTGCACCTCACATCACTCCCCTGCACCTCACCCCCCTTGCACCTCACCTCCCCCCAACGGCACCTCACGGAGCAGGCAGGACTAGCACACTCGTGCAGTCCCGAGAGCAGGCTCAAGGATGAGGAGGGGGAGAGCGGGCTCACGGCTCCCGGGCGGAAGAGGGGGCTCGGGACTCGCGGCCGGGAGAGGAGGGGGGGCTCGCGGCCTGGAGAGGAAGGTGGGGGGCTCGCGGGCGGGAGAGGAGGGTGGGATAGCGGCTCGCGGCCGGGAGAGGAGGCTCAGGAGGACGAGGAAAGCCGCGGGCCGCATGCCGCGTGTTGTGCAGGCCTGCTGTAGATGGTTGCATGCTTAGTATGTGTCGGGTGGAAGCTGCTGTCCCTCAAATAGCTGGCTCTTTCTGTAGGTTTGCGGTATACAGAAGTCAGAAGTTGGTTGTTCTATATAGTAATGGTGGTGTCTAGGAAATACTTCGTCCGGGGAATGGGTGAGTTTGACCGTTGATGGTCGGATGGAACGTATTGAAGTTCTCATGGAACTGTAGGAGGTCTTGTTCACCAGAGGTCCAAATCAGGAGGATGTCATCAATGTAGTGAAGGAATGTAAGGTGCTTGTAGTGGCGTCGTGGACCTAAATGGCAGCATTGTAAATAGGGAAAGCAAGTCACTTGTACCTCCTCTGGTATATTATTTTGTGGTATTCACATTTAATATTTGTATATTTAAAATTATAATTTTGATGTGCTTATTGTTCTTTCACAGATATAGAGATTATATATAGATGCACTGTTTTGAAGTAAAACCCTTGCTTGCTTTACTCATTGTAACATCGCTGGAAGAAGAGATGAGTGTAACACACACACACACACACACACACACACACACACACACACACACACACACACACACACACACACACACACACACACACACACACACACACACACACACACACACACACACACACACACACACACACACACACACACACTACAGTGTAACTGTTATACAAAGATTGACTTATTCCATATGTTAGAGGAAATGCTTCTTGCAGAACACAAAGCCCATACTGTATTGTATGCTTAATTTTGCATATATATGTTGACTATGGGTGGCTTGTTTGTGTGTATTTCTAGCTGTATTTTTAGAAAGGCTCCGTAGGGGGTGAAATGCTGATGCTTGGATTACAATAAATTTACTGCATAGAAAATGCCTGTCCTTTTCTTTGACCAATCTGTGGCTCAGTGTTCCGGGTCCTCATACAGTATCAATAATTAACATATGGATGCACACAGAAATACTGCTGCAGCACAAACGCTAAAAATAATATATATAAAGGGTTTTACTAGGGCATTTTAAGAACAAGGTACTGACATACTCTCACGGTTTTCATCAGACAAAGCCTCAATACCATAAACAAACAATGCAGTACCCACCAAAAACCACTGGTGCCGAGTCCAACGAGATGCACATTGTTGTCAATTCTCCAATATATATATATATATATATATATAAGACATGCAGATGAGCATACAGCTATATTTGCATATTTGCTTTCCTGTGGAGGGTTTTTGTCACTTTTTTTACTCACCATAACTTAACTCAGTATTATATATATATATATATATATATATATATATATATATATATATATATATATATATATATATATATATATATATATATATACATATACACATCATATTTTATCAATTATATATATTTTTTTGATTTATATATAAAAAAGGAAAAAGCATTTGATCTCATCACGCACAAAATGAACAAACGGAAACTTCCCGACAGGTCCAGGTAACTGTGATTAATGCATCCAAATTGTGCGTTCCGTTATGATTAGGTTCAAATACTTAAAGGATTCAACCGTGTTCTTATTTTTTACAAATGGGATAACCTCTCAAACATATTTTATGTCCTGACGAAATCTACATATAAAACTTTTATTTTAAATCAACACAAAATCGTACATGCCCCTGAAGGCAACTTGAGTAATGATATCAAGGATGGTGTTGCTGTGAAGAAAAGATAAACAACTCACGCTTAAATCTAAATTATTCCTACGTTCAATTTGAGTCTGTTTATACAAGTTTGTGCATATATTAGAAATATACTTTATAAAACAGCAAAAAATTGAAAAAGGAAAAAAAAAAACATTTCATGAGCACATTCACGACATCTCAGTCTGGTTCACAAACTTGTCTTTCTCCATAGTCACTGTCCATGCAATGCTTCCACTGTAGTCAGGGATTATGGGTAATTATATGCAAATGAGCATTCACAGTGTGTCACTGCTTCTAATCCCTTTTAAAAGGATCGCTTGTGCTGCAGCCTCGCGGCACGGTAGGAGCGCGCAATCTCGCTAGCAAACCTTACCAAGACCTCATAAAAGTCCTAATGGGGACCAAAATTTTATAAACATTGTTCTATTGTATTAAATCCTGTGAGCGCGAAGCTATTCTTGACCATATACAGATGTTTTCGCACCCAGGCAATTCATAATACTTTACAAGTGAGAGGGAAGGATACATACATACTACAGTTCAGTAGCCTTCAATTACCTCAAACCACATGGGTCACAGACAGAATAATCTACATGTCTCAAATGTAAAACGATGCATTTTATTTACAACCTTATATTTCAAGAGCTCTTTCCCCAAGCGCCTTTATACTGTCTAGACTACAATAATGTACTCGCCCAACGCAACCTTTATGTAAGCTGCAATTATTTTAATTACAGCCTGGCAGTTGGCTGCTGCTCTCATCATATAAATGAGAATAATGTTTTAGGTCTGGTCTTTACTATTCTGAAAAAAATATAAATGTGGAACAATCTACAATTAACCCATTTAGTGCACGTAGAGAAGGGGCCACCTAAAATATGCACAAGGGCTAGTTATATACAGGTTAATTAAATTCACCTTTAAGACAGGATATAATGCATGCAAGAAAAAAAAAACTCAACTTTTCACTATAAACAAGCATAAAATGCAGCCAATCCCATTGATAAGTGAATGTGTTTTTATGTTCACTGGATCCAGTGTTATTTTTAGTCTCCACCAGCGCAGCGGAGGATTCCCCAGGCCTGGTGGAACAGCCGCGTGGTAATACAGGATATAAGGCGAGAAGGGGATCGTGTCGGAGGCCCTGCATATTGGGATCAAGGATGCGGCTTGTCTGAGTATACCCTAGTGTACCAGAGTACCCAGGAAGGAACCCACGTGCACCAAAACCACGAGGGTAGCTCTGCCCTCACATATATCCCTGGGTGGGATTGTTCTGCTGGGCACCGGGTTCTAGGTGCCAAGGTCACCCTCAGTCCTTTGGGGGGGACAATTGGGTTGTTACCTACCGGAGATTGTTTATTGTGTGTATATTGTATTGCGGGGAGTACCATGAGACCATAGTAAAGTGTGTTGCATATACATTGTTTAGATTGTAGTTATTTCACGTATACCCTATAGGTATACCTGTTTCCGTGAGGGGCTATCCCGCCAAAGCTGGAATCCTCACGGGTGGAGGCGCTGCACCAGTCACCCCAGGCTACCCAAGCGTGGAGGCTCAGGCCTCTTGTTAGCACCATAACACCCGTATCAGCCAAATCTCCCTTAAGAGGAGGGAAGGGGTGTTACATAACTATGTCCACTCTGCATAATTTAAGATACATAGTGAGTAAGTAAGCCTGAGCTGAAACAGATGCTTTAACCACCAAGGTTAATCAAAAGAGTTTAGGTCCTTTTTACATTTTAAATAAAGTTTCTTGTTCAAATTCAGGTCTGAGGGTTGGCTGTAACCTATCGGTATAATAGTTCTGTATATGATTATGCACTTTACTTTTTTATTTCTACTGGTAAAGCTAGAACTAACCCAATGTTAGGTGTATCTAATGCTAATTATGCTGCACCAGGCATGCCCTTTTTAGGAGTACTTGGCAGCCTTTGTTTCCACTTCCCAAAGCACTCCTCTGGACTACACTGGCGGGGATTCTGCTCCCTCTCCCCCGTATCTTTCCCTGATTAAGACATGGTGTACGTCTCAGCGAGATGTTGGGACATGGTCCACCATCCAAATAATAATGCTAAAATATTTTTCTGCACAAATGAGTGCTGTTATAATAGGTCCTAATATACTGTGCTTCAACTTAGCTTAAAATGGCCATTTGCATTATTTCGCAGAACATTAAAAAAAAAAAGTCTTAATTCTCCCCAGAAAATATATCTTACAATCTCAGCAGCGAAATGGCTTGGGATCAAAAGTGATGCTAGAAGAAACTCACTTGCTTGTAAAGGATCAGTGTATTAGGCCTCAGCCAGGGTAAATGCACGCTCGTTCTCTAGCTGAGCAAGCTGGAGCGATTCCTGGGCATTTGAAAATGGGCTGTAGCGCAAGCGATGGGGGGGGGGGGGAGGGGGGGCGTGTCGTGATGTCACGGAGCTGGCTCGCCCTCACTGGGTGAACCGCTCACATGACCCGGCCATGGTACGACAAATACTAATTGATTTGTCTCCTCATCAGCTCTCCTCTGAATTCTCGGATGCAAGTGCACGCGCTCACTACGGACGCTCATTGCCTCACGCTGACTCATTGCGTCGCGCAAGAGAGAGTGAGCCTTCACACTGGACGAGGCCTTATTTACTGTAGCAGACAGTTGCCTCAAAGCTTTGGCTTCCAGTAATAAATAATGAAATAAATTGTGGGAGTTTCTGTACTACACAATCCGAATTGAAATTGAAATTCGGATAAAATAGATGGAAATGGTAGGTGAGATGTTGTGATGTTATGGTGAAAGGTAAACTAGTCCAAGAAACGATCTTAATAGTGTACAGTATACGCTCCGAATAAGAAACACCACCACTTTTTCAAAGCTCTGTTTGAAGTTAGAGAGGAATTTAGACAACCTATATTGGACTTTAATATAACTCTAAATTCAAAGATGGACAAATCAGGCCAAGTGATCAAGGCTCATCACCCAACGCGATTTCATTTTCACACTCGACAGTCCCTTATATTAAAATTGAAGAAATCCAACCTAACGCTTGGTCTGATCATAGCACAGTGACACTTTATTTTAAATCACACGGTTGTGTCAGACCACAACATAGCTGAAGACAAAATGACTGTTTGTTGACATCTACACAAATCTTAGAAGGGAACCACAAAGATTGAGTCGTATTTTGTATTGAATTCTACTCCCGAGATTAGCATCTTAATGGCCTGGGAAGCCCACAGCCACAATCAGAAGCTAATTTCTACAGTAATTTGGAGACAAAAAAAACAAAAAAAAATACAGATTGATAATCTCTGATGAAATAGGAAAAATCACGGTAAAATCACCAACTAGATCCCTCTTGAACAATCAATTAACTTATGATGGATAAAATTGAAAAAGCCATAAGATGGACTCAAAGATTGTATGAACAAGGTTACAAACCTGCCAGCATGTTTTGGCAGAGACAAAATGTATAAACATTTATGAATCCCTGTATAATCTACCCCAAGATACGAGAGAAACCTCAAGAGTTTGTGATATTCTTAAATTCTTATAATTTCCCAAAGATAACCACAGAGGCAAAAAGATAATTTGGATAAACCAGTGTCAGGAGATAATCTTCGCCATTAAATCCTTGAAAAAAGAAAAAAGCACCATCGTGGTGGTCCCCATGGAGGGCAGAGACACTAGAGTGTAGCAGTTATTTACCCATCTCTTTAATAAATACAGACGTTTAAATTATATGCTAAAGTTTTGGCTAACAGGCTTTTAACCCAGTTCTACCAAAAATAAAACCACCTGTTCAATTTGGGCTTATTACAAATAGCCTTTACTAGCTGATATACCCGGCGTTGCCCGTGGTGTAATGTTCTGGCTCCCCATCCTCCTTCACAACTCCCTTACCCCCTCTTCACAGCTGTTCAGAGCTGCGCCCCCTCCCCCCACCGTTCACAGCTCCGATTCCCCCCCCCCATTCAATGCTTTGTTTCCCCCACCCCCCTGTTCACAGCTCCGCCCCCCCCCTGTTCACAGCTCCGTGCCCCCCGTGTGTTTGGCAGCTGAGCTGACTGAGGGGGGAAGTGTGTCAGTCAGTGAGTGTGTGTCAGTCAGTGAGTGTGTGTCAGTCAGTGAGTGTGTGTCAGTCAGTGAGTGAGTGTCAGTCAGTGAGTGTGAGTCAGTCAGTGAGTGTGAGTCAGTCAGTGAGTGTGAGTCAGTCAGTGAGTGTGTGTCAGTAAGTATGTATTTATGTGTGGGCTTCCCCCCCTTCTCTCCTGACTCCCTCCCCACCCCCCTTTTCCTGACCCTCCCCCCCCCTCTCTCCTGACTCCCTCTCCCCCTGCTGACTGGCGGTGGCGCGCTAGTGTCGCAGCGAGTGGACAGGTGAGGCACTGCTGAGGGGGGAGGGGGAGTTGTGGGCTCAGAGGCGGCTGCAGTGGTGTTGTCCTTCCCCCTCCCGCATCTGTCGGCAGCGGGTGGGGAGGAGGTGAGGCACTGCTGAGAGAGGGTCGGGGTGGTGGGCAGAGGTGGGTGTCGTCGGCGGTTCCCCTCCCCCGCGCGCATCTGTGTCGGCAGCGGATGGGGAGGTGCTGCTGAGAAACGGTGTGGTGGGGGAAGAGGCGGTTCCCCCCCCCCCCCGCGCAGAGCTGTGTCGCCGCATGCTGCTGCTGGCCGGGGTGAGCCGAGCTGGGGAGCGAGCGCGAGAGAGCGAGTCAGGTGAGGCCGAGGGGGAAGGTGAGCTGCGGGTGAGTAGAAGAAGAGAGTGGCAGTTGGGTGACGTCATAGAGCCACCAATCTGATTGGCCAGAGGCTGAGGACCAATCAGATTCACCACATCTAGCACCAACCTCACAAATTTCAATTTTATATAATTAAGATGAGGCCAATTATCCCACTTAGATTAAGCAGATTTTCATACTTTAAATCATGGTAGAAATTTCCTATTTGGTGGATCAGTTGCATATATGCTGGTAAAATGAATATATTACCCCAGATCCTGTACTACTTTCACACGCTGCCCATCCCAGTTCCGGATAAAGATTTATAAGTATTGCAGGATGAGATCACCAAATTTATACGGAGTGCCAAACATCCCAGCGTTAGCAAAAAAAATACTATTTTGTTCAAGACTAAAAGGAGGACTAGGCCTTCACTATATTTCCCATTATTACCAAGCAGCACAACTAGAATATATGGCGATGTGGCATGTAGTTATAGGCACAAAGAGATGGGTCGATAGAGGAGGTAGCTCGATGTATTATGGCTTAAATTTAATTTTTTTAAATAAACCAAGAATACAGAGATGAAAATGTTTTCCCTGGTACTTCAGAACTTTTGCGAGTTGTGGGATCATATTGGAACCAGAGCAAGGCTTGTTTCCTCTCCATCTCCACTGAGATTCAATGAGATTTTTGAACATTTATGCCTGCATCTTTTTGATCAAATGTTTTATAGGGGGAAGTAGAAATACTAGGCGAAACGCGATGGGAATTGTCACCCCAAGGCACCGTCTCTACAGCAGTCGTCCTGGGATTCCTTGATCGCAACGTGGAAGTAGAAGACCGGAGCTACTGTTGAAGCAGTGTGCACGCTGTTCTGGAGCCGAGGACATGTCCGGAGTGGACGAGTGCCAGGAAAACCCACTCATTGCTTTTTTTCCAGTTGAGAAACTGTCAGTGTGACTCGTTTCCCTACTGTGATGCATGTCTATTCCATACAAGAATTATATTATATTAGCGTTAGGGACCCCTGAATTGTGGTCTGCCGTGAAGTTGGCTCAGGGTCTTACAATAATTTTGGCCAAAAATGTCAAACTAAAAGACCATTTTACTTAATAGATATTTATACATATATATTTAGGCACTGTACCGTGTATGAGTTTCACTAGATGTGCTAAAACTGAGCTTTGTCTGTGTTTTATGTTCTGTCTCTGGTTTTAAATATATATTGCCATGCTCAGTAGCACTCCTCTGTGACACTCATATGCTTATATATATGTTGTGGTTATTTTGGGGGTTCAATAGGAGCTTGTTAGGTGTCTAGTATATTCCATACAAGAAACGTTATCGCACTATATTTTTGCTATTTGCTTCTTCCAATGAGGAATGGTGCTGCGAGAAGAGCACAGACCCATTGTGGCCTCACTACAGAAGAACTTGTTTTGGGAGTTCGATTTGATTGGGCACAATTGATTTTCACTTTATTCACAGCATGAATACCATCACTGTTGAGTTTATTATTTTTCAATCCTACCTCTGGTTGGTTTGCATTACCTGTTATTTGCTATTGTTATCTTTAGAATGGTTTTGGAGACTGTTTGTAATAGAATCATCTGGCACTGGAGGTTCACATTTATACACTATGTTGTAGCATTGGGATATCATTTTATTTGTGTGGGGTTTGGCTTGCGCTTTTATATTCTGTTTTCTTAGTTTTAAATAACATGGGAAGCCTAACTGACATGAGCCAAAATATGAAATTAATTCTACTGTGTTAACGGATATAAATGACCTATATTGTTGGGTACCTTCCAAGACGTTTTGATATATTAATGGAAATGTATACTATACGTACGTAATCAAATTTGTACCCATTGTCTCTTCCTCATCTCCTCCTCTCTCCATTTTGTCCCTTCCCGTTTCTGTATCTCATTTAGACACAGACAAATACGTACGTTATTGGTTTTGTTTTAAATGAAAGATGCACAAAAATGGCAAATATCTGATCAAATAAAAAGATACATAAATCCAAATTGATGGGTGCCTCTGTTGCTATCTAGGGATGTGTTGGCATTCCCACATATTGAATTATTAACTCCAAACACAAGTGAAAAGAAAAAGATATATACAAAAAGAGGAGTTCACAGCAAATATAACATAGATTAAAAGAAAAAAGGAGGAAACTGCTGATAACAGGACATGTTACTACATCAATTTCCCATTGTAAGGGACACTGCCCTTTATGAGTTTTAGTTAAAAGCAGCCAACATGTAATTTCTTTGCCAATAAAGTGTTTATTATTAATCATTCCCCACAAACATCACTGGCTTATGATATTGCGACCAGTGCAGACGCTTAAGCACTGATGCAATACATTGCTGGTCCTAAAAGATGCCTTCACTTAGGACAACATTCAAATAGGTGATAACTACAGTACTATTTTTACTTCCTATAGCTTATTTTCAGTTGCACAACCACACTAATCAGTGGAACCTTGTAATGGGCCAACCAAAACGTTTTCCAGAGATTTAGTTGGTGCGTTTGTGAAGCCTTGCAATGGAACAGACACTGCTTATAGGTCAGGTTTGTGTGCTGTATACTATAAACAGTGAAACAAAGAACAGCCGCAAGTGACAAATGAATGCCTACATACTCGCATAATACCACGATTAAACAGCAGTGAACATACTTTAGAAATCACCTGTGTGCCAAATAAACTGTGAATCACTGACAGACGTGCTTGTTATGCCGACATATGCTGCTGAGCATGCATGACAGCAGCAGATTCAGCATGTCTTCTACTGATATGCTACTGTACTGTTGGCAGAATAGAGGATATATTACAGAGTTAGGGAGCCCAAAAGAATGTAAGTCGCTTGAGAAACGTGAAATATAAAAACTTGGACAGGTAAAAATTACTATTCAGTCAGTGCATAAACATTTTGTTCCTTGCGGGCACTTCCGGAGTGACTCGCCTCACATGTTCACACCACGTTGGTTAGTAAACGTCTGTTTGTTGCAATACATTCTGTGTTACACCTACTGTATAAACATCAATTGCTTACCATTTTGCTCACGAAAAATGAATCTGATTGGAAAGTATTGTTTTGACCATTTTAACGGCTGCTCACGTCAGGTACACTTTATACAGTAAATCACAAACTGTGTATAGCACATTCATGTGACATTCCCTGAGCCCGGTAATCTGGCACACCACAAGCAATAAAACCATAGGCAGCTACAGTATACACAGCACTGTGTGTATAATCCCACATTGAAATTAAGATAACCGCAACAAAAAACAATCAATCAATGAAGGTGGTGTCAAAGCAGAGAGTCCATGGTTCTTGGCCATAATTAGATGCTCAAGCATTTAAACTGCAGCATGGGGAGCCCCCAATGACATTGCGGATTCTTATTGGCCGACTGTATTTAAAATGTCCAGAAAGTAGAGCTGGCAGCTGTGGGGGCGAAGGTAAAACCAAAAAAAAAAAACACTGTATGGCTGGAGAGGACCTCCTGGTTTAAAATGACATGAAGAAAAGCATATTGATATTTGGTGGGATTCCTACTTTAAATGACAGAAACATGAATTACCATCAAGGGGAAGTGCTCCATAGGCATTTGTTGGTGACATTGTTAGGCGGCATCCCCGTTGGCGCCAAGTGCGTGGCGATTGCCGCTTTTACTTATTGCAGTCTTTATGTGGAAGTCTCCGCTCGCGCACGCTCACCCAATCCTGGAGCTCGAGTAGGCAAAAAACAAAACTGACTTTGAAGCGTGCTCAACTCAAGCATGAGCGCAGTCAGCGGGGACGTAGCCTTATCGTGCCATAGAAGCCAATCAGTACAAAGAGGGGTCCTTCACTATGTGGATTTCAAGCCATAAAGTAGTTCATTATTCTAACTACAGTGTGTTTTATAATGTGCTACAATAGAAACATAACCTTACATAAAATATTCCATGCTATTGTTACAAGAACGTTTTCTGGTACATCACCGGCCTAAGGCTGCGGCCTGCTAGTATTGATCACAAATTTCCTGTCTGTGGGAAAAACTGGCCGCGCAATGCGGCGGCCGCCCCTTGCAGAAGGCCCGGCCCCATTGAGGGGCGGCACTTGACCCGGCAGCGCCCGCCATTGAGGGCGCTGCAGCAGGGGGTCCTGGCCTAAGCCCCATTATAGGTTGTACTGGAGAACTCTGCTGTAGGTGGCAACACTATTATAACATTTTTAAAAAGAAACTAGAAAGTGATAACATAAGGGCCACTTAGATAATCTTTTTATTATTATTATTATTATTTTTACATGGACGCGAAGAATTGTGAAAGACAGTCATTACTCTTAAAGCAACATTTACTGATCCCTTGTAATCTTTTACTGTACACACATTTGTGATTTAATATACTCTTGCCGTTCAGTGCTTGGTGTCAATTAGTGACTGCCTGCTGCGATTTCTGAATATAATGAGTTGAAACTCAATTGGTCAGTAATTTACATTGTGCTGTACTGCACCTTGTGCTATACTCATGTTGAGAAACTAGGGGCGAAAGAAACAAAAATCAACATCACATCCAAATATCCCCATGGAAGTCCTATAGCAATGAAGCAATCCTAACATTATATGGTTGCTAGGGCAAAACAAGTTTGGTTCCATTCCTCCAGCAACTAGCAGGAGAAACCAATAATATTCCTCATTTTCCATGAAGACCACTACAAAGATGAGAATCATTGTGTGTGTACAAATAGCATTCAATTCAGTCCCAGGGCACACAGATATGAACAAACATATGTAAGAACACTGAGCAGGGACGGTCTCAATGCATATTGTCAAACTCCAGGGAAAATGCTGTTGCGTTTAGGCCTAGTTTCCAGAAATAAGGTATTCGTATCAAAATGTTTGTCCAATGCAATGATTAATCCCTTTTAATGCAATAGATAGATTGTAATTATGTGAAGCATAATACACAACTCTACAATTAAGAACTATTTCTACTTAGAAAATGATTAGGCTAACCTAGCAATAAAAACACACACCGTTTCAATGACTTACAGTACAGTACTTCTGATTGGGTGGGATACATGTTATGAAAAAACAAGTGATAGATGTGTGAAATAACACTGATACACAAACAATTGGGGCAGTTTTTCCACTTAACCTGAAATTATTTCTTTCACAACATTTCGCTAGCTTTTGCCCTATTAACTGTATTCACCTGGCACGTCCATACACATTTTATTTATACATCTTGTTTAATATATACATTATTTTACATACAGTTTAAGAAGACTATATAGGCATACCCCGGTTTAAGGACACTCACTTTAAGTACACTCGCGAGTAAGTACATATCGTTCAATAGGCAAACGGCAGTTCACGCATGCGCCTGTCAGCACATCCTGAACAGCAATACCGGCTCCCTACCTGTACCGAAGCAGGGAGAATATAGAGCCTGTTACACATGTGTTATTTACATCAGTTTTGCACATATATGACGATTGAAGTACAGTACATGCATCGATAAGTGGGAAAAAGGTAGTGCTTCACTTTAAGTACATTTTCACTTTACATACATGCTCCGGTCCCATTGCGTACGTTAATGCGGGGTATGCCTGTAAATTACTACTGTGCTGAGAGCTGGTTTCCACAGCACAGGTTTGAGTGGATACAGATTTCATGGACAACAGAAGTTACTTTCGGATAGATTTAGTTCCGGCAAATATACCAATAGTCGATACTTACACCTTTTCAACACGCACACCGCTAAACAAACGGATGCGCAATATGGAAACATGCCACATATCAAACCCATGGTCGTATCCTACCAAACCATTTTTCTTTTTTCCAATTTACCATTGATGCACTGTGGATTATACTTTATGCAGAAGTACAGCAATCCATTTCTTTCTAGCGAGATAGCATTGTAGACATATAGCAGCTGCATTGATTCTAAGAAACAAGTACAGTAGTAGGCACCTTTTAAATAGGCAGTCCTACCCAGAACCAAACCGTACTAATTGCAGTGGTGTTTAACCGCTTCAGTGCCGGAGTACAACAGTGATCACATGACCACCACTGCGTCATGGTAATAAGTGTAGACGTATTTTATTTAAAGAAAAACTAAATTCAAATTCAAAATCCTAACAGGAAACCACCTCCTCTAAGAGAGAAAACTACATAAAGGATTTCACAAAGAAGAAGAGAATGCAGAAAATTAAAGTAAAGAATCTGTCAAAAGCATTTTATTTTTTAACGGATTGAGTAACATAAGGGGTCCCTTAATGTTACATTGAAGATGCCTCATTTGAAATACAATAGACAGAAAAAAAGTATATATAAAATATAAATACATTACAGTTATAATTCATCAGCATTTATTTTGCTTACCAGAGAGAAAGCTGCTTATAAACACAGAGCGAAAGAAAAAGAACACACATTGGAAGCAATTTCTTTACAAAGTGACAGATAAGATTGCACTACTATTCCACTGTAGAGGGTCTGTAAGGTCACAAGTGCATGGCAGCTTTCTTTCTAGAAGTGTTTCATCAGCATCCTGCTGTTTACCTCACAGGTTGCTGATTTTATAGATGACAGCTGAAAGCATTCATTGTGCTAACTTCCTGCCAGCGCACAGATTAACTTGTCCATTTAAGAGTGTGAATACACTTAGTGGATTCATTGCAATAATTAAGTGTCAACTAGGGAAAAGAGGAAATGGTTGGTAGAGCCATATAGATGCTTCCTCCCATGTACATAAAACGGTGCCTGTATGCATCCCATAGGCATATGGTTAATAAACATTACTGAAGGTGGTTACTAAACATAAGTCCCACCAGGCAACACATGAGCATTAAAGTCAAGTAAAAATACTCAGCCTTTCAATAGCAATGTATCTAGGCATAAACAATGCACAAAGTCATGTTACCCAGGAGCTAGATAAAGGCAATGGAGAACATATTCATTCCAAAAATTGAATTGTAAAGCAGCTGTTTTTGGAACATCACAATAGCAGCTATTTCAGAAGCAAAACAATAAAAAAGTGTTTACATCAATATTTTTTCAAGATCGGAAAACTACTAGATAATTTCATAATGAAATGTATGAAAATGGTTTAAGATCGCTAGAAGAAGAAAAAAAAAGGAAAAATCACCCCAGGGTCAATTAAATAGCATTTCACCTTTTTTGAGATGTTCATTTTAAAAAGTGAAAATGAACATAGGTAGTTTTCTCTATAAAGAGAAAACTACCTTTCCACGATAAGTGTGTCTTAAACTGAGTTTATGGGATCAAGGTACTGCGATGTTTAATACGTTAAACCATATTTTTACAAGAGAAGCAAATCAGTGAAAATGCACCACTATGATTGAATTCATATTTCTAAAGAAACATTGACAAGTTATATACAGCATATGTGCTTCTCTTTTAAGCAAAAAATTCCTGGAGCCGAGTGAAGCAAAGTTGTGCGACTTGCAGAATGGTCATGATAACGATACTCTATAATGGAGATGTGAAACAGAGAACACTAACTTATTAAAAACCAGTGTCTGAATGGAAAAAAGAAAAAAGTTTGAAGTAGAGTTGGGCAATATACCAGATAATATCGCTATAATAAAATAGGACATAAGTAGATATTGAAATGTTCTATTATCGCGATACTACTGTCAGTCAACCATGGGAGCCATTGACGTTTTAGGGATAGTTTGTGACGTGCAGTGTAAGACAAGAGCATTACAGATGGCAGATCTGCCAATGTAAGAGCGTGCCTGACACCGATCCTTCCACCCTCCAGCTCTCAAATGATACCAGCACTTTCCTTCCCCGCAAAATCGGGTTGCCCCCATCCTCCTAATCCCTTTCCTACAGCCATCTCCAATGCTCGCGATTGAACGGATTATATTCTTAAAAATATATTTTATTTAAAAACACCTTGAAACTTGTAATAAAAGTTAAGGTGCAGTTCCCCCAGTTTGAGTATTTTTCACAGATGAGAATCAAGGGGCCCTCGGAGCTGGACTTTATATTTTCAGCTGCGGGGACCCTCTTGTTCACGAGATAGCTGAAGACAGCTCTGGTATAGTCCCCACAAGGGGAAAACAGTGATTTAAATCTTTGGCGTCAAGTGGGCCAATAGGCAGTGGCACGTGTGACGCGGGCGATGTAAATACAAGGAAGTCCTGGCTGTGATGGAATAAGCAGGGCTCCGTTTAAAAAAAAAAAAATAAAGGCGAAGCCCAACCTGCTCCCTCCTCGTCAGGTCGCTTAATTTTAGAGCGAAATATCAGGAAAATGTATTTTACAATAGTGTAAAGCTTTATGATATACTATACCCCCTTCTTCCTTAGGCTGTGCTTATAGTGCCTAGCGACGGCGACGCGACATCGCTCTGAAACAAATACATTGACTCCGTCGCAAGTGCTTATAGTAAGCGCGACGGCGAGTCCAAAAATGTTGAAGACGGGTAAATTAGATTTTTTTAGAGACCGTCGCCACATGATCGTCTCTAATCCAATCAAATTGCGCGGCCCGCCCCTTTTAGTGACATCACTGGCCTTGTCACTAGCGACGTCGCTTCAAATCAAATTATAACTTTTGCTGGTGGCGACAGGTGACGTCATCGGTCGCGCCGCCAGCACTATAAGCGCAGCCTTAGTTACATCCACCCAGAGGCCCCTGTGGTTTCTCTATCCTATGTACCCTAGGTAGCTTCTCCCATTTGCTGCATGACCCCCTGCTGAGATTAGGTCCTTGAAGTTCCATAAATCTCAGACCAAACAGCACCGTTGGTTCGGAAGTCAGGGACCCCCTTCGGGTCTGAATTCCCTCCTATTTTCACATTTCAGTTAGATGTGGACCAGTACGGTCATTGGTTAAGATTGAAACGTCTGATTGGTCAAAAAAAAAAATTAAAAAAACCCTGCCTGGCCATTTCAGATTTAGATTCCCTTGGGTGATTTCTCTGGAAGATGTTGGCTTGTACAGTTGTCCCACTGTCCCTGCACCAGCCCAAAGAACGTTATCCCGCACTCACGGGATAAACTGAAATTCTTGACGTTTAAAAGGCTCTTTTCTACTACCTTCCCATAATTATTTGCTGTTGTGGATTGTATATTATATTTTGTGTACTGCCTACCCTTCTAGATTAAACTCTTGCTAATAGGGGGTTCCCATTGTGGCGGGAGAGGGTTAACCAGGCCAATAATAAAGGTATTATGGCATGCTGGTTAACCCTAACCCTTGTTGGGGCTGAAGGGGTTAAAATGTATTATCCCAATAATACCATGTTTCCCCCTACACTACCGTTTTTGTCCCTGTTTTGCAGCTCAGAAGCTAGCTGCAGTTAAAATTAATGAAAATATGCCTGTGGGGAATTGTGAGTGTCAGCTCTTCAACCCAATTGTGGTATATAAAACTGTTGGTATAATAAAGATGTATGTGGTTTTACTGTTCCAGGAGTGCTAACCAGCGGGAATGTGCCAGGCGTGAGAGTCAGGGATAATTTTACGGTAAATTGTTGTCAGGGTGTGTTTGGGTAGACGGGGACTAAAACATGCAAATGGCCCCATTCCTGAAATAAGATCATTAGCTTGCCCCATATGTGTATATATGTTCCCTTTATTTCATTTCCAGTAGTACCAGTGCATCTATTTTTATGTATTTCTCTTTTTATCAGCATGTCTTGTATATTCATTTTTATTTTCATGTCATGGAGGTTTTAGTCCAATATTTGTTTTCAAGTGTTACATGTTCATTATTAGCATCAGTTTATTGATCGGTGTCATTTTTACATTATCTCGATTAGGAGAGCCTTTTCAACATGTTTACATATAATTTCATATTCAGGTCATGAATTATTATTTTAGTAAGCAACTAAGTTTAGTTATTTTTAGAAGTCGTTCATATATTCATGTAGCTTATATGATTATGTTTGCACTAGTTCTATTAGGGAGCGCCATTTATATTTATGTCATGAATTATCACTTCAATAGTACTATTATGTTTAATCTAGCTTAGTCATATGTTGGTGAACCTCATAATTGTTCATATTTGTGCCTAGTTATTATTGTTATCAATTCATGTTCCCCTTTTTGTCTGTTCATATCATTATGAGTAGCAACTTATACATCTGTATAGTAGTATCATTATGCCGAGTTTTATGTTTGTCATAGTTCATTGTCATCTGTGTCCAGTAGATACTGTCATCTTTTTTGTTTACATCAATTGTTCACATTAGCCCACTCACTATCTGTGTAGTAAGTTTGTCAAGTATTGTCAGTTGTATTGTAACAACGCTGATTGGAAGGTTCCGCTATTAGAGCACTCCTATTGGCTGAGGAAGTATCCGTCTTGCTATTTTAAGCAGCTAATGGGTGTAGTTTGACATACCTCCAGAAGAAGCGTCATATGACGTGAAACGCGTAGAGGTGACATCATCCCGCAGTGGAGAGCGGACGTGACGACGGGAGCTCAACCAACTGCGGTCATACCCCAGCCTCGCACGGGATGTGTTTCCTTCCTTATAGTAAGCGGTCTTATCAACTGTAGCTTTACCCTTGGACATTTACATCTGCAGTTCTGTGGGTTTTGGTTATGGGAACCCACTATTAGTGCTTGGGCTGTGTGGTTGGTTTGGGTCTACCAGGATCCTTTTTATTATGTGAAATTATATGTGAATATATTCTGTGTCAATTTATAAAGTTTTTATCTATTTTGACTGATGGTCTTTTCTCTTTTTGCGCCTCCTTTTTTTTGTACAAGACCAAGATTCCGCACTCAGTTTCCCAGCTGGAAACCCCCAAGCTTAAGGCCACTTGGTTATCCTGCCTGCACTATTGTTATCTTCCGACAGTGAGCGTCCACCAAGAGCACTTGTCAACCTCAACCAACTGGCACTAATCCACTCTAGAAGCTCAGATAAACATTTATTGATGATTAATAATGGATCCTTAGTACCTGGTGCTAAGGACAAGTAGAGTTGAGTGTCATCTACATAGCAGTGATAACCCAGGCCATGCCGTCTGATTAGGTCACCTAGTGGCAGCATGTACACTGTAAAGAACATAGAAGATAGGATACGATGGGCTATTTTCAGAAGATATTGTAATATTAAGTATGTTGCCAAAAAAACACTTATTGTCGTTCTTTCCAATGAGTATGGCACTGAAGTGTCATTTATCGCTACTGGCAAGAGCAGCTATTGGGTTCTGGAGGAGTCTGGGAAATCCGGTTCTATAGTCTACTATTCACTTTGGCACAAAGCAAACAGCTTCTTGAAGAGAATTTTTTTTTTTTTTTTTACAGCCTGTATTATTTATTGGGCCACAACTCGCAGAACTACATTCATAATCAGCATTAGCTATAAAAAGGATCGGACTCCAATAACAACAGAACGGGGACATACAACATAGAAAGGAAAAATAGAAACGTTTTTAGGTGCGTTATTGGATTACGTCGCAAAATTCAGTTATCCCTAAAAAAATCTATTTTACTTCGTTCCTGTAAAAAAATAATACTTTTTATTATTTGGGCCATGGTGGTTAAACTCTTATCTAGTACTTATTGCTCTATCCATATAACTGACTAATGGCATCAGAATTAGTCTCCACAAACAAGCAAAAAAAAAAACAAAACCCTATGGATAAACGATTTGTTTGTATACCCGAAATTAAACATTATCACAAAAGAGAATAGGTCAGGATTGTAAAAAATACCCTCTGAAGCATTTGGTTACAACAAGGACATTAAAAAAAATATTTTCAAATAAGTGTCAGACAAAAAGAAGGCGCCAATCAACAACACTTTACCCATTAACAATACGTTGCAGTCCCTTCTGGCAGCGAAAGTATTAAACACTAGCTGAGAGCCCCGGCGTTGCCCGGGATGTTTGTGGTGTGGGTGTGGTATTTGGGTGGGGGTGGTCCACGCGGCCCATGTGCGGTGGTAGTGCTGCTGTGGCTGTACTTATGGTGATTGTATCGTTGTGCTGATTTGGGAGGGTTTGGTGCTGATGTGGGGGTGGTGGGGAGGGGGCGGGAGGTGGTGGGAAGGGGGGAGGTGGTGGGGAAGGGGGGGGGGAGGTGGTTGGGGAAGGGGGGGGGAGGTGGTGGGGAAGGGGGTGGAGGTGGTTGGGGAAGGGGGGGAGGTGGTTGGGGAAGGGGGGGAGGTGGTGGGGGGGAGGTGGTGGGAAGGGGGGGAGGTGGTGGGGGGAAGAGGGGGAGGTGGTGGGGGGGAAGGGGGGGAGGTGGTGGGCGGAAGGGGGGGAGGTGGTGGGGGGAAGGGGGGAGGTGGTGGGGGGAAGGGGGGAGGTGGTGGGGGGAAGGGGGGAGGTGGTGGGGCGAAGGGGGGAGGTGGTGGGAAGGGGGGGAGGTGGTGGGAAGGGGGGAAGGGGGGGGAGGTGGTGGGAAGGGGGGGAGGTGGTGGGAAGGGGGGGAGGTGGTGGGAAGGGGGGGGAGGTGGTGGGAAGGGGGGGGAAGTGGTGGGAGGTGGTGGGAAGGGGGGGAGGTGGTGGGAAGGGGGGGAGGTGGTGGGAAGGGGGGGCAGGTGGTGCGAAGGGGGGGAGGTGGTGCGAAGGGGGGGAGGTGGTGCGAAGGGGTGAAGGTGGGGGGTGGTGTGAAGGTGGGGGGAGGTGGTGAGGAGGGGGGAGGTGGTGAGGAGGGGGGAGGTTGTAAGGGGGGAGTGAAGGGAAGGTGAAGGGGAGGTGAAGGTGGGGGTGGAGGGGAAGGTGGGGGTGGAGGGGAGGTGAAGGGGGGGTGGAGGGGAGGTGAAGGGGGGGATGGAGGAGAGGTGAAGGGGGGGTGGAGGAGAGGTGAAGGGGGGTGGAGGGGGGTGAAGGGGAAGTGGAGAGGGGGGGTGAAGGGGAGGTGGAGGGGGGGTGAAGGGGAGGTGAAGGGGAGGTGGAGGGGGGGTGAAGGGGAGGTGGAGGGGGGGTGAAGGGACGTGGAAGGGAGGGGAAGTGGAGTGAGGGGAGGTGAGGGGTGGGTGAGGGGAGGTGAAGGCCGCTCAGTCACCCGTCCGGCCGCTCCCTCACCCGTCCGGCAGCTCCCTCGTGGATCTGAGGCGGGAGGCAGCTTGTTGTGGCCGCTCCCCCACTGTGTCCCGGGCGCGCGCTCCCCCGCTGACTGTAGCGGCGCCGGGGGGGGGGGGTGGAGGGGAGGTGAAGGGGGGTGAGGGGTGGGTGAGGGGAGGTGAAGGGGGGTGAGGAGAGGTGAAGGGGGGTGAGGGGAGGTGAAGGCCGCTCACTCACTCGTCCGGCCGCTCCCACGGTAGCGGCGCACGTGAGGGGGAGAGCAGGAGGCCCGGGCCGCGCTTCCCCTCTCCGGAAGCGGCGCACGTGAGGGGGAGAGCAGGAGGCCCGGGCCGCGCCGCGAGGGAGGAGCCTGGAGTTTGCTGCTGAGCAGGAGGGCCGCGGCGCACGGTGAGGGTGATGGTGTGGCTGGGGATGTTGCGGAGCGTGGGGATTTGGGTGAGGTGGGGAGGGGGGAAGAGAGTGAGGGGCACCGGGAGAGGAGGGGGGGTGTGTGTGGAAGGTGAGCTGCGGTCCAACTGACGGGGGAGAGAGAGAGAGTGTGTGTGTTTTTTTTTTTTGTTTGGCCCGTCACTCTGCCTCAGGCCAATGAGAGGTGCGGGGGCGGGCAGGCCAAGGGACCAATGAGATTGCAGCTAGGGACGCAGACATACAGTGAACTCAGAAATATATAGTAGATGCCACTGCCATTAGCTCACTTTGGTCCGATTCTAAACAAAGGGTTTATGAGGCGCCTCCAAGGGGTTAACTAAAAAAAAAAAACGTAATGGTGTATTCCAGCCCATATAGTGGGTTCCTGAGCATGTGTTGGGACTGCAGACTTTGTAAGGACCCCAATTGCTCCATAGCATTGGTGATATAGCCGTCAAATAGTGCAGGAGCTTCAAACATTGCTCCCTACAATGCCCTGTACCCACGGCAGCAAAGCATTGTGGGATGAGACTTTGGAAGCTCCCACATTGAATGACCGTGATACCACCCACGCTGTCTGCACACAAAGGAGTGCAGTTTGGGGCCTTAAGTGCGTTCCCCGCACAACCTCATATACCGCCTGGGACCAGTCAAACAGTTGTGTTAGAAATTGTATGAGAAGGCAATAATATGCATTAATTAGGGGTTTGCTAAACATTTTCTAGCCGGGGGTTGTACCATGTAAAAAAAGATTGGGAACCACTGAGCTAGAGAAATCATTAACAAATGTAAGGGCCTGAAATATGTGCTAGCCTAAATCAGAACAGAGTCCTAGTGACATCTTGTTATCTTGGGCAAGTCACTTTGTCTCAAATGGGCTAATTGTAAATAGTTTGAAGTCCATATGAAGCTTTCAGATCCAAAGCCTCAGGAATAAGAAATTAGATGGAAAGCTCGTTGGAACACACATTAACTGCACATATTCTGGATGCAATATACAAAAAGCTACAACGGTAAACATGGTAAAATAGGTAACTTGTCACTGGGACAGACTGCTGCCATAAGCAACATTACTCTGTTATTATATGTGAAATCAATTTTAGTTTATGAAGGGAGCCTACACCGGTCACTTGTTTAAAAAGCAATCTGTGTGTTCCTTGAAAGATATGGGTCATATTTTGGAAGTGATTGTGTTCAGCTTAATTGGATCAAAGGACAGCAATCACCAATCATGCAGTTTTCTGGTATATTTGTGTCATCTTTATATGAAATAAGGCACCAGCCTCTTCTCGATGAGTGCGGGGCATGCACTGCAGGTCACTGTGGTGGGGAGTGGATTAAGCAGAAATGTCAGCAATGTGAAGTGCAAATTAGTGTATACAAAGCGCTAGTTAAATGGTGCAAAATAGTATATAAATACTTCAAAATAAGTGCAATAAACAATATAAATACAGTGTTATAATAACACAAAATCACAAATAAACAAGGATTATTTGAAATAATCCTTGCTTACACCATTGGCCTCTGAGGTTAATTAACCTAGGTTCTCACAGTGAACTTATCAATATACACTATTGTGGCATTTTTATCCCCCTCCTTGTCTCCATTCATATATTTCTTGCCAGTCAAGCATGCGGTTTTGAAAACCGGTAAACAACTAAGCGGATTGGAACCGGAGCGGATTTCCAAGTATTTCGCTTTTGGAGAAAAAAAATAAAAAAGGGTTTGATCTCATCTATTATTCGTCCTAACGCCATAGAAGTCTTTTTGCTTCTCAGAAATGTCAATGCATATAAAACAAAAACAATCCTTTCTATTAAGCTTTTTTTCCTCCACCAAAGTCAATTCAAGGTCCTTCCGTTTCATAAACAGATAATTAAGTTATTAGTGCCTAGGAAATGGAGGACTGCTGGAAGACAAAAGATCTTCTGTACTGAAATAAAGGAAACATGCAGATAAAGAGAAGGATTGTTTGATGTTTAGGAGGATCGCCCTTCAAAGACTAACTAAAAAATAATACCATAAAAAATAAGCAATATGTTTTTCAAACCAGAAGATGGAAACTAACATGAAGTTGAAACGTTACTTTACCTTTAATTCCAGCCACATACTAAGAATGAAAGCTACTGAGAGCCACTAAACACTATAATAAAATGATAAACAGAGATTTTTGAAGGTGGCATCTCATGTCCAGGGTGCATCTGAAAATAAACATGATGCTACATTATTTAGGTCACCACATCCATATACCCTTTAAGACACCTGGACTTCTCCTTAGAGCAAAAAAATAAAAAATAACAGAGCAAACCCAAGATATTCCCCTATGAAAATATTTCCATTGTTTTCAGTTACAGCTGGGAATCGGAGTGAAGGGTGATACATGTCATAGGGTTACCAGAGACTGCATGCCTAGTGGGCCAATAAGGAAAGATATCCAATGGGGATAGATTAATGTCTGTCTGTCTATTCGTATAGCACCATTAATATACATAGCGCTTCACAGCAGTAATACACGTGACAATCATAAATAACAAATAATACAAATAACACATAATGGGAAGAAGTGCTTCAAACATAAAAGTAACATTTAGGAAAAGTAGTCCCTGTCAAAAAGAGCTTACAATCTAATTGGTAAATAGGAAGAACGTACAGGTTCGAGGGTGTTCTGGTAAGTACGTCTGCAAGGGGGCAATGTTTATGTATGAGGTGTATAGTATCAGTCACGGAGCTACTCATATGCATCATTAAGAAGGTGTATTTTAAGATGGTTTAAAGGT
Source organism: Ascaphus truei (assembly GCF_040206685.1). NCBI lineage: Eukaryota > Metazoa > Chordata > Amphibia > Anura > Ascaphidae > Ascaphus > Ascaphus truei. The sequence goes on from NC_134487.1 coordinate 36,320,165, forward strand.
GGATAGAGAGGGTGCTTGTCGGATATTGAGGGGAAGGGCATTCCAGAGGTGTGGGGCAGTCAGTGAGAAAGGTTTAAGACGGGAGAAGGCTTTAGACAAAAGGGGTAGAGAGAAGACATCTTTGAGCAGAATGCAAGATTCAGCCCTAATTTCTCACTATACACCATCCCGAGATGTAAGGAGGGGCAGACGAGTGTAATGCTTTAAAAGTGAGGAGAATTGAGTGTGAGATACGGGATTTGATAGGAAGTCAGGAGAGGGATTTCAGCAGGGGAGACGCTGAGACAGCTTTAGGAAAGAGTAAAGTGATTCAGGCAGCAGCATTTAGGATAGATTGTAGGGGAGACAGGTGAGAGGCAGGAAGGCGAAGTGGGAGAGAATGAGGGTCTGTGTCAGAGTATTAGCAACAGAGGAAAGGGCGTATCTTTGTAATATTGCAAAGGAAAAACGACAGGTTTTAGCTACCTTTTGCATGTGAGAGGAGAATGAGAGAGAGGAGTCGAGTGTGACCCCTAGGCAGCGTGCTTGTGATACTGGGTGTATGATCGTACTTCTAACAGTAATGTAGACGGAGATAGTAGGGCCAAGTTTGGGAGGAAATATATAAGGAGCTCTATTTTTTACATATTAAGTTTAAGTCAGCGGAGGGCCATCCAGGATTATATAGCGGAGAGACATTCAGAAACTTTGGTCTGTACAGCAGGTGGCAGGTCAGGGGTTCAAAAGTAAATGTGTCATCTGCATAGAGTTGATATTTGAACCCAAGAGATGTGCTTAGATCACCCAGAACAGGGGTGCGCAAGATTATTTTTGTGGGGCGCGGACGTCTCCTACCTTATCTTTGGAGAGGTGTTGCCATGGCAATATTTTCATGTGACGCGTCATTTGTCGCTGAATATTAGGTAAGGGGGGGCGCGAGCAAAGAAAGTTTGGGCACCCCTGACCTAGAGTGTGTGTGTAAAGAGAAAAGGTCCCAGAGCTCTGGGGTACCCCCACAGAGAGATCGATGGAGAAGGAGGTGTTAGCAAAAGAGACACTGAAAGTATGATGGCAGAGGTAAGAGGAGAGACAGGATAGAGCTTTGTTACAGATACCAAGAGTATGGAGAAGGAGAAGAGGGTGGTCCACAGTATCAAATGCTGCAGAGAGGTCGAGTAATACGGGAAGAGTGTAATGACCTTTGTCTTTGTTTCAGTGGAGTGAGCAGTGCGGAAGCCAGATTGTAGAGGGTCTAGGAGAGACTAGGTGGTGAGAAAATGGAGCAAGCAAGCGAATACAAGGTGTTCAAGGAGTTTAGAGGCAAAAGGCAGGACGATAGTTAGGGTCAAGCTTGCTGTTTTTGAGTAATGCTTGCATGTTTGAAGGAGGAGGAAAGGTACCAGAGTAGAGGGAGGAGTTAAAAATGTGTGAGGTAGGAGCAAAATTTTTTGGAGATGGAAAGGAATAGGGTCAATAGGGCAAGTGGGAGAGGGAGAAGAGATCAGCAAAAATACATCCTACGATACATTAAGGTTGTGTAACCTAAACCTGAGGTTTCTACGTACAATCATCAGGAGAAACATTAAAAATATTATTTTAAAATACTGACCTGATTTTCTTTAATAGGACACCAGTATTCAACTAATAAAAAAAAACATGCCACTGGCGAGGGTTTAATATGGTCCTACATCAGTGTGCAAATATTTGGTAATCCAATGTATGCGTCTATATATCGTTACTTACATAGCGCTCACAATGCACTCAGTGCTTTATAAAAGAGACAATACTGGAAATTATAATACAAGTGCAAACAAAATCAGACATAGGAAATCCCTGCCCAGAGAGTTTACAATCTAACGTCGCGTTCATGCTTAGCGCGACCAAACACATTAAAGTCTATGGGAGCGTCCATAGAGCACCCTCACGTGAGTGACAGCGTGACAGGTTTTTTTTTGTCATTGTCTCGCGACGGCCGGGTCACGTGAACAGTACAGCCAATGAGGGCGAACCGCTCATGTGATGCCATGGACTCCCCGTCGCTGTGAATCACAGGCAACAGATCGCAAGGACGACAGGCACGCGTGACGTCACGAGCGCCCTAGCATGGACGCGGCCTAAGGCTGCGTCCATAGACACTGCAGCCATTTGGAGGCTGAGTGAAAGCGGGTGCTTTCCCTGGCCTTAGTACGCGCGCCGTCCGGGGGCGTGTCTATGGGCGGGCCAGTGACGTCACAGAGCTGGTTCGAACCTCATTGGACGAACCACTCACGTGACCACCCTATCGCCCGAGAAATCAGTTTTAACCGATTTCTCACACATTGTGCACCCCCTCCCGCGCCGTATAGACGTGATCACTGCCAGTCTGATCGCTCAGTGTGCGGACACGTCCGCGCGGTCTGCCTATCTATGGACGCAGCCTAAGGACGCGGGCATGGTGCCTCGGGCCGCGCTGAGCCGTGCTCCTGCTCAGCCTCGTCTGCTTTTTTGCGTCCTGGCAGGCGAGGCAGTTAGCGCGCTTTGAGGGCGGAGGCGTGGCCAGTCCCTCGTTCCCATTGGATGTTTATGTTCACGTGACTGGCCCTCCGCTCCAGAAAGCGCGAAAACGTAATTTAATATGTCGGCCGCACGCATGAGCCCGCTAAAGCCACACACATACAAGATGCAGTAGGTAAGTGTGCTGGCTCAGCACGGTATTTTTGACTATGCCCGCGGCCTAACTGGTGTGTTGGGAGATTTACAGAGACAGCAGGTGAGGGAATAAGTGCAGTAGATGTCAGTGCTTGGCCACAGTGGGTCGTAGGAACTGTGTGGGGGCAGTAGCCATGAGTCTGGGCTATTGACATGCCTCATTTAGGTGAGTTTTACCGTTTGATTACAGGTAGCGCGAGAAGGTGCTTGGAGTATACACAGTGTGAGGGGAAAAGGTTTGAGAGAGAAGTAGAGGTGAAAGGGGTGGAGAGGAGGCAGTTATGGGTAGAGCGCAGCAGACAGGCAGAGGCATAATGAGAGATCAGAGAAGCAGAGGAGTGTAGAGCCTTAAAAAAAGGTAAGAAGGAGAGCTCTGAAGGTGATCCAACAATAATCCAACAGTGGTTTTTGGCTACGCAATAAAACTGTAAGTGTAAAGCCACACAGTACAGATGAGCATAATATAATTTATAGGGGGGAGTCAAAGTATGCAAATCTGCCTTCAGTTATCAACCATGGAATATTGGTGATTTATTACTTGTATCTACAATTTAGATCTGTAATCTGGTTTTGGAAAAATATTGGTAACCTTGACCTTACATGACTTGTGGGAACAAAAACAAAAGATACTGGAGGCACCCCATTACAGCAGATTACATGGGGATCACCGACTGGTGCAAGTGCCCGAGACTGGTGCCAGTGGCTGAGATTAATGCCAGCTCCTAAAATCCCCGATCGATACCAGTGCCCGAGATTGGTGCCAGTGCCTGAGATTAATGCCAGCCCCTGAGATCTCAGATTGGTGCCAGTGCCTGAGATGCCCGATTGATACCCGTGCCTGAGATTAATGCCAGTGCCTAAAATCACCAATTGGGGCCCGTGCCAGAGATTGGTGTCAGAGATTAATGCCAGTGCTAGAGATTAATGCCAGTGCACGAGAGGTGACCGAGACGTCTACATCCATCCGCTCAACATTTTCTTATCATCTGCCCCTTGTTAACACATTAACAACTATTTGTACCCCAAAAATCCCTTTGTTTTTTTACAATATTGGACCCGGTGCTGCAGAACGGGGCACATCAATATATATTATATCTATGAGATATATTCAGCCCGGCGCCTGCATCACTGCGCTCTCCATGTCTCAGACTTCCTGCTAGTCAGACAACTTCCTCCCCCTCCAGCCCCGTTACCTGCTGCCCGCTCATGTCTGCCTCCCGCCGCGGAGACCGGACGGAATCCGTTTGAATTTCACCGGAACGTGGAGCTCGCTCAGCTACCACGCGCGCCTGTGCGCGTGACAGGTGGTATGGTGTATACCGCCAGGTGCACGAGCCGCCGGTGGGCGGGGCATGGCAAGGGCATGGCGCACGCGCAACAGTCACGGGGACGCAAGCCACGGTCTCGTCAACGCAATGACGTAGGCACCCAATCCACTAATCCCGTTTTTTCACTATTGCAACATGACAATTTGCGGCGCAGGGAGAGCAAAGCGGAATAAATATTACTGTGCTCCTTTTGTGGCGTTCGGATTGGTTACCGATCCTTCTTTACCATATCTGGATGTAATAGCAAGGGAGTTGTTGTTGCCAGAAACAAGTATGGCCGCGGTGTGCAGATTGAGGTGTGAAGCATTCGGCGGCCATTTTAGGTTTGGGAAGAATACACTCCAAATACACGCTACGCACATGGTAAGTGTTTAGAGCACGGTACTATTATGTAATGCAATGTGTAGAGTAAAAACAACAACACGTGAGGTATCAATACATCTTCGCAGCTGCTTTTATTTTCCACCGTGCCAGAATGATGTAGCCTTTTAGCCGCTTGATTTATGCCCTGATCAAAGATGGTCGTCTCTAGCTTCACCTATAATGACGCAACAGCCATTCCACTTCGAGACACATCTCTATGGTTTCTAACACCAACCCCACCTCCCTTTCCAGTGAGTCAGCTGGGGGGTGAGGGGCGGGCATTACATGATTGACGCTGGTGCTAGCCAACCGTGACCTGATAAAACAGGAAGTTGGGACTGGCTGGTGATCATGGTGCCGCAGCTCATGTTGTTAGCGGGGGTAACGCGCACGGACAGCTATGAAGCTGGGCGTCTCGGTGCCGCGCTGTTCCTGCGTTTCCTAGGTAACACCACAGCTCCCCTAGAAAGGTGAGGTTCCCTAGCACTTTATTTATTCGCCTTTTATGCCATTACAAGATATGACATTTCAGCGCCCCTTTCGTTGTCTGTCAGTCCCTGTGCTTATAGTGCCGGCGACGCAACATCGCGTCAAAACAAATGCATTGCTGCCGTCGCGTGCGCTTATAGTAAGTGTGTGGCGTGATGGCTTGATCGCTGGAAGTCCTCTCAATTTGATTTTTCCAGTGACTGCAGCCTGATGTCGCCGGCACTATAAGTGCTGCCTTGGGCTAAGGCCCCGGTAACTCTGTTGCAACGCGCGCCTGCGAGATTGGCGGCGCGTGCAGCCGATTCCCTGGTCTGCAGCTCACTGCAGGAAGAGAGATCGGGGGGGGGGGGGGGGGGCGTGGCCATGACGTCACCCGGCAGGTTCGCCCTCATTGGCTGAACCGCCGGGGGGCGTGCCGTATCGACCCGTCGCGAGTCCTGCTCTCAATTCTATTGAGAGCAGGAGCAACTCTCGCCCCAGCGCTGCAGCGGGCCCGGCGCCATTGAGGGGAGGGCTCTCGTCCGTGGCGGATGCTGTAGTAGGCAGCGGGGTCAAGGCCTTAGACCTCGGGCATGGTCAGCGCTTATGCGCTGCCCCGTGCTGAGGCGCGCTGCTGCTCGGCACTAAGCCCCTGCAGCCGCAATGAGAGCGGCTTTAGCAGGGGTTCGCTTGCGGAAGCGTAAGTCTGAGAAATTTTTTAAATTCAAGTGCACAAGGGAGCGCAGGGCCGGTCACGTGAGCGGTTCGCCCAATGAGGGCGAACCAGCTCCGTGACGTCACTGCCCCCCCCCCCCCCCCGACACGCCCCCGGACGGCGCGCGGTCTAAGGCCAGGGAAAGCACCCGCTTTCCCTCAGCCTCCGTGCGTCTGCACGGCTGAAGTCTCTATGGTCTCAGCCTTAGGATCAGGATCTCACACACTTCAGTGGAGTTTTGCACATTTGAGGTCAACACATTTGCAATCTACCTTTTTTTTTGGCCCAGGACCCCCCCTCTCTCACACACGTCACCCAGAAATTAGTCATTCTGTAATATCCCCCTCCATAGTCCCCAAAACTCAATCTGGTAACAGGTAGGACATCTCCATCATTCACAAGGAGGCAGGAGGGCCCCCTCTCCTCCATCTCTTCAACTGATATCTCTTCATAAACAAGATGGCAGCGCCCTCAGCAGAACACCAGCTACCCGCTCGACTGTTTCCTGCACCATGCAATCTCTCAGCCGTCCCCCTCACGCTGCCTGGAGATAAGAGGGGACCTGGCTACACTTTTATATAGGGTGTCTGATATTTCCCTACATCTTTTGTAATTCATTTGGATTTCTAGCCACTGACCACATGCTAGGGCAGAGCTTTCCAAACTTTTCATGTTGGTGTCACACTTTTTAGACATGCATCGTTTCGCGACACAGTAAATCTGTTTTACTAGCAAACCCCTTAGAAGAGATACGGACACATACATAAATTGTAATAAAATGTATGGGGACACAACATATCTCATGAAAACCTTTCATTTATATTTTTAAAAATATATGATGTTTAAGATAACATACATTTCCAAAATTGTTGTCATTTATGAGTGACACAGAGAGGCTGGGTGACTGACTGTGGATTGGTGTCTATATATACACACACACACACACACACACACACACACACTGGGATCCAATCGGACTAGGGGGTGGGCATGGAGCTGTACTTGCCTTACTCGCTCCATGCAGGAAAAGGCGCCTCCTGAATGTGCAGCTCGGATAGAGATTTGGCTGCGCGCCAACCAGTCAGGTGGGGGGATTTTTATTTATTTTCCCCCAGCACGCGCATGTCACCCTGTGGTGACCAGTTTTGTCTAGGGGACGGCGCACGGCCCAGCAAACCCCCTGTGTGTGGCCCTAACCGCCCGCGCCCCCCCCTAAATAATCATGCGCCCCCCAGTTTCCGCACCGTTCAGAGGTTTCTTGTTACGTTCGCGTGACACACCTACACACTGCATCCGACACACTAACGTGTCGCGACACACAGTTTGGAAAGCTCTATGCTAGGGTATCATGCTATAATACAAGGAAGGGTAACTCTGGCACGGTAACCAAACTCAAGTGGGGTTATTGAAAATGCAAATATGAAAACCGATTATCAGGGACAGAGTTCATCTTGAAGTGTCACTTGTGTGGTGGGCGGGACTCTAGTTGTCAAAGTCTTAGGCCCCGCGGCGCGCGCGGCAGCGGGCCAGCAGCTCCTTTCCTCCAGTCTGGAGGTCCCCGCTGGCTCCTTCAGACGTGGCTGACTGCGTGCTGTGACGCGTCAGCCGGCCGATGCTGCAAGCTTCTGGTGATCAGAAGCGCTGACGCATCACGTGGTGCAGCAGTCAGCCAATGAGGGAAGGGAGGCGGCTACCATGTCTGTGCAGCTGTGCATAACCCGCCCCCCCCCCCCTCCTCTGGTGCCCGTTTCGCAGGCTGCCCCTTCTCCGGGAGGGGTAGAGAAAGGGGGGGGACAGCACGAGAGCCCTCCACTCAAACCACGCCGCCCCCAGCTCCCGCTCCCTCTCCCTACAGACCGCAGGGAGCGGTCAATTGCAGGGGCTGAGGTGCTGCAACGCTGTGCTGTGGGATGGTCCTGCCCCCTCACGTCATGGCTGCGCCCCCCCACCCATTTTGTCCACGCCCCCCGCGCTGGAAAAAATTAATTGCAGATCGCGGTGCAGTGAATTGCACGCGTCGCCGGCAAGCAAGGTGGCCATGTGGGCGCGTGCAGCGGGGCCTTAGCCTTACTCAGATCAAGCATCAGTAGCGCCACTAACTTCATAGTGTCTCTTTTTAACGTGAGAAATATTTTATTTGGCGCTAACCATGTACGCTGCAGCAAAATACAGTTTCGATACCATGAACTCCATATTCATTGTGATACGTGCATCAGCCATGAATGTAGAATGCAATCCTAGTTATAAAGAATTAACATGTTACTGTTGTGACCCAGATAAACTAACTTTAATCTTACAAAGTGACATGTGGCAAAAACCAGCATATGACAATTGGATTGTAAGCTCTTCGGAGCAGGGACTCGTTTTCCTAAATGTTGCTTTTGTCTGAAGCACTTCTTCCCATTGTGTTATTTGTACTATTTCTTATATGATTGTCACGTGTATTACTGCTGTGTAGCGCTATGTACATTAATGGCTATACATACACAGTTCTTGGCTGGCTTCAGAGCTGATTGAGACCCCATATCAAATTTCAGATGACCTCCAGCGGCACCTGGTGCTTCCAATTACTTGACTGAGCTCTGGATCAATGAAAATCACAGAGCTGTCAAAAGGCCAACCATTTAAACTGCTGTTGGGTGGGTACTACCTCCTGCCATATTAACTTCACCAGCCACTAGGTAGGATTGACTGTAGGAGAGAAGTGGCACACAATCCAATGAAGTGGGTCTCACCCTGGGACCCACTTCATTGGATTGTGAGCCAGTTCTCTCTTTTACAGTTGACTGCCATCACTTGGCTGCACATCCTACAGGACTTTGGAACAAGGCGGTATGTGAGTATTTTTTATTCTGTTTGGAGGGGGACCATCCCTTTTGAGGAGTCACGGGGGCTTCATCATTTACCCCAACTTCAGGGATTATTTGGCCCCACGGAGACGGTTATTTCTCACCAGCCATATTCCATTTTGCCAATTTTTTCATTATGATCTAGCACTGGAGCGCAGTTGTCACTGCAATTTCTACTAGGTAGGATCAAGGCTGATGGAGGGCTTAAGCAGAGTGTATGTATATTTCTTTATATAGCATCATCCAGGTACATAGCGCTTTACAACACATGACATAATATTATAACACAATGGGAATAAGTGCTTCAGGCATAAAACAATGGGAAAATGAGTCCCTGCACCGAAGAGCTTGCAATCTAAGTAGGGAGAACATGGAGACAGGAGGGTAGACAAAAAGGAGTGACAGACGGCACCACCAATGTAAATAATTGCATATCGATGGGAGCAGAAGAGGGGCCCCACAAATCCCTAAACTATTTTCTATATCCATGGGGCTCCTCACACTCTAAGCAAAAGTGAGATATGAAAAGTTTTTTTACATACAACTAGTGTATAAATAGAGCAAATAGAAATACTATTAATTTGTTGTGTCCTCAAAAAAGTAGACCAATACAATCTATGATCTATACAGGATTAGCTACAATGGAGCTATATTCGAGACATCTGATGGTTAGATGTCCAAAAGGTATATGCCTCTATATTGCTAAAGAGCGTAATATAGTCTGGGAGTATAGAATAAACTAGACAAATGTATAAAATCCATAACCTGAACAGGGAACACACCAAAGCAGAAAACAAGAAGGTAAACAAATATAAATTGTCAAACAACAAGGCCACAATAATCTGAATATAAAGGAGACACACTAGAAATATATAAGGGGGGGAGGGGCTCACTGTTCAGGGACTGCTTTGAAACTAATATGCAGTCACACATATGCCAGCAAGGTGCTACTATGATTCCCCTGTGCATGGTTGGCTATTTCGGCACTGAGTGGGTTTAAAGGTGCAGTCTTTTATATAAGACCAAAGTGAAGTAATGTCCATGGTAAGTCTAGCATGTAAAAACTAGACATGGGGTGGCCAACTCCAGTTCCCAAGGGCCACCGTCAGGTCTTAAGGATATCCCTGCTTCAGCACCAGTGGCTGTCTTTGAGCCATTGATTGAGCCACATGTGCTGAAGCAGGGATAGCCTTAAAACCTGATCTGTTGTTGGCCCTTGAGGACTCTAGTTGGCCACCCCTGATTTAACATTTACCCACTTGGTAAATGGCATAGAGTTCCATTCGTTCCACCTCTTATCGTGATGTGGCTTTTAACATTCTACTGATTTTTAGACCAGCCGGAGAAATAATATCTAGGAATTGCCTACTACTCTGAGCATGCTCTGATGGTCAATCTAACTCCATGTCATTACATTTCAATCAACTCCCAGTTTTCCTTCTCCAACCTGGATCACAATAGTTTTGCTTTTCTAAGGGAAATGGAAACTTAAATGTCACAAGGAAGTAGGCTGTCAATACCATAAAGCATTTGTATATTTGGATGTGCAAACTGATTTGTGGTTTTTACTTCAGCACAGGACACCCCCTCTTCAGCTGGGTTCTGAGTACCCTCTAAATCCGTTTAAATGAGAATGTCCCTGGCGCAGAGAGTGCTACTCACCTGGCTCTTTACCTTGCTCTTCTTGATCATGTTGGTGTTGAAACTCGATGACAAAGCCCCCTGGAATTGGTTTCTCATTTTCATCCCTGTCTGGATATTTGACACCATACTTCTGGTAATGCTGATCGTTAAGATGGCAGGAAGGTGTAAATCTGGCTACGATCCCAGGAACGGTGCACAAAACATGAAGAAAAAGTCCTGGTATCTCACGGCCATGTTTCTGAAATTGGCTTTCTGCCTCGCTCTATGTGCCAGGCTGGAACAGTTTGCAAATATGTACTTATGCTTTGTGTTTATTCCATTATGGGCCTTGCTGATCGGCGGACTGATTGAACTGGGATACAACGTATTCTATGTGAGGAGAGATTAACGTTCCCAAACCAGCATTACAGGACTAAGATTTTTTTTCTTGCTCGCTGCTTATTTTACTTGTCTGAAAGCAAGATTTTGCCACTCGAGCCCCTTTTATACCAGCTCACCTGACACTTCATGCAAGGACCAATATCCTTTTTATTTCACTGAAGCATGTGTTTCTGAACTGGCATGTACAGTATGTAATTAAATTATTGAAAGTGAGAATTTCACAGGCAGTTTGGTCTTTATGTGGTGTTTATAGCTCACAGCTTTACGCTCTGATCAGTTCTAGGCAGGGTTTGTGTGTGATCAGCAGAAATACATTTTAAAGAGGCATTTGCCTATTGCAGGTTGGCTCATAGCTGGTGGCCGACCGGGGCTACGCAGACACGCCATCCCTCCCTCCCTAATCGAGCAGCAGGGATTGCTACTTTTACTACGCGTCTTTCAGTTTTAAAAAACAAAAATAGGTCAAATGTCCACTTTAGAGGTGACTTTATTCTTCCAAACAAGGAAGCCAAAGTAACTTTTTTTTTTTTTTTCCTCTACACGATTGTCCCATTTAAACGCCTGAGAAATGGTGGAGATTTAGTTGGTTCTACAGTGGCAAAACAAAGATGTGAGCTGTACACAATTTGAGGCGTTTGTTCAGCATAAAGCTGCACAAAGCTTTGTAATACACGTATTGCCCCTGTGATAGCACAGATAGATGTTTCATATGTACTGCTGCAGTGTAGTCTGTACCAGACCAGTCCCAAGTCATTCTCTTACAGTTTATCGCATTCAATGCTTGTTTTTTGTTACCATGTTTGGTTAATGCATCTACACCTTTTATGTCTCCGTTTCAAACCCACGCATTTTCTCCCTCTAAAACCAGAAATGCCAAATGCCTTAGCAGGCTACATTCTGCTACTGCATGCTATGGTGTTGGCGTGTTATTTGTATTCTTTTTAGTGACTAAAAGCTGTTGCAGAAACAACCCAAAAAAGCTAGTAGTTCTTAAAGGTATTAAACAGGCCTAAGTGGACTAAAATCTGTTTTCTTAAGTGCTGAGGCGCAATCGCGTCAAGGAATATGTGGCATATAAATCAGAATATAGAGCAACTGTTAAATATAACTCAAACGTGAGGAAATATTTAGTAAATGACTTGCATGTTGTGTGTAAAAATAGAGCGTTATGGTTTAAGGAGGGACCCCTACAACATCCAGATCTTAAAGTTCTCAGAATCCACATCCTCAGAGACCATAGATGTATAGTGTAACACCACTTTGCTAGAAGACATGCTATGTGAAAATCACTCACGAAACAAAGACTTCGGGTATTATGTGGGGACATCTGGCTGGCTCGGATGGTTTGTCGGGGACTTGCGTGTGCACCACGCTCCCTCAGACCTTTTCGCCTGGTACTCTTGGTTCCAAGATGTCTGCCACTGTCTGATATTGGAACCCAGAGGACACTATACCAAAGTCTAATACTGAAGTACTCATTTACTCTGCCCTAATAAGTCAAACCCCTATGCGTTTCACCAAACTCTGCTTCCTCAGTTCTGTCATTCGATTGCTCTTCAATTTTTTTTTTTATAGCTACATCTCAATTGAAAAGCAGAGAAGCTCAATCTATCCCTCTCTAGACAGGCCATTGGGATCGGAATTGTGCACTTTCTTAAAATGGAGTGAAACATTTTACACACTGTTTCACTCCTTCCGATCCCAAGTGCCTGGTCTACAGAGGGATGGATTTTTGTTGCTAAAAGAAGGGAGGAAGGATCAAATGTCAGAATCCCTGAGGAAGCAGTTTGGTGAAACGCATAGGGTTGACTTATTGGGACCCAGAGGACACCATACCAGATAGCGGCAGCCATCTTGGCATTCACATCGTCCGAGGGTGCATGGTGCACAACAGAGTCCCGACCGTCAGACCATCTGAGCCAGCCAGATCTGAAGCAGGGTGCGGATGTCCCGACGTAATACCCAGGGTGCGGATGTCCCGACGTAATACCAGTCATCTTTTTTTTTTATATGGGATATCTTGATTTTGACATGGCATGTTTTCTAACAAATGGTTTTACATGATGTACTTTCCCTATTTGTGGAAGCGGAGAACTTGAAGGTCTGGATGTTGGAGTCCCTATTTATAGCAGTATGCTAGATTTTTACACAAACATGAGTTTGTCCATTTAAAGATTACCTCACAAAAATAAACAAAACAAAGAAAATAACCCCTCCAAAAAGCGCTAACCTACACTAAAACAAATTAATATGTGCTAACGATAATGTGCTAAACAATATGTGTCGTTGTGAACATCAAGGTGAGAACAAAATCTATAACATAAGCAGCTTGGTGACAATATGACAGGCTATTCCAAACCTGGTAACAAAAGTGCACAAACAAATATAAAGTCCCCAGCGCTATAAGTCCAAGATACCGTGACCTTAAAGGAAGTCTCTGATCTTTCAAGATGGTAGTTGGGCTTGATAAAGATGTTTCAGATGGGACGGTGTCTTTGATGTAGATGATTACACCTTCTGAAATATAGATGACAGACACACCTGATTGCGCAGCGTATTTCTACAATCAGATCCCTATCTAAGATAATACAGAATCTTACTCACATGAGTTATGTCTGTAAGTTCATTGGAGAGAATCTGTGGTGGCTCCCCTTCTCCTCTGTTCCTCTCACGAACCCCCGTGTGGAGACAGCTTACTGGGATCAATCACAGTCCTCAATGACGTCAGGGATAGTTCCGTTGCGACACCCCCACCGACGTGAGATAAGATGGGCACAATATGGTGTAGTATGCAATTACTTTATTGGGCCTCTGTCTCTTTCTCTCTCCACCGCTGGTGGAGAGAGAAAGAGACAGAGGCCCAATAAAGTAATTGCATACTACACCATATTGTGCCCATCTTATCTCACGTCGGTGGGGGTGTCGCAACGGAACTATCCCTGACGTCATTGAGGACTGTGATTGATCCCAGTAAGCTGTCTCCACACGGGGGTTCGTGAGAGGAACAGAGGAGAAGGGGAGCCACCACAGATTCTCTCCAATGAACTTACAGACATAACTCATGTGAGTAAGATTCTGTATTATCTTAGATAGGGATCTGATTGTAGAAATACGCTGCGCAATCAGGTGTGTCTGTCATCTATATTTCAGAAGGTGTAATCATCTACATCAAAGACACCGTCCCATCTGAAACATCTTTATCAAGCCCAACTACCATCTTGAAAGATCAGAGACTTCCTTTAAGGTCACGGTATCTTGGACTTATAGCGCTGGGGACTTTATATTTGTTTGTGTAAAGATTACCTCACGTTTGAGTTAAATATAACAGTTACACTATTCTGCTTTACTTTCCACATTCCTTGGAGCAATTGCACCTCAGCACTTCTAAGGAAACAGATATTTGAACTGATGACTCGGAGTAGCATATTATCTAAGAGTTGTACTAGAATCATTATCACTTGTTACACAGTGGATCAAAGGCAAAAACGTGTCTAATGGATTAGTTCCTGTTGACTTACTTGGAAAAATTCAATAACAAACTAAACTATTTGTAGCCTATGGAGAGAAAAAAATGAATATGACTTATTATGTTCAGTTTGGTTAATAGTGGCATCATTACGAAGAACAAAAACTACCTGTACGGTTGAGGATGGTCTTTACCAAAACACAAGATCAATATTGTAAACTCCATAAATGTTTACCATGGGAGTGTTATGTTTAATTATACATACTTGTCAGTTTTGTGTGAACCAGCTACATCTAACCTAAAATGCCTGTTATTAGTTCACTTTTGTCCAATGTTAATGGGTTCTGAAATATATTACATTTTGTTAATGGTTTGAAAAATGACAGTATCTTGACAAGTGGTTTTCTGTCTCTTTTTTGTATTTCTAAACATTTAAAATTTGCAGGCTCCAGAGTTGTGCTTTTTTAGTCTTCTACAGAAGAATTGTGGTGCAATAGAAAAGCACAAAGTACTATGTAAATGCATTTTGTTTTTACATCCTTTCTTCAATTTGACAGACAACACTGCAAAGCAGTACATAAACTGTTATACTGCTTCTACATGCACGCTCGACATCTGTCAGAATTTTTACATTCTACAATCCACAAATCTATTACGTGCTTGTTTCCTCTCAGGCTGGCAGTATTATATTACCTAGAAATATATTGCCAAAGATCTAGACATTTCTAAAATAAAATACCTTGTATTTAACACTCAATGCTTTAATTTAATGGCGACATTCCTCCTAGCACAACAAGTTAATTAATGGCGGTAGTTAATCTTCTTAGATATCTCTCAAGAAGATCATGAGTACATTTTCATTGATGGCTTTTTTTTTTGCATTTAAATAAGGATTCTTGGTAACGACATGCAAATGAGCATGCCAGGTTTCAGCACTAGTTTGCATGTGTGGAAGGAAAACCTCCTGTAGCGCTGAGGTATGAATAGGAATGGGATCTTGGACAAAAGTTCTTGTCATGGGCTAATTACCTCAGAAAAGGAAGACAAAAATGCAGAAAACACTACAATAGTGTATTACCCAGGGACAATAGTGTAAAGAGAGCAATTTAATATAAAAGAATTGGTAATATACAGATTATAAAACAATTAAATCAGACATTAATATATGTATTGTAAAAACTTCCATGTGCTAGTACACTTGGAAGATGAAACTTGCTCTGCCTTGGTAAAAATTGAAATCCTACTCACCGAAGGTGACTAGGACATGTGCAATGGTTTTAGGGTCTTTACATCAGGTAACACTGCTCGCCGTGGGGTGAAATGGCCAGTTATTGCGGGAGGATCGCCTTCAATACTCGTCGTCTCCTTGCTTCCAGTCTGGTCGATCGGCTCCACTGCCTACGTCACCACCTGGATCGCACTGCTACGGTATCCCTGAGATGCCAAAAAACCTCCAACGTGTTTCGAAACTCCTAATGGTGGGTTTCTTCGTCAGGGAGTTTTGAAACGCGTTGGAGGTTTTTTGGCATCTCGGACACCTGCGCATGCGTGAGGAAATAGAAAATGAATTAGTATATTTCCCCTTAAAGTGACTACTACGCATGCGTGGGGAAATAGAGAATAAATGGATACATTCCCCACTACATTGATGTTATATGCGCATATAACATCAATGTAGTGGGGAATGTATCCATTTATGCATGTATCCATTTATGCATGCGCATATAACATCAATGTAGTGGGGAATGTATCCATTTATTCTCTATTTCCCCACGCATGCGTAGTAGTCACTTTTAAGGGGGAATATACTAATTCATTTTCTATTTCCTCACGCATGCGCAGTATTTACTCCAGTGGGGAATGCATGAATTTATTTTCTATCTCCTCACGCATGCGCAATAGTCATTTTAATCCGACACGGATCGTTTGACTACTACCAGGTAATGCCTCTTGATCAGGGAGTTTTTCCTGACAGCTTCTCCAGTCACCTTTATTGTTAACTATATGGGCGCTTACTATAATTACATTTGGATGTTTTTATTCGGTTTTTGCACTCGCTTGCTTTGCGCAATGGCGGTTCTGTACTAATTGTCACTATGGAGACGAGCAGGTATATATACACTCCGCTTTCCCCCCCTCTTTCAAATTTTGTCCCTGACGAAGCTCCATAGCTGGAGGGAAACGCACGTTGGACGCGCAATGTTGTCAGTCTCCTACTTGGAGCTGTTTTAATACAGTGTTTGTAGTCCTCTGTTTCGGTTGGCAGTATTTATATGTCACTATTCTATTTGGTTTAGTGACTTTCAGCCAGTGAGGGTATTCATTATCTACCTAGTTGTTTATGTGCTAACTACAGCCTCTGTGCTGTGGATACACTTCACTGTTACACCAGCTGCACCATGGGTGACAGTCAATGTTGGCTGCACGTATGGTGTTCACTCCCTGTACTATTGGGGGGCTCTGAATAGCACATATTAACATTAGGTGGAATCCTTGTTTCATTCATTTATTACATCATTTCTCTCCTCACTGCCGTTACCATGTACCTATTATTTGGTTTGCTACCGATCCAGAGGGTCTTTACCCTGACTATATGCACCATCAGTCCCATATACCCTACTATTAATATTTTGTAGTTGTGGTTTTTCATCATTAATACACTGGAGACTCTGGTGCAGGTTATTTTTGATTTAATTAGTGGTGTGCAGTTAAGTGAATTATTTTAGGAGTTCAATCATTTTGTACTCCTGTTTCTTTGAGTCTTGGAATCGGTTAAAAAAAAAAAAAAAAAACCTGCAAGGGGGAGCTGCTGGAGCAGCCACGGCAGTGATTTTCACAGTGCCAAGCCCCCCCACACTTGGTGAGGTGCAGAGCGGAGCAGCCGCAGTGGGGGATCTTCACAGCACCCAGCAGCAGCTCTTCTCAGACCAGTGATCGAAGCCATGCCTCTCACCCCGCCTGGCGATTCTCAGTGGGACAGGAGGTGCAGAGTGAGCGCAACAAGATCGCGGAAGACAACGTAAGTATTACATGATCCAATGAATGACGTTTCTGACAACCCTAGTGCAGCTCCTATAGGGCCGAGTATAAAGTTGTAGTGTACATTTTTTTTTTTTTTTTAATTAAATCAAGGTTGGGTCTTAGAATCAAGGAAATAAGGTATTAAAGTGGAGAAGCAGCTTTTTGTCCCATAAACAGGGGACCTATCAGCTACATTCCAAAGGTGAACAGTGAAAGGAGACAAGTATCCAACTTAGCAAAACCATTACACCTGGAAACATTAAAATGCAGCGAGTGTGCCCAAGGAAACCATAACTGCAAACAAATAAAACCTCCTTACTGTATTTGTGGTCATGAAGCATTACATTTTACTTGAACCTATGGTGTGTCAATTGTTCCTTACAAGTCAGATAACAGGGTTTCATATACAAAGGCTATTTTCTTGCTATTTAAGTTTTGTCGACAACATGAAGCAGTTGAGTCCACTCCTTTCACTTGCTACTAATGACTCAATTGACAGAAATGCTACATGTATATCCCACAGCTGTCTCCCAGCCTCTTTCCCCAATTATTACAAGCACCTACTCAGTTAATCACCCTTTCTGCAATGTGAAGTTCTTTGCATATTCATTACCATCTAAATGTTCTCATCTGGCACATCTTCCATCATCGTGATAACTGATGTGACATTTCCACAGCCTCCCTGCAAGCTTCCACAGCTAGGAAGAGCCATTACACTCCTTGCAATAGTTGTTAAACTCCCTAAGCTCAACTTGGTTCCTATGCATGCCCTCTGTAGTTACTCTTTTGATGGCTGCCAACGGGTAGCTCTTAACTGATTCATCCAAGTAGTATGACCATAGCACTAAAACGTTTTGAAATGCATACTTACAGTACCAGAAACACAACTAGTGAACAATGAGATTAGTAAAATCAAATAACTTGTGTACAACCACCAAGACGCAAAGCCCCAAATCTATAGAATTTAATTTTATTGTTGACACGTTATTAAAATAGCTTTATACAATATGATGCGTCAGGTTTAAAACTGCATAAAAATTGGGAGTTTTGATAGACTTTTCCCAGGTTCCTGGCATTGAGTTGCACCCACGCGGTAGTATATAAAGAACGTTATCTCCTGCAAAATCATTGATATGGGATTCCAATGTAATGGTTTTTCTAAACATTGAATCAATTTTATAATGAATGTTTCACCTCTTTCCTGTGTAAAATAAAACCTTTTGTTTCAATATATAGATTTCCATTTATAATGAGAGAAGACCATAGAGAACTCATTTGCCAGAGAATAAGATTCAATGACCAGTTTGAACACCAAACAGATCAGAACATAGACTACCTTGGTACAATCACATTTTAAAATGTTTATTTGAAGTTATCAGCCAGAGCCCGTTACATTTTTGTATTGCAACAGTACCCTATATGGACTTGTTTTTCTGTTCAATTGTGTGAGAGTATTTCAAAACCCAGATTTAAAATGTAGCCTCAATTTTTAAAATGTATTCAAATCATTGCTAAAATAAAATTATCCTCAAAGTAGACCCCTTTTTAATATTGTGACATTTAATCATACTATAAATGCTTCTAGATTAAGCTTTCTGGCTTCTGCTATTATTTACTGTTATTTTGTGCATTTCCATGCATTTCTTGAATGACAGGAGTGTAGACAAAATACCTGGGCGCTCTCTAGGAAATGGTATACAGAGATTACCTGGGCGCGCTCTACCTATGACAAGTGTAATAAAATATTACCACACACAGGAGACCCTACGTGAATCACAATTCTCGTGCACGTCCCTGGAATCCACTGTCCGCTGCTTGAACCCTACAGGAGTGTAGCCTGGCTTTGAATGGACTGCCATATGGGATGTGGGATATTGGCCTTAATCCACATCTGTGGAAACATATGCTGTTCTCCCAGGAAAAGGACAACTGCTTAGCTTTCATTCATTGTAATGTCATTGAAGAAAGCTACAGGTAGAAAACTGAACAATCTCCCTATGTCATGTTTATCTGCAAGTCTTTTAATGGTGATTACTCAAAATGAGCTATTTCCCCGAAGAATGTTTAATGGTCTTTTTACAGACACCACTTCCAACAGCAAAGAAATAACAGTTTTCTACTTTCAAGTACTAATCGTAGAACATTTATGGAATGTTCTGAATAGAACCTACAGCAACATATGCTCACAGCACCACCTAAACATTAACTGCTTGCAGCCAACACTAATAATATTGTGAGCAAGGTCCGAAATTCACATGCTCCGATACATGGACCAGAACATCTGACTGGAGTCATCTAATTGGCAAAATGGGCAGGTAACCAAGTTTTTTAGGTGCCTTATTAGGATTTACCTCGTCTAGGACACGTAGCCCCACCGTGGAATTTAGCACCTACGGTATGAGCATACACTTCCTAATTGAACTTTGAGAATAGAGCTTCTGATATTTAACAGCCACTAGCCACTACTACCCGCTCTCAATGGCACTTCACAGATTGAAGAAAAAATCTGGTGTGTTACGAGTAGTCTCCCATTTCTTACTATTGCAAAGGTAGAGTATGCCTGCGAATAAACATAGTGGACCTTGGAAAGGTCTACAAGTGTGAAATGGGGATAAATAGTAGTTTGTAAATGTGAGATTGCTGTAGCAAGCTACAAGTGCTCCAAAATAGTCAGTATCCCTCTACACTGCAGTATGTTTATTTTCAGAGATGGTATCGATGGTATTTTTCCAGCCTGTCATGAACTGCTCTCGTAATGGAGTAGCTATAAAATTACAAAGTTAATTCCCATGATATATCTAAATGGATTACGATGCATTAGCTAAAAATCAATGATTTATGCAGTCAAAGCAGACCTTAAACACCCCAAAAAAAAAAAAACAAAGCCATCGTTATGAACCTTTATTAGGTGGCTCACATTTCAGTATAAATCACACTAAAAAGATTTAAAAAAGCTATTTACACTACAGTGCTGACACATTTAAAATGAAAAATTGATATAAATAAGCTCTATGGAAAAGCCTGGAATTGTCAAAAAGAATTCTGGCTCATCTTACAAAAAATATATATGTTAATGTCAGCTCTATCCTAGAACCTACAACTCAAAAATTATTTAGAGACGTCTTTATGTTAAACCTGCAGTGTTTACAGTGCATCTGGCCCTAAGTGCTTTGATATTTCACAGTTATGGACAGGCACTGAGGAATGTTACATCGCTACATAACCTATATTCTGTAACAGACTACAGAGCAAGTGGAAACTTGCCCTGCAATTTACAAATCTTTACATTATTACGTCATGGAAAAAAAAAAATTAAAACCGTATGTACAGATTTTAACAGAGAAAGTTATCCTCTTCTGTCCGCAAAACTGGATTTGTCGGTGTGCATTGCCGCGTGTCCTCTGGAGTGATGTGACGCCTGTTATCCCTTGAGTCTTTGTTACGGATTTCCAACCTAGAGTCAATCTCAACCTTGATTTTTCTATCCTCCGCATGATCAGTTTTCACTTTAAAAGTCTGACATTCTGCAGGTGCCGCGGAAACTCTCGAAAGATTAATATTCCCAAACGGCTCGCTGATTCTGAGGGGAGACACCGGCTCGTGTTTTATTTGCTGGGTTTTTTGCGCTTTGTCTTTTGAATGCCCAATATCAGAAAACTGTACATGAGAGGTATTTGTGCTAGAAGCACAAACTGTATTAGCTTCTTTTCCAATGTCTGGCTTGCTTTCCTTCGCTGAATCAGCTTCTTCCAAGCTACTACTGTTCTGGGCTGTTTTGGACTCTGGGTGGTACATCTTGAGTCGAATATGCCAGGCCAGACTACACACGGCTGAAACAGTCTTGAACTGATGCACAACATTCCTCGGAATAAAGTAGATGTCATCATCGTATAACTGAATCCTGGCATAGCGAATGCCTTCTCTTCTCAGCTGGTTTAGTTTTGCATCATCAACCCACTGGACACACTGAAAAAGTGAACGAAAAGAAAGAGGATGGTATTTTAGAGTCACTTATTCAGAACACCAAAAATCAGAACGATGGAAACAAGAAATGGGCACAGAAGGGATATGACGCCAGCGGTGCAATGGCAGCTTACTTTACATTAGTTTTAGTAGCTTTGTTACTGGAGAAAACAAGCTTTTTGAGATACAACACGAAAATGTATTAAAGTGACCACTGGGCAGAGCTGGCTTTTGGGGGAACTTCACTCACTTCTCAGCTCAACCCTTACTTTCGCCGACCTGAATGATCAGGTGAAAACTAGAATTCCTTCCTTTGGCATAACCAGCCTTGATACCACACCAATTATAATTTAAATAACAATAATGCAGACATTAGTGCCACAGAATGGCTAGGGGATCTGCATCGTGTTGGGGCCTTAAACTATTGCTTAGTTGGAGGTCACCAGTACCAAAATTCCATTTCACAAATGATGGCACAGTACTTATTAAAAGCTGGCGCAGCACATTTTCGATCTTAAAAATGAATCTCAAAACAATGCGATTGACATTAAGACACCAAGAAAGCTATGGCGAGTTAAAAAGTGACAAAAACCCTCCACCGTTTCATTTACTTTGAACATCCTCTAAACACCGCTGCTTGAGGTCTGTGTAAGAAAACCAGACTGACCTTGTTCTGACCATAGTACTGGGTCAGTTCATTCTTTTTAGGTTGTCAAACTTTTTATGGGATCAACCACGTCTACAGAAATGTTTTTATTTTATTGTTTTACTTCACAGAAGTTTTGAATACTAGTGAAAGAGACACCAGCCTAGTCCTGAAAGCTCATGGACACTACGAGGTTAATAATGAAGGGCCCAAACGGTAAAGATTCCCTGTGTTTATAAAGCAGATTTCATGGATGCACCACTCACCTGGGAAAGTGGAGGTTCATGCAAGTCTAGCTGTAGTCTTTGTACTACCTCTAAAAAATCTTCAGCATGAAAACATATTACATCTTTGGTTATGCGAGGCTGCTCATTCCTAGAATGGAGGGAGAAAAATACATTAGATCGGGAAATAATGCGAATCCATATATAGTTGAAAAAGCACACTATTTTTCTATTTGAATAGATTACATACGTAATTAGATATTACACAAATATATTCTAAGACGACGCAACTACTATACTTATGAAATAAACACTCAGAAGTGTAGCATATTGGACGGAAATGTAAATCAGCGATTCTGAACTTTTGGTCCTAGTCAAGAGACTTTCAGCTCTAGGGAATGTTTTATAACAATAGAAACTTTAATAAACGAAAACCATCCGTAAGGGAGGTTACCAGTTTATAAATATGTATGGATGTGTTACTGCCATTATAAATGCCCATTAATGCTGGTAATATACCAACAATTACTAATCTATCACCGTCTTTCAGTTTACTATGAATGGTCGAATGGAGCTCCCAGTAAACCCATCCCAAACCAAGGGAATGAACGACAGAAATAGGTATAGTAGGGATGTATTCCCACATACAAAGCAAATTAATGGCAGCAAGTGGGACTGCACCCACATTAACCCGCTCTGTCAGTGATGAAGCTCCCATGTGAGTGAAACGTGTAGGGTGTCATGACACAGTGACGTCATTCAGGAAGTAGAAGGCAGGCAGTGTTGGCTATCTGTGAGGGCGTTGTGCCGGTTAGCATAGAGTACGTGCTATTTATCTCTGCCAATTTAGGCTTTTTAGGTGCAGACGGAGATCTCTTCAATTAGCAGCTATTACAGCCATATATTTGAGATCATACTCGTCTGCATCTCTAACGCCATCCCTGCTATACTGGTGATACTTGAAAGACTGCTTAAACACTAGCATCACATTGATTTGATTGGCTGCAGCAATTAAGGAAATACAATTTTAAAACAAAAGGGGGGGATATCAATCCAAGGCAACATTTCTACTACCGCTCTATTAATATTGTGAAATAACCATTTCTGGGTGCTCTATTACACACCCGATTTCCTTGCCCAGCCTTCCTTATTTTTAGTCTGAGCACCACTGTTTGTCATCATATTTATGTTATTTTATTACTATTTTGCTGTGTTTACCTTCATTTTAATAGTATGCAATAAATATGAAGTTTTAGATAGCCCAGGACATGCGCCATCAGTGCATTTTGTCATTCGAGGACGCTACTATTCTTTTTCAGAAACGAATTCTGCTGTCGCATTATTTTCATTGCACTGGCAGCGCCCCTTTTGCCACAGACTGGTGATAAATGGGCACATCACACTAAGTTCACATTAGAAGTCCTGCTGAGCAGTGTTATTCTATCATGCTACTGTTTCATGATCTTAAAGAGGCAATTCAGGCAGTTTTTTTCCCCCTTTCATTTTTTAAATACAGGATTGAAGGGGTTCTTCGAGCAGAACCCCATTCATTTCAGCTTCGGGGACCCGCTGCTTCTGGGAGGTACTTACCTCCGTAGTGGGTGCCAGTAGCCGTTCCAGGGTTCACATTATGGCTGCTTTTCATAGCTTCCAGCCCTGCGGGCCAATAGGAAGCTGTGACGTTGTCCGGTGTGGCTTCCTATTGGCCCAGATGACCGGGGGCTTTAAATTCCAGAAAACTGGAGGCGATACCAACGCCCCCTTTGAAGGTATGAAATGAACAGAGTTCAGCTCTGAAGACCCCCCCCCCCCCCGCTTCAAAAAGAGAAGAGAGAGAAAAAAACACCATGGATTGCTCCTTTAAATACGAGCTACTCAATATACAATTCCAAAAATCATGTCCTCCAATAGTCCATTCCCACATGAGCAGGTTGCACCAATAAATGCTTCCATTATTTATATTAAATGCCTATATAAGGAACACTAGCTCTCCAAGCGATCTGTTCATTTTACATTCTTTAACGGCGTGTGGGTGGCTGATTGTTTAACATTTTCTTTTTTGCAGAACAGCTTGCAGTGTTTGTAAGCCTCAGTCACGGGCTTTGCAAAGACAGAAGGCTGCAGTATCCTGGCCCTCAGCTCTGAATTATTTGTCGCTGTGTTGAATCAGAGCCAGTTGTTTTGCACGTTAGAGGGTGTTGTACATTAACTACATTAACAAAACAAAAAAACATTCTACAATACAAAAATTAGCACGGAGCATTGAACTTCTTTTTGCTCAAAACAGATATTTTCCTTTAATGAAAGCAAAAAACGGAGAGCAGGCCCGATTTGGCCCACTTAGGTTGCTCATTTTCTCAATTTGCTACAAAATGGTGGGGCTCTCTCCATCTGCTTGTTTACAGTAAATGTAAGTTGTGTAGCCACTTAACTGACAAGTCCTCCTCTCCCCTCACTCAGAGGACCAGTTGAAAGGCAAAACAGCCAAATGTTTGCGTTATAGGAGCAATCCAAGTGTTTCTTTTATTTATTTTTTTAACATAGGTTTGAACCAAGGGGTCTCCGACGGTGAACCCCATTAATTTCACTGGATGATGTCACGGTTTCCTATTGGCCCGCAGGGCCTGGGAGCTTTGAAAATCAGCCATATATTGAACCCGAGAGTGGTTACCAGCACCCCCTATAGAGGCAAGTACCTCCATGAGCAGGTGGCCTCAGGAACAAAAAAAAAAAAAGAATTGGGTTCAGCTCCAGAGTACCCATGCTTCAATTGAATGGTCTCTAAGTGCGGTTCCAGGTGTACAGGAAAACAAATACATTTAGTTTTCAAATGAAGCGCTAAAAACACAGATACGCACAATCGCAGCAAAAATTATTACATAGGTAAAGATGAAAAAATACGTCAGCACGGCTTGTGCATATATATTATATATCTAGATCTATATCTCTCTTCACTGTTACCAAAACCTGAGAATGTCGTAGTCTTGCTTAATGTGTGAACTGTAGTTTGCCACCACAAGAGTCTTAATAATAATAAAAAAAAAAAAGGATTATAGCTCAGGGTGATGGTATGCTACTTTAAATATAATGCTTTTCTATTATGAGGTTTCTTGCGTATTGTATATTGTTACATGGATCACCTCGGCTATTATTCCTTTTTCTATTTATTGGCGTGCATTCAACTTTTCTTTACAAATGAAAAGGGATTGCGCATATTGAATATCTGTCGGCATCTAGGAGACATTTATTTGAAGTTAATGTTTGTAAAGATGCCCAGGATAAGTAGACAGGAGTTACACCAGCAAAAACATTCAGAGCAGTGGAGAACATAACAAAATGCCCCTTAAACGGTGGGCTCTTCCAGCCTTCATGGATGCCTTAACTCCATAGTAATATTTGCTACTGTATATACACAAAATGTAATTTTTCTGGAGTAAAATGTTCTTAAACATCATTCTAAATATATATAATATTTTTTTTTAAGACAACATTTTCGCGGTCAGCTTTTTAAGGTTTAAGTCAGGGGTTCAAAACTCCAGTCCTCATGCCCCTCCCCCCAACAGGTCAGGTTTTTAGGATATCCCTGCTTCAGCGCAGGTGCACCCGTGCTGTAGTAGGGATATCCTGAAAACCTGACTTGTTGGGGATGGGGGGACGGCGGCTTGAGGACTGGAGTTGAGAAGCCTTGGTTTAAATGCTTCTCTAAGCCACTTGTCACTGCTTGAAGAATCTTCTCAGCCCAATATTGAAGGTATTACGGGTCTTCAAAATACCTGGGTACCGCCTCATAAAAATGGCTGTTGAGATTTTCTAAACGTTGCTTTACAACAGTTTGTGCTGCAGAAAGATTACCAACCCCAGAAACATGAGCCAACATAAAATACATCTTGAAAAAAAATAAAATCTATTATTAAACTAGACTCATTGTTACATTAGAACAATTTTTTTTTTTTTTTAGTGTTTACAGATCCTAATCCGGAGTGAAAGTTGACACCTGTACCTTACAAAAACCTGATATGGAAGAGCCCAGAGTGCACATCATACATAGCCTGAAAGCATCAGCCCCCTAAGCATGTTAAATTAAGGCTAAAGCCATACAGCCTTCGCCCACGCGGAGGCTGTGACGTCACCCGCGTGAAGCGGGTGCGTTTTGTATCCATGTTGGACGTGCCGTGAGAGGCGTGCCTAGGGGAGTCATGGAGCTGGTTCGCTCTCATTGGGTGAACCCGCTCACATGATCTGCATGTTGCACCAAGAAATCAGTTTCAACTGATATCTTGCGCAACGCGCGCCCACTCCTGCTTGCGCCCACGCGGTCTATGGGCACGATTAATGCCTTTAGGCAATGTTATCACGCCCCACGCGGATGCCTCCGCGCGGTCTGCGGCAGTATGGACCTGCCCTAAGGATCCATTCATGTAGATATTGGTCTGCATACAAAAAAAAGACAGCTACATTTGTTGTAATATTACATATCACTTGGATAGCTATAACGATGAGGAAATCAACCGCACAAATCCTTCAAATCTGTGCAATTAAATTCAACTGAGAAACACGAAGGTGCAAAATGATGCATTCCATGAATACACAAGATTATTCCTGTAACTGTCAAAAGAAGTGTTTTAAAGCGGATACAAATTTAGAATGATTTATAGCACCAAGCTCCTGCAGCATTTAACTGCTGATCCTGTGCATGTTTATTTTATGAATATATTTTAACTAGAGATGGATACAAGTCATTTTCAAATATGTTTTGGAAGACAAAGTGATTCACCCAAGTACACACGGATTACAAGCTCAGACAGACAAAATTAAACCATAAGATTATGCATTGAAATATAAAATATCCTAACCCAGTGATTCTCAACTTAAAATGTAGGTTTTTTTAAATACGGCACCCCTGGGGGATTTTTAAGATCTATGGGGCACCCCTGCTTATCAGACCATACTCAATCCTTCTCTCCCCCCTTACCACACTCACCCGCACAAACCCTCTTCTCACATGGCACACTAAACCGTTCTCGATCACACACTCCACATTCATGGCAGGGAGGCTGTGATTCTCTCTCACTAAGAGGAGCGAGTAGAGGCGGATCACAGCCTCAGTCTCCAGACAACGCGGAACACACCAGCTGAGTAGCCGGCAGTGTGTTTCCCCTGGTTGAGAAACACTGCCCTAACCACTCATTTACAAACACACTAATCAAGCAAATGTGATGTAGAGTTGGTTTTAAGATATACATGGACACACACTTTTTGTTATTAGAAGAAACAAAACAATATTTTAAGGGAACCTTGCACTGTGCCTTAAGAAGAAAGTTTTCAACCAGTGTATTCTGCCTGTGCTCACTTATAGATGTGAAACTTGGACCCTAAAATGCAAAGATAATTCAGAAGCTTCAGACAATGACAGAGGAGAGATGTATACTGGGTATTATCCAAAAAGACAGGAAAAATAATGAATTTGAAACCAAACAAAAAAAAACTATGTCTGTGACATCACAAGGGTAAAGAAATTAAAATGGCAGTGGGCCAGACATACAGGACACCCAACCTCCTACCTAATTTAAGCTCACCCCCTCCCACATTTAAATGGTTAAAAGCGCACTCCATAGCATCTCCCACTCTCAGGGGAATTTGCTTGCTTGCAGTTTGATTGTGACAAATCTAATACAGAGTGCTTTTCCTGGTAATGTACAGGTTAATAAAAGCTTCAGTTAGACTTAGAACTATGCAACTAATTTTGACAGATTTATTATAAATCATTCTTCCTGGTAATGCACAGGTTATTAAGAATTTTTATTAGTGTTAGGGACCCTTGAGATGTGGTCTGCCGTGTAGTGGCTCAGGGGCTTACAACAATTTGGCCAAAATGTTAAACTAAAAGACCATTTTATTTAATAGATATCTATACAGGCATACCCCGCATTAACGTACGCAATGAGACCGGAGCATGTATGTAAAGCGAAAATGTACTTAAAGTGAAGCACTACCTTTTCCCACTTATCGATGCATGTACTGTACTGAAATCGTCATATACGTGCATAACTGATGTAAATAACGCATTTGTAACAGGCTCTATAGTCTTCCCGCTTGCGCACAGCTTCGGTACAGGTAGGGAGCCGGTATTGCTGTTCAGGACATGCTGACAGGCGCATGCGCGAGCTGCCATTTGCCTATTGGGCAATATGTCCTTTCTCGCGAGTGTACTTAAAGAGAGTGTCCTTAAAGCGAGGTATGCCTGTACATATATATTTAGGCACTGTGCCGTGTATGAGTTTCACTGGATGTGCACTGAGCTCTGTCTGTGTTTTATGTTTTGTCTCTGGTTTTAAATATATAGTGAGCAAGACATATCATAAGATGAAATGACCATCGTTGGACAAAGATTGTGTTCGACTAAATTCCAAGAGCGATTAAAAGACCACGACGACCAAAAGTAAGATGGGAGGGTGAAATCGGAAGGAAGAAAAAAAAAAAAAAGTGTTGGGAGCAACGTGGAGGAGAGGCTGCAACCTTAGTACGTGAAAGATCTTTGGGGAGGCTTCATCCAGCAGGGGATCTACAAGGGCTGACGATAATATATAGATAGATACATACACAGAAATTCTAGGAAAAAGTGGGGCATTTGTCTAGTTCAGTTTAATACATTACACCAGTATGTACCCTAATTAGCCTCATATCGTTGAGTTAGGAGTTATGTAATTGGGCCTATATTTGAAAAATGAATCATATCAATTCAGGTAAAAAAAAAAAAAGTTACAGAAATTAGTGAATGCTTTCAATTAACGGCAACCCCATATATTTTGCAAAATTAGCATATATAATAATAATAATAAGTTCTTGTATAGCGCTGCTAGTTTTACGTAGCGCTTTACAGAGACATTTTGCAGGCACAGGTCCCTGCCCCGTGGAGCTTACAATCTATGTTTTTGGTGCCTGAGGCCCAGGGAGATAAAGTGACTTGCCCAAGGTCACAAGGAATTGAACCAGACACCCCTGCTGCAAACTCTCAGTGCCAGTCAGTGTCGTTTACTCACTGAGCCACTCCCTCTCCCCTATATACAAGTATGGCCCAGAAATTTAACATGAAAATAAACTGAATAACCCTTTTGCTGCTAGAGGGGAAGGAAATGGCTTAAAGCAAATGTAGCATATATTCATATAATGTCTAGCCAGGTAATGCTCTGCTCTTATGGCATCATTAAATACCATGGAAATTGCAGAATTTTAAGAATGTTATTAGTATTGTTGTGTTATTTTCCAGGAACAAATACATTTAAAAGCACAGTTGCGGCTGAAAGGCATGTAAGTAAAAAACACGCAAGAACAAGTATTTAGATATAGGGGAGAGCTGGATATAAACAATAAATAGAATAATAAATCATTGGACACTTTTTTTTATATCTACCAGAGATCAAACTTGCTCACGTTGCCTCTAATCAAATTAGTGTTCGTTCAAGACCAGTGTTATGATGGTTGAAAGACACCTTACTCACTTACTAGATCAAAATAATCAGCTTGCCCCACACTAATCATTTGATTAAGCATTCTTAACATTTATTCTACAACAGCTCAAAGTCTTCTGCCACACCTCCAAATTCACTGCCTGTTTAAAGAGATGCGATTTAAAATGAAGCCAAAATCTCCATCAAACTGAAAGACAATCAGATAGATATATAGATATATAGATATGTGCATAATGGCAAATACTTATAAAAGCGACAACTTACCACTCCCCACAATGCACTGCCTTTAACACACCCACAGCCGCTGTGGTCTGTCGCTCAAAGCCTTGTCCTATGTGATCTGCATGTGCTCTTGTACGATCTTCGAAGAGCATTTCACGAGGCTCGCTGGCTCGAGGTAGGTACTGCAGGTTTTTAATTTCATTGGTAGTTCTAGGAGAAAGAGAAGGGAACAGTGAGTGTGACCAAGCAAATAGTATGGGATACAGATTAAAAATTATTTTGTGCCCTGGGAGGTACATTACGCACAAAGGCACAACTTTCTGGGTTTACCGGTCTTCCCATGTTCTTTAACTCACAGACTGGTCATGATGTGAAGCCTTAAATCTACTTAAACTAGTGTGTCGGTGTATGAACCCACGAGCCCTTGTCTGTATCCCAGATAGTATGTTTAACTGTGACACACCAAACTTTGGCTCCTAACAATTTTACATTTTTGTCCCTGTACAAAATGTCTAATCATTTACAAAGATATTTTTAATCGTCAGCTTTCTAAACTCTTTTATACAGTACGTTAAACATGACCACGGCAACTAAGATTCCAAAATATTTTCTAGGCTGGGCCTTTAATTTCACAGCAAGCCTGTCAAAAAACAACGACGACAAAACAAGCTCAGGGAAATAGTTTATTTTTCTATTGCTTTCTGCCATGCAGCAATATGAGGGGTCAGATAAAAATCAGGACATTCTAATATGGTTAATTCTTTCAATACATGAAAGTTATAGCGCGCTTATTAGAACCCGGTCATGCAGCTAGTATATAACAACAGCCTGAACAAAATCCACCGTCTGTCTACTGTAACATTGAAACTAAGCTCCATTTGTATTTCTAAAAGATACTCTGCCAATTATGCCTTTGGGAGAAAGGTTTGCAGAGAATCCGCACATAATAAAATTCACTGTCCTCCACCGTCCATTTGATATTTCACTTAATAAAACGAGTAGGCCTACTCCCAAAAATGAAACTCAATCCTGCCGTAGAAGTGTGTGTTGTGGTAACGGCAGCTGACTCCTGGAGAGGCAATTAGAAAAACAAGTTGTCTGCTCCAGTAGTTCCAGCTCTTGACCCTCAGTGCCTACTCAGAAATCCCACCATTAACCTTGAAATACTGTATAGAGGAACACAATATTTTCTCATAACTGGTTTAATGGACAAGAGGAGCATCACACAATGTCAATGCAAGGCCATGAAAAGGGGTATGAGTCAAGGAATAGCCAAATTATGATTCCATTGAAAAGTTGCTTTGGGGAGAAAGTGTAGAGAGATGCAGAATATCATAATATACAGAAGTATGCTCATTGTCACAGGGGCAACACACTAACTTTTTGCATTATGACTTCAGCTAATGGATAAGCAAGATCAGCAGCAAAATTAAAATGTATTATGCAATATCTTCCTCATACAGCATGTGACTCAAAGATTATGGTTTCAAACTGGAACAGATATGTAAAGAGCATTCTCGCCACCAACTACAACTCAGTGGAGGGGGAAGAAGACGACACGGCTTCAGAGCACATGCAAAGAGGACCTGGCTACATAATATACATGTGCTCGTATGTCATAGTGCAGGGGTGCTCAACGCCAGTCCTCAAGACTACCCCCCAAACAGGTCAGATTTTAAGAATATCCCAGCTTCAGCAGATGGATGTATGTATAGCTTTATATATACATCGCCATCTATGTACATCGATCTTCACAGCAGTAATACATGTGACATAATATAACAGTGGGAATATGCGCTTCAGACATGAAAGCAACTATAGGAAAAGGAGTCCCTGTCCCAAAGAGCTTACAATCTAAGTAGTAATTAGGGAGAACTTACAGAGACAGTAGGAGGGTGTTATGCTAAGTGCGCCTGCAAGAGGTCAAGGTCAGTGCACCAGAGATGTATAGCATCATGAAGCAAAGCTACCTTTTTGCTTCATTAAAGAGGTGTGTTTTAAGAAAGGCCCTAAAGTTGGAGAGAGGGGATGCCAGTCAGACGTTGAGGGGAAGGATATTCCAGGTGTTTGGGGCGGGGAGTGAGAGGTTTTAGGCGGGAGAGGCCTTTAGCTACAAAAAGGGGTAGCCCAAAGACATTCTTGAGCAGAACGCACGAGTTTGGCAGGTGTATAGCGAGAAATTAGTGCTGATATGTAAGGAGAGGCATAAAAAAAGTGTATAGCCTTAGACATAAGGAAGAGCATTTTGTAAGTGATACAGAGTTTAATTGGAAGCCGGGAGAGGGATTTCACTAGCAGAGAAGCCGAGACAGATTTAGGAGAGAGTAACGTGATTCTAGCAGCAACGTTTAGGATAGATTGTAGGGGAGACAGGTGAGAAGCAGGAAGGCCGGTCAGTAGAATGTTACAATAGTCGAGACGGGAGAAAATGAGGACCTGCATTAGGCCTGGGACCCGCTGCGCCCAGCGGCGCGGGCGGCTGCACGAGCTTTCCCCACCAGCAGGGGAATCCTCCCGAGCCGGTCCCGGTCCCCCCTGGCTGCACAGCTCACTACACGCTGTGACGCGTCAGCCGCTACGGGATACAAGAGAATTGTAATCCCTAGTGTCGACGTGTCACGTGGTGTGGCTGTGAGCCAATGAGGAGGGGAGGCTTCGGGAGGAGGGGAGGCTTCGGGGAGCGGGGAGGAGAGTGTGGAGGGAAAGCAGCGCGAGTGCCTGTCTGTGTGTGTGTGTGTGTGTGTGTATGCCTGCGTGTGTGTATGCCTGCGTGTGTGTGTGTGTGCATGAGCATGAGTGTCAGCGTGTGAGTTAGTCTCCTGCTGCAGCCGGATACATTGTCCCTCTCCCAGTGCTGTCTGTACAAGCCCAGCCGATCACACACCTAGGGCAGCCCGCAGCAGCTCCCTGCTGCAGCCCGAGCCCGTGGAGGGGAGGGGGGGGTAGCGGGTCCCTCCGCTTAAACCACGCCCCCCTCCCTCCCACTCCAGCCCCCGCTCCCTACAGACCGCATATCGCGGTCTGTGTCTGTCAGCGCCCCGCCTGTCTGCAGTGCTGGCGCGCTGACGGAGGGAGCGGGGCCTTAGCCTTAGAGTTTTAGCAGTAGAGGGAAAGAGGAACGGGCGTATCTTTGCAATGTTACACAAGTAAAAATGACGGGTTTTAGCCACATTGTTAATGTGAGAGGAGAATGTGAGCGAGGAGTCAAATGTGACATCTAGGCAGCGTGCTTCTGATACTTGGTGTAGGATAGTACTACCAACAGTAATGTAGATGGGGCAGTAGGCCCAGGCCTGGGAGGAAATATGATGAGCTCTGTCATGGACATGTTAAGTTTGAGTCAGAAGAGGGCCATCCAGGATGATATAGCAGATAGACATTTTAGAGACTTTGGTCTGTACAGCAGATGTAAGGTCAGGGGTTGAAAAGTAAATGTGTCTCCTCAGCATAGAGGTTATATTTAAACCTAGAGATGTGATAAGATCACCTAGAGAGAGTGTGTACAGAGAAAAGAGAAGAGATCACAGGACAGATCCCTGGGGTACCCCCATAGAGAGTTCAGAGGAGGAGAAGGTGTTTGCAAAACGAGACACAAAGTACGATGGGAGAGTTAAGAGAAAATCCAGGATAGAGCTATGTTACGGAAACCAAGAGTATGGAGAATGTGAAGATGGAGAAATATAGAACATTAGCGCTATACCCCAAAAAATGAGTGCATACAATATATAAAATATATGTTACAAATAACGTAATAACATACAATCAAATATAATAAATCATATGTGCAAATAAGTGCTGAGTGACCACCTAATCCTCAAAGTCCTGCAGTATGTATGTCTTTATTTATATAGCGCCATTAGTGTACATAGCGCTTCACAGTAGTAATACACGTGACAATAATATAAATAACAAATAATACAAATAACAGGTCATGGGAATAAGTGCTTCAGACATAAAAGTAACATTTCGGAAGAGCAGTCCCTGCTCCGAAGAGCTCACAATCTAATTGGTTAGTAGGAAGAACGTACAGAGAGGGAATTCTGGTAAGTGCGTCTGCAGGGGGCCAAGCTTTATATATCAGGTGTATAGTATTTGCCACTGTGCTACTCATATGCTTCTTTAAGCAAGTGTGTCTTAAAGGTGGATAGAGAGGGTGCTGGTCGGGTATTGAGGGGAAGGGCATTCCAGAGGTGTGGGGCATTCAGTGAGAAAGGTTTAAGGTGGGAGAGGGCTTTAGCTACAAAGGGGGTAAAGAGAAGACATCCTTGAGCAGAACGCAAGAGTCGGGATGGTGCATAGCGAGAAATTAGAGCTGAGATGTAAGGAGGGGCAGAAGAGTGTAAAGCTTTAAAAATGAGGAGGAGAATTAAGTGCGAGATGTGGGATTTGATAGGAAGGCAGGAGAGTGATTTCAGTAGGGGAGACGCGGAGACAGATTTAGGAAAGAGTAAAGTGATTCTGGCAGCAGCATTTAGGATAGATTGTAGGGGAGACAAGCGAGAGGTCCTTGTGGAAAAATAGTCCACCTTGGTGCTGGTCTACACTCGTGCAAAATATAGAAGAAAAATATAAAAAACACAATGTATAATAACAGTGCAAAAAGTACAATATCACCTCTGTGGAAAGGTAATCAAAACCAAATGGGAATCCCCAATGTTGAATCCCCGATAGATAAGATGTTCAATGGAAAATGAACCACTAAATAATAGGTGCTCGTGGGGAAACGGTGTATAAGTGGGTGACAGGTGAAAATGTCACCCCTTCACAATACACCCCGTGTATATACACTCCTTGATAAAGTGCTATACGCACGAAACATGTAGGAGGTTTACACTTCCGTTTTTTATGGACGAATAAAAGATTTATTTTTTACCTACTTATTGACCCACTCTCTTTGGCGGTGCGTTACATCTTTTTGGATTTGGATCCAGACTTTCTATGAGTGACAGCACGCCTCAGGACAGGCACAGAAGGGGGGGGCACTCCAGAGATGTGAGTAGCAATCTTCATTCAACATTGTATCATCTGTGTGGTTTAATAGAGATCCAGGGACCATCCCAATGGGGTGTGGAGTAGCGGGAAATCTCCCCTTGCTCTGCCCCTTCAGGGATTATTGGTTCCTTTGAGGATTCCATATCACTTGCGTATTATGCAAAACCCCTTGAAACAGTGCTGTGGTTTTATATGGACAATCATTATCAGTGATATTATGTGGATCTGGCACTAGAGCGCTTATACCACTAACATTTTCATATAAGGATTGTAAAATATGTGCGAGTGGGGATTAAAGTAGGAGCAAGAGGTTTGAGGCAATGCGAGGGAATGGGGTCAAGAGGGCAGGTGGTAGTGGGAGAAGAGGAGATCAGCAGCGACACGTTCTCCGCTGACAGAGGAAAAGGAGTAGATGAAGACAGGAGGAGAGTTACGAAAAGGTGTAGAATGTGAGGCTCTGATGGCTCAATCGAAGCCGAGATATCCTTAAAACCTGACCCATTGGGGGTCTTGAGGACTGGAGTTGAACACCCCTGATGCATTGCTTTGGAACAAGGCTGAAGGCTACTATGGGGTTTCAGCGATTTGCATGAAAACAAGCGAGGAACCCTCACAAATGTTATTTACATGTAAACCTACACAGTAGCATAGGGAAAAATCTTCCTACGTTTACCCAAATGGAGCATGCTGCAGTGTATACTAAATATTACTGTATACTTGTAATCTCCTTAACGAAAGACTGGAACCTTTTTGTGAAACCTCCCCACACACAATTCCTTGCCAGGATCATTGTGTGTGGATATCCTGCCTCTGCAATCATAAATCTAATAGATAGCCCTGAATGTCTAGCACAGTACATAAGGTTATAAATGCACAATAATTGCCTGCTCCAAAGAGTTTACAATCTAATATTTTGTAGTGTGAGGCACAAGGAGAAAAATCGATTTGCGTAAGGTAACAAGCATCCGACACTGGCGATTCTAAATTATCATATTCCAAAAGATAATTTCTTGTAATTACAACTTTTGGGAATAGAAAGCACTAATCGGCACGGGAGTTTACCAATACCCCCTTTAATTATTGCAATTCCAGCTACATGTGGTAACAATTCCCCATCAATACATTTCTGAGCATTTCTTTTGAACAAAGTAATGAACTATTGCAATAAACTGGCAAGTCATCTAAAAGTACAATTCTATTTTGCGTAATATTTCCCTCTAACTTTTGAAAAGAAATGCACACAAAATGCAAAACAAAAGCAGAATGTATAAAATTCTGGAAAACAAACAAACACTTACAAGGAAGCTAAATTATGCTTTGAACGCATGTCAACCAAAAAGTATTTGTGACACTTCATTCTGCATACAGGACTGGACCTTCAGTAAGGAAAATGTACAGAACTAGCTGTCGGGGGCGTCAGATTCCATATCAAGTCAGTTTGCCTGTAAGGCCCTCGTGCTGCTTAAACCACAATGCCAGAGTCAGCTGATGCTACTAGGTATCTCAAATCACAGAAACTTCTCTAGGCAGCTGGCCAGGACAAAACAAGAGCTTCTGACATCAAGTCTGAGCCAGCCTCTGCTAATGCAGAAATCCTGGATTATGTTTTGGGGGATTATTGACCCTCCTCCTGGTTTACAATATTCTTCAAAAATCCAGTACTTCCAATCTACACCAATATAAAAAAAATAAGCAGTAATTAAAAAATAAAAAATTAATTTTTTTTTATATATATGTATATTTTTTTTTTTTTAAAGACTTTTACAACATTTACGTATAAAGGAGAAAGGGGGAAATAGAGGGGGTGCACAGAAAGTAGTTGTAAATTGTACATCACAGTCCATTCAATATATAAAGCACAAATAGGAAAGAGAGTCTCTTAATGCGCACAAATGGTCAACTAAAAATATAACTGGACACAGCCAGTTAAGCCACCATTGGTCAAGTAGGTGTATCCTTGCTACAGAGTTTACTCCAAGATGTAGCTTTATTTCTCCCCATGATGACCAGATTGCACAGAATTTGTCAAGATCAATAATATTTTTGAACAAGAAAGAGAGCATAGCATCAAAATATAGCCAACAATGCCCTTTGGGTTAAAGCTCACCTTAGTTGATCTACTGCTTAGAATGGGTATGAAGTTACAAAACAAGACTGTCATACATTTTTTTTTATAAGTACTAATGAAACAAGCAGGAGACATTCCTAATGTTAAAAAGGCGCTGGATCTGCCTCAGTGTCTACCTGGATGTTATGAAAAGCTTTTTATATTTGGGCCAAAAGACGTAACTAAATAACGGTCATCAATATTTATGCAATATGCTCCTTCGCTATTACTGCCACTGCATGAAGGAACACGGGTACACTAATCAGTTTGTGGCTTGACATAGGGTCTGAACTTACCTTTTCCTTTTAAAAGGCGACTTTGGCATGTCAGCCACAGGGATCATCTGCTCCCCTGGGCGAACCCACATGATGGGGCCGTCATCACTGTCTTTGCGGCTCTTCAGCTGCAGGCTCGAGAGCGTCCCCCAGGGCAACGTGCTCTATTGAAAC
Organism: Ascaphus truei; assembly: GCF_040206685.1. Taxonomy (NCBI): domain Eukaryota; kingdom Metazoa; phylum Chordata; class Amphibia; order Anura; family Ascaphidae; genus Ascaphus; species Ascaphus truei. The sequence goes on from NC_134487.1 coordinate 36,357,139, forward strand.
AGTTGGGAGAAGTCATTTAACCAAAGATACATTGTTAACCCTTTCGCTGCTAAAGAACATTCAATCAAAATGTTGGTCTATACTATATGCAACATAAAAAGAACACACCTCCCGTCGGAGGCAAAAACGATGCACAGCCGGGAGAAAGAGCTGCAAGCAGGCAATGGTGGTGAAAAAAGCGTTTAATCCAACATCATGGTAAAAGTCTGGCGGATCCTCTGACGCGTTTCAGCCCGTGGGCCTTTGTCAAAGGGCTGAAACGCGTCAGAGGATCCGCCAGACTTTTACCATGATGTTGGATTAAACGCTTTTTCACCACCATTGCCTGCTTGCAGTTCTTTCTCCCGGCTGTGCATCGTTTTTGCCTCTGACGGGAGGTGTGTTCTTTTACCTGCTATCCGGTTTCAGTGGCACGCCAGATAGCTGTCATACCGGCCACTCAGCAACTGCGGGGGATGTACCCTACATCAGAGAGAAGTTTCCTGGCGGTTCGCAGATTGCCTGTGTTGCTGTTTACTTTCACTACCAGCCTGTGATTGCTCCTATAACCGTGAGTCTCCGTTTTCAATGCTACTGGTGCTCTAAGGAGAGCTAATTGTTTATAAGGAGAAGTACATACCCACTGGTTTATTTGGGAGTTTGGCCAGGACTGTGTTTATTTATTTATTATCGGAATGCAGCTATCTCACTGACTCTTTGAAGCGCCTGGTTAGTTAACCTCTGGTTACCTGGTATGCAACTATATGCAACATACATTTGTCTACGTACCATATACATGCAAGAGAAAAGCAGATATAACAAATCAACAATAGAATACAAAAGACAAAAGTCAGGAGAACTTCACAGCGAGGGCGAGGTCAGGAACGTACGGGTAAGAAAGGCACAGAGCAGAGGTCTATGTAGTTGAGGCATTGAACCTAAACGGGATTGCAAGTACTGTACACCACAATTTTTTTCTTGCTCAGAATTGAGTGCTTTCACTTTAGTGAAACGCAAACATGTTGTTGCTATGTGAGAGTGCAAATTTAAACTACAGATTGTGAGTGAGAACATGGAGCATGCTCATCTTTCGACTCTCCAATTGCATAAAGTAATGGTTACTTTGGTTGTTTGATTGATTGTGGTGTTGAATCAATTTTTAAAGACTACACAATAAGGACAAATATGAAATGCTAAAGTTATGGTTACACCAGAATACCAATGCTAAATGTATATGCAACGAGGGAAGGGTTTCTTCTCTTACCTTTAAGAAATGTGACTCTTCTAGCATGTCCAGGAATTCTGGGAAGTAATCCCCAACTTCCTCGTCCACTGCTCCCACCAGGCTGATCTGCCGCATTGCCCCAGCTCTGTATGTACCGTGGGAATAGGTTCTCTTTACCTGGGGGAAAGATGCAGTATACAAAACAATTAGACTTTAAAACATAGGAGATTTATTTTAGAAAACAGCGCAGTATTTAGTGTTATCATGCATAAAAATATACAGACCTCCAATGACCAACACAAACCTCACCCCAATGGCCCATGCAACCCCTTCCCTATAATTCTTACCTACTCACAATGACAGACAGTCTCTATTTAGGGCGAAGGGAGACGCGTACGGGTATAAAGCTAAAAGACCTTCAGCTGCTCAAGTGATTAAGAATTATCAGCAATTCATTGAAAAACATAAGTAATCTTAGCTGTGGCCATCAAATGTTGACTGTTCTTGTTTCAATAAGTTGCTGATCTTATTCTTAACCAAATAGAGTGCCTAAAAATCTTCTATTGATTACTACTTTGGCAACAAAACTATTACATCTGTGGTAGCGGATAACTGATAACATCTGACTTATTATTGCAGTAATTTCTTCATGGTGAGCACAACCTATTCCACATCAGCGATTGTAGGGAGACCTCTAGCTTTTCACAATGCTATACAAGGCATTGTGGGGCACCACTTCAGAATGTGGCAACTGACCAGTTTGCTGCCAATGCAGTCTTTCAACGCAAGCATTTAAGCAACTTTCCCCACGGGGACCACATCCCAAGGCACAGATTCCAGGTGCCATAGCAACCTATCTCCTGGGATTTCTTAAGCACTGCTCATAGGGCACCTTCAAGGTGATATATCCATATGAGCAAACAACCATCCTCATTTGCAGGATTATATAATAACTGGTGAATTTCACACACTGAGCACAGAAGGGTTCAAGATGAACCTATAATCCTGTCCTATTTGAGATTATTAAATGTAAAAAAAAAAAAAATCATATCAATTATGTTCTTGGATTCTATGATAAAATGTTCCGCAATGGTCAGCCGGTTTCCCACACACAAAGAAAAGGACCCGTTATAGAACCAGCTTCAGACATGCATGTAAGGAGCTTATGATTTAGGTTTGTATAGTTGACAACATGGGGTTAATGTCTCGCGTCAGAAGCCATGTTATAACCCCTTTGTAGCCAGAGGTGCCTGCAAGCCATTGCAGGAATGGGGTTGAAACAGGAATGTGAAAATAATATGCTTTGAACTAAAATAAAGCCCCTGAAACACACAGAAGGCTCAGTCTGTTCATACAGATCAAGGATTACATGTTGTGAATTTGAAAATAATCCAGGATATTGCATCATTAGCCTAAACATAGAAACATACTGAAAAACACAGCTGCCTACAAATTGATAAAAGGAATTATTCAGACAATAGCAAAGAGCCCGGTATTGTTATTGCCAACCATGACAGACCATGTTACAGATGACTGTGCAGAGACAGCCCTCTTTCCACCCTATTTAGTGCAAGTTTCAAGCAACACTGATCAGATAATTTAAAGGCAGACATTAATAACCACATCAAAATGGCCAATTTATGATGTCTGAACTTTTGTTTAACCTTGGCCAAACCCTTCGATCTTTCACTGATCATTTGTAATGTCTAAATATTCAATGATTTGTGGCTACCAAATTCCCTTATACTCTCCCTTTACAAAGGCTCGGGTGAACCGAAAATATAAATACCCAGGAACCAGCTTGAATTTTCAGGAGCCAGCCATTTTGTTAGGTGTGCGAGGAGGGGGGAGGAGGGGTGGGGTTATCATTCTGGCTACCCCATCTCCACCCATCGCTCTGCGTCACTGTGTGTGTCAAGACATCCTGCTCACTCCACTGAAACAGGCCTCACCAAAATAACTAATGACCTCCATGCTGCAAAAGACAAAGGTCATTACCCTTTACTCGACCGCTCTGCAGCCTCATACTGCGGACCACCCTCTTGTTCACATTCCCATACTCTTGGTTTCCGTAACAGAGCTCTCTCTCTGTGGGGGTTTCCCAAGGCTGTCCTGTGACCTGCTCTCTTTTCACACTCTTGGTGACTTTATCACATCTCTAAAGTTCAAATATCAACTCTATGCTGATGACACAAATGTACCTTTCAACCCCTGACCTTACACTTGCTGTACAGACCAGTCTATAAATGTCTCTCTGCTATATCGTCCGGGATGGCCCTCTGACGACTAACTTTTAACATGTCCAAGACGGAGCTTCTCATAATTCCTCCCAAGCCTGGCCCCACTGCCCCCTTCTACATTAAATATTGTTAGTACCATCATACAATCAAGCTTCCTAGGAGTCACATTTTACACCTCCTGTACATTCACATTGTAGCTGAAACCAGTGGTTTTTGCCTCCATAAAACATTGCAAAGAAACGCTCTTTCCTTCTAATACACCAAACCAGGCCCTCATTCTCTCCCATCTTGACTATTATAACCTAAAACTGTTCGGTCTTCCAGCCTCTCACCTGTCTACCATACAATCTATACTAAAAAACAAACACTGCTGGTAGAATCACTTTACTCTATCCTAAAGCTGTCTCAGCGTCCCTCCTGCTGAAATCCCTCCAGGTTTCCTACTAAACTCTGTATCACTTACAAAATTCTCTTATCTTTTAAGACTAAACACTCCTCTGCCTCTCCTTAAATCTCAGCCCTAATTTCTAGCAAAAAAACCTGCCCGACTCTTGTGTTCTGCTCAAGGAGGTCTTCTGTCTATGCCTTTTGTATCTAAACGTGGATGGACAGTGGGGAGCGCAAAATCACATGGAAAATAAGTTAAAAAGAACAAAAAAAAATTTATATACAGGCATACCCCGCATTAACGTACGCAATGGGACCGGAGCATGTATGTAAAGTGAAAATGTACTTAAAGTGAAGCACTCCCTTTTTCCCACTTTTGATGCACGTACTGTACTGCAATTGTCATATACGTGCATAACTGATGTAAATAACGCATTTGTAACAGGTGCTATAGTCTCCCCGCTTGTGCACAGCTGCGGTACAGGTAGGGAGCCAGTATTGCTGTTCAGAACGTGCTGACAGGCGCATGCGCGAGCTGCCTTTTGCCTATTGAGCGAAATGTACTTAAAGTGAGTGTCCTTAAAGCGGGGTATGCCTGTAGTGTATTATAGGCTAAAGCAGTAAAATTCAAGGCATTATTTAAAACCCTGCTCCCTGATTGGATAATGCCCGGAATTTTAACAAATCAGTAATGCCCGGAATTTCAGCAGCTTGCAAAATGCAGTTTTCAATCTGTTTATTTCCAGCCAATCAGCTTTCAAAACAGCTGAGACAGGGCAGGGGATTGGTTTGAATTAAGTAAAAGCTCTGAGACATGGCAGGGGATTGGTCAAAAAGTATCAGCTACTGTTTGACTCCTCCCCCTCCCGAGCTGACAGATTTTCTGAGCAGATTCAGTTGAATTGGGGGGGGGGGGGAGAGACTGCAAATAAGTGTGTTGTGTATAGAGGTGCAGTGTTGTGTGTGTGTGTGGGGGGGGGTGTAGAGGTGCTGTGTTGTGTGTAAAGCTGGGGGGGAGAGTGCAAAGTTTAGGAAGTTGCTGCATTTTTTATTGTGGCTGCAGTGTGTGTGTGTGTGTGTGTGTGTGTGTGTGTGTGTTGTGCTGTTGTATGTGTAGCAGCAGTTTGTGTGAGTGTAGAGCTGATGTGTGTGTGAGTATAGAGCACCAGAGTGTGTGTGTGTGTGTGTGTGTGTGTGTGTGTGTGTGTGTGTGTCAGTAGCAGTGTTTATGGGTGTAGCATGTGTGCGTAGCAGCAGAGTTTGTGTGTGTGTGTGTGTGTGTAGAGCTGCTGCTGTGTGTGTAGAGGTGCTGTGTAGTGAGTGTAGAGGAGGTGCTGTGTTGTGTGTCTAGAGCTCCAGTGTGTGTGTGTGTGTAGAGGCACTGTGTTGTGTGTGGTGTGCTGTTTTGTGTGTGAGCTTCTGTGTGTGTGTGTGTGTGTGTGTGAGCTTCTGTGTGTGTGTGTGTGTGCTTCTGTGTGTGTGTGTGTGTGTGTGTGTGTGTGTGTGTGCTTCTGAGTGTGTGTGTGTGTGTGTGTGTGTGTGAGCTTCTGAGTGTGTGTGTGTGTGTGTGTGTGAGCTTCTGAGTGTGTGTGTGTGTGTGAGCTTCTGAGTGTGTGTGTGTGTGTGTGAGCTTCTGAGTGTGTGTGTGTGTGTGTGTGTGTGTGTGTGTGTGTGTGTGTGTGTGTGTGTGTGTGTGTGTGTGTGTGTGTGTGTGTGTGTGTGTGTGTGTGTGTGTGTGAGCTTCTGAGTGTGTGTGTGTGTGTGTGTGAGCGAGCTTCTGAGTGTGTGTGTGTGTGTGTGTGTGAGCTTCTGAGTGTGTGTGTGTGTGTGTGTGAGCTTCTGAGTGTGTGTGTGTGTGTGTGTGTGTGTGTGTGTGTGTGTGTGTGTGTGTGTGTGTGTGTGTGTGTGTGTGTGTTGCTGAGTGTGTGTGTGAGCTGCTGAGTGTGTGTGTGTGTGTGTGTGTGTGTGTGTGTGTGTGTGTACACACAGAGGGGGCGGCAGTGTGTGGATATAGATATCTGCATTGTAAGCGTATATAGAGGTGGTTTAATGTATTTACCATTTGAATAAAAAAATCTATTTAACTATACAAAAGTGTCTATTATTTATGAAATAAGCCTAAATTTAGCCTATAATAGTAATAATCCCCGAAGAACAGGGCATTATTGGCCAGTAATGCCCTGTTCTTCAGGGATTATTACTTAAATAACGTTTAAACCAATTCTATGTTGGTGAATGGGAGGGGTCTTTGGGTGTTGAACTCACATTCTTCCCTATAAACATAAGCCTTTCAAACACTGTGTTTATAGATGTGGCCTCTCGGGAGATCTTCCTTCAGGTAAGGATATCCTCAGGGTACATAGGAGTATCGAAATGTGGAAAGAAAACAAAACAATAGTGCACACCAGTGTATAAAAATTAACCACTTTATAACAAACCTGGTGGAAACACACTTACAATGTAAAAATAAAATTTCAGCATTTCAAATATATGAAGCTTGCTGGGCTCTCACCCCCTCCACTGTCCGGGACTTGCGTCCGTCGCGTCACTCTACGCGTTTCGTGTCATCTGACTAAGCGGAAGACGCGAAACGCGTAGAGTCGTTACCTGAAGCCTGCAGCCACACGCCTGACCTGCTCAGATGCCCAGAGAATCCTCCTACATCCATTTGTGAGCTATATCGCGAACCGGAAGTGACGCGACGGACGCAAGTCCCGGACAGTGGAGGGGGTGAGAGCCCAGCAAGCTTCATATATTTCAAATGCTGAAATTTTATTTTTACATTGTAAGTGTGTTTCCACCAGGTTTGTTAGAAAGTGGTTAATTTTTATACACTGGTGTGCACTATTGTTTTGTTTTCTTTCCACATTGATACTCCTATGTACCCTGAGGATATCCTTACCTGAAGGAAGATCTCCTGAGAGGCCACATCTATAAACACAGTGTTTGAAAGGCTTATGTTTATAGGGAAGAATGTGAGTTCAACACCCAAAGACCCCTCCCATTCACCAACATAGAATTGGTTTAAACGTTATTACACTATATATATATTTTGTTCTTTTTCACATATTTTCCACGTGATTTTGCACTCCCCACTGTCAATCCACGTTGCTGCAAGAGGGAACACCGAGGACCGTTCCTGGAAAGGGTTTTTGAGCTGCAGTATCATTAATTCACTTTTTTATTTATTACTCACCATTTGTCACAAGTGTCACTTCTTACTAATTATCACAATTCACCATTATATATACACGTGGTTGTATTAATTCACTTTCTTTATTTTGAGCGCTGGTTTTATTAATTTTCTGCTTTCTTTTTGTATCTAAAGCCTCTCTCACTCACTGCCCCACACCTCTAGAATGTTATTCGCAAAATATCCAACGGGCATCCTCTCTCCACCTTTTGGAAATCTCTTAAAAACACACCTATTTAATGAAGCATATGGGTACCTCCGCTGGGTGATTCTATATATCTCAGATGCACCGAGCTTGACCCCCTTGACGACGCATTTACCAGAACACCCTCCTAGTGTCCAAGTTCTTCCTACTTACCACTTAGATTGTAAACTCTTCGGGGCTGGGACTCCCTTTCCTATTGTAACTCATGTCTGAAGCACTTATTCCCATGATGTGTTATATTATTATGTTACGCTTATTACTGCTGTGAAAGCACTATGTTCCTGAATGGCCCTATATAAAAAGACACACACACACACACACACACACACACACCTTCTTGCCAATCTCCCTTGCTGGCTGCTCCATTTCACTCACTCGTTAAGGTCATTCACTGCCTTCCCCTGCTGTAGGACACTGCCTACACTCGCACAGCCATGTGTGGGAGGAAGGGGTGTGATTACCAAAGCTCTGCACCGCTTGGCTGATCTCTGGGACTTGCATTTCATCTCTGTAAATACTATACTAATTAAAGGCCGCCCAGATGCCTACAATTTCACTCATGGCGGTTGTGCGGACAGGGGCCCAGGATTTTTTCACCCCTGTATGAAGGCATCACTTATATCAAGAAGGAAGTCACAATTCCATGTCGTTCCGTGCCAAAGCATTTACCAGATAGATATGTCACACTATGCCATTTGTTCATATGTATATTTTGTTGTGGGCATATGAAGCTTGCGAGTTCTCCTCTCCAACTATTAGTCACTTTAATCACCATATTTAGCCCTTTCCCCAATTGTCATTCCCTGTATCTTGGGTTTTCTCCATCGCGGTCAGTATCGCTCTCAATTGGGGCTTATTCACTAAAAACAATATACCACAGTGTTAACGCCAAAAGGTGGGCACACATTGATAGGGTGTGTGTCTCCCCCACTCCGTAGCAATATATAATAGCAGTTGATTGGCATTAACAGGACAAAGTATAGATTCCATCTCATGATTTGAGTAGAATCCAATATTCATCTGAAAGTGTAATTCGCATGAAAACAGCTTCCATCCTCTCAAACATTGAGAAACATCCTATTGTGCTTTACTGCAAAATCAAAGTAGAATAATAGCATTTTGATTTTGCAGTAAACACAAGATTGTACAGTATGTCTCAAATACACTGGAATTATATGAATAGATTTGCACTCCAACCAATGTAAGCCTTTTGTTCTTCAGGTATACAACGATCAAGGCTGCCTTATTTTTATATTTCTATATGCACATGCCTATTTTAAATGGGTGATATATTGTGATATCCCAGCAGGGGGTGTGTGGGTGCGCATATGCATACACGTGTGCACCTAGATTCACACACACAAAAAAAAAAAAACATTTCATTTTCCTAGTGCAGAGAGCTTACTTCACATCCATTCACCAGAAATAAAAATGCTAAACAGACTATTTTACTTACTTATACGGCCTTCTAAAATTCAGGGGCACCAAACAAACTCAGGAAACATATGCAAACCGTCAATGTCTTAAGATTGGAATATCAGTTTGTATAGCGTTGGGAAATATACAGATATGGTAACATTGCATTTTTTATTTTATTATTGCCGTATTGCCAGTCAGTCATAGGAGTTTGACATTTTAGGGATAGCTAGTGACATGCAGTTGAAAACACAGCAGCTACAAAACAGTACAGCAGCATCCCCTCATTCACCCCTAGAGAGCAGCATCCCCCGCCCCTATCTCCAAACAGCCATTGAGGATAACAGAACCCCCTCCTTCACCCCACAAGGATAGCGACATAGTAAAGATTAATCGGATTGGCCCATGGTTATAAATCCTGCAAGTCAGGCTTGCCAGTTAGAAAAGGCATAGAAGTAAATGTCTCGCTTACCTGAGCATGGAAATTCGAAATGGTTGTTGTCTCTATATCTTTTTTCCCCAAGATTTCCATTTTGACTGGCGAGTTGGGGAAATTAAATGAAAAATAGTCTAAGAAGTCTGGTAAATACGTAGCTGCCCCGTGTACAATTCCCATGACGTAATAAGCTGCACAGTTTTCGTTCTCGCTAAAAGCCAGACCCACAAATTCCTCAGCAAACCTTTCCATCTCCACAGGAGACAGGTGAGAGAGCTCGCTGCTGTAGGCATGGATTAAAGACGCGCCACCGTTCGGCTGGTGTTCTACATGAATGAATTGCTTGAACTCCAACGAGTCTAACCTCTTGAGGTTGTGCTGAACTCGGGGCTCCTTCAATGAGACAAATGGAAATTCATTCTCTGGTGTCCTGGGCACATCACCCTCATTCTGCTTTACCTCCACCTTCCCGAGGAGAATCTTAAAATGGTCATCTGGTCTTACTTTGGCTTCCTGCTCCTGGTGTTTCCTCATGTCAGAGACTAGTCCTGAGCAGATGGTCTGAATTGATTTGCTGTACATTTTCGGGTGCTTACGTTTCTCACCCTCTTTGTGTTTCTTTTTCTTCTTTTTCTTCACTTTCTTAATTTGCATTTCTTCTGCGTTTGGTTTCGGCTTCTCATTTGAACCTTATAAAAACAAGAGAAAACAAAAAGTTTTTTTTAAACTTCCATCTGGCGTGAAATACTTTTATTAGGAACTATTGCAGACCATGTGCAGAGTCAATACAAAAGGTTTTTAAAACTATAGTATGCAAACAGCCATGTTTGAAATGTTAATTTTTAGATGCCATGTGCTAATATACAGTTCAATGTCGCAGATATCTGTCCAGCTTTAATCATACAAGCAAAATCTATGGAAACTATACACGGCTTTGAAAGAAACTTGCTTGTTTGTACACACACACACACACACACAATATATATATTTTAGCTAATAAACAAAAATAAATGAAAAAAAAAAAAGGATTTTCACAATGCAACTCTTGATTGAAGTGCAGGGTCAAATAGAGGATTTAAAATGCATAACTTGCAACTTTAAACAGCTAACTTGATTAAAGCCTTTTTTCCCACTCTTCAATCAACTTGAAGCTTAAAATCAACAAGGCAATTCTAAAATCGTATACACAAAAGTTTACAAGAATGTAGAAATGGCAAGAAAGTGGAGTTGAAGCAGAAAACTAATAGTCAAATTGAAATTAGCAGGTAAAAATAAATAAAAGAAAAATGTAATAACTGCAAACCCAAACAGAAAGGTGTAAAATCACAAAGCGTATGCATTTATACACTTGCCTGCCACTACGTCCATATTGCAACATAACTGAAGTGAAGAGGTTAATGCAGCAACCTCCCTCAAAAGGTGAAATTCATGCGCATTTTTACATTTATTTTTTTAACAGGTTTGAAGCAGGGGGGTCTCCACAGCGGAATCCCATCAATTTCAGCTGCAGGGACCCCCTGCTTCCTGAGATAGTGAAAAACAAAAATATACTGTGCGCAACTAATTAACCTCTATACCAATAAGTGATAGGTGCAATTACCATATACCCTTCTAATTAAGTAGCCCAATATAAAGCCACAAAAACCACAGTGTAAATAATAAAAATGATTTACATAACCGTGTAGTGAATATTGAAGGCGTCTGCTGCTATAAAGATAGGGGGTGGCTCAGCACCCCCAACACACTACAGAAATGGAAACAAAAAAACAGCGCAAAACGCAAATAGTGAAGTAAGTAAATACAATTGTGTATTAAATAGGGGAAAAATATTCTGCGTACATCAAGTATAAAATTTCAAGCATTGAGTGTGTAAAACACATAGGTTACCACTCGGTGACTGCTGGTGTGGAAGTAGGATGCTAGCTTCCTTCAGTGGGCACTTCAAACAGTAGCTGTAAAGCAGGACCCTCTTGGGAACTCCTCTTCAAGCTGTCAGTGTCTCCATGGGGAATTTCCCAGAGGTCTTAAATACCTCTCAGACAGCTCCCATTGGTTGGCCAATAAGTAATTAGCCAATCAATCATCTGGGCTGTGCAGTAGTCAAATTGACTAGGGAAATACGAGCACTTTTTATTAAAACAACAACTTTATTAACACATAGAATAAAATACATCCTAACTAAAACCAAAGTTAAAAAATAAATAATTAAAAATGTTCTGCAATAAAAGAAACACAATGTTAGTATGATAAATTGGACATAACAGGTAAAATGTAAATATAAATACAAATAAAGACTGGGGAGAACAGAGATAAATGCACTGGTTAGATAAAGAGAAGGATTGAGGAGGACCTGAATAATCAATACAATGCCCAGATGTCAACATCCTCATTTAACCCTTTCGGGGACATGGTATCTAATTTATGAATCCAGTACGTTTCTTTGGAAGATAGTGTTTTAACCCTGTCTCCACCTCTCCTATTAACAGGAATATGCTGAATCCCCTTAAAAGTAAGGCTAGAGGGATCATTGGGAAATGCATTGGCTGACTCATGATCACCATCCCACACACACAGGATGTCGTCTATATAGCGTCTCCATACCACAACATTCCCGTGGTAGGGTTTATCAGGCCCAATGAAATGTGACTCCCACTCACCCACATACAGGTTTGCGAAACTGGGGGCAAACCTAGTCCCCAAAACCACGTTTTATATATAGGAGAGCGAAAAATCTGAAAAACCTGTTAGCACCAAGTGATGTTTTTGAAATTACTGACACCCCTTCTCAGAGGAGTTGGTTGGGCTCTAAACCTAAAGGAAATTTTTATCTGTGTAGATGCTCAATTTGTAAATATCAACATCCCGATAAGACTAAATTTTATTCCAAGAGTACCAACGAAGTTTTTAATATTGATGACTTTATTTTTTGTACATACATATTGTTTACCTATTGGAATGTGCATGTGGTTATCAATATGTAGGTAGGACCAAACGCAGCCTTAAGGTTCGAATACAAGAACATGTCAGAAATATCAAAAATGGTTTTGACAAACAGTGTGTCCAGGAATTTTCAGACACATCATAATAAGGATCCATCTAGCCTTACTTTTAAGGGGATTCAGCATATTCCTGTTAATAGGAGAGGTGGAGACAGGGTTAAAACACTATCTTCCAAAGAAACGTACTGGATTCATAAATTAGATACCATGTCCCCGAAAGGGTTAAATGAGGATGTTGACATCTGGGCATTGTATTGATTATTCAGGTCCTCCTCAATCCTTCTCTTTATCTAACCAGTGCATTTATCTCTGTTCTCCCCAGTCTTTATTTGTATTTATATTTACATTTTACCTGTTATGTCCAATTTATCATACTAACATTGTCTTTCTTTTATTGCAGAACATTTTTAATTATTTATTTTTTAACTTTGGTTTTAGTTAGGATGTATTTTATTCTGTGTGTTAATAAAGTTGTTGTTTTAATAAAAAGTGCTCGTATTTCCCTAGTCAATTTGACTACTGCACAGCCCAGATGATTGATTGGCTAATTACTTATTGGCCAACCAATGGGAGCTGTCTGAGAGGTATTTAAGACCTCTGGGAAATATCAATATCATTCCCTGAAGAAGTAGTTATCACTACGAAACGCGTTGGATGATTTATGGTCTATTGTTCAATTGCCAGTCACACTGATTTTACCTATTGGTGTTGCCTTGGTTATCTAAATCTCTGTGTGTAATTTTGGACATTTGAGAGACTGAGAAACACTCTTGCTGATCGATCCCTAGTCGCTGACACAGTGACGTCATCACGCAGCGTCCTGCAACGAAGCGGCAGCGTGGCACGCTGGGGGTACGCTTGCAGCCAGCAGACTCACCTCTGTGTGTGACGGCTTTCGATCGAGGAGCTTTACAAACTACTCCGGTCCATGTTGAACTTTCTGGGGACCCTGTGAGTGCCAGTATCGAGTGCGGAGCCCAGCTGACCTGAAGGGAAATTCCCCATGGAGACACTGACAGCTTGAAGAGGAGTTCCCAAGAGGGTCATGCTTTACAGCTACTGTTTGAAGTGCCCACTGAAGGAAGCTAGCATCCTACTTCCACACCAGCAGTCACCGAGTGGTAACCTATGTGTTTTACACACTCAATGCTTGAAATTTTATACTTGATGTACGCAGAATATTTTTCCCTTATTTAATACACACTTGTATTTACTTACTTCACTATTTGCGTTTTGCGCTGTTTTTTTGTTTCCATTCCTGAGATACAGACCTGATACAGGAGGTACCGGAATCTCAACACAGTTTAAAACTCCCGCATCACCCAGGCCAATAACAAGCCCCACTGATGCCATCACTGCTTCCTATTGGCCCACAGGAACTTTGAAACTCCACTATTGCGGGAACCCTGCTAGCCAAGCAGAGCGGCTACAGGCACCCCCTATAGATGTCTATCCCAGAACCAGAGATTAAGGGGGTTCCGCTGCGGAGACCCCCTGCTTCAATCCCATGTTTATATAAAAAAATTGGCTGCTTGGATTGCCCCTTCATGGGTTATATGCTAGTTACCCGTCGCCACCGACTAACACTGGGGATTGTCGTCCTGCATTCGTGAGCTCCCAGTGTAACACAAACAATATCCCGACACTTTAGAAATGAATATTGCAGGAATCAATGACAGCCAATTGGCTAAAAATTGCTGCTGCAAGGAACCAGTGTCTTTAACCACATGAGAAAGCAGAGGGAACAATAACACATGGTAACCTCTCAATAATTCAGACATTGAAGCACCAAAACATGTGACATTTTATGTTGGTTTTTTTTAATTTAAATAAATCCGTTTTAATTTCTATAGCAGGCTTTAGCCCACCTCCCCAGCATTGCAAGATCTTTGTAACACATTACTGTTTGGCAACAAATTATCCCAATGTTCCCAGCAGTTTGAGCTGCAAACTCTAACAATAGATAATGTTACCATAGTAATAGAATACATTGTAGCTGCTGAGTTACACTGACTGAAGCCGCCATTGAGTTAGGCACAAAATCCTGATTTGACAGATTTATAACAGGAGCACCAAACTATTGCCAGGTTAGGCAAGAATGTAGATTTACACATTATCGCACGCATGATTTACCTATACAAATAATAAAGCAGCAATACTACTTTCCAATTTTTTTTCTTTAAGACTTGGGCTGCGTCCAAAGTCGTCGCTACATCGCTCGCGCCAAATACAAACCACAGAAGGCCAATGCACATGTGCGCGGTGAGGCGACCGATGTGTGGAGAGACAAACTTGTTTGTTTTTGCCGCGCAACAGCCAGGTTACGTGTGCTGTTCAGCCAATGAGGGTAAACTGCTCATGTGATGTCACAGGCACGCCCTCTTCCGTCCCTCTCCCTCCCCCCCCCCAATTGCGCAAAACTGCAGGCCACGAATCTCGGCAAACACAGGCACGCGTGGCGTCATGCTCTCGTGAGCCTGTAATATGTCCAAGGCCTAATGGTTTGTATAATCATGAATATACCCCCTACAGACCGATTTAAACATTTACAGTCTTTAATAATTACATTAAGGACTTTCAGGTGGTAGTCCTCAAATATTAAAAAATACAGGAGGTATATGATGTACTGAAAACACCAGAGTCCGTTGCTTTGTTTTGAAGTTCACTTATATAACAATAGCTGTATAAATGATGCACAGCAGTTCTTATAGGATACCAGATAGGTGTTCTAACAAGGATTTATAAATCACATTCATACCTTTGCTAAATTGGATGAATGAGGTTGGACCATCAGTTGTTCTCCTTGAGCAACGGTACCAACTTGTCACTTGGTATAACACGCGGTAACATATCAGGGTAAAATCATAGACCTGTGGTTTTCAACCGGGGTTGAAGGGGTGAACCGGGACAACTCTCCCAGCTGTTCCAGGACTGGTGGTACCCCAAGCAGCAGTGACCTGACGGCTCCTGAGCGCAGCAGCAGCCGGCGCTATTCTTCTTCTCTTTGCCTGCCCCGGAGTGTGTGTGAATGCATGCAAGGGGAGAGGGGGGGGGGAAGACGTGGGCCACAGAGAGACTGGGCAATGGGGGGACGAGAGGCAGTGAGCGAGAGTTGGGGTTCCCCAGAATGTCAAAATCAAATTGTGGAGGTTCCCTAACCAAAAAAAAAAAAAGTTGAAAACCACTGTCAGACTGGAGCCTGATGAAAGGACATGTTGGCCTGAAACGTTGGTGCATGTTATGCAATTTAACTACTTCAGTATAAACAACAATTTATTTGCAAAAATGCCTGAAGGTTGTACAATTTGTTGTTTTTGTGGTGTGGCAGACCTGGAAGGCGGGGACCAGCAGCTGCAGCCCTCAACGTCTGGAAAACACAAGATACTATAGAGATTGGGATATATATCCATCCATAACATACAGTAGGGCCACGCTCATAAGGCGGGTTCCGTTCCATGGCGCCGCAGCAAAGCGGAACCGGCGAATTTCGGCGTCTACTACCCTTCCGCATGCACAGATATGCGGTCCCCCCATTCTGCGCATGCGCAAACTCGTCCGCTCCCCCTTCTGCACATGTGCAAACATGGCAGCCCCCTTACGGTACCACCGCAATGACGGATTGCCGAGAAGCGGGGCCCTACTGTATGTGTAATGATGGGGTTTCTAAATACAGCTGCAGACTGCGAGAATCCTCCCAATGGAACTGGGTAAGCAAAGTAGTGTCTTACAGAACAGGAATACCTGTGTTTTACCACCATACGCATGCCTCTTAGGCCGAGTCCCCGGTGGTCACGGCAGCGCGCGCGCACCACACAGCACAGCCCTCTATGGGGCAGGCCACAGAGGCTGTGTGTGTGTGGGCGCGCAAAGTGCTGCGACGCATACGCTGGCAGGGAAGACAAGAATTCTGTCTTCACGTGCCGCGATGCAGTCACGTGGTCGGCGCGCAGCCAATGGCTGGGCAGATATGCCCATCATGGACCCCGCCCACACACACTCCCCTACAGACCACCGATTACGGCTGTAGTCTCTGCACAAGCCGCCAGGTGCGCGTGCAGCAGAGAGGACCGGGCCATAGCCTTACCCTCTTGGCCCAGGAGATCTGGACCTCGATTGTCCTGGCATTTGTATTTGTAAATGATGAGCAATGTATAAGTGACATGTCCGCATATCCTCATTGCCATGGACCATCTTTATTTTCTAGAAATGCAAGGACATTCTGAAGTCCATAGTTCCCAAAACCAATTAACCTCTTCTGTGCACTAGTGATTTTATTGGAACAGCACAGGGAGCGCACACAAGACCTTTAAGCCTTTAAAGAACTGTATTCATTTGTAAAAGGGACAGGTCAACTCAAGTGACAATTGGACAACACATTTAAAAGTAGAAAAACAGGTTTAAAAAAAAAAAAAAAAAGAAGGCAATGAGAAGAAAAGGAAAGTGTTCTTTACAGCAATAGTTTTTTACATTTTTTTTTTAAATGTTACCTGAACCAGTAATCCTCCCCAAAGCTGATCCGTCATGCCCCAAGCTCCAAAGTATTTGCCGGTGTGCCCACAAGAATACTTGTCTGGTGGACACAAAATGGCTGCTGGCAGCCAATACAAACGCAAGCATAGAAAACTGCATGCATCTCAGAAACTAAGGGGTTTCATTTAGTTGGGGAAAGCAAAATCAGCTCTGGGGGTCAGAAGAACCAGCAACAATAAAATATTATTTGCTCCACTCACCAGTTCATTCCAGGTTTGTGTTAATATATTGTAGATTTTCAAGCAGCAAACAGATTAAGGACAAGATTGAGTTTTATCATTCACGACAGACTAACTTTAATAATTAAACCTTTCAGGGGCCAACAGCAGATTACTTAACAATAGAAAACATAAGTATGCAGTCTGGCTTTTGATTTGTCCCAGGCGTTGCTTTTTAAAGCGGTGTTAACAAACTGCCTGGTCAGCAAACCATTGCTGTGCGTTCTGGTCATTTCATTACGTACACCAATAAATTATGGGGAGTAAAAAAATAAAAATAAAGGAGGAAGAAGAAGAAAATGTAGCAGAAAGAATGGGAAAGTCTGTTTCATGTTAAGTCAACAATATTTAATTGCAGATTGTTCCATACTAATCTTTTAAGACCTGCATGAATTTCAGTGCCGTCTGCCTGAAATATAAATGGAAGGATCCAGCACTCCACGGATTTTCAAAAGTTCAACATTTATTGCGCCATACACAACGACCGTTTCGACCATAGTAGGTCTTTCTCAAGTGAAAAGGCATAATGCCAAAGACAAAGACAAGAGTATATATACCCCCCACAATCAATAACAAAGTGATAAACACCAAAAACAGCTGAACAAATAGCAATCACATAGCACTCAACACATGAAATTCAAATTGACAGTCTTATCTTTAGGCTCCTGATTGGCTGCAACATCTTCCTTCTCTTGTTTCCTGATATCCCCGCTGATCTCCGTTGATTCTGATGATCCCAGAAGTGCGTTACGCGCATGCTCTGTCGTGCGTTCCACGCCTCCGTTCCAGCATAGTCACTCCTCATCTGGCTTGGTCCTTCAGCCGAAATCCCGCGAGGTTACGGCCCTCCTTCACATCCTGGTATCTTTGCACTTATATGCCGATCTTCTCAGGTCTGTTCTGCACTGGGGTTGTCATCTTTTTCAATCTGTCGCCATCCTCTCCTTAGTCAGTGGGGATTTGATCAGTAAAACTATCTCAATCAGCCTCGATAAAAGAGAAAAAGATGTCAAAATTGTGTTGTTTCATGCTTATAATTACTCTATTATATATATTTGCTCAAAGATTCCATTTTTAAAGATTTTATTACACATGGGAGTAATCATAAGCATGAAACAACACAATTTTGACATCTTTTTCTCTTTTGACATCAAGGCTGATTGAGATAGTGCTTATCATTTCCTTGAATAAAAGAAATGGACGATTTCTGATCAAATTCCCACTGACTAAGGAGAGGATGGCAACAGATTGAAAAAGAGGACAACCCCTGTGCAGAACGGACCTGAGAAGATCGGCATATAAGTGCAAAGATACCAGGATGTGAAGGAGGGCCGTAACCTCGCGGGATTTCGGCTGAAACCAAACCGGATGAGGAGTGACGACGCTGGAACGGATGCGTGGAACGCACGACAGAGCATGCGCGTAACGCACTTCTGGGATCATCAGAATCAACGGAGATCAGCGGGGATATCAGGAAACAAGAGAAGGAAGATGTTGCAGCCAATCAGGAGCCTAAAGATAAGACTGTCAATTTGAATTTCATGTGTTGAGTGCTATGTGATTGCTATTTGTTCAGCTGTTTTGGTGTTTATCACTTTGTTATTGATTGTGGGGGTATATATACTCTTGTCTTTGGCATTATGCCTTTTCACTTGAGAAAGACCTACTAAGGTCGAAACGGTCGTTGCGTATGGCGCAATAAATTTTGAACTTTTGAAAATCCATGGAGCGCTGGATCCTTCCATTTATTAAAGACTGGATGATTATTACAGGTATCCCTTGAACCAACAGCACCGGTAATACTGTTATGTATATGACTTATGGTGCAGCATATAATTGTTTTTTTGTCTGCCTGAAATATAGCACATATATTAGAACACTCAAATGGGCGATTCTGGCTATTTGCGCAAAAAAAAAAAAAAAAAGAGAGAAGATTTTAAACACTACTCTCCAATTTAAAAAAAAAAAATGTATACATGCATACATAAATGAATAGTCGATACCGTTCTGTGGCTAATGAAATGCTTTTATTTGTGTGAGCTTTCGAGATACACTGATCTCTTCTTCCAACAGTGTTACAATGAATGAAGCAAGGTTTAACTTAACATTCCAAGATGCAGTGTTTTGAAGTTAAACCTTGCTTCATTCATTGTAACACTGTCGGAAGAAGAGATCAGTGTATCTCGAAAGCTCGCACAAATAAAAGCATCTTGTTAGCCACAGAACGGTATAGTCTATTCATTTTTGATTATTAAGCTCGGCTAACACGGTACAGATACCTCTACATCTATACATGATTTCAGAAACGTTTACACAATGATTGGTTCAGGGTTGGATACGGTTAAAAGCACCGACACCATAGCTATCAAATGCAAAGCGGCCACCTGCTCCTAATTATCCCTCCAGGGCAATATCGAACACAAAAGCACGATACCAGAGAGTACCTTGAAGCCGTGTTTCCCCTTATGCAAGGTCAAAATCCCCGCTCTATAAATTAGATGTAATAAAATTCTTCTGTACGTCATCTATATTGTTCTTTCAATAAAGAAATAAAGCCACACAGTACCTAGTTAAAGTACTGGACATTAAATACAGTTCCACAAAAGATGTCCTAATATGAGATAGATCTAGTTATATTTCCAAATAAGATGGTCCACAAAAGAGGTCAGGTGCCAGAGCTTTCCTTTGGTCCCAAGCAACTTTGCAGATATCCCACAACCCTAACCAATCTCATTTGAGGACACTCGGAAGGAGTGAAGACCGGTGGACAGGATTTATACACAACTGAGCAGTATTATGGTTGAAAGCTCAGGGCCTTTTTAAAAATATACTCCAGCAGCAATTCTGAGACACAGACCGCTAATGGTCAGCATGAGAGATGCACACAGAGATAGTTAGTGATAGTCTGACAGCCCGCACCATCTTGGGCTCCAGTGAGGGAGATAAGGGAAGTAGTCACCTCACTAACTCGATACCTGCTCAGCTGTCAAAGTACAACCGGATAATAAACAGCCGGGAGACTCGTTGCCGTCACTTAAAGTATCCTTTGTGAGGTATACCAGCATCTTACAAATATTTCACCCATAACAGGCATGCAACGCGACTACAATCCAACATAAAATAAGACCTCCAACACAGTGCTGGCATTACTAGTGACCTATTTGGTTGTTACACTGAAAACTGTGATAATAAGGGACAATAGCGCAGGGGTAGGTATGCATGCCCAAACTATACGACCTAGAACAACCAAACTGGCTGCAGATAAGGAGTCAGATAGCTGTAAAGTTTACCCAGAAAGCAGCCGAAAAGAGAGGAAGTCAGTTGGCACGCGAGGAGAAAGTAAGAAATCTGGAGGAGAGGCAGATAGAATTGGGGACATCATAAGATATTAAAGGAAAGATATCGAAGGGAGGGGAAGAGAGAGACGCGAGCGATAGGGAGGAGTAGGGGAGGGGGTTAAGAGGATGGAGTAGAGGGGGAGGGAGAGAGACTTTTTTTTAAGTCACAGAAGGCTGCACAAGTGACAATTTGCAGCTAAACAGAAAAAGATTTGAATGTCCATTATGCTTTAATGAACGCCACATCTCTGGTTTCTAATGCTCAGGTTTGTAGAAGCAACAACAAAAAGAAAATGTACTTTCCATATGCAGTGATTGAGGGATGTTTCAGTAATGCTTTCCCAAATTAAACATCTGTACAGAGGTATTTGCAGATTCTCTCTCACTCTCTCTCTCTCTCTATGTTTCCCCCCAAAGCACGATTCCAATTCTATTCACTTAAACAGCAGAATTAGGAGCGAAAATGCCCCCAGTTCAGGTGAGAAATTATGTGACACATTTACATGCTCACTCAGTCAAAGATTGTGTGCTTCCCAAATTGTGCCTGTGTGAACAGCTGTTTTCCAACACATGCTACGAAGCAGGAATTTTTCCGTTAATGTTACAGTTGAAAACGATCCTGAATTGTAGTATATTAAATTATAATTGCAAAAATTGGCAGTATGGATTGGCGGTATCGGCATTAGGAAGCAGTATGCGAATAGGTGAATTACCTGTTAATTCTTTATCTGAAATACGGTCTTTAAATGTTCTTGCATATGCAATTAGGCAATGCATGCTAATTATTGATCCTGATGTTAAATTTAACCCACACCTTTCTGCCATAAAACAAGAGTTATTGCTGCGTTAGTGAAGCGTTAAAGCGGTAGAGGAGAAAGCGTAAAGGTAAATATAACTTATTTTTTTTACTGATCTCTCACGTCAGTATTGACCATCAGTGAATCAAGCCCATAGTGTTCGGACCAGAACATCACATTTTGAGTCATACATTTCCTGACATCTTTGAATTTGGGGTGGGCAAAAAACGGGGCCACCTAAGGCCCGCGGAATTGTTGGCCTGCAGTCTGCCACACGGGGGGAGCCGCTCTCCTGCCCCCATCTGTGGCACGGGCGGCGAAAGCCCACCCAGTAAGTCCTAACACAGCAGTTCGGAATGACCAGAAGGTCAGGGGCCCAACTTTCGTAATTACCGCCTGGGTGATACTGTAATATTTCCTGCTCATTGCCCTCTTCCACACCCCTATAGTACCGCATTACAGAATATGTTCAGATCTTCTAAATAAAAAAATAACCAGTCAACTGCACTAGCAGTGCCATTTGGCAAGATTTAATAAGAGTGAACATAGGTTTAGAATATAGTGGTACCATTCTCTACCTACGGTAAAGCAAATTACCAATATGTGCCACTTCAGTCTGACCCCTAAGTATTAGCAGGCTATTGGTATTTGGTCTTAGGAGAAATGTTTTAAAGAGGCGATCCAAGCGGCACTTAAAAAAATATATACATATTTTGCGGGGGTTTTAATATCTGTAGTCTTTGATTACCTTTACTGAAAATAAATTAGCTATGTTGCTGATCGATTCATACTCCTGTAATTGATCAGCAAAGATCCTGCTTCCTAGGGTTCACTAAATGGCTGCCTTTCAGTTTCAAATCAATCCTTCAGGCAGTGTAATTCAGCAGCTACAATGTATTCTTATATTAATAAAAGGTAACATTATCTATTGTTACAGTTTGCAACTCAAACTGCTGGTAATATTAACAACAAGTTATCAGCGTTGCAGATAATCTTGCACTGCTGAGGAACTGTGTTAAGACATGGCAATAACATGTGTAATTGATCCTAAATTCTCCAGCTTAATTTTAAAAGCAGAAGAGAAACCTCTAAACCTCTTAACGCCTTGCATGCATTCTATAAAATGTCATACATTTGACCAAAAACCTTCCGTGTGCAAATTTTAAAAAAAATGCATAAAATTAATCAGAATCAATAGGATATGTTTTTTTTAAAAATCCTTACCTTTGTGCAGCAATTTCACCTCTCCGTTCTCCTTCTTTATTTCATTCATTAATCTATGCTTCTTTTTTTCCTTCTGTTTCTCCTTGTCTTTATCCTTTACTTTATCTTTGATTTCATCTTAAAAGAAAAGAAATGGTGACAGTTGAAGTATGCAAGTAATGCTCAAGTGAATTATAGAAAAAAAAATGTTAAATGTCCATATCCAACCCTTCCTAACTACATACAGCTCAACAGTGGAAACCATAACCCCAGGAATGCAATACAAACTTGAAAGAAATGCTGTGGATATTAAAAGCTGCCGCTGACATTGGAAAAGACTAAGGCCTCGGGCATGGTCAGCACTTAGGCGCTGACCCCTGCTGAGGCGCGCTGCTGCTCGGCACTGAGCCCCTGCAGCCGCAATGAGAGCGGCTTTAGCAGGGGCTCGCGCACGCTTCCGCGCGCCTGCGAAAGCGTGGGTCTTACCAAATATTTAGTTTCTGTGCTCGCCGGAGCGCAGGGCCGGTCACGTGACGTCACTGGCCCGCCCCCAGACACGCCCACGGACGGCACGCGCTCTAAGGCTAGGGAAAGCACCGCTTTCCGTGAGCCTCAGCGCGCCTCCGCACGGTTTCAGTCTCTATGGACTAAGCCTTCGGAGAAGTATTCAAGCATTCAGAACCTCTATAACAGTATACAGTATATCTGGGTGATCCTGGATATGACACTTCATGCTACACAGTAATACAAGCAGGGCAAGATCCAGAAAGCCTGTAAATTGTGCGTTGCATTTTACATTGCGGTACTAGCCCATCTCTTGTAATAAACTACCATTAGCAAGCGTAAATCTAGTGTGTCTACATGGGAATTTGCCTTGTTGTTATATGAAACCGCCTAAATAATCCTACAGCAGTTTTATAGAAAGCATGGCGTTCTGGAAGTGGCTATTGGATCCAATTACATGATTTACTTTAGCTAGCACATTTTTTTTTAATGAAATTATACCAAATGAGTTGGAAACATGTTGCATTATAAACGTTACACAAGTTGTGACATAAGACGACGTAACTTTATTAAAAGCCAACAATATGCCTCAATGTTGCAACAAGATTTCTAGGTAGATAACCCACGTATGTTAACATTGCACTGATGAAAAAAAAAAAAATAACAGAAAAAAGATCCAGCGGTTTTTATAAAGTTGAAAACCACCAGATCGTAATTACATGGGTTTGCCAGTTACTTGTTTCAGCAGCAAGGCCTGGGACATAGTTATTTAATTAGTGCGGAGGCGTGCTGAGGCTCAGAGAAAGCGGTGCTTTCCCTGGCCTTACACAGCGCGCCGTCCGTGGGCGTGTTGGGGCGGGCCAGTGACGTCACGGAGCTGGTTCGCCCTCATTGGGCGAACCGCTCACGTGACCGGCCCTGCGCTCCGGCGAGCTCCAAATTTGAAATCTTGGTGAGACATACGCTTCCCTAAGCGTGCGGACGCGTGCACAAGCCCCTGCTAAAGCCGCTCTCACTGCGGCTGCAGGAGCTCAGTGCCGAGTGTGAGCGCGGCTCAGCCTTGCTCACACCACTATGTCCCAGGCCTAAGGCTGCGCTTAAAGTGCCGGCAATATCGCGTCAAAACAAATGCATTGAATCCGTCGCATGTGCTTATAGTAGGCTCAACGGTGCGACCCAAGTCTCTGTAGTCAGTAGAATTTGATTTTTACAGCGACGGTCTCACCATGTGACAGGCTGTAAACCAATCAGATAACTTCAGATGCAGGGAGAGGGGGGGAGGGGGGGAATGTGTGGTGTGTGGTGTGTGGTGTGTGGTGTGTGGTGTGGGGTGTGTGGTGTGTGTGTCAAGTGAAACTTTAAAATAGTAAATTCTCCCATAATTTAAAGTAAATTCTGCATACAAACAGAAATTACAACTCCTCTCCGTTTCAGCCTTCCCCCTTGCTCTGTCTCCGCCCCTCTGCCTGACGTCACTCCCCTTGTACCAAGAGACGTCTCCCAAACTCAAAATACAACTTTCGCAATGGCTACGGAGACGGGTGACGTCATCCGTGGCCGTCACTATAAGCGCATCCCAACACATACATTTAACCTTTTCAGTGCTGGCCTGATCACGGCTCTGTGAGGAATGTAACAGTTACGGTAAAAGTGCAAGTGTAAATAAGTTACATTACAAAAAGCAGTGTTATTCAACCCAGTATTACACAAAAATGACCAGAATAAATAAAATGTCATAACGGTCTAACAGTATTATTGGTATTTTTCACTTGCAGAAATTTGTTTTGAAAATAAAGTATCAAAGTGGCCTACTAGATGTGAAGATTAACTGCTGTCAGTGATCAGCGCTTTTGGCCATGTGTTGCTTTGTTGGACTGTGGAGCAGATGTACCATAATACTGGAGGGATAACGTTTTAGGCTCTTTCTTTGAAGGAGTCTCCATGGGTTACCAATTTAAATCGTTTTTAATGACCAGACTACAGTGCCCAACTGAGACTTTTCTGCACAGCCAAGCTGTAATCTGCGCTTTAGAACAAAAAGGTTACATATTATGTCTAGATGACAGTGCTACGTGCATTGCGATTCACCAGAGCATCACAGCATTAATTTCATCAACTTTTAACTTTGCAGAATCCAAGTCGAGGTGTAAATGCTCTGTATCCAACACTTGCATAGGTTTCAGAAGCAGTTTTAGTAGTTTAGCTGTACCAAAGCAATAAGTACTGTATTACAAAGATTGAGGTTTCATTTTCTGCCCTTTAATTCTGAAAAAGAGCTGGTTGACTTTGATCCAATATAGAGACTTCTAAAGTTCTTTTGCCGTTTGAGACATTTCAAAATTCATAGTTTAAACACGCATAGTATGTTCCTGTATGAAATCTTGGTCCTTTCAGTTCAGTCTGCTTTCTGCACTGCATCATATTTACCAATATAATATAGGCAACAGATATGGGGGCAAGCAAACGCAGACACAAAAATGGAAGAATCTGGATGAAACAAGGCTGAAACACTAGTTCTCAGGCCTAATATCGATTATACAAAACTTTGTTCATAAACCATCACCTGTATATTTGAGTATTTCTCTTCCCTATAAAGCTGAGATTCTCAGCCGGTGAGGCGCTCCTCCCCAGGAGGGGCGTATCAGGATTAATGTTGTTTGAAAAAAACCTTTCCATATTATATATATTTTTTATTTTGGAAACCGGAACAAGACAAGTGAGCAGGCTCAGTGTGTGATCATCCCATTTTCAGCGACATACCTTTGCGAAGCTGGTTTTTCTGCACGTGTGGCTAAAAAAAACAAAGCAGCGCAACAGTCTGGAAGATGGAGCACAATGTGGGTGACTTTCAACGTCATCAGTACCCAGAATCCAAAAGCTTGTAGCAAGAAAGAAGCC
Organism: Ascaphus truei; assembly: GCF_040206685.1. Lineage (NCBI taxonomy): Eukaryota > Metazoa > Chordata > Amphibia > Anura > Ascaphidae > Ascaphus > Ascaphus truei. Next base: position 36,382,707 of record NC_134487.1, read on the forward strand.
TCAATGTTCACATTGTAACAACTAAAGCGAATGTATGTTTTATGGGGGTTGGGGGGAGACATTTTCAAATAAAAAGGTAGGTTTGAAGGGGGCGCAAGATTTGTAATGTTCATCAAAAGGAGACATGGGTTAAAAAAAAGTTGACAAACTGCTAAAAAGCTTCCACAACTTGCCGAGTGTGCTCTAAAGACACAAAATTACGCACAGCACAAGTTGGACAGAGGCAACGCTAACCCGATACGGAGGTGGTCGAGGCAAGAGAGGACTGTTACTAAAAAGCCACAGAATGAGAAGCAGCAAGCCCGACATGTAATATGCGTTCTTGTATTTCTAAAGAAAATGTTAAAATCATGCAAACAATGCCGCATAATATTTTTTTTTTTAAAAAGTGTTTGCAGGCTACATTACAAGTGAAAAAACACAAGAGGTTAAAAAAAAAAAAAAAAAAAAAAAAAAAAAACATGGTCTGTATCAAGTGCATTAAAGAAGGACTAAAGGACTTCAACATGTACAGACAGGAAGAAAGGAAGGAGATCGCTTTAACAGATCCTTAAATACAGTACATTGCTGAGCAAGGAAGCACTTTACATAGCAATATAAATGTACAACAAGGAGTTACACGCACTGTAGCAGGGAGACCCCCCAGGCTTAAAAAAGTACATACAATTATCAAAAATACTCTGGGTAGGCAAAAGGGGACTCAACAAAGGAACAATACATGGGAGGTGTGTAATGTATAAAAGTAAAAATAAATACAAATGCAGGATTTATGCTTTAAACAGGTACATATGGACTCTGGAGAGGAGAGCCCCCCCCCCCCCCTCCTTCCGACCATACAAGGCAGAGTCCTAACAAGTATTCCTTTATTGCTATAGCGACTCTACACGCACCATGGTGCTCACATCACGCACACACATTTGCATCTATACCATATTACTAGAACAAGGCAGATTCCGTCTGATTTAAAATCAGTCTCCGCAGTGTCTCCAGTACAGCCAGATATACACACTGATAATTGCAAGCGGTGAAACGGAGAGCAGGAAGTAGGCCTAAAATGTCAGCACAGAGGAAATGTAAACAAACGATTACACAAGTAGAATCATAAGACAGAGAGGAAAGAAGAGGAAAGACCGTGAACTGAAGACAATCCGAAACAATGAACTAAATGGTTTCATCTAGACATAAAACGCTGGGGAAAAAACCCGAAATTAAAATCATACAAGAATATTTGAAGGTCAGCTTTTTCTGGTCAAAGAAAGAAGAGAGACAAGAGACAGTAACTGTCCCAGTTTACAAACTTTTCTCAAGACCTCTATGCAAAGAAGCAAGCCAAGCAGTTTTTTTTTTTATTTTAATACAGGTTTGAAGCACATGAATTTCAGCTCCAGAGACCTCAGCTTCCTAGGATACAAACCTCCATAGTGGGTGCTGGTAGCCACCCCAGGACTCACATTATGTCTCCAGGGCACTGCATGCCAATAGGAAGTAGTGACGTCACCCGGGGCACACGTGCACACACTATAACATTCAGAAAGTTTGTCTCCTCTTCCTAAATGTTATTTTTAAGTCTTAAGCGCTTATTCCCATGAAATATTATTTATATGATTGTCGGGTATTACTACAGTGAAGCGCTATGTACATTAATGGCGCTATATAAAGATATACAATACAACATCTACTATAGATTTTGGAAAGCAGCTTGTTTGTTCACTATGCGTTTGGACACCTCTTACGATATTTGTAACCACATTTTGCATGATGGTTCCAGATATCAAGAAGCAGGTTTTTGTCTATGTTTGGATACATTCTATTTTTAATTGTACCTGGTAGGCTTTATATCTGGCACGAGACATCATACTGCTGACATTATAGATACTGTATCTGACTCTCAAAGTTTACACAGAAAGCAGACGAAGAAAGAAAGAGAGAAAGGCAGGTGACACGTGAGGAATAATTAAGAATGCTGGAGAAAGAGGCGGAAAGAATTGGTGGACATCCATAAAAAGGTATTAAAAGGAAAGTGATGGGGATAGATGAGGAGGGAGAATTACTGAGCAACGCCGGGTACTTTCAGCGACTATAATATATACTATGTATAATACACACACAGCAAATATTGGAATATAGGTCTTGCATCTGCACATTTGTGCTGCACTTTCATTTCAGAAACAGTTTTACTATGCTTATTCCATGTCACCATGAGATTTCTATTCAGACTTTCTATTATGAATTTATTCCCAAATGTCCTGCATTTCTATGGACATTGAGATTTAGGAGATTGTAAGAAAACCACATTCTGGCAGGTGAGTTTTCAATGCCTTTAAAATGTGGCTCAATTGACCTTAGTTTAAATTTACGTGCTGGGAAGCCATGTTGATGGCTCAGAAAGAAGAAGTTGTGTGTTCCTGGTTGAGAGAAACACTGCTTTACTGCATATTCACTATATACCAGTGGCCAGGATCACATTTATGTTATTGTTAAAGCTGAAGGATAATTGGTTAAGTAAGACATTGATTGAGTGTTCTTCTTTGCTACTCTTGTCTGGAAAAGAAGAACTTTAACAGAAGTGGAGAAATTTAAAATCTGTGCGTGTAGTTTGAAGAGAATATATTTAATGTCCAAGATAGAGGACATCAAAAGCCAAAGTATACAACATATGTTGCGTTCATTAGGCTACAGCCCCGCTGTCCGCGGTGCACGCGCATCTGCTAGGTTGGCGGCGTGTGCAGCCGAGTTCCCCAGTCTGCAGTGAGCTGCAGGGGGAAAGACAGGAAGGGAGGGGGGGGAGGAAGAAAGGAGGGCGTGACGGGGGTAAGGCCATGACGTCACCCAGCAGAATCGCCCTATTGGCTAAACCGTCGATGGGCGTGGCCTATCGCTCAGTCGCTAGTTCTAATCATAATTTTAATGTATGTCTGAAAAACTCGCTGCACAGCGGCCGCCCCTCACAGCGGGCCCAGCCCCATTGAGGGGCGGCTCTTGTCCCCGCCATAGCGGACGCTGCATCAGCCAGCGGGGACCAAGCCTAAGGGTCAAGCCAAGGCACCACTTGCCAGGAGAGGCCTCCACCAGCCAGTGAAGAGAAAGGGTTAACACTAATATAATAAATGCTGCAATGACTGCAAGTTTGCATCGATTGATACAAGCTAAGTTTTGACATTTCTTAGACAACTCACAATGGCGGTAGTTTAGAGCAAGCGCAAACATTTGATCATCATCATTCCTCCAAAGTTAGAAACTTATACAAGATGTCACAGTATGTCAGGGGTGAGAAACACCAATCCTCAAGGCTCACCAACAGGTCAGGTTTTCAGGATAACCCAGCTTTAGCACAGGTGGCTCAGTTAGTCTTCGATTGAGCCACCTGTGCTGAAGTAGGGATATCCTGAAAACCTGACCTGTTGGTGACCCTTGAGGACTGCAGTTGCCTATCCCTGTAGTATGTAATAAGAGAAAAAAAAGTAAAGGTTATAAAGATAGATATTTGGCGTTATTGACATGTAAACAAGGCTTTAGAAAGGCAGTCATTTTAACCTAACAAATGGAAAATAGAAAGGACCCTGAAAAGCAGATGTCGTTCAACAGATTTCCCCCTCCATGGATGTACGTCAGTTATGGTCGCATTACAGATATGCATGTTCCCTCCTTGGAAGGGGAATCGTAAGACAAAAGGAAGGCAAGAGCACGTCCTTCTCAAGACAACAACACACACACGAGGGGAGCTTAATTTAACGCTTTGAGTGTCCCAATAAAAACTACGTCAATGGATTATGTCACTCCGGGGCCCATGACGCAGTGCCTGTGTAATGGTCTTTTACTACTCATTTTATAGGAGATGTCGGGTTCTGAGTTCCAATGAAGCACAGAACACGATCTGGCCCAGATATACATGAGAGGACGACGACTCCTCTTCCATTTCTAGTTTCAGTGCCAACGTGATCTCGTGACCTTGGTGCTGCAGCCCCTCCCACATCCAAAGGGTTAAAAATAACCCCCAATTTTGAGTTAGCTGCAGGAACAAATGACCCAATTAGGGTAGGTTAAATGCAGCTGCTTCAAAATCTATTCTATATAACCATTTTCTTGTCAAGTTTGTTTACAAAACATCAAGTCCAAACATGGAAGGGGTTTGATTTCCTCCAGCCACCACTTCTGTGATACGTCTAGTGTTCCCCACTGCCGACACACACACACACACACACACACACACACACAATAGGGATAGGGCCACAATATTGTAGGGAATTCCCTCTTTCACAGAACAAGCCAAGCCAGCGAGTCTCAAAGAAAAGCAGCGATGGGGGGGGGTGAGGGGTGTAGTGAGAAATGGAGGTGGGCGACCAACATTCACAAAATGGAACCCCAGTGTCGCCTTTCAGCTGCGACTGCTTGGACCTCTGAACGCAAATGAGTAGGCTATGGCTTGGGTAAATATTTGATGGACGTGCACCACATTCAGAGTCCCAGTAGAAAAGAAAACCATACCTTAAACTTTTTAAAAACCAACAGACCAACGTGTGATTCAAGTCTGAATGTATTTGTTTAAGAAAATCAATCACACTGTAGAGTTACATGAACACACACATTTACAGCGCAAGGAAAACAGGACTTCCCAGTTAAACGTCAGTCATTGCTTTCTTGCCAAGAAGAGCTCCACCCTTAATAAGGCACGCGAGACAGTGTTGTATGTCAGAAACATACCACAATGACTTTGTATAGTGCAATATTTAGAAACTCACAAAACAAAGTTGTCCATATTTGTACTGTGTATATAAAAGCCTTGTACTCTTGGTTTCTTTAATCCTCAGAGAAGACTTGGAAAAAGGTGTGCACCTATACAAGACCTCACTAAAAAATCAGTTTACCTACATTTGCCTTTCGAGCTCACACTAGATTTTTCCATTAAATAGAAAAAAGTAGTGAAACCAGATTGACCAGAAAGTTAAACTGGCAATTTTCATAATGAAAAGGGAGAGCTGTCTGAAAAGCTTTTATTACAGAAAATAAATGATACCACACCTTATGTAAGCATAGTTCAATGCAAGTTATTCCAACGGTAGGAAATAGATGCATTCTTTATCAACTTTGGTTCTTAAGAAAAAATGCCAGTGTTAAAGGATCAAAAACCACAACACTTTAAAATGAGTTGATGTAGGCACGGTTAAGGAAAATGATTGCGCTGATCTGCAAAATATATACATTTTTAAAACTTATGGTATCAGACCTTCATACAAGGAAAATGTGCGCTGCACAGCTTGAGACAATTGTTTTTTTATATATTCACAGGTCTTTATTATAAAACACAAAGTATAGCCAGAAATGATCATTTCGGTCTGCCTAGACCTATAAGTAAATAAAACACTAATTCGTAGGTTCCTTTGGAATGCAAACTCTCAAATTCAGACGTGAACTTCTGAAAATAAATAAATAAACCATTTTAAACATTAGGTATCCAGGTCAACTACTGTTACTACCTACTGGGCAAAAAAAATAAATAAAACGAACACATTTAATATAAAATGTAAAAAAAAAAAAAATCGTTGTCATGATATGTCACAATTTAGGCATTTTTATCTTACCAAACATTTGTAACTAATGTAGAATTTCCGTAATGTACATAAACATGTTACAGTATTTTAAATCTACACACCTACAGCTGGAGGCATATATGCTAAATGTATTGGCTATAGGTGATTTTTTTTAAATTGAAATTTTTTAACTTTATTTACAATTTTATTGGGATACAGTATAAAAAAAACAGGGGAAACCAAGTACATGGTGACACACACGCGAAGAACAAAAACTTCACATTCATTTTTTTTTTAATAAATAAAGGGGAGGGGGGGGATGTGAGGTGGGTCTGGTCATCACCTAAGTACGGATTAAACTGATGGGGGGTGGGAGGGGGGGGGGGGGAAGTATGTCCGGCATATCTACGAGACGTCCATTATTATGAGAGGTTTTCTGATGGAGGAAGCCTATGCTAAAGCGATGTGTGTGTCTGGGCCCTCTCTACCCTCTGAACTGAACAAAGGTTCATCCCATGCAAGGCCAGCTATAGGGGACTTTTAACAAAATATTTTCCTTTAATACACTAGGGAACAAGAACACCTCTGAGGAAGATCGTATCTACGATTGAAACGCGAAGGGTGGTCCCCCTGATGTTAAAAAAAAACCACTGAGCTATTTTCCCTCCCTGCTACGAGACGCCGATGCCAATAGACGCCGCCGCTGTGAAACCGCAAGGATCAGAGGTTTACCTTTGGCTGTGACGCCACCTGCTGTGATCAGCTGTTCGCTTTGGAGTCGAAGCACACAGGTCCTCCACACTTCACGCAGAAGCTACAGTGCGGCCTGGCTGAGATTGTTGCAGGAACCCGAGTGGTCAAATTGCTCGTGTTCTTGTGGGAGCATGCGAGTTCAATGGGCTCACTGCTCATACGGTATATAAGTTTTTTATTAAATTGTATTACACTATATATATACACACACACACACACACACACACACACACACACACACACACACACACACACACACACACACACACACACCTTTCTTCTTTTTATATATGGTCCAGGAGAATTCTTGTCCTAATACTGCTCCAGATCAGAAATCTGGAAACACCTGAGAAATTCCTTTACCACGTGAGTGGGCATTCATTAGTTTAATCTGCAATTAATTGTTAATTTACACATTTGCACTATGTTATTTCTTTCCTTGTTCTACATGCCTGAGGGAAGTTTTTGCGCTTGGGAGTGTTCTTGTTGCCTAATCTAAGGCCTTGAGCACACACAGCGCTACGCGCGCGTTAGTCACTGACCCCTGGCGGCCAATGGTAGTGTTCATTGTTGAAACTTCCATTGGCTGCGAAGCTCGGCATTGTCGATGCTGCTGTAGCTGGAGTCTTTCAAAACTGTGAATACAGGCTGCAGCACGACGTCAGTTTCAGCAGCCAATCAATGCATTGACTGCTGAAAGTGAATAGACTCGGCAGCTCCCTGCACACACATACATTTATGCTTTTGTTTTAGGTTTTACACCGCTCCCCCCGCTCTCAGGGTAGGAGGCTGTGCGCATCTCGTGGGGGCATGGTGTGTCGGATCATTCCGTCTGCTGGGGATGTTCACACATCGCCCAGCAGCCGGAGGCGCACGCGCATGCAGCGCCGCATAGCACTGTGTGCTCCTGGCCTAAGGGTGTTGGGAAACGCCCTCATATCAGCTGCATCTCCCAGTGGTGATATTTATTTGTTTATATGAACACTTGGTGATTTGGGTTTGCGCTTATTCTCTGTGTTGCAAAACACTAGGGAGAATAGGTTCACCCTTCCTGGATAGTGAAAATATAATAAGAGCAATGCAAGATTCTTTATACAAGGGTTTTCCACACGCAAAAAAGAAATCTTACCTAAAGATTGACATGTGTAGGCTACCTCGAATAAACATTTTTTGTAACTGGGACCTGCCCTTAACAACTAATCTTTTGTGACACCTCCAGAATAAGATACGTATCTCGTCATGTCATTTTGTTTGTACCTGAAGCTATAGTTATTGAAGGGGAAATGTAGGGTATGAATGCATAACTGTACAGAGCTTCTCGTCTTTAGAGGAACACATTGAAGAGTTATGCAGAGAGCCGCTGTGACTGGTTCAGGATGTAATGTCATTAGATGGTTGTTTCAGAGTAAAGCAGTCAACACTGCAGTCAACACTGCCTGAGGCTGAGCATGCAAATAATGGTTTATGTCCCAAGAACCACAATAAGATAGCTGAATCCTGACAGACCACCTATTACCCCATGCCTGTGCAAAACAAAATGTGCTTTCAAAAGAGAACATTATTGTCCCTTCACATTAGCATGGAGAAGGAACCTGTGGATGCATCGGTTTTCCACTGGTCCTTGAAAGATGGTTCATTCGTCCCATTGTCACATATGATGGCGTGGTTTAACTACAAACAAGGATTATGCGTAATGACATTCAAATGAACACATGAAAGCAAAGCAGCCGAGCAAAAATATACAGCGGTTTTCAGCCTCTAGAAAAATAAAAGCAAATTTCTCCAAGAGAAATATTAGAATGAAAAGTAAAGTATGTATGTATCTTCTTTAAAATACACCCACATCTTTTATTTGTAGTATCACCAATTAGACCTACAATAAAGTATCAATCTCTAACAAAAACAATGATGTCTCCGTATCGGGATTCCTCAGTCACTTCCAGGAATACCAAAAGTAAGACACTTATTTATTGCATTAGTGAAAAGAACACCAACCGGTTTACCTCCTACAACATGGACTTGGAGCCAGAGGTTACACGCATACACTGAGCGCTGATTAGTCTGCACTTGAACAAACTGCAAGACCTGCCTGGTTGGTTTCCATAGCAACTAATGAATTGACGACATCTTTATTGTGTTTTTGGCATGAGCCTTTGAATGGTTGCTTGTTATACGGTATATTTATGAATTGTACAGTTCAGACTGTTCACATTTGAAAATGGGTTATATTAAGCCTGAAATGCTGTAGTTATGTGATCTCGCTCTTTACTATATTTAGCTGATGGAAGTCTCATAAAATACAAAAATCCGTGCTCAGTGCAATGCCAGTATTATACCATATTGTAGATCAAGATGCTTAATTGAGCCTACATTAGCTCTAACAAACTAAAATATAGTACCAAATCATACCCACAAAGCAAGTGGCCAGAAGCCTTATTAATCAACACTAATATATGAAAATAGAGAAACAGGGAATTCGTCTTGATAAGTGTCAGGCAATATTTACATGAGGACTAACCCATAATGAAATGTTGGAAACATTTCTGAAACGGAGTAGTAAATGTTAACAACATACATTTCAAATGTATTTGTATCTATTTCTACTATACATGGAGATACTGAGTGGCATATTGTCAAAGGTACAGTACAGGAACAGGCAGCACCAGATGTATAGAAATAAAAGAGAAGTATCTGTCTAAATCTGACATACTGGTTGAACTTCATGGACATCCACATTTTGAAAACCTCTAATGGAACTATGAAAATATAATAGTGTATATTTTTATGTTTTACATTTGGTGCCATTTGCAATGCTTTGCACCACTGAATCATTGATGTGTAGTCCCGTAGATATTTAGGCACCAATTCAAAATAAATACGGGTCTTAAACCAACAAGACGTCAAGCTTCTAACACACCAGTGAGGGCGTCCTTGAAATGGTTTGGCAAAGCATGTATGTCTGTTCCACCACAGCCTTCCGCCATCATCCTGTCACTAAGCTAGCATACCCTCTCCCCATTGTCCAAATGTTCTTGGAAACAAAGATAATATCAAATGTAGTCATTATATTCAGGTGACCAATTTTAAATAAAATAAAGATGCAAGCAAGTAGCACTAAGTATTGGTGCCTTAACAAGCTATGTATAAATACCAGGCGTTTTTAATTTTATTACTCCAAACTAGTCATATACTACTTGCACCCAATTAGTTAAGAAAAATAAACTAAAATACAATTCAAATTAAATATGTTGTGTATTATCTGGGGAAAGCTTGATAAATTCTGTATTCTTGCCATGTCTAACAAAAAACAAATAAATCAGCTAATGCCAATGTTGCTAGAGGTGATTGCATTCCCTGGAACAAGAACAGATGAGAGCTCATGGCTACAAAGGCACGGAAATTGAGGTGCAGCAGTTGGCCTTGCAATGCTTGATGGGACATCAGTGTTGATCCAACCGAATAAGCAACTGCACATCGCTAAAGAAAAATAGGATAAGCAAACATCCGAAACTAATCAGGGACCTACCCAAAAAGAAAGCATTCCGATAAAGGCTTGGTATAACCTGAAACCTTACCTTTAGCATTTTTGTACTTCTGCTTTTCTTCTTGCCGGTTGTGTTGGTAGTGGGAAAAAACATGTTACATTCATGTGAGTATTTCTGGGCAAACCGTGTGCTCTGTACTTGTATTGAAAAGTTTCAGATACCAGTCTAAATCAAGAATCCTATTCTGGTTTACAAATCCATCCCTGTGAACACAAGCTATGTGCAATACATTTCATATCTATAATTGGGCAGGTATCGTTTTGTGTGTAGACTAGACAAGCTTGTTTGTACAGCATGTTGTTTTCTTTACCAAATCCATACTGAGCAAACATGGAGCCCTAAAGAATCATTGTGAATATAGGCAAATAAACCAAGTATAACTAAGTAATTGTCAAATTGAAAAGAAACAAAGTCAAGAGAATGGTGAGGAAAGACCATGTCACAGTGGCCATGCCAATCCAAGAAAGATGAATGTTGTCCCATATTTGCCCAGCAGTATTTTGACAAATATCTTATGAATAATGGGGAAGAGTTGCCGTTTTGGTCAGAGTACTTGATACGGTTTTTTTTTTTTTAATAAAAGTTTGGAAAGTCTTAGGCCGCGTGCATACTGTGCGCGACCGCGCGTGTGAACAGACTGCAGGTCTGTGAGGCAGGCCATAGAGCACGCAACCGCGCGCACGATGAAGCGCGACAGCGTTTTCAGCTGTCAATTTTTTAATTTTGAGGGTGAACCGCTCACGTGATGTCACGGCCACGCTTTCCCGTCGCTGTGGATCTCAGGCCACAGGTTGCTCGGCCAACAGGCGCATGTGATGCCATGCACTCCGTCGCGCATGCGCCCACTATATCCGAGGCCTTAGATGAACAATTTAGCTCCTAAGCCGGCTAGGAGACCATGCGTTTAAAAGTGCCAAAGCTTACCGTGTATACAGACAGGATAGGTGGTATAGGTCTTAGGCACAACATCAGAAAGGCACTGTTGACTGACAGCTATACCACCAATGCTGCCTGTACATGCGGTGCACTCTGGCAACAAAAAGTGAATGGGCAAATAGATCTCTTCCAAAGCTAGGTGTCTTCAGCATAGCACCGCTTAGTAATATGGCCAGTAATGCTTTGTCCACTCCGAGATAAATAGATCTATCTATGTGCAAATTGGACAGAACCACCCCAACTTATTTGAAAACAATTTAAAATCCGTAAATAACACCGGTTGCAAGCAACTACTAATTGACCCCATTGTGCGCTGGAAGGGTGTGCAAAGCATAAGGCCAGCAATATAGTGGGCGCGCGCCTGTGTGAACGCTCGTGCACGTGACGCACACGTAGTGTGTGTATGGTCCATGCTGCTGTGAGCGACAGGCTTGAAAGGTAGTGTGTGTGTGTGTGTGTGTGTGTGTGTGTGTGTGTGTGTGTGTGTGTGTGTGTGTGGTGTGTGGTGTGTGGTGTGTGGTGTGTGGTGTGTGTGAGTGTGTATAAATAATTTATTCTCACAGCATGTCGGCTTTTTTTTTTTAACACACGCGTGCGCGTGTATAGAAATGTAAAAAACAAACAAACAAAAAAAAATAACACGACATGCTGTGAGAATAAATTATTTATTAATATTAGACACACAGACAACGGCGCAAATACTTACTTTTCTGAGTTTCCCCCCCTATTGCCTGGCTCCACGCTCCCTGCCCTGCGCGGCCCTAGCATACAATGGCTGGCTAACCACAGCCAACTATAAGTGGCGTGCGCGCGCCCACTATATTACGGGCCTAAGATATGCATGCACCGTGGGGACTTCAAAGCAAATGCATAAGGAATAAATGGCAGGCCTTCTAACTAATGAGGGGTCAGTTATCAATATAAAGCTTTGTCTTTTCTTTCTGAACATTTATTATCATGAATTGGTGACGTTTCATACTGGAATCCCCTTCAAAATCCACCACGGCTAAATGAGCGAAGCAGGAAGGTTAGTTGTAAGAGCCAGAATTAGATTTACATGCATAAAAATGTGGCAAATTCAGGACAAAAGAAGCTGGAGGGTCCCTTGCTGTTCAATTTCAAAACCAATAACCGTTCACAAGAGAATGTGGGTAGGTAAAGTTAACCGAGGGGGGGTGTGTGGGGGAAAGGGGAGGCTTCTTGTTCAAGCTGTTCCTGTTATTTGGTGCTCATGTAATATACAGTACTGCTGTATTACATAGTAACACAGAATTTACCCAGCTAGACTCATTCTTCCTTTTGTTTTGCTTGTTTGGTTATTAAAGCAGCAGTCCAAGCTGCCAGTTTTTTTCCCCCCTTTAATTTGTGCAGCAATACAATCCACACAATGATAAGTAATTAGCCAAGTTGCCAATCGAACGGCAAAGATTCAGCTCGGGGGTTCACTACATGGCTGTCAGTGCAGCTGAAGAGGACCAAAGATGCAAAGTTCTGAGTGGGAGATCATGTGACCAGGCAGTCACTAGATACAATTAGTGCACTGCTAGAGAGAGGGCAGGGCTCAAAAAGGGGTGTGCCAGAGCCTGTTTCAGAAGAGGAAGTGACTGTAAATGGTTGCTATAGAAACAAAAAATGCTTGTTACCTTGTAATACATTAAACATTTTCATTCATGGTTTAAGAAAAAAATGCTGCAAGTTTTTCTCATAGTACAGAACTGATTTAAAAACAAACAACACACACGTGTAAGATATTGCTTGGTGTGCAGCTTAAAACAACATTACCACAATCTGTTAAAACCTCTCCTTTGATCCCTATGCCAGACCAAGGTTTTGGACCAACCCATATCTTATTGTTATGCCATTTAAGAGCATTTTTAAATGCCAGCACATGGATTTATTCTACCACCCGATTCAATGAAGCTGGAGGTCCCAGAGGAGAAGTTTCCGAACATGTCCACAGACACTTATTTTCCCTTTAAAATAGTGCAGTCCCTTTAGCCATGAATTTACCATTGTTCACGCTCCATAAATGTACCAGTTGCTTATTTAAAAGCTTTAAAGCAACCTGACAAATATAAAATACTATATAAATGTGTAATGTAATAAGTACTGCTTTTGTTAAGGATTTGGAAACCACAACTTGGGGAATAATACTGCGGTGAATTTAGTAGTTCATGGAACACTTATTAAAAGCAGAAATACTACTTTATCCCCTTACATTAATATGTAAAAAAATCTCCGGTTATAAATCTGCAAAAATCCTGATTGTGTACCTAACATAATGGCCGCCTTTCAGTTTCAATCAAAGCAACAATGTATCCTTATATTACTATGGTAACATTATCTATTGTTACCGTTTACAGATCAAAGTGGTTGGAATATTGTGATTTGTTGCCAAACAGGGATGCTTAAAAAAAAAAAAAAAAATCACGTTTTGCTGCTTTAAGAATTTACTTTCCTGGAATTCTTTGCAGCCAAAACCTTTTAGGGGGTATCGGCACAAATGAAATGGTACAAACACATCTTGACCAACAAGTGTGTGTGACTGCACCAATTTATGAAAACAATCTTGCCAATGATAGTGCTCAAAGTAAATAACAGCATAGAGTGTGTAAAAAAGGAAGCGCAGCTAGAGCTGTCAGAAAGTGAACAATAGACAAGTGGTAGACAGAGGAAAACAAAGCTCGTCCTCGTCATGAGCTGTGAGCAGAATCACAGAAGGAGAGTCTTACGGCACAAATATTGTTTCATTGTCTTCCTAACGTGTCACAGAAATGACATTTTCAGGAATAGTAATCAACATCATTAAAAGGTGTAGTATTCTCTACAACCAATGCAAACTAATTATAGTGGTATGTTTATCCGATCAGAAGTAGCGTTACAGTATTAACCCTTAAAGGGCTCCGCAAAGCATTCCCGGCCCCTTCAGGGCCGAAAACTTAAACAAAAAAAAGCCAGACTTATTTATTTACTTTCTAACATTTCCATTGTAACCAAATGCATAAGACCTCTGTACATCTCCAGTAAACATGTCCTTCGCCACTTTTTCCATCTGTACAAAGTAATTAAGATATCACCAATAGCCAAACACAGCCATATGCATCTCATAAAAATTAGCTTTTCTTTATTATTATAATAATATATTATATAATATTTTCAAAGAAAAAACAATTAAACATTTCATTTTAAAGGGCAATGGAGTCATTCCAAGAGCAAACTACATTAATAAATGGTTCAAAATATATAATGTTTAATATCTAGCAGTCAACTAACCAAGTAGGCCCAGAATGTCATCAATTCACGTACCTTGGACTCCTGACACTTGTTTATTCCCTTTCCTCCTCACATGCTTTCTTTCTTCTCTCTTTTTTTAAAAACACACGATAAGCCATAGCTACACCAGTGCTAAAAACACGTGGGTGTGTCATTGTTGGGGAAAGTGAAACCAAAAATGAAGACCATTTTAAAAGTAACCCAGAAAAATGTCAATCTGGTTTCTTCTCGCAGCAACTTCACTTTTATTTAAGTGCATCAAAGGACAGATCTAGAATAGATCTTTAAACACAACAGAATGATATATGAAAGATTTTAAAAACAAAAAAACAAAAAGGCACAGGCCATTTTGAAAGATCAAATTAATTTCACCAGTACCCAACTACATACTTGATTTTACAAAACAATGTAGTTAAGTGTTGATGTGGTAGCTTCCTGTTGAATAAAAGATTATTTTCTATTAACAGTTAGTTAATGCACTGTTTGTCGAGTTGTTCCCGCTATATTGAATAAGGGCATTAGTGACAAAGCTTCAGGCTGACATTTACATAGAACTCCAGAGTTGCCAGCAGGCACCTATCCAACCCCAAAGCAGCGCCATTGCTTGCCTTAACCTGGGTCAGCCTTCTGCAGAGGCACACCACACAATCTAGAAATGAGACCACCCTCACTTAAAAGGGGCAGTCCCATGTAACCAGCCCCCCAACATTTTTTGAGACAACTTCTCATTGCAATCTGCTTCCTAAAATGATTGAATCACCTTAAAGTAACATTGTGACATTTGCATACTGTTAAAAAGTGTTTCCCTTTTTCCATGTTTGGTTGATTTCAAGCATAAATGACTTCCTAATTACTATACACACAATAGACAAAACAAAGACAACTACTCACATCCACTATTAAGATCCAACAGTTATCACGAAAAGATATTATATAGAGATTGTAAAAAAATAAATAAAAAACGCAACCATGCCATGTTTCATACAGAGGTGTATGTACTGTATGACAAATTATATAAATATATAAAAAATGTAATACTGATGTGTGTGTGTGTTCCCGCCTGGGGACCGAGACAGCAGGCTTTGCTTGTTGGACTCAAATTCTTTTTTTATACTACTGTGCTGGTATTTTGGATCACAGTTGTGATCCTTATAGACTTAAAGTTACCCCCTTTTTACCTTACACCACAACTGCCTGTACAGGCACTCTCCTTAGGCCGCACTTATTGTGTTGGCGACGGCGACCGATGACGTCACCCCCCGCAAAAGTTATAATTTAACTTTCAGCGACGTCGCTAGCAACAGGGTCATTGATTGGTTTACAGACAGTCACATGTGGTGACAATCTGTCAAAAAATCAAATTTAACCCGCTTCCAAATTTTTGGTCGCAATGTCGCGCTTACTATAAGCGTTGGCGACGGGGTCAATTGCTTTGTTTTGGAGCGACGTCGCGTCGCCATCGCGGGAACTATAAGCGCAGCCTTAGTGTGTGCAGCCATCTTGCCTTGACAGATATAGATGTATAGATATACAAAATAAAAATATTTAATCAGTCGGCTACATTTAACCTAAATCAACACACCACTGCGTAATTAACTTTAATCCTAGCATCCCAATAGGTCAATCACTGTTGAATCAGAGTTTTAGGGCCAATCAGTTGCTTCGAAGAGATGGTTATTAGATGAGTGTTTTTTAACCTGTGTGTTTCTATGGGAGATTTCTGTGAAGAATTTGGTAAGGACCTTTATCTTTTCCAGACAACATATTTTGCTGTATTATTTTTTTTTTTTTTTTAAATGTAATAGCGTTATGATGCTGTACTTTAATGTAATAAATTATAGAAGTTGTTTGGCAGCAATAGCATGTTTACACATATTAGATAACTAGCAAATGATTCAGGGTAGCGGTTATACATTTGTAAAGGTAAGACCTCAAAAGGTTACAAACTAGCAGATTGTTTTACATGCTGAAGCTCTGTTGGAGGTACTGGACAGAACATAAAAGCCTGGCTGTCCTACCATGCATCTCACTTCGGCTCTACGTTCATGTGTCTGTGTTGTACTTTAACTCCCAGTGTTTCTCTGGAAACCAGGTGGCTTAAGTGGCCTTAGCTGTGCATCCGTTTCTATTTAAATTGCATAATCAAGACACAGCTAGATGGGTGTAATCTCTATACTAAATCTTTGTAAATAACATGAACATCCATGGTGAACTATATATCAGTTGGGTGATCCAAGTTAGCAGGTTATTCATACCCGAGAAGACTGACGACATATTTAAAGGTTTCAAGACAACTCGTGAATATTTGCCACAAGACTTAGTTGAGGCTTACACTGGCATCTTTCAAAAAATCCGTCAAATACGACATGTTACATGGAGGTAGGCAACCACTAAATGTAAGCTTCCAATATATTTAATAATAATAAAAAATATATATTTGCTTTGGGAAATAACTGCCCATTGGTCCTCAACCCACCCAGCATTTACTCCTGAACCACTTATCCAACAGATTCAAATGAATACTATGGAGGAAAAATGTATGGACTGGATAACATGCCACAAGGAGGACACAAACTCACTGAGATGGCAGAGAAAGCCTCTGTCATCACACGATGACCATGTGTAGGACAGGTGATTAGTTAAGGGGACAAGTCAGGCCAAGGTTGTAAGGTAAGGGAATAGCCGATGGAGTGAGGAAGGGCATGGAGCAGTGCGGGCAAGGACAGGGGGATCATCAGGCCATAGGGCAGGTTACCATGCAGAAGACATGTCTAAGCCAATAACATCCTCCAACTGCTCCTATTTAGCAAGTAGACAACATGTTTTTTAGGGGTCCTACAAGACAAGCACTACCTATTACAAAGTGGTGTGTGAAAGGTTAAGGGACTTTCATAGGAATAGCTTGGAAGTGCCTCCATCCAGCACAAGTAGAGGAACAACAGTACATAGTACAGGCAGTCCTCGGTTATCCAACAGCATCCGTTGTGGACATAGCGTTGGATGGTGAAACCGTTGCAAAGCGAGTCCCGTGTTAATCAGCGGCAGTGAGCGGCGGATAACGCATCCCGGCTTAAAAAAAACAGTCCCTTAGGGTTCCATTGTAAAGCGTTGGATATGCCATTCGTTGTAAAGTGAAACATTGGATAACGAGGACTACTTGTACTGTGCAAAACGTTACAGGGTTTGCAATGGTAACAGGGAAGTGACACCAGGCAGAAATTTGGGGGGGGGGGGGGGGAGGGACACATCACCCAGCACAGGGGAGGACACCCTGAGGGGGCAGCACATGATAACCCAGGTGGGTGGTATTCAGGTCCTTACCTCTGCCCGCGGTGGGCGGTGTGCTTGGCAGGGGGATCCCCGCCGCCCTGGCCGCCTTCCCCTCCCCGTTCTCTGCTTCCCGCCGCCGCCTCTTCTCCCTGTCCCGCTTGTCCCGGGGTTTCCCGGGCTGGTCTGTCAGTGACACTCCCGCGGGAGCAGGAGGCGGGAGGCACACGCTGCTGCCGCTGCTGCAGGCCACCGTGGGACAGCTCCATGCCGTGGAGTAGCCTGACCCTCCCCGGCTATTCCCGCCTCCTCCTCCCCCCTCGCCATTCACACGCTTCGGCTTCAACCCCTTCTCGTCCGCCCTGCTCTTCTTGGTGGGGTGCGGCGAGTCGCCGCCGGCAGAGGGAAGCAGCGGCGGGTGCTGGGCTCTGGCCTCCGTGCCGCTCCTGACCGCGGTCGCGTCTGTGGGCTTCGCCGTGGGCTCTTGTTTGTCAGCTGGCGCACAGCGAACGGGACTCCGCCGCTCCGCCATTTTGATGCCTTGACACACCGCCGCCAAAGCTGCCCGAGAGAAGGGGGGCGGGGTCACGAGTGCTCTGCCAATCCCGGAGAGGGGGCGGGGCCGCGCTTTGACGTCAGCACGGCAGCCTGATAAAGCCGCACGGGTTGGGGAGAGGCCATTTTGTCGGCGTCGCCGCGCACAGAAGAGGCGGGGGAGAGGGTTTGCTGCAGCCGGAGACAGCCGGTCGGCGGAGGAGGGGGTGTGTCCGGGAGAGGCGTGTTTGCCCTGCTGCAACCCGTCCTGACCATGTTGAAATGCTGCGAGCGCACGCACGTGACTGAGAGATGATGGCGGTTGGTCTCCGCCATGTTAGGACGCGTCACTTCATGTCCACGGTCGCCGCCGCCGGTCACTGTGTGAGTGTTTCCGGTGTAATAGCAGCTGAGACCAGCACAGGGCTCCCGTTCTTATTATACTGTGCTTTTTAAAAGAGGGTGTGGCGGAGCGGCGACAGTTTTTGGACGCACAGTTTTAAAATGGCAAGTGGTGTAAGCAGAGGCGGGGACCGACAAGGAGCGAAATCCGGGGGTGTAACACAATGACAGTTTTATGGGGGGGAGAACACCATTTTTATTCATAAAACGTCATGGTTACTAATGCTGTCCATGGGACTGAATACAAATGTTAGAGCTGGCATTGTATATGTTGTCACTTAGATTGTAAGCTCTGCGGGACAGCGGCTCCCTGGTTCCCGTTATTTGCTCGTGACTTGTAACACTTTTGTATCTTATCTCCCCGTGCTGTGTTGCTGATTGTGTAAAGCGCGGAGTACACTGGCGGTGCTATATAAATTAACATGCATAAATTGGGGTTGGAGGAAATAGCATGAAGCCGTTCTCTAAGTAACAGTTTTCACTTCACTGTATTTTTGTCACATTGGATGTTGCTCTGGACTTTTTTGTTACTAATTATGAATGCTGGAAAAAATGGCTGGTGCTCAGCAGCCCCTCCCTCCATGCATTAGGCCCCCAGTGGCTGCGGATCAACCGACTCTAAATTCCCCTGGAAACAGCAGCAGGAGTCAGGACTCCACATGTATATGCTGTATATACCCACACAAGGGTTTGAAGAGGGCCCTTTTATTTGGTTTCCATTGTGGCAATTGTTTTGAAGAAGCAATCTAAGCGGCACTTACAAATTATTTATTTTTAATTTAAAAAATATATGCAGCCTTTGTTTATCTTTACTGAAAACTAATTACCTAAGCTGCCGATCGATCCGTTTTCCTGTGATCAGCGAAGTTCCTGCTTCCCCGAGTTCACTAAATGGCTGCCTTTCAGTTTCAATCCATCCTTCAGTTGGCGTAAAGCTGCGCTTATAGTGCTGGCGACGTGGCTGCAGAACAAATGTATTGGCGCCGTCACGTGCGCTTATAGTAGGCGATGGCACTGGCAGCCTAACTTGGCAACTAAAATGTATTCTACTACTTGGGTAACATTATCTATTGTTATAGTTTGATGAGCTGGGAATATTGGCAACAAATTTTTACACAGGAAACTGTTACAAAGATCTTGCACTGCTGTGGAGGTGGGCTAAAGCCCGCTATAGAAATCAAAGGATAATCGGTATATTAAAACTAATGTCCAAGTCAAATAAAGAATAAGTTATCCAAACAGAACTACAGAACTGATTTTATTTTAGACACATATAAAGTATTATATGAATTGCACTTTTTTTTTTTAAGTCCTTTAACTGCTTCAGTGCCGGACACCTCCGTAGTAACAGATGCTCCAGCCCTTCTGCATCACCTGGCCGCTTCCCTGCAGCGATGGCGTGATGCCCCTTCAGTGTGGTATGTGATCAAACGCCGATCGTGTATAGACTCTAAAAAGCGAGGATCAATGACGTACCGCATGGGGGCTGGAAGTATGTTGCTGATTTTGTATGTACAGCACCCCCTCCGTCCCCTGTACATTCAGTCATTGGGGCACTGAAGGGGTTAATAACACGTAATTAAAATGAAACCGGTCACCCTTATTTAAATTAAAGATTATACCGTTATCCCACACTTTTGTATTGCGTTTTAGCCTTGTGCAGACTATATTTTGTAGTTTTTATCAAACATAGTACTTGCTTTTTCCATTTCACATGTTGGAAATGTTTAAAACCATACCATACAAATGTTTTTTTCTAACTTTTTCCAATTCGGACCTATATGCTTACATTTTTTTTTTAGCCCAGATAAAAAAAAATGAAGATTGGGTGTATTTTTTTATTTTATTTTTAAACCCTATATTTTAAAAATGCCATAGTTTTCCATTCCGGGCGAAGTTACCGTGTTTAAATAATTTGAAAAGCAGTGCCCAATAGAAAGCGGCAACAGTCGGTTGTCTCTTCCTATTGATGACCATTTCTACCCCCTTTTAAAAACCAGAAAGTAATACCGGTAACTTCACCAGTAAGCATCTGTAACTGAAGTGGGGAGAAATTGCAGCTTTTACTTGGTATGAGTGCAAAATTAAAATGTTCTCTGACCATGTTATGTTCCAAAGGTATGTCATAATGGCAATCTGCATTGATTGTAATGTTAATTTTTTTTTTTTTTTTTATCTAATATGCTTGAAACATGTAGGTGGAATTGTGTCATGTCCTGCACAGGGCATTTTAACGGAATATGAAATTCCCCTACCACCCAGCGGGAGTAGTTTTGTTTATATATACACATTATAGTGATGTACAGTATATTCTAAAGTGACTGAGCATGTTTTACAGATTTGTAATAAAGTGTGGTCATTTTAAACCTGTCTTATTTGTGAACTGTTCAATTGTATTTATAGCATGTCTGTTGAATGGCTGTACTGTCACTTAAGAAAAATCCTTTCATTTAAATAAAAAAAAAACTTGCAATCTCTCATTTGATACTTCACAACATGCCTGAGGAAGAATCAAAAGATATTTTACCTAGATTGCCGTAAGTGGCTGATTTAGGCCAAAATTCAAACCTGCTGCTTCGGACTATGACATTATCACCTAAATCTGGCTTCCTAAAATGGAGCAGCCATTTTTTTAAATTAATCCTGAGTTTGTTACATAGCAGTCAATTAGTGGATAAACTGCCTGCAGAATCTAGCATGAATATGTATAGCTGTTTTAGCGAATTCCTATCCAACTAAAGCACAACTGCAGGTAATACATTAAAGGATAAAGTATTTAAGTGCATGGAGAACCTATTTTAATCTCCTTTTTATGGAGAAAATACCTTGTGTTACTTTCGCTCATACAATAAGAAAGTGCTCTACTTGATCTGAAGGCTTCTTCAAAAGTGTGAATCATACGGATTAGGGCTTAATTGAAGTTAGGTGCTTCTGTGAAGTAACTGTGCAGCCAGCTCAACTACAGGAGGGTCCCACCACCTTAGCAGGCTCATTCATGCACTGGAACACTCTCAGTACTTATTTTAGCAGCTAAAAAGGTATTCTGTGATTTCTAAATGCTTTTGTCCCCTCACACACACCACCCACCACCACCACCGCCTGTGGTGAGTGGCCCTATGCTGCAGAAGGAGCCCTGGTCCCACTGGAAATCAGGCCCAACTAAAGCAATCATTGCCTGTGTGGGCTTCCTCTGTTGCTCCTTAAGAACCAACTCCACAGGTAGGGCCTCCATAGGTGGTAAGGGGGCCTTTTTTTTATATATATATATATATATTTATTGCACTGGGGCCAACTGGTTACTAGTGAATATACAAGAAAAAAAACAAAGTAGCAGTTAATGTAAACCCACTGTCATTCTTGGGGGGGAAAAAAACATCCAATATGTGTAGTAAAATGTGCTCTCCTTGTAAGGAAGACACGATTTACATTGAAACTTTTTTTTTTTTAATTTGAAAGCAAACATTGTAAATATTCGGTCACATTAAAATGTTCAACCCAATAGTAGGGCCTAAATCTCCACTTCCTACTTTGTGTTCACAGAACTCACATCACGCAGGTGGAAATGGAGCATGAGCCATGTGCATACTCAAGACAGGTCTTTTGTCTTTGATTAATTAGCATTTTTAAATATACAATTAAATGGAGTATAAGCATAGCACCCATGGTCGTTTAATTAACGCTTGTGCCCAAAGAGACGGTGTCTGCTCACTGAATATGATATTGAAAATTTGTTTGATAAATGTGAGATTCTATAAATCTTTTAACCATGTTTATTTGTTTGTTTATTTGTTTTATAATGGCCATTACATAAAAAAATGCATAAGTATCTGCAACTTATTATGCAAATCAACTTTTACAAATAGATTAACTAATTTTAGGAGACATTTGTTACCAGGTAATGGGAGTTTACCCTGACGAAGCGCCTACGAGCGTGAAACGTGCGTTGGTACGTGATGACGCACTTTCGGTGACGTCATCTGGAGTCGCGGAGGAACACAAAGCGGGAAGCTGAGAGTTTTTTCAGGCTGACAGGTCGTATGAACAGCTAAAGGGAGCGCGCTACAGACACACTGGTGCATGCATTTAGACAGCACCAATAACAGCACCTTAAGTGGTATAACTGACTGTTTGGCTTCTTAACTAAGAACGGAGCCACACTATATGTAGTGACGCCCAGACTACTATCGGTTTTGCCTAGTGGGGCGCATACATCAGGCGCTCCAGGCACCTTACTCAAGGAAGGTAGAGGGACAGTATATAGGGGTCCCTAAACTATTCTGTCTAGATATCACTTGACATATAGGGACGTTACCCTGAAATACATAGCCCCACCTTACACGGCTATAAGCCATAACTACCTAGTAACCCTCCCACGCTGTGATCCCAACCCACTACACAGGTTATATACCTTTATGATACTAATATGGGATTATGATGGGAACATCAGCAGAACCAATACGACAGTATACTAAACAACAGTCTCCCATAAATTGAATCACTCTCATAGCAACACTGCACTACCCCGGTGCTCTCTCTGTGTTTCCAGAAACCACATAGTGGAATTTTAGACATTAAGTCTTTTGTATATATGTTTAATAAATGTGATTTTATAATTGTACATGTAGGGCTATGGAGCTATCTCCAAGGATTGAATTTTTCCTAGCCTAACTAACTGGTCTAGCGAGTGCAAATAGGAATCTTTTAGGCCACCTCTGTGACCCACCACTACTATTTATTTTATCCACATTCAAGGATCATCTGTAGGATCAGGCATCTTTATAGAGGGGGGCCGTCGCCCGCCTTACAAGAAATGAACTGTTTATATATTCTGTAATAAAGTACTCACTTAGCAGTGTCTGAGCTCCAATAGCTTACATCCAGAAACTCGGGATGTGTAAGTCACATTATTGCACAGTGCCTCAGGCAACAAAAAAAACGCTGGAAGTTCTAGGGAAGAGGATGTCTTGTGCTGACAAAATTATGTCCACAGTACTACCTAAGTTGTTACAACCCTAGAAAAGTTGGGAGCAAGAACTAGCTTGGTCAATGTTACAATTTGTGGGTATCATTTTTAAAGAGTCAATCTACAATGGCGGATTTTTTTAGGCAAATTGTGTATGATTATATATTTATATTTTTGAAGCAGTGGGTCTCTGGTGCTGAAAACCGTTCATTTCAGCTGTGCAGATCCACTGCTTCATGGGAGATACTTACCTGAGAATTAGGTGCCTGTAGCCGCTCTCCTTGATTACAATGGTTCCCAATGTCTGCTCTTCAAATATTTCCCAGCCTGCGGGCCAATAGCAAGCCATGACATCGGTGCAGCTTGGTATTGGCCCATATGACGTGGGAGCTTCAAACTTGAAGGCCCTGATTACTGAGCAGGTGCTACTACCGGCACAGAGTTCAGAAGTATGGGGTCTCTGGAGCTGAAATTAACATGGTTCAGATTTAATGCGTATTCATCTGGTCTATATTTTACTCTACCCCCTCCCCCTTTTTAACCCTGTGAAATTTTGAAAGCTAAACAAATTACGTTTCACCATGGTTAAAGTTCTCCATAGTTCTAAATTTAGTCTCACTCCAATTATTTGGTAATAACCAATACATATCAAACAAGTTCACTAATATTTGACACAGTATCACAATCTTATTATCCACTTGTTACCTTTGAAAAGTGTTACAACAGAACAGCTCAGATTACTCTAATTTATTTCTTAGGTGATATAGTATTGAGACAAATTGTTTTAGATTTTTAACCAACACATTTAGTCAAGAATGTTTTTATTAAGATTGTCGTGGATATGGACACGAAGTAATATTTCAAGTTATGTATTAAAATAAATATAAAAATGCAAGTGCAGATTGTGGGGATCCTTTTATCAGTATTAGCTGCACATATGCAAAGGATAAGATGAAGCACCAGCCTCAGTGCATAAATAAATGCATAAATAAAATAAATATTTTATGACATGGTTTCCAATTGCCTTCATGTTACTATATTGCTGCATTTAATGAGCATGGTAGCTAGAGATATCCAGTAATATGTAAACAATATATTTCAAGCTCCCTCATAAAAGCCCATTTGTCAGTTTGTTGCAATACTTAAACAATTCCACCATGCAAATTATCCAACGTAGACATTTGGATAGACGTTACTGATTGCCAGCAGTATTCCAATCTATAATGCAAAACACCCAAATCTTAGGCCATCTCATTTTGTGCAGGGCACTGATGATTATCTCCAAGCCCACAAGTATCAAGCTTGCTGTGGCTCAATTATCAACCCACAAGCATGGCAACACGACCGAATGTGAAATGTAGCCGTCTCATCATGCTCTTCTTGCCGCGTAATTAGATTCATAACACGATCAACGACTCCAGTTATGTGAACCGGTCATCGATTTTGTTATATGTATTGTTGACCTTGAAAGGTAGCACTGCCTCTCACAGCAGAGTTCCATACCGCTGCAATTTTCCAGGGCTTGCTTGATCTTCACAACTAGCCGTGTTCCAATTGATCAATCTACTGCTGCACATATTAAAATCACGTATCATGGAATAACAGCGCTGGAAACATGTAAAGGGAGATCTTTCACACAAAAATAACATACTGGCCACTGGCAGCAACTGGGCACTCTGCTACTAAGGTTACTTTGTTCTGGTCTATACCTACTGAAAAGGTGCCACAGTACCCCTTACCTGTGTGTCGATGTAACTTATTGTGCCCTCTTTTCTTCTGAGGGCCAACATTTAAACTGGTAGTTTTTCTAAATTCATATTGACCTGCTATCCATGAATTACAATCAAGAACTTGATCATTCATATCTGATACGAACTTAAGATCCAGTTAAGACTGGTTAGTGTAGGATAGTGTAGGATAGTGTATTTTCTTGTAGGAAGCAGGCCATAAAAGCATGTTTAATTTGAATTTTTTCATGCAGCATTTTTTAATCTCTACCTTTAAGTTTTATAAAGAACTTGCAGCTGTATGGATGAAGAAAATGAAACGTAGCACTCCAAAGGCATTTAAGCAATTTGTGGTTTATTAATCTTGTCCAACATAGTGAACCAAAACATTTACAATTATTATAAAATCACAACTGCTTACATTCCTGTGGAGTTTTACTTTCTTCACATCATTGGATTTTACACTAGTGTCTCAGCACTCGTACATTTTTCGGTACAATTAATTGTGTGCATCGACTTTGCTGCAGTAACATTTTATTCTGCCCTTATTTATACTAGATTACCGATTTTGCATTGAAAGAGCCTGTGGAACCTAATTCATTGGGGTGGGGGGGCTAGAAAGTGGGGGATACAGGACAATTAACTTTCATATTTGTCATGTCTCCCAATTGAATTGTGCAGGATCTTAAAACCACGATATGAATCGGCATTCAGCATGGGTTTTCCCCCCCGCCCCCCACTATGGACAAGATTTGTAGACATTTGAGTAACCAGTCTCTTGCAGCTTAATTTGCATGTCATGAGGTGGTTGTCAAAATAGTGTTATCCAACAGAGCACTCCATTATACCTCAACTCAGTCTAACCATTTATTGCAATTCTTTAACTGGATTCTTTCCTCCACTTCCAGTCTGAGTACCATAAGGAAATAGGCTATACCGTCTGATCTTTTTCAGAACCTGCACACTAGTGTTAAACCATTTAAATTACATGTAAACCAGCCAACTATATCTTTCCTGTTCCTGTCCAATTTCTTATGACTGTAAAAAAAACTTCAACTCAACCATCTGCACCGATTACTTCAAGGCTAATACTTGAAAGGACAATCACATTTCACCCATCTATAGGAAATATGGCAGAAAAGCAATGGTCATCCTAAACTTCCAAATCAATTTTATAGTTCTCTTATTACCTTTATATCCTGCCTCAATGTTTGTACTTGATCCACTCTATTTAAAAATATAAATTATACTACTACTCGAATAGGCTACTCACCAAGAAACTCAGAAATAGAGCGGGTGTAGGAACCTAAGGAAGACGCTCATCCCAGACCTATTGAATTAAAACATATAGGGGAACGAGGAGAAGACCAACAAAGGGTGGGAAACACGAATGGGAGCCGGAAAGCTGGCTGCCAGGGTATTAGGGTCGGTTTGCAATTTTTGTTTAAAAATAAATAAAGGATTATTTCCTTTCTGAATGAAAATAAAGCTTCCTGATTTCTTAAAGCAGCAGGAAGCTTAATCCAGTCTTGGGGCAGTTCTTGAAAAAGCTCTCCCTCCAGATTTATTGACCTTAAACCAAGGCACAATCAGTTGAAGGGCAATAGCAGATTTGAGAGCCCAATTGGGTGCGTTACCGATTAGGCAGTTCTGAAAGTAAGGAGGGGGCTAGTCCATGTACAAAGCAATAACAAGTAAGGGTAAAGATCTTAACCCTTTGCTCCACTGGGAGCTAGTGCACATCTCGTAATACAGGAGACATGTGGTCTCTCCTTGCTTTGCTGCTATAACACAGGCAGCAGCGTTTTGCACCAGCTGCAAGACTGATATGTTTGGAAACTCACCAGCAGATAATTTGCAAAATCCAGTCGGGAAAAGACCAAGGCCTGTGTCAGGTCTGTAGATTGTGTATTATGAACAGACACACAAAGAATTGTGATCATTACTCATTGTCGATACATTATGGGCCAAATAGAATTGTTAGACATGGAGGGATAACACACCAAATTCTGGAGCTAGTATGGATTGTGTAGACTGGTCTTTATGTTGAACATATATTCCTCAATATTTGGTCTAATAAAGTGACATACAGGTGTAAAAGAAATTTCATATTGTTCTAAGGCACTTATCAAACCACAATGACTAGAGGAAAACCAAGACAAATTGGGTTTGACAATTAAACAGTATATAATATAAAAATAACCTTTAGCTTACAATATACAAACTGTATTACAATCGTATCGGTTAACCTGCTCCGCTGGCTTTTGTTACCCAGCGATGATTTAAAAAAAAAAAAAAAAAAAAAAAACCAGTAGGGCCAATAATGTACATTCTGTATAAAGAACAGATTTAGACCATGCTGAGATTTCTTACATCTTCTGTTAATATTTTATGACTGCAATTTTGTCAAATATACCTGCTTGCCCTGTACAAATACAAAAGAATGCAAACATTGTAATCAAAAATTAGCAAAGAGTAGTCTGTAAACTATCATAAAAGTCTCACTATATTAACAGATCTACAAGCAGCGTGTAACAGGGTTAAAAAACATTAAGGCAATAATACTTGGTTTACAAAATCATATGTAATACTTTTTTTTTTTTTTTTTACCTATGTGTTATATAAGGCAGGTACAGTATATGGTCCCAGCAAAGAAACATTTAGCATGTGATACCGGAATCAACCATTTTAAATATTTAAGATATATATATATATATATATATATATATATTTAAGATATATATATATATATATATATATATTTAAGATATATATATATATATATATATATTTAAGATATATATATATATATATATATATATATATGATTGTACAGTAAAATGTACCAGTGTAGGTTGATCTACACTGTTAATGAACCCGATAAATATGGAATACTATGATTTTAGTGGCACTTTGATTTTATGGTATAGGTTGATCCCTTCTCGGTCAGATGGTCTTGCAACACATTCTTTGCATTGCAAGCTCTTCCGCAAGCAAAGAGGTTACTGCATCTGCAGGCTGATTCATTGTCCAATCTAAAGGCGAAATATTTCGGTCCTCTTCATCTAGCGTTACTGAAACGGATGAGTCTCTAGGCTATGAATCATGTCCATTGTGAAGGCGACTCCCCTGATCCTCTTGATTTATCACTGTTACTGAAACCTGTAGAAAAAGATTTTGCATGTTTTTACTACAATACCAGAGACATTCAGGCCCAGATGCACAAAAGGGAGCTAAGCTTTTGATTCAGAGAAAGCCTGAAATTATTTGCAATGCGCTGCGGGTCAACTTCAGTGAACAAGCTAAATTACTGCTGATGCGAAACTAGCATGTGCTTGAGATGGTGTAAATACCAAGTATACGTAGATTCTTGTAGAACATACTTTTCCAAGCTTAAACTAGTTCTTTGTGAAATCATGCACTTTTGAAATCTGAGAGGGCACATTTTCAAGTTAAGCATTTTAGGCAATAGAGTAGATCATTTCGTTTTTCATTAACAGCTGCAAGATTTAATATTCATAAATGCAGTTACCAAAATCTGCAGCATCTGGTGTAGTTGACAGTCGACCTTTCACAGCCATGGAATTGACGAGTGTGGTCTCTGGAACGGCATCACACAGCTCATCTGCTGCACCTCCTGTATGGTCTAAGAGATCACACACATAAACCAGACAGCTGTGGAGATTGTAATCTTGTAACATATGATCATAACCATTATTAATAGTAGAAAAAATAGGCTAAAGCGCTCTAATGCAGGTATGATGAAATGAAGTAAGCCAAACCACTAAACCAAGGTATAAAAAGAGTATGAAATAGTACTTAATATGCAATAGTATGTATGGGTACTATCCTCCTGAAGACAGGTGGTAGATGGTACAAGCCCACTCACCCTCAGTCTATTCGGCAGGTTCCCCTGAACATAAGCAATACTCACATCTTGGGAGTGGAAGGCAGGCTGTGCAGCTTCAGATATGCAGTATACAGGAAATATGGAGAACAAAAAGCGCACTAGCAAAAACGGAGCAGGAAGGACCCAGAATCAAAAATAATTAAAAGGGCACTTTAATGTGACAAAAGACCCATCCAACGCGTTTCGAACGTCACAGCGTTCTTTTTCAAGGAAAAAGAACGCTGTGACGTTTGAAACGCGTTGGATGGGTCTTTTGTCACATTAAAGTGCCCTTTTAATTATTTTTGATTCTGGGTCGATCCTGCTCCGTTTTTGCTAGTGCGCTTTTTGTTCTCCATATTTCCATTATTAATAGTAACCTGTACCTAAAAGCCCCACACCCACTATAGTGCCAATATATCCCAGGTGAAAAGGAATGGAAGTGGCACATGTAATAGATTCAATGTAGGTGATAGAATTATTACGTCGGATGAAGTTTAAAAACATAATTTGTACCTAAACTGGTGTGAAAAGACTGTTAACCTACATGTTTTTATTTTGTTTTAAATAATTATGCTGCGGGCATTGAAATATGGAGGGAACAATAATTACCACCTAATAGAAATAAACCTGATCTGAGGAAGGGGAACTAATGCTTTTCTCAGTGAAAACATTTCAACTACAATGGTGAATTAAACATTCACACTATACAGGGGCGTCCGAAAATATTAAAACTTAGGAGCCAGACAGATTTTTTTATTTTTTTTTTACACAAACCAGCGTTGCTTGGCGAGCCGTTTTGGCTACCCCAGTCACCAGTCGTTGGCTGTGTGTGGATGTCAATCTCCCCCTGCTGACAAGCCCCACCCTAGGATTATTTTTTTACCAAATCATTTTGCCATTTATCATAATCATGATTCATTGCCCTTGCCTCTGGAAATCCTTCACTAAGCAAATTTGGAGGTGTTGCTGTATCCCTTTCCTTATGAGCTCCTATGAAGCATATAAAACCTTAAGATACTGTTTATTGCATATACAAATGTGCATTTACAAAAATGTCTTTAGGGCATAACTGTAAAGATTCTAAAAATGTCTTATCCACTTCAGTTTCCTGAAGTTATTGACAGACCTTCACATGGGCAAGCACTATGGCTGTCTTGTTTTCCAGGCAAGATTGTGTTTACTGCTAATGTACTCTAAAGCTAAGGCCCCGTTCCCTCAGTCAGCGCGCCGACAGGCACAGACCCGCGATATGCGGTCTGTAAGGAGTAGGGAGCGGGAGATACAAATTGTCAAGATTCTGCCTCTCGCGCATCACCCCTCCCTCCTCCCGAGCCGGCCAAAGTAACAAATAAAACCAACAGGCGCGCACAGGCACACACGCACACACGCACAGTCACACACACACACAGGCGCGCACAGGCACACACAGGCACACGGGGCGAGGTGAATCGGAGCAAGGGGGGAAATCGGAAGGGAGGGTCGGGCAGAGGGGGGATCGAAACGGGGATCAGAGCTGAAGGGGGAAATCGGAACGGGGGGGGGGGGGGAATCGAAGCAGGGGGGAATCGGATTGGCTGCTGGAATGTCACGTGACGCGACACTGGCCAAAATCACAAGTTCCTTGTAGCTCCGGCTGGCTGACGCGTCACAGCACGCAGTCAGCCACGCCGGAAGGAGCCAGCGGGGGCAACTACAACAGGGGCAAGCAGCTGGTGGCCCGCAGCCGCACGCGCCGACGGCCGCAGCGGGACCAAAGCTTAAGCAGGAGAGCGGCGACTTTCCTCTTCCGTGCAAATCCCTGCGGTGACGTCACGACTTGCCAAAAGGGCTGTTACACGCTGGTGCTTCAGCATATCCAAAGGGTTTAAAGATAATTCATAGAAGAGAAGGGAATCCGGCGCCTCAACCGGTGACAGAATCCAGGGCACTTCCGGAAGTGCCCTGGATTCTGTCACCGGTTGTGGCGCCGGATTCCCTTCTCTTCTATACTGCGCACACAGAAGGCTGCACGCCAGGATTTGGAACGCAGAGGAGAGCAGAACCAAGGTCTGCAAGTGAGCTTTCATAGGTAAGGTTTCCTTCCCAAGCTCTGACCTCACTTTGGCCCCCTACTCCTTTCCTATGTGACTCACTGACACTTATTGTGCTGGATGACGGCCTGAGCGCAGGACAGTTCTCTTTTTTTTTTTTTTTTTTAAGAGAATTCAAGCAGTTTTTTTTTTTTTTTAAATACAGGATTTGAGCAGGGAGACTCAGGAGCTAATCCTATTAAATTTCAGCTTCAGAGACCCCCTTCTTCCGGGGGTATTTACGTAATGTGTGCTGGTAACCACTCCAGGTTTCATATTGTGGCTGCTTTTTCAAAGATCCCAGGCTCTGCAAGCCAATAGGAAGCCGTGACATCTTCCTATTGGCCCATATGACAAGGGAGCTTTAAACTGCAGAAAAATGCAGACATACCGGCACCCCCTTCAAAAAGGTATCCCCAGAAACTGGGTCCCCTGATGCGGAAATTAACACGGGTCAGCTCTGGAGAAGCCCTGCTTCAAAGCTTTACTATGTTAAAAAATAAAAATAATTTGAAATGAAAAGAATCCAAAGGGATTTATATATTGATATGCAACATACAGAAAACAGTAAAGAAAAATTGTTAGGAACATAATTGTTTTTACCAAGATAGATGTACAATTTTGATAAAGGAACAATATTTATACAAGTAAGATGTTAATTTATTTAAGTAAAATAAAAGAATATTGAAATAAAAAAATACACACACACACACACACTTATTCAAATGTACCCAATTACAAGTACAACAATTTCACCCTCTGATATCTGTTGGAGGATTTTGGCAGTGGGAGTAAACCAAGGAAAGATCAGAGAGAGAAATCCCTGCTCCCATCAGAGAAAGTGTCCGATAGGCTACATACCTTTGGGGAATGCGAGCGAGACACAATCTGGTACATTTTGGAGTTTAAGTTGAAAACTTTTTACACTAATATTTTTTTTCTATCCATTTACATATCACTGTGAAATCCTGCACTCTCCTTACTTGGAAGGCATTAGTATTTTATCTGGTAGTGTTAGGACCTGTGGAACTGGGTCTGCCTTGTCGTGGCTCACAATGCTTTGGCCAAAGGGTTAAACTAAATGACCCTTTTTCAAGAGAATATATAAGTATTTTACTGTGTATTTTTGTCATATTGGATGTAGCATTGGGCTTCTGTCGCTTGTATACATTTGCCACGCTCAATAGCTCTCCTTTTTGACGCATGCATATATATTTTGTGGGGGGCTGAAGGGGTCCCAAAATGAGCTTGCTGGGGTTCTGTGTGCTGTTTAATATTTAATAGATTAGTCAAACATACTGCACACCTGCTTAGAAAAAAGTAATCACACCTGGTACGAATTACATAACAGGGCTGTCCACTAAACCAAGGTTTAACATTTTGCATCACAAAAGGACATCTCGTAACCATCCACAGCAACATTTTATACAATTGACACCTGCTGGCAACACATTTCTGTAATGCGTAGCAGAAGCCCTTGGAGTTGCCGGGTTAGCGGACTGCTTACATTGTAGACCACTAGCAAATCCATAGGTTTTATATTTGTAGAGCTCAACAATGTAGTGCATCTTCGTAACTTTCCAAGCGTAACATTTGCAGCTATAACAGCCTGGGAAAGAGAAAATGTATCCAACTTTCTGTAATTTTATTTTCCTGGAACCATATGGCAGTGGGCACTGTAGGGTTAAGTCCACCCTACGCTTGTGTAGGACAGGAAATGTAATTCTGCCGGTAGTACCATAAACGGCCTCTCCTATCTGCATGTACTCTTTGGCATCTCCCATACCTGAAAAATACAACTGATAGTTTAAACATAGGGCGGGGTAACTATGCCATATGGTTCCAAGAAAAGAAAATTACAGTAAGTTGGATACATTTTCTCTTTCCTGTTTCCCATGGCCGTGGGCACTGTAGGGATATACCCAAGCAACACAATAAAGGAGGGCAATAATAAATAACACCGATATCAGTTTCAACTCATTTAGTTTGGTCGCAAAGTACTTCAGTGTGTAGTAAAGCTTGTGTCGGCTTCAGGCTGCGTCCATAGTGCTAGATACGGCGTGAGCTACATAGCAAAACACTATGACGCCAATGCATAGTGCGCAAGCAAGTTGGCATTTCGAAGCGCAACGCCACAGAGGAGCGCGGAAGGTAGTGCGCTCTACTATGGACGCGGCCCAAGCCTGAATGCCCAGCCTATAGTATTTCCTAAATGTATTAAATGACTAGGATGGAGGGGGAGGGGAATGAAACAGATAACTAAATAGAAGAGATGAGGCAATAGCAATGGCGGCAAGTGCGAGTTTGACAAGCAGTGACACCCATAGAAAACACAGATATTACTAGAAAACTTCTAAAGACTAAACCAAGTTGGCGCAGGAAAAAATAAATAATTAAAAAAAATAAAAAAATTAAAAAGAGCAGATAAGGTAATAGTACAGGCTGAAAAAAAAAACCTTAAATGCAGGCTTGCTAATGCAAGAAGCCTGACAGAAAATGGGGGAATTTGAATTAATAGCTGCAAGGGAGCAGTATGATATAGGTATTACTGAAACATGGTGGGATGAAACTCATGACTGGACAGTTAATTTAGAGGGTTATTCCCTTTTTCGGAAGTATCGAGCAAATAGAAGAGGAGGTGGAGTATGCTTATATGTTAAACCGGATCTAAAACCTATTACAAGGGAAGATATTTAGGAAGGGAATGATGAAAATGTAGAGAGACCTTGTGGATAGAAATTAGCAGTGGAGGTAAAAGTATAAAGAAAATGTAGGGATATGCTATAAACTAGGGGTGCGCAAACTTCTTGAGCTGCACCCACCTGCCTGGCAGCCACAGCGTTCGCGCGCTCCCTCTCCACGGACCCGGCGTCAAATGACGCCGCAGGTCATGTGATGTCACGTGACCCTGCAGCGTAATTTGCCGTGCGTTGCTATTGCAACGCGTCATGTCACCCCGACCATGGCGACTAGTCGTTGAAGAGCCGGCAGAGAGCCGGTAAGGGAGCTAGAGGCCTCGTGCCTGCCCCGGCATTTAATTTAAATGCCTTGGAGAAGAGCGCGGGGCCTCTGTAACTGCCGCACCCCCACAGACATTCTTGCGCGCCCCCCAGTTTTCGCACCCCTGCTATAAACCACCAAATACCTGTGAGATTGAGGAAGCAAATACTTTTGTAAATGGGGAAGGCATCAAAACAAGGTTATGTTTGCATAATGGGTGATTTTAATTATTCAGACTGGGGCAATGAGATTAGCATTACAACAAAAGGAAACAGGTTTTTGGGGTTGCTTAAAGACAATATGACCCAAATTGAGGAGCCAACCAGGAGAGGGGCAATACTGGATTTGGTAATATCAAACAATGTAGAAGTAATACCCAAATGTTCCAGGACTTGAATATTTGTTAACAGTGATCATAACATGGTCTCATTTGAAATAAATCAAAAAAACAGATTACTGTTCTTGGATTCAACAAAGACCTTAAAAACGGGCAGATTTTAATAAACTGAGGACTAATCTACAAGGAATACATTGGGATGATGTCTTTGCAGGGGAAAATGTTGAAGATAAATGGGTAGTCTTCAAAACATTGTTAGAAAAAGCACACACATCAGTGTATAAGATTGGTTTTGACTTATTTCTTTTGTACTTATTACTCAATGTGGCTAAATCAATAGGTAGGGGAGGAAATGGAAAAGAGGCAGGTGTTTAGATTCTTGAAGTCAGAAGGGATGGAGGCATCATATCAGAATTATAAGGAATGTAACGAAAATGGCAAAACGGTCAATCAAATTAGCAAAAATGGATAAAGAACTTTTTAGGATTGATCTTACGTTCTATTGCAATCCTTTTTTCATTAAGTACCTTAACAAAAAAGTCAGAAAAGAAAATATAGGACCCTTTCAGTGTGAGATGGGCAGGCAGATTATTGGAGACCTGGAGGTTGGCATCGAGAGCAAAGTCTCCATCTTTGCTGCTGATACACAAATTGTGTAAGGTAATAGAATCAGAGCAGAATGTAATTTCTCTCCAGCAGGATTTGGAGAGAATGGAAATTTGTCCTGGGCCCCAGAA
This sequence comes from Ascaphus truei, assembly GCF_040206685.1. Taxonomy (NCBI): domain Eukaryota; kingdom Metazoa; phylum Chordata; class Amphibia; order Anura; family Ascaphidae; genus Ascaphus; species Ascaphus truei. The sequence goes on from NC_134487.1 coordinate 36,417,670, forward strand.
AAGCAGTCTACGGCCTGTCAGGTATGAACACACACCACACCCCGCACACACACTTTTGGTGCTATATAAATAAAGACACAAATATAAGGGGCATGTGCCAAATACACGCCTTCACAATCAAACTTCACTGTATTTTATCAATGAAATTGTACTTTCATGTTTATGATATTTATGGCATGAAACACCGAGTGTCAAAACAGAGAAGTTTCACTACTAACGCGCACACTTTTTTGTTTGCCTTCCTTTGGATCAATAAGTATAGATATAGGCGAAAGTGTCTAAATTTAGCATAGGTTGAACTTGGACACGTCTTTTTTCAACCTCATCTACTATGTAACTATGCGGCTGCCTTGCAGATGTGTGCAGGTGATGCCTGTGCCTTAAACGCCCATACTGTGGCTATGGCCCTTTTTGAATGAGCTTTTAGACTTAAGGAAAGCGTATGAACAAAAAGGAGAAAATTCACTTAAGAGAATCCATCTGGATATTGTTGCCGTGGATGCCGCTTGCCAAATCCTGGGTCCTTCTGTGAGGATAAACAGACTGATACCATGCACCCGGTTGATATGTTTTGAAACAACTCACCACATTGATATACTTCCTCTTATTTCCTGGTTTTGGGCAAAATTAGGGAATTGCAATTTCTTGGTTAATGTGAAATTGAGATCACTGTAGGCAAAAAATAGTAAAACTAGTATCATGACTCTGCTTTATCCTGGTGAATGATAAGGAACGCTGCCGTTATGGCTATGTGGAAGGTTATCTTCCATGTCAACAGTTAAGATTTAATATACAGGTTCAAAAGATGCACTATCAGGGCATCCAAAACCAGAGGTGTTCTATAACTGATCTCTTCTCCAGATTTGTGGTCTTAATCTTTTGAATGCTTGGAAAAAATGGACGAGCAACTACATTTCTGTACATGCCACGCAAACAAGCAGCATGTGATACTTGATGCAGTCAAGATTGAAAATAGACTGCAAAAACAGGATTCTTATCCATCCATTTCCCTTCTTCCTTTGACCACTTGTGCCCTGCACCACCCTTCTCTCCTGCCCTGCCCCTGCGTGCCCTAACCCTCACTCGCTCCTCAAAGTCTTAAGATACTCTGATCTGCAAAATGGGAAGCATTAACAGACAATGTCTATTTCTTTTCTCTTGAACATTGTCCTATTTAACATTAATTTATATTTTGTTCCCCCCAACTGTCAATGTCAAAAATTGTCCTCCTTTCCATCATGTAGTGTATGTATGTCTTTATATAGCAGCAAAAGTATACTCAGCCCTTCACAATGAATACAGTACAGGGAATAATAGAATAAGCGCAGCAAAATCAGACAATAGGAACGGAGAGCTCTGCCCCGAAGAGTTTACAATTTAAGTCGGGGGAGCGCAATTTTTTTTCCTTGCGCCCCCTTCTGTCTGTCCCCCTCCCTGCTTCAGACGTCCTGGCGTCGCGTTGCCATAGCGATACGTGACCAGGGGCGTCTGAAACAAGGTAAGTAGACGTTTACAGAGGCTCAGCAGCTCCCCCAGCATTATTTTAAATGTATTCGGAAAGCGTGCGGGGGTCTGTGTAAACCCCGCGCCCCCCACAGAGTTTCGCTTCCCCCACTTTGCGCACCACTGATCTAAGTGGTATGATGGGGAACTTACAGAGACAGCAGGTGAGGGAATAAGTGCTGTAGATGGCAGTGCTTGGCAACAATGGTTGGTAGGAGTGACTGTGGGTGTGGGACAGTAGCCTTGAGTGCTGGCTGTTGGGATGCTTGTCAGTATTAACAATTAGCAGGGGAAGAGGTGGCAGGGAGACGTGGGCGAGAGCAGGTGTGTATATGGCTGGGTCCAGGATTAGGAGAGATATTCCCAGCCCAGGAAGGAGTAGATAGAGGATGTAAATAGAGGATTTGTCGGGGGGCTTTTTATTGAGGGGTAAAGATGTTGTTGGAGAGAGGTGTATAAATAATGGTGCAGTGTATGGGTAACAGTGTAATATAATTCATTATGCTCTTACAGCGAAGCATAGGAGGAGAGCGGAAAATAAACAAAACCCCACAGTAGAGCACAGAACAGTCACACACCTATCCTCAGTGGAAGCTCTCTCACCCCCCCTCCCCCCACCCCCCAAATTAATCTTAATACTTGGTGCTGAATGGTGCCCTTTAAATCCAGTTGATCACCTTTTTTCTAGCTATTTTTTACTTCTTATTCAATCTTTTATTTAAACCAACAAGCCTCTTCCAGCCAACTGTTTTTTTGTTTTGTTTTTTAATAGGATAGGAATCACGGGGAACCACAGCATTTTCGGCTCCGGAAGCCCCCCAGTTCCCGAGATAATTACTGATTAACGTATGGTTATTACAGCCTAGTTCTAGGTTATTTAAATGGGCGTTTCATAGAAAACCGCCCTGAGATTTGACAGCAATTTTGTTCCTCTGGAGGAAGATTTATACGAGGTTACTTAACCAGTAACCACCTTGGTAACCAAGGAGTCCTCAGAGCAGAGCAGCTTTGGGTGCCCTCCACTCCCATGTTAAGTATATTTATATATTAAAAAAATATATAGTGAGACAAATAAGAGTATTACCTCTTTGCTAAAGCCTTTTGGCGTGTAGTGTTCCCATGGCAACTCCTGCCGTTTCAGCTCACTTGATTCCCCCAGCACAGAGCTGCTTTCCATGCAGTCTACAGAGACAAAAGTCTTCACAAAATTCTTTGACGTCCAGTGATGTCACAAAGGCGACGCATTTTATCATGTCAACTTCGTATTTGGGTGCCTTTTAGGTGTTCAGGTTCATTTGGTCATCAAATATTATTACCTATTTAGGCAGAGCACCACTACATTCATTTATACAAAAAAAAAAAAACTTAAATCTGCAATGCCGCTTGAAACGGTATTCACACAGGTTCTCAAGCTGAACCGCACTGAGCTTCCTACAGTTTTGGTGTCACTACTGTGGTCCAATAGGGGGCTGCAACATAATCAATTGCTGCTTCATATCGCCCCACGGTTTGGCTACCAGTTTTCAGATTTCCAAGGAAGGCAAACAAATGCACCTAAAAAAAAAAAAAAGTCTCTATTATGAATACTGCATGTAAAAAACAAAGCGGCTTTAACCCTGTGTGTCCCGCTTGAATCCACAATGAGGTCTTGCACTCTACAGGCCCCATGACATGGGAGCTGTGTCATGGGTTTCCTGCTCAATATCAAGGGATAATCTGGCTGAAAGAGGAAAAGAGCACTCCTATTCACGCCAATGACACCTCAGTGATCGCTTTGTGCCCAAGGGACTGTGGCAGTCATGCCGCATCCTCTTCGGCACACAAAGGGTTAAATGTAATTAACACATCCTTCTAAAAATGATCCCTTATGTTAAATGATGGCTCACAATGGGATTATGATAAATATAGTTCGTTGTGAGGAAGGTATCACTTCCACTTGGCAAAGAACTTGTATGCTCAGATGCATATGGATCCTGACCACCACATTCAGAAGGTGTAGGTACAGATTAACAGTAAAAAATAGTGTTAGTGAGCAGTTGATGCAAACTTATTCTTTATATTAAAAACGGTAAACTACTATCATTTTAACCATTTAGCCAATACTACACACAAATGCAACTACTTTCAGACAGCAATTATTTATTTCAGTGTGAAATGCAAACATTAAAGCTAAAAATTGTCAGAGAGAGCATTAAAATGTGCGAATTGCCAAAGGAAAAAAAAAATAAAAAGTGGGGATAACAACGATCTTGAAAAACATATTGTCTGAGATTTCTAGATACAGCTCACCCCGTTATAGTGCGATCCACTACAACGCGGATCATCTTAACGCGGTCTAAACGTGGCTCCCGATTTACACACACCCCTACACCATGTGGGAGTTGAACATAAATACATTTTATATAATACACATGCAGGAGCCTGGGTTTCCACTAAGGATGCTGGCAACACCAGTGATTCAAGGGGTAGATGTCATCATTTCAATCCTAACTTTTAAACAAAGCTAGTGCACAGTGTAGGTTTTCGTAAATGTAGTAAAATATATATATTTATTTTTTAAGAAGGTGTACCCCTTTAGTGTACCCCCAGGAGTTAAAGGTGCATGGACTAGAGATAAATGTAAAGCAAATAACTGCAGGACACAACCATTTTACACTTTTGACCAAGCTGATACAGCAGGTTCTTCAATGCACTTCCTCCTTGTAAACACAGAATGGAGCACGAAGATCGTTTCCACAGCAATCTTGCGTCTCAATTTAAAATATTTAATGCAGTGTAAAGGACTCCTGAGAACTTCCGAAAAAATCTTCAAAACAAGATTTAGAAGATTTGAAAATCAAAAACGTAAGAACTAATCTCAACTCTAAAAGCTGGGCAAGTCATTTTCTCTAAACAAAGCATATGTCTATCTTAAATAAATTCCACTTGTAAAACCTAGGTAGGACAACAGTCTGTTTAGAAATACCATTTGTTTTTATGTGCCTCACATGTGCTAATTGAGCTGTCAGGGTAGCACTTACTTCAGTCAGGTGACATAGCTAGTCTTATCGCTAGAGACAGACACTGAGGAAGCAGCCTACATGTAAAGCAGGCCATCTTTAAAGTAGCCATTTTAAGTGGCAAGTATTGTGGTAGTGTTTAAGGAGTTACACAACAGTGGAACAAGTGGGCAACACAACAGCTACTGGCCCTGAAACCTGGATTTGAACTACGCTGAAAAGAGGACATTATCTATCGCAACGTGCACTTCACAGCACTAAACTATTGCTGTCATGCCGCCACTACCAATTTATATTTGCTCTGACCTCACATCTTCAAAACACATGCTTCTACCAGCCTCACAGTCCAACTCTTCTCATATCTCCATCTCTCCTTCCTTCGCCACTTCTCAAATCACATGAACTCCTGTCTTACCTGCGCCCTCTGACACTACACAGCTTCTGACACTACACAGCTATACCCCTTGCACTTAAACACACACCTACAAATCATCCTCACACATTCTCTTTCCATGCTTCTCGGGATCTCTCCCAATCCTGGTCCCCGTCTTATTTGTACATGCTCTTGTCCTTGACTCCAACATACTTCTAATCCTGGTGCCAACCCCTCTAACCTCATACCCATCCCCTGCCACCCTCCCTTTCTCGTGTGCCCTTAGGGATGCATGCTCCCTCTCTAACAAGTTCCACTCTGTGCATGACTTTCTCTCACTCTCACTCACCTCTTTACTATAACTGAGACTTGGCTCACTCAGTCCGACTCTGCCCTCTTATGGTGGCCTCTCTCCCACACTCCACACCCTGATGGCACGGGTGGAGGCGTGGGGCTCCTCTCTCTGCCGTTACCGAACCCTTCCTATTCCTCCCTCTTGCTTTTCCCTTCTTTGAGGCTCAAACTGTCCCGCTTTTCTCTCCTCTCCCGGTCCACATGGCGGTCATCTATTGTCCACCTACCTTTGCTCACCCCCCTTCTGTCTCTGTCTCACTTTGAGGAAAGAAAGAAAGTCAGGATTCAGACTCCCCTTTTCTTCTCCTTGGGAACTTCAACTGCCATATTGATGACCCCCTCTCTCCCTTGGGCTTCCTGCTTTCTCTCTAACCTTATTTTGGCCTTCAACAGTGGACCGCAGCCAGCACCCACAAGGATGGCCACTACCTAGATCTTGTTTTCACTAAACTTCTGATTTCTCAATTTCCCCCCTTTTTCTCTCTGACCATCACCTCATCTCATTTTCTCTCACTTCTTCCCTTCTCCACCTACCCCTTTTCCTGCAGTTCTGCGCTCTATAAGGCCGCGATTATAGTTGCTGTGCATGCAACGAAGCACATAACGTCATGAGCGCCTGTTGCTCAAGCAAAACCTGCAGGTTCAAGGCGACGCTGTGCGTAATGTGAAAGTTTCGCCCTCATTGGCTGAACCGTGCACGTGACCCGGCGTCACCCTTTGTCTTCTCCAGAATCGTGCTTCATAGCTCGTGGTTCTATGGGGGACCTCAAAGATGTTTGGTGTTCGCGCAGCCGCTGCCACTATAATTGCAGCCTTAACCTACCAGTTTTGGTTTCCACTTTACGCTTCTCCCTCAGCTCCAGACCCTGAGAACCTGGTCAGGAACTACAACTTTGCCCTATCCTCCTCTTGATCTACATGCCCTGCTTTCTCTCTGCCGTTCCTGCCCTTCTAAACCCAGACCCTGGCTAAATTGCCACACGTGCATGCTGCATTCCTGCACACGTTCCTTAGAACACCTCTGGAGGTAATCTAACTAGCAGACTTCCTTCACTACAAATTTATGCTATCCTGTTTCAACTCTGCCCCCTCAAGCTAAACAAATCTACTTTTCTTCACTAATCAACATGCACAAGTCTAACCCATGCCGACTCTCTGTCTTGGACTCCCTACTCAGACCACCCTCTGCTGTCTGCTGTTCTTCCTCCATCTCATCACAGGACTTTGCCGACTATTCCAAGGAAAAGGTGAATCCATAAATCAGGACATCCCCTCTGTATCCTCCTCCCATCCTACACCACTTCCTAACTCCTCCTGCCTTCCTTGACTCGTTTTCCGCTGTCTCAGAGGAGGATGTGTCGTTGCTGATCTCTTTTCCCTCTACCACCTGTCCACTTGACACCCATTCCCTTCAATCTCCTAAAATCTCTTGCTTCTTTTATAATCCCTATGCACTCACTTTTTTTTTTTTAACTCCTCCCTCGCTGGGACCTTTCCCTCCTTCAAACATGCATGCATCAGTTATACCATTACACAAAAACAGCAAGATTGACTGTCTTTCTAACTACCGTCCTGTCTCCCTTCTGCCTTTTGCCTCAACTCCTTGAACGTCTTGAACGTCTTGTATTCTCTCGCTTGCTCCATTTTCTCACCACCTATTCTCTCCTAGACCTCTATAATCTGGCTTCCGAACTGCTCACTCCACTGAAACAACACTCACTAAAATAACCAATGACCTCTATGCTGCCAAAGACATGGGTCCTTACACTCTGCTCATATTACTCGACCTCTCTGCAGCATTTCATACTGTAGACCACCCTCTTCACATCCTCCATACTCTAGGTATTCATAACTCTCTATCCTGGATCTCTTCTTACCTATCCCATCGTACTTTGTGTCTCTTGCGAACACCTCTTATCGATCTGTGGGGGTTACACCAGGGCTCTGTCCTGGGACCTCTTCTCTTTACACACTCTAGGTGACCTAATCACATCTTTTGGGATCAAATATCACCTCTATGCCGATGACAAGACAGAGAATAGAAAAAAAAAAAACTTGCTAAAAACTTTGCATGCTGCCTGAACAGGAAAATGCTAGACCAATTGAGTAATGCCATAGCTATCCTCATCCACAAGAAAGGAGAAAAGACCACAAAACTATAGATCAGTCTACTTCCAATCATACAAGATTTTTCCAAAAATAAATATTCCATAATTGGATACAACAGACCCTGGATTTTGCTAAGCGTAGAGCACTGGTGCTCAAACTTTAAGTCGTGCACCCCTGCCCTCTTACCAGCTCTCCGGCATCTCTTCCTCTGCAACACGATGCCACATTGTCTTGGCGACGTATCTATCGTCGGTATCAAAAAGATGCAGGAGAAGCCGGATAGAAAGAGGCAGTCACAGAACCCCCCGCACTCTCCCCCGGCAATCAATTTAAATGTTGTGGGGAACAGTGCGGGGCCGCTGTGTGTAGGGTTCAGTTTGGCACTCCCGCCCCACATATAAAATGTCACCTGCACACCACCAACCCCACTATCTCCCCCCCTAGTTTGCGCACCCGTAGCCTAGAGAATAAGCAGGATTTTGCAGTGGATACAACACACTGGACCACATCCAAGTCATACAAAAAGTTATTTCCCAATGTAATGAATATGATCTACCAGTCAATTTAGGATTCCTAGATTACAAAAAATCATTTGATTGTCTACACCTCAGCGGTCCTAGATGCACCTAAATCTGGCTTCCTAAAATGGAGCAGCCATTTTTTTAAATTAATCCTGAGTTTGTTACATAGCAGTCAATTAGTGGATAAACTGCCTGCAGAATCTAGCATGAATATGTATAGCTGTTTTAGCGAATTCCTATCCAACTAAAGCACAACTGCAGGTAATACATTAAAGGATAAAGTATTTAAGTGCATGGAGAACCTATTTTAATCTCCTTTTTATGGAGAAAATACCTTGTGTTACTTTCGCTCATACAATAAGAAAGTGCTCTACTTGATCTGAAGGCTTCTTCAAAAGTGTGAATCATACGGATTAGGGCTTAATTGAAGTTAGGTGCTTCTGTGAAGTAACTGTGCAGCCAGCTCAACTACAGGAGGGTCCCACCACCTTAGCAGGCTCATTCATGCACTGGAACACTCTCAGTACTTATTTTAGCAGCTAAAAAGGTATTCTGTGATTTCTAAATGCTTTTGTCCCCTCACACACACCACCCACCACCACCACCGCCTGTGGTGAGTGGCCCTATGCTGCAGAAGGAGCCCTGGTCCCACTGGAAATCAGGCCCAACTAAAGCAATCATTGCCTGTGTGGGCTTCCTCTGTTGCTCCTTAAGAACCAACTCCACAGGTAGGGCCTCCATAGGTGGTAAGGGGGCCTTTTTTTTATATATATATATATATATTTATTGCACTGGGGCCAACTGGTTACTAGTGAATATACAAGAAAAAAAACAAAGTAGCAGTTAATGTAAACCCACTGTCATTCTTGGGGGGGAAAAAAACATCCAATATGTGTAGTAAAATGTGCTCTCCTTGTAAGGAAGACACGATTTACATTGAAACTTTTTTTTTTTTAATTTGAAAGCAAACATTGTAAATATTCGGTCACATTAAAATGTTCAACCCAATAGTAGGGCCTAAATCTCCACTTCCTACTTTGTGTTCACAGAACTCACATCACGCAGGTGGAAATGGAGCATGAGCCATGTGCATACTCAAGACAGGTCTTTTGTCTTTGATTAATTAGCATTTTTAAATATACAATTAAATGGAGTATAAGCATAGCACCCATGGTCGTTTAATTAACGCTTGTGCCCAAAGAGACGGTGTCTGCTCACTGAATATGATATTGAAAATTTGTTTGATAAATGTGAGATTCTATAAATCTTTTAACCATGTTTATTTGTTTGTTTATTTGTTTTATAATGGCCATTACATAAAAAAATGCATAAGTATCTGCAACTTATTATGCAAATCAACTTTTACAAATAGATTAACTAATTTTAGGAGACATTTGTTACCAGGTAATGGGAGTTTACCCTGACGAAGCGCCTACGAGCGTGAAACGTGCGTTGGTACGTGATGACGCACTTTCGGTGACGTCATCTGGAGTCGCGGAGGAACACAAAGCGGGAAGCTGAGAGTTTTTTCAGGCTGACAGGTCGTATGAACAGCTAAAGGGAGCGCGCTACAGACACACTGGTGCATGCATTTAGACAGCACCAATAACAGCACCTTAAGTGGTATAACTGACTGTTTGGCTTCTTAACTAAGAACGGAGCCACACTATATGTAGTGACGCCCAGACTACTATCGGTTTTGCCTAGTGGGGCGCATACATCAGGCGCTCCAGGCACCTTACTCAAGGAAGGTAGAGGGACAGTATATAGGGGTCCCTAAACTATTCTGTCTAGATATCACTTGACATATAGGGACGTTACCCTGAAATACATAGCCCCACCTTACACGGCTATAAGCCATAACTACCTAGTAACCCTCCCACGCTGTGATCCCAACCCACTACACAGGTTATATACCTTTATGATACTAATATGGGATTATGATGGGAACATCAGCAGAACCAATACGACAGTATACTAAACAACAGTCTCCCATAAATTGAATCACTCTCATAGCAACACTGCACTACCCCGGTGCTCTCTCTGTGTTTCCAGAAACCACATAGTGGAATTTTAGACATTAAGTCTTTTGTATATATGTTTAATAAATGTGATTTTATAATTGTACATGTAGGGCTATGGAGCTATCTCCAAGGATTGAATTTTTCCTAGCCTAACTAACTGGTCTAGCGAGTGCAAATAGGAATCTTTTAGGCCACCTCTGTGACCCACCACTACTATTTATTTTATCCACATTCAAGGATCATCTGTAGGATCAGGCATCTTTATAGAGGGGGGCCGTCGCCCGCCTTACAAGAAATGAACTGTTTATATATTCTGTAATAAAGTACTCACTTAGCAGTGTCTGAGCTCCAATAGCTTACATCCAGAAACTCGGGATGTGTAAGTCACATTATTGCACAGTGCCTCAGGCAACAAAAAAAACGCTGGAAGTTCTAGGGAAGAGGATGTCTTGTGCTGACAAAATTATGTCCACAGTACTACCTAAGTTGTTACAACCCTAGAAAAGTTGGGAGCAAGAACTAGCTTGGTCAATGTTACAATTTGTGGGTATCATTTTTAAAGAGTCAATCTACAATGGCGGATTTTTTTAGGCAAATTGTGTATGATTATATATTTATATTTTTGAAGCAGTGGGTCTCTGGTGCTGAAAACCGTTCATTTCAGCTGTGCAGATCCACTGCTTCATGGGAGATACTTACCTGAGAATTAGGTGCCTGTAGCCGCTCTCCTTGATTACAATGGTTCCCAATGTCTGCTCTTCAAATATTTCCCAGCCTGCGGGCCAATAGCAAGCCATGACATCGGTGCAGCTTGGTATTGGCCCATATGACGTGGGAGCTTCAAACTTGAAGGCCCTGATTACTGAGCAGGTGCTACTACCGGCACAGAGTTCAGAAGTATGGGGTCTCTGGAGCTGAAATTAACATGGTTCAGATTTAATGCGTATTCATCTGGTCTATATTTTACTCTACCCCCTCCCCCTTTTTAACCCTGTGAAATTTTGAAAGCTAAACAAATTACGTTTCACCATGGTTAAAGTTCTCCATAGTTCTAAATTTAGTCTCACTCCAATTATTTGGTAATAACCAATACATATCAAACAAGTTCACTAATATTTGACACAGTATCACAATCTTATTATCCACTTGTTACCTTTGAAAAGTGTTACAACAGAACAGCTCAGATTACTCTAATTTATTTCTTAGGTGATATAGTATTGAGACAAATTGTTTTAGATTTTTAACCAACACATTTAGTCAAGAATGTTTTTATTAAGATTGTCGTGGATATGGACACGAAGTAATATTTCAAGTTATGTATTAAAATAAATATAAAAATGCAAGTGCAGATTGTGGGGATCCTTTTATCAGTATTAGCTGCACATATGCAAAGGATAAGATGAAGCACCAGCCTCAGTGCATAAATAAATGCATAAATAAAATAAATATTTTATGACATGGTTTCCAATTGCCTTCATGTTACTATATTGCTGCATTTAATGAGCATGGTAGCTAGAGATATCCAGTAATATGTAAACAATATATTTCAAGCTCCCTCATAAAAGCCCATTTGTCAGTTTGTTGCAATACTTAAACAATTCCACCATGCAAATTATCCAACGTAGACATTTGGATAGACGTTACTGATTGCCAGCAGTATTCCAATCTATAATGCAAAACACCCAAATCTTAGGCCATCTCATTTTGTGCAGGGCACTGATGATTATCTCCAAGCCCACAAGTATCAAGCTTGCTGTGGCTCAATTATCAACCCACAAGCATGGCAACACGACCGAATGTGAAATGTAGCCGTCTCATCATGCTCTTCTTGCCGCGTAATTAGATTCATAACACGATCAACGACTCCAGTTATGTGAACCGGTCATCGATTTTGTTATATGTATTGTTGACCTTGAAAGGTAGCACTGCCTCTCACAGCAGAGTTCCATACCGCTGCAATTTTCCAGGGCTTGCTTGATCTTCACAACTAGCCGTGTTCCAATTGATCAATCTACTGCTGCACATATTAAAATCACGTATCATGGAATAACAGCGCTGGAAACATGTAAAGGGAGATCTTTCACACAAAAATAACATACTGGCCACTGGCAGCAACTGGGCACTCTGCTACTAAGGTTACTTTGTTCTGGTCTATACCTACTGAAAAGGTGCCACAGTACCCCTTACCTGTGTGTCGATGTAACTTATTGTGCCCTCTTTTCTTCTGAGGGCCAACATTTAAACTGGTAGTTTTTCTAAATTCATATTGACCTGCTATCCATGAATTACAATCAAGAACTTGATCATTCATATCTGATACGAACTTAAGATCCAGTTAAGACTGGTTAGTGTAGGATAGTGTAGGATAGTGTATTTTCTTGTAGGAAGCAGGCCATAAAAGCATGTTTAATTTGAATTTTTTCATGCAGCATTTTTTAATCTCTACCTTTAAGTTTTATAAAGAACTTGCAGCTGTATGGATGAAGAAAATGAAACGTAGCACTCCAAAGGCATTTAAGCAATTTGTGGTTTATTAATCTTGTCCAACATAGTGAACCAAAACATTTACAATTATTATAAAATCACAACTGCTTACATTCCTGTGGAGTTTTACTTTCTTCACATCATTGGATTTTACACTAGTGTCTCAGCACTCGTACATTTTTCGGTACAATTAATTGTGTGCATCGACTTTGCTGCAGTAACATTTTATTCTGCCCTTATTTATACTAGATTACCGATTTTGCATTGAAAGAGCCTGTGGAACCTAATTCATTGGGGTGGGGGGGCTAGAAAGTGGGGGATACAGGACAATTAACTTTCATATTTGTCATGTCTCCCAATTGAATTGTGCAGGATCTTAAAACCACGATATGAATCGGCATTCAGCATGGGTTTTCCCCCCCGCCCCCCACTATGGACAAGATTTGTAGACATTTGAGTAACCAGTCTCTTGCAGCTTAATTTGCATGTCATGAGGTGGTTGTCAAAATAGTGTTATCCAACAGAGCACTCCATTATACCTCAACTCAGTCTAACCATTTATTGCAATTCTTTAACTGGATTCTTTCCTCCACTTCCAGTCTGAGTACCATAAGGAAATAGGCTATACCGTCTGATCTTTTTCAGAACCTGCACACTAGTGTTAAACCATTTAAATTACATGTAAACCAGCCAACTATATCTTTCCTGTTCCTGTCCAATTTCTTATGACTGTAAAAAAAACTTCAACTCAACCATCTGCACCGATTACTTCAAGGCTAATACTTGAAAGGACAATCACATTTCACCCATCTATAGGAAATATGGCAGAAAAGCAATGGTCATCCTAAACTTCCAAATCAATTTTATAGTTCTCTTATTACCTTTATATCCTGCCTCAATGTTTGTACTTGATCCACTCTATTTAAAAATATAAATTATACTACTACTCGAATAGGCTACTCACCAAGAAACTCAGAAATAGAGCGGGTGTAGGAACCTAAGGAAGACGCTCATCCCAGACCTATTGAATTAAAACATATAGGGGAACGAGGAGAAGACCAACAAAGGGTGGGAAACACGAATGGGAGCCGGAAAGCTGGCTGCCAGGGTATTAGGGTCGGTTTGCAATTTTTGTTTAAAAATAAATAAAGGATTATTTCCTTTCTGAATGAAAATAAAGCTTCCTGATTTCTTAAAGCAGCAGGAAGCTTAATCCAGTCTTGGGGCAGTTCTTGAAAAAGCTCTCCCTCCAGATTTATTGACCTTAAACCAAGGCACAATCAGTTGAAGGGCAATAGCAGATTTGAGAGCCCAATTGGGTGCGTTACCGATTAGGCAGTTCTGAAAGTAAGGAGGGGGCTAGTCCATGTACAAAGCAATAACAAGTAAGGGTAAAGATCTTAACCCTTTGCTCCACTGGGAGCTAGTGCACATCTCGTAATACAGGAGACATGTGGTCTCTCCTTGCTTTGCTGCTATAACACAGGCAGCAGCGTTTTGCACCAGCTGCAAGACTGATATGTTTGGAAACTCACCAGCAGATAATTTGCAAAATCCAGTCGGGAAAAGACCAAGGCCTGTGTCAGGTCTGTAGATTGTGTATTATGAACAGACACACAAAGAATTGTGATCATTACTCATTGTCGATACATTATGGGCCAAATAGAATTGTTAGACATGGAGGGATAACACACCAAATTCTGGAGCTAGTATGGATTGTGTAGACTGGTCTTTATGTTGAACATATATTCCTCAATATTTGGTCTAATAAAGTGACATACAGGTGTAAAAGAAATTTCATATTGTTCTAAGGCACTTATCAAACCACAATGACTAGAGGAAAACCAAGACAAATTGGGTTTGACAATTAAACAGTATATAATATAAAAATAACCTTTAGCTTACAATATACAAACTGTATTACAATCGTATCGGTTAACCTGCTCCGCTGGCTTTTGTTACCCAGCGATGATTTAAAAAAAAAAAAAAAAAAAAAAAACCAGTAGGGCCAATAATGTACATTCTGTATAAAGAACAGATTTAGACCATGCTGAGATTTCTTACATCTTCTGTTAATATTTTATGACTGCAATTTTGTCAAATATACCTGCTTGCCCTGTACAAATACAAAAGAATGCAAACATTGTAATCAAAAATTAGCAAAGAGTAGTCTGTAAACTATCATAAAAGTCTCACTATATTAACAGATCTACAAGCAGCGTGTAACAGGGTTAAAAAACATTAAGGCAATAATACTTGGTTTACAAAATCATATGTAATACTTTTTTTTTTTTTTTTTACCTATGTGTTATATAAGGCAGGTACAGTATATGGTCCCAGCAAAGAAACATTTAGCATGTGATACCGGAATCAACCATTTTAAATATTTAAGATATATATATATATATATATATATATATATTTAAGATATATATATATATATATATATATATTTAAGATATATATATATATATATATATATTTAAGATATATATATATATATATATATATATATATGATTGTACAGTAAAATGTACCAGTGTAGGTTGATCTACACTGTTAATGAACCCGATAAATATGGAATACTATGATTTTAGTGGCACTTTGATTTTATGGTATAGGTTGATCCCTTCTCGGTCAGATGGTCTTGCAACACATTCTTTGCATTGCAAGCTCTTCCGCAAGCAAAGAGGTTACTGCATCTGCAGGCTGATTCATTGTCCAATCTAAAGGCGAAATATTTCGGTCCTCTTCATCTAGCGTTACTGAAACGGATGAGTCTCTAGGCTATGAATCATGTCCATTGTGAAGGCGACTCCCCTGATCCTCTTGATTTATCACTGTTACTGAAACCTGTAGAAAAAGATTTTGCATGTTTTTACTACAATACCAGAGACATTCAGGCCCAGATGCACAAAAGGGAGCTAAGCTTTTGATTCAGAGAAAGCCTGAAATTATTTGCAATGCGCTGCGGGTCAACTTCAGTGAACAAGCTAAATTACTGCTGATGCGAAACTAGCATGTGCTTGAGATGGTGTAAATACCAAGTATACGTAGATTCTTGTAGAACATACTTTTCCAAGCTTAAACTAGTTCTTTGTGAAATCATGCACTTTTGAAATCTGAGAGGGCACATTTTCAAGTTAAGCATTTTAGGCAATAGAGTAGATCATTTCGTTTTTCATTAACAGCTGCAAGATTTAATATTCATAAATGCAGTTACCAAAATCTGCAGCATCTGGTGTAGTTGACAGTCGACCTTTCACAGCCATGGAATTGACGAGTGTGGTCTCTGGAACGGCATCACACAGCTCATCTGCTGCACCTCCTGTATGGTCTAAGAGATCACACACATAAACCAGACAGCTGTGGAGATTGTAATCTTGTAACATATGATCATAACCATTATTAATAGTAGAAAAAATAGGCTAAAGCGCTCTAATGCAGGTATGATGAAATGAAGTAAGCCAAACCACTAAACCAAGGTATAAAAAGAGTATGAAATAGTACTTAATATGCAATAGTATGTATGGGTACTATCCTCCTGAAGACAGGTGGTAGATGGTACAAGCCCACTCACCCTCAGTCTATTCGGCAGGTTCCCCTGAACATAAGCAATACTCACATCTTGGGAGTGGAAGGCAGGCTGTGCAGCTTCAGATATGCAGTATACAGGAAATATGGAGAACAAAAAGCGCACTAGCAAAAACGGAGCAGGAAGGACCCAGAATCAAAAATAATTAAAAGGGCACTTTAATGTGACAAAAGACCCATCCAACGCGTTTCGAACGTCACAGCGTTCTTTTTCAAGGAAAAAGAACGCTGTGACGTTTGAAACGCGTTGGATGGGTCTTTTGTCACATTAAAGTGCCCTTTTAATTATTTTTGATTCTGGGTCGATCCTGCTCCGTTTTTGCTAGTGCGCTTTTTGTTCTCCATATTTCCATTATTAATAGTAACCTGTACCTAAAAGCCCCACACCCACTATAGTGCCAATATATCCCAGGTGAAAAGGAATGGAAGTGGCACATGTAATAGATTCAATGTAGGTGATAGAATTATTACGTCGGATGAAGTTTAAAAACATAATTTGTACCTAAACTGGTGTGAAAAGACTGTTAACCTACATGTTTTTATTTTGTTTTAAATAATTATGCTGCGGGCATTGAAATATGGAGGGAACAATAATTACCACCTAATAGAAATAAACCTGATCTGAGGAAGGGGAACTAATGCTTTTCTCAGTGAAAACATTTCAACTACAATGGTGAATTAAACATTCACACTATACAGGGGCGTCCGAAAATATTAAAACTTAGGAGCCAGACAGATTTTTTTATTTTTTTTTTACACAAACCAGCGTTGCTTGGCGAGCCGTTTTGGCTACCCCAGTCACCAGTCGTTGGCTGTGTGTGGATGTCAATCTCCCCCTGCTGACAAGCCCCACCCTAGGATTATTTTTTTACCAAATCATTTTGCCATTTATCATAATCATGATTCATTGCCCTTGCCTCTGGAAATCCTTCACTAAGCAAATTTGGAGGTGTTGCTGTATCCCTTTCCTTATGAGCTCCTATGAAGCATATAAAACCTTAAGATACTGTTTATTGCATATACAAATGTGCATTTACAAAAATGTCTTTAGGGCATAACTGTAAAGATTCTAAAAATGTCTTATCCACTTCAGTTTCCTGAAGTTATTGACAGACCTTCACATGGGCAAGCACTATGGCTGTCTTGTTTTCCAGGCAAGATTGTGTTTACTGCTAATGTACTCTAAAGCTAAGGCCCCGTTCCCTCAGTCAGCGCGCCGACAGGCACAGACCCGCGATATGCGGTCTGTAAGGAGTAGGGAGCGGGAGATACAAATTGTCAAGATTCTGCCTCTCGCGCATCACCCCTCCCTCCTCCCGAGCCGGCCAAAGTAACAAATAAAACCAACAGGCGCGCACAGGCACACACGCACACACGCACAGTCACACACACACACAGGCGCGCACAGGCACACACAGGCACACGGGGCGAGGTGAATCGGAGCAAGGGGGGAAATCGGAAGGGAGGGTCGGGCAGAGGGGGGATCGAAACGGGGATCAGAGCTGAAGGGGGAAATCGGAACGGGGGGGGGGGGGGAATCGAAGCAGGGGGGAATCGGATTGGCTGCTGGAATGTCACGTGACGCGACACTGGCCAAAATCACAAGTTCCTTGTAGCTCCGGCTGGCTGACGCGTCACAGCACGCAGTCAGCCACGCCGGAAGGAGCCAGCGGGGGCAACTACAACAGGGGCAAGCAGCTGGTGGCCCGCAGCCGCACGCGCCGACGGCCGCAGCGGGACCAAAGCTTAAGCAGGAGAGCGGCGACTTTCCTCTTCCGTGCAAATCCCTGCGGTGACGTCACGACTTGCCAAAAGGGCTGTTACACGCTGGTGCTTCAGCATATCCAAAGGGTTTAAAGATAATTCATAGAAGAGAAGGGAATCCGGCGCCTCAACCGGTGACAGAATCCAGGGCACTTCCGGAAGTGCCCTGGATTCTGTCACCGGTTGTGGCGCCGGATTCCCTTCTCTTCTATACTGCGCACACAGAAGGCTGCACGCCAGGATTTGGAACGCAGAGGAGAGCAGAACCAAGGTCTGCAAGTGAGCTTTCATAGGTAAGGTTTCCTTCCCAAGCTCTGACCTCACTTTGGCCCCCTACTCCTTTCCTATGTGACTCACTGACACTTATTGTGCTGGATGACGGCCTGAGCGCAGGACAGTTCTCTTTTTTTTTTTTTTTTTTAAGAGAATTCAAGCAGTTTTTTTTTTTTTTTAAATACAGGATTTGAGCAGGGAGACTCAGGAGCTAATCCTATTAAATTTCAGCTTCAGAGACCCCCTTCTTCCGGGGGTATTTACGTAATGTGTGCTGGTAACCACTCCAGGTTTCATATTGTGGCTGCTTTTTCAAAGATCCCAGGCTCTGCAAGCCAATAGGAAGCCGTGACATCTTCCTATTGGCCCATATGACAAGGGAGCTTTAAACTGCAGAAAAATGCAGACATACCGGCACCCCCTTCAAAAAGGTATCCCCAGAAACTGGGTCCCCTGATGCGGAAATTAACACGGGTCAGCTCTGGAGAAGCCCTGCTTCAAAGCTTTACTATGTTAAAAAATAAAAATAATTTGAAATGAAAAGAATCCAAAGGGATTTATATATTGATATGCAACATACAGAAAACAGTAAAGAAAAATTGTTAGGAACATAATTGTTTTTACCAAGATAGATGTACAATTTTGATAAAGGAACAATATTTATACAAGTAAGATGTTAATTTATTTAAGTAAAATAAAAGAATATTGAAATAAAAAAATACACACACACACACACACTTATTCAAATGTACCCAATTACAAGTACAACAATTTCACCCTCTGATATCTGTTGGAGGATTTTGGCAGTGGGAGTAAACCAAGGAAAGATCAGAGAGAGAAATCCCTGCTCCCATCAGAGAAAGTGTCCGATAGGCTACATACCTTTGGGGAATGCGAGCGAGACACAATCTGGTACATTTTGGAGTTTAAGTTGAAAACTTTTTACACTAATATTTTTTTTCTATCCATTTACATATCACTGTGAAATCCTGCACTCTCCTTACTTGGAAGGCATTAGTATTTTATCTGGTAGTGTTAGGACCTGTGGAACTGGGTCTGCCTTGTCGTGGCTCACAATGCTTTGGCCAAAGGGTTAAACTAAATGACCCTTTTTCAAGAGAATATATAAGTATTTTACTGTGTATTTTTGTCATATTGGATGTAGCATTGGGCTTCTGTCGCTTGTATACATTTGCCACGCTCAATAGCTCTCCTTTTTGACGCATGCATATATATTTTGTGGGGGGCTGAAGGGGTCCCAAAATGAGCTTGCTGGGGTTCTGTGTGCTGTTTAATATTTAATAGATTAGTCAAACATACTGCACACCTGCTTAGAAAAAAGTAATCACACCTGGTACGAATTACATAACAGGGCTGTCCACTAAACCAAGGTTTAACATTTTGCATCACAAAAGGACATCTCGTAACCATCCACAGCAACATTTTATACAATTGACACCTGCTGGCAACACATTTCTGTAATGCGTAGCAGAAGCCCTTGGAGTTGCCGGGTTAGCGGACTGCTTACATTGTAGACCACTAGCAAATCCATAGGTTTTATATTTGTAGAGCTCAACAATGTAGTGCATCTTCGTAACTTTCCAAGCGTAACATTTGCAGCTATAACAGCCTGGGAAAGAGAAAATGTATCCAACTTTCTGTAATTTTATTTTCCTGGAACCATATGGCAGTGGGCACTGTAGGGTTAAGTCCACCCTACGCTTGTGTAGGACAGGAAATGTAATTCTGCCGGTAGTACCATAAACGGCCTCTCCTATCTGCATGTACTCTTTGGCATCTCCCATACCTGAAAAATACAACTGATAGTTTAAACATAGGGCGGGGTAACTATGCCATATGGTTCCAAGAAAAGAAAATTACAGTAAGTTGGATACATTTTCTCTTTCCTGTTTCCCATGGCCGTGGGCACTGTAGGGATATACCCAAGCAACACAATAAAGGAGGGCAATAATAAATAACACCGATATCAGTTTCAACTCATTTAGTTTGGTCGCAAAGTACTTCAGTGTGTAGTAAAGCTTGTGTCGGCTTCAGGCTGCGTCCATAGTGCTAGATACGGCGTGAGCTACATAGCAAAACACTATGACGCCAATGCATAGTGCGCAAGCAAGTTGGCATTTCGAAGCGCAACGCCACAGAGGAGCGCGGAAGGTAGTGCGCTCTACTATGGACGCGGCCCAAGCCTGAATGCCCAGCCTATAGTATTTCCTAAATGTATTAAATGACTAGGATGGAGGGGGAGGGGAATGAAACAGATAACTAAATAGAAGAGATGAGGCAATAGCAATGGCGGCAAGTGCGAGTTTGACAAGCAGTGACACCCATAGAAAACACAGATATTACTAGAAAACTTCTAAAGACTAAACCAAGTTGGCGCAGGAAAAAATAAATAATTAAAAAAAATAAAAAAATTAAAAAGAGCAGATAAGGTAATAGTACAGGCTGAAAAAAAAAACCTTAAATGCAGGCTTGCTAATGCAAGAAGCCTGACAGAAAATGGGGGAATTTGAATTAATAGCTGCAAGGGAGCAGTATGATATAGGTATTACTGAAACATGGTGGGATGAAACTCATGACTGGACAGTTAATTTAGAGGGTTATTCCCTTTTTCGGAAGTATCGAGCAAATAGAAGAGGAGGTGGAGTATGCTTATATGTTAAACCGGATCTAAAACCTATTACAAGGGAAGATATTTAGGAAGGGAATGATGAAAATGTAGAGAGACCTTGTGGATAGAAATTAGCAGTGGAGGTAAAAGTATAAAGAAAATGTAGGGATATGCTATAAACTAGGGGTGCGCAAACTTCTTGAGCTGCACCCACCTGCCTGGCAGCCACAGCGTTCGCGCGCTCCCTCTCCACGGACCCGGCGTCAAATGACGCCGCAGGTCATGTGATGTCACGTGACCCTGCAGCGTAATTTGCCGTGCGTTGCTATTGCAACGCGTCATGTCACCCCGACCATGGCGACTAGTCGTTGAAGAGCCGGCAGAGAGCCGGTAAGGGAGCTAGAGGCCTCGTGCCTGCCCCGGCATTTAATTTAAATGCCTTGGAGAAGAGCGCGGGGCCTCTGTAACTGCCGCACCCCCACAGACATTCTTGCGCGCCCCCCAGTTTTCGCACCCCTGCTATAAACCACCAAATACCTGTGAGATTGAGGAAGCAAATACTTTTGTAAATGGGGAAGGCATCAAAACAAGGTTATGTTTGCATAATGGGTGATTTTAATTATTCAGACTGGGGCAATGAGATTAGCATTACAACAAAAGGAAACAGGTTTTTGGGGTTGCTTAAAGACAATATGACCCAAATTGAGGAGCCAACCAGGAGAGGGGCAATACTGGATTTGGTAATATCAAACAATGTAGAAGTAATACCCAAATGTTCCAGGACTTGAATATTTGTTAACAGTGATCATAACATGGTCTCATTTGAAATAAATCAAAAAAACAGATTACTGTTCTTGGATTCAACAAAGACCTTAAAAACGGGCAGATTTTAATAAACTGAGGACTAATCTACAAGGAATACATTGGGATGATGTCTTTGCAGGGGAAAATGTTGAAGATAAATGGGTAGTCTTCAAAACATTGTTAGAAAAAGCACACACATCAGTGTATAAGATTGGTTTTGACTTATTTCTTTTGTACTTATTACTCAATGTGGCTAAATCAATAGGTAGGGGAGGAAATGGAAAAGAGGCAGGTGTTTAGATTCTTGAAGTCAGAAGGGATGGAGGCATCATATCAGAATTATAAGGAATGTAACGAAAATGGCAAAACGGTCAATCAAATTAGCAAAAATGGATAAAGAACTTTTTAGGATTGATCTTACGTTCTATTGCAATCCTTTTTTCATTAAGTACCTTAACAAAAAAGTCAGAAAAGAAAATATAGGACCCTTTCAGTGTGAGATGGGCAGGCAGATTATTGGAGACCTGGAGGTTGGCATCGAGAGCAAAGTCTCCATCTTTGCTGCTGATACACAAATTGTGTAAGGTAATAGAATCAGAGCAGAATGTAATTTCTCTCCAGCAGGATTTGGAGAGAATGGAAATTTGTCCTGGGCCCCAGAAAAGCAGTCTACGGCCTGTCAGGTATGAACACACACCACACCCCGCACACACACTTTTGGTGCTATATAAATAAAGACACAAATATAAGGGGCATGTGCCAAATACACGCCTTCACAATCAAACTTCACTGTATTTTATCAATGAAATTGTACTTTCATGTTTATGATATTTATGGCATGAAACACCGAGTGTCAAAACAGAGAAGTTTCACTACTAACGCGCACACTTTTTTGTTTGCCTTCCTTTGGATCAATAAGTATAGATATAGGCGAAAGTGTCTAAATTTAGCATAGGTTGAACTTGGACACGTCTTTTTTCAACCTCATCTACTATGTAACTATGCGGCTGCCTTGCAGATGTGTGCAGGTGATGCCTGTGCCTTAAACGCCCATACTGTGGCTATGGCCCTTTTTGAATGAGCTTTTAGACTTAAGGAAAGCGTATGAACAAAAAGGAGAAAATTCACTTAAGAGAATCCATCTGGATATTGTTGCCGTGGATGCCGCTTGCCAAATCCTGGGTCCTTCTGTGAGGATAAACAGACTGATACCATGCACCCGGTTGATATGTTTTGAAACAACTCACCACATTGATATACTTCCTCTTATTTCCTGGTTTTGGGCAAAATTAGGGAATTGCAATTTCTTGGTTAATGTGAAATTGAGATCACTGTAGGCAAAAAATAGTAAAACTAGTATCATGACTCTGCTTTATCCTGGTGAATGATAAGGAACGCTGCCGTTATGGCTATGTGGAAGGTTATCTTCCATGTCAACAGTTAAGATTTAATATACAGGTTCAAAAGATGCACTATCAGGGCATCCAAAACCAGAGGTGTTCTATAACTGATCTCTTCTCCAGATTTGTGGTCTTAATCTTTTGAATGCTTGGAAAAAATGGACGAGCAACTACATTTCTGTACATGCCACGCAAACAAGCAGCATGTGATACTTGATGCAGTCAAGATTGAAAATAGACTGCAAAAACAGGATTCTTATCCATCCATTTCCCTTCTTCCTTTGACCACTTGTGCCCTGCACCACCCTTCTCTCCTGCCCTGCCCCTGCGTGCCCTAACCCTCACTCGCTCCTCAAAGTCTTAAGATACTCTGATCTGCAAAATGGGAAGCATTAACAGACAATGTCTATTTCTTTTCTCTTGAACATTGTCCTATTTAACATTAATTTATATTTTGTTCCCCCCAACTGTCAATGTCAAAAATTGTCCTCCTTTCCATCATGTAGTGTATGTATGTCTTTATATAGCAGCAAAAGTATACTCAGCCCTTCACAATGAATACAGTACAGGGAATAATAGAATAAGCGCAGCAAAATCAGACAATAGGAACGGAGAGCTCTGCCCCGAAGAGTTTACAATTTAAGTCGGGGGAGCGCAATTTTTTTTCCTTGCGCCCCCTTCTGTCTGTCCCCCTCCCTGCTTCAGACGTCCTGGCGTCGCGTTGCCATAGCGATACGTGACCAGGGGCGTCTGAAACAAGGTAAGTAGACGTTTACAGAGGCTCAGCAGCTCCCCCAGCATTATTTTAAATGTATTCGGAAAGCGTGCGGGGGTCTGTGTAAACCCCGCGCCCCCCACAGAGTTTCGCTTCCCCCACTTTGCGCACCACTGATCTAAGTGGTATGATGGGGAACTTACAGAGACAGCAGGTGAGGGAATAAGTGCTGTAGATGGCAGTGCTTGGCAACAATGGTTGGTAGGAGTGACTGTGGGTGTGGGACAGTAGCCTTGAGTGCTGGCTGTTGGGATGCTTGTCAGTATTAACAATTAGCAGGG
Source organism: Ascaphus truei (assembly GCF_040206685.1). Classification (NCBI taxonomy): domain Eukaryota; kingdom Metazoa; phylum Chordata; class Amphibia; order Anura; family Ascaphidae; genus Ascaphus; species Ascaphus truei. The sequence continues at coordinate 36,441,557 of NC_134487.1, forward strand.
GAAGAGGTGGCAGGGAGACGTGGGCGAGAGCAGGTGTGTATATGGCTGGGTCCAGGATTAGGAGAGATATTCCCAGCCCAGGAAGGAGTAGATAGAGGATGTAAATAGAGGATTTGTCGGGGGGCTTTTTATTGAGGGGTAAAGATGTTGTTGGAGAGAGGTGTATAAATAATGGTGCAGTGTATGGGTAACAGTGTAATATAATTCATTATGCTCTTACAGCGAAGCATAGGAGGAGAGCGGAAAATAAACAAAACCCCACAGTAGAGCACAGAACAGTCACACACCTATCCTCAGTGGAAGCTCTCTCACCCCCCCTCCCCCCACCCCCCAAATTAATCTTAATACTTGGTGCTGAATGGTGCCCTTTAAATCCAGTTGATCACCTTTTTTCTAGCTATTTTTTACTTCTTATTCAATCTTTTATTTAAACCAACAAGCCTCTTCCAGCCAACTGTTTTTTTGTTTTGTTTTTTAATAGGATAGGAATCACGGGGAACCACAGCATTTTCGGCTCCGGAAGCCCCCCAGTTCCCGAGATAATTACTGATTAACGTATGGTTATTACAGCCTAGTTCTAGGTTATTTAAATGGGCGTTTCATAGAAAACCGCCCTGAGATTTGACAGCAATTTTGTTCCTCTGGAGGAAGATTTATACGAGGTTACTTAACCAGTAACCACCTTGGTAACCAAGGAGTCCTCAGAGCAGAGCAGCTTTGGGTGCCCTCCACTCCCATGTTAAGTATATTTATATATTAAAAAAATATATAGTGAGACAAATAAGAGTATTACCTCTTTGCTAAAGCCTTTTGGCGTGTAGTGTTCCCATGGCAACTCCTGCCGTTTCAGCTCACTTGATTCCCCCAGCACAGAGCTGCTTTCCATGCAGTCTACAGAGACAAAAGTCTTCACAAAATTCTTTGACGTCCAGTGATGTCACAAAGGCGACGCATTTTATCATGTCAACTTCGTATTTGGGTGCCTTTTAGGTGTTCAGGTTCATTTGGTCATCAAATATTATTACCTATTTAGGCAGAGCACCACTACATTCATTTATACAAAAAAAAAAAAACTTAAATCTGCAATGCCGCTTGAAACGGTATTCACACAGGTTCTCAAGCTGAACCGCACTGAGCTTCCTACAGTTTTGGTGTCACTACTGTGGTCCAATAGGGGGCTGCAACATAATCAATTGCTGCTTCATATCGCCCCACGGTTTGGCTACCAGTTTTCAGATTTCCAAGGAAGGCAAACAAATGCACCTAAAAAAAAAAAAAAGTCTCTATTATGAATACTGCATGTAAAAAACAAAGCGGCTTTAACCCTGTGTGTCCCGCTTGAATCCACAATGAGGTCTTGCACTCTACAGGCCCCATGACATGGGAGCTGTGTCATGGGTTTCCTGCTCAATATCAAGGGATAATCTGGCTGAAAGAGGAAAAGAGCACTCCTATTCACGCCAATGACACCTCAGTGATCGCTTTGTGCCCAAGGGACTGTGGCAGTCATGCCGCATCCTCTTCGGCACACAAAGGGTTAAATGTAATTAACACATCCTTCTAAAAATGATCCCTTATGTTAAATGATGGCTCACAATGGGATTATGATAAATATAGTTCGTTGTGAGGAAGGTATCACTTCCACTTGGCAAAGAACTTGTATGCTCAGATGCATATGGATCCTGACCACCACATTCAGAAGGTGTAGGTACAGATTAACAGTAAAAAATAGTGTTAGTGAGCAGTTGATGCAAACTTATTCTTTATATTAAAAACGGTAAACTACTATCATTTTAACCATTTAGCCAATACTACACACAAATGCAACTACTTTCAGACAGCAATTATTTATTTCAGTGTGAAATGCAAACATTAAAGCTAAAAATTGTCAGAGAGAGCATTAAAATGTGCGAATTGCCAAAGGAAAAAAAAAATAAAAAGTGGGGATAACAACGATCTTGAAAAACATATTGTCTGAGATTTCTAGATACAGCTCACCCCGTTATAGTGCGATCCACTACAACGCGGATCATCTTAACGCGGTCTAAACGTGGCTCCCGATTTACACACACCCCTACACCATGTGGGAGTTGAACATAAATACATTTTATATAATACACATGCAGGAGCCTGGGTTTCCACTAAGGATGCTGGCAACACCAGTGATTCAAGGGGTAGATGTCATCATTTCAATCCTAACTTTTAAACAAAGCTAGTGCACAGTGTAGGTTTTCGTAAATGTAGTAAAATATATATATTTATTTTTTAAGAAGGTGTACCCCTTTAGTGTACCCCCAGGAGTTAAAGGTGCATGGACTAGAGATAAATGTAAAGCAAATAACTGCAGGACACAACCATTTTACACTTTTGACCAAGCTGATACAGCAGGTTCTTCAATGCACTTCCTCCTTGTAAACACAGAATGGAGCACGAAGATCGTTTCCACAGCAATCTTGCGTCTCAATTTAAAATATTTAATGCAGTGTAAAGGACTCCTGAGAACTTCCGAAAAAATCTTCAAAACAAGATTTAGAAGATTTGAAAATCAAAAACGTAAGAACTAATCTCAACTCTAAAAGCTGGGCAAGTCATTTTCTCTAAACAAAGCATATGTCTATCTTAAATAAATTCCACTTGTAAAACCTAGGTAGGACAACAGTCTGTTTAGAAATACCATTTGTTTTTATGTGCCTCACATGTGCTAATTGAGCTGTCAGGGTAGCACTTACTTCAGTCAGGTGACATAGCTAGTCTTATCGCTAGAGACAGACACTGAGGAAGCAGCCTACATGTAAAGCAGGCCATCTTTAAAGTAGCCATTTTAAGTGGCAAGTATTGTGGTAGTGTTTAAGGAGTTACACAACAGTGGAACAAGTGGGCAACACAACAGCTACTGGCCCTGAAACCTGGATTTGAACTACGCTGAAAAGAGGACATTATCTATCGCAACGTGCACTTCACAGCACTAAACTATTGCTGTCATGCCGCCACTACCAATTTATATTTGCTCTGACCTCACATCTTCAAAACACATGCTTCTACCAGCCTCACAGTCCAACTCTTCTCATATCTCCATCTCTCCTTCCTTCGCCACTTCTCAAATCACATGAACTCCTGTCTTACCTGCGCCCTCTGACACTACACAGCTTCTGACACTACACAGCTATACCCCTTGCACTTAAACACACACCTACAAATCATCCTCACACATTCTCTTTCCATGCTTCTCGGGATCTCTCCCAATCCTGGTCCCCGTCTTATTTGTACATGCTCTTGTCCTTGACTCCAACATACTTCTAATCCTGGTGCCAACCCCTCTAACCTCATACCCATCCCCTGCCACCCTCCCTTTCTCGTGTGCCCTTAGGGATGCATGCTCCCTCTCTAACAAGTTCCACTCTGTGCATGACTTTCTCTCACTCTCACTCACCTCTTTACTATAACTGAGACTTGGCTCACTCAGTCCGACTCTGCCCTCTTATGGTGGCCTCTCTCCCACACTCCACACCCTGATGGCACGGGTGGAGGCGTGGGGCTCCTCTCTCTGCCGTTACCGAACCCTTCCTATTCCTCCCTCTTGCTTTTCCCTTCTTTGAGGCTCAAACTGTCCCGCTTTTCTCTCCTCTCCCGGTCCACATGGCGGTCATCTATTGTCCACCTACCTTTGCTCACCCCCCTTCTGTCTCTGTCTCACTTTGAGGAAAGAAAGAAAGTCAGGATTCAGACTCCCCTTTTCTTCTCCTTGGGAACTTCAACTGCCATATTGATGACCCCCTCTCTCCCTTGGGCTTCCTGCTTTCTCTCTAACCTTATTTTGGCCTTCAACAGTGGACCGCAGCCAGCACCCACAAGGATGGCCACTACCTAGATCTTGTTTTCACTAAACTTCTGATTTCTCAATTTCCCCCCTTTTTCTCTCTGACCATCACCTCATCTCATTTTCTCTCACTTCTTCCCTTCTCCACCTACCCCTTTTCCTGCAGTTCTGCGCTCTATAAGGCCGCGATTATAGTTGCTGTGCATGCAACGAAGCACATAACGTCATGAGCGCCTGTTGCTCAAGCAAAACCTGCAGGTTCAAGGCGACGCTGTGCGTAATGTGAAAGTTTCGCCCTCATTGGCTGAACCGTGCACGTGACCCGGCGTCACCCTTTGTCTTCTCCAGAATCGTGCTTCATAGCTCGTGGTTCTATGGGGGACCTCAAAGATGTTTGGTGTTCGCGCAGCCGCTGCCACTATAATTGCAGCCTTAACCTACCAGTTTTGGTTTCCACTTTACGCTTCTCCCTCAGCTCCAGACCCTGAGAACCTGGTCAGGAACTACAACTTTGCCCTATCCTCCTCTTGATCTACATGCCCTGCTTTCTCTCTGCCGTTCCTGCCCTTCTAAACCCAGACCCTGGCTAAATTGCCACACGTGCATGCTGCATTCCTGCACACGTTCCTTAGAACACCTCTGGAGGTAATCTAACTAGCAGACTTCCTTCACTACAAATTTATGCTATCCTGTTTCAACTCTGCCCCCTCAAGCTAAACAAATCTACTTTTCTTCACTAATCAACATGCACAAGTCTAACCCATGCCGACTCTCTGTCTTGGACTCCCTACTCAGACCACCCTCTGCTGTCTGCTGTTCTTCCTCCATCTCATCACAGGACTTTGCCGACTATTCCAAGGAAAAGGTGAATCCATAAATCAGGACATCCCCTCTGTATCCTCCTCCCATCCTACACCACTTCCTAACTCCTCCTGCCTTCCTTGACTCGTTTTCCGCTGTCTCAGAGGAGGATGTGTCGTTGCTGATCTCTTTTCCCTCTACCACCTGTCCACTTGACACCCATTCCCTTCAATCTCCTAAAATCTCTTGCTTCTTTTATAATCCCTATGCACTCACTTTTTTTTTTTTAACTCCTCCCTCGCTGGGACCTTTCCCTCCTTCAAACATGCATGCATCAGTTATACCATTACACAAAAACAGCAAGATTGACTGTCTTTCTAACTACCGTCCTGTCTCCCTTCTGCCTTTTGCCTCAACTCCTTGAACGTCTTGAACGTCTTGTATTCTCTCGCTTGCTCCATTTTCTCACCACCTATTCTCTCCTAGACCTCTATAATCTGGCTTCCGAACTGCTCACTCCACTGAAACAACACTCACTAAAATAACCAATGACCTCTATGCTGCCAAAGACATGGGTCCTTACACTCTGCTCATATTACTCGACCTCTCTGCAGCATTTCATACTGTAGACCACCCTCTTCACATCCTCCATACTCTAGGTATTCATAACTCTCTATCCTGGATCTCTTCTTACCTATCCCATCGTACTTTGTGTCTCTTGCGAACACCTCTTATCGATCTGTGGGGGTTACACCAGGGCTCTGTCCTGGGACCTCTTCTCTTTACACACTCTAGGTGACCTAATCACATCTTTTGGGATCAAATATCACCTCTATGCCGATGACAAGACAGAGAATAGAAAAAAAAAAAACTTGCTAAAAACTTTGCATGCTGCCTGAACAGGAAAATGCTAGACCAATTGAGTAATGCCATAGCTATCCTCATCCACAAGAAAGGAGAAAAGACCACAAAACTATAGATCAGTCTACTTCCAATCATACAAGATTTTTCCAAAAATAAATATTCCATAATTGGATACAACAGACCCTGGATTTTGCTAAGCGTAGAGCACTGGTGCTCAAACTTTAAGTCGTGCACCCCTGCCCTCTTACCAGCTCTCCGGCATCTCTTCCTCTGCAACACGATGCCACATTGTCTTGGCGACGTATCTATCGTCGGTATCAAAAAGATGCAGGAGAAGCCGGATAGAAAGAGGCAGTCACAGAACCCCCCGCACTCTCCCCCGGCAATCAATTTAAATGTTGTGGGGAACAGTGCGGGGCCGCTGTGTGTAGGGTTCAGTTTGGCACTCCCGCCCCACATATAAAATGTCACCTGCACACCACCAACCCCACTATCTCCCCCCCTAGTTTGCGCACCCGTAGCCTAGAGAATAAGCAGGATTTTGCAGTGGATACAACACACTGGACCACATCCAAGTCATACAAAAAGTTATTTCCCAATGTAATGAATATGATCTACCAGTCAATTTAGGATTCCTAGATTACAAAAAATCATTTGATTGTCTACACCTCAGCGGTCCTAGATGCACTAAGAAAATAAAATCTTGAAGCGTGAATTGTAATTAAAGATTTACGAGGGAGAATGCCACAAACCATTAGATTACATGAAGATACTAGCAAAATAAGGATCAGCAACAGAATACGACAAACACCATATCACCAAAGCTTTTCCACTGCAACACAATAATTGTTCAAGACAGATTGGGAAGAAGGAATTAAATCAATGGTGAATATTTCAGTCCACTATGATTTGTAGAGGACATTGTTTTTTTTCCCCCACAGGTCTAGTCGACAACAAATTGGAGAACTTTCCGAAGTAATAATGTGGTTCTCCGTATGAATATCAACAAACCCAAATTGATGTTCAAATATGTAAAGTATACAAAGATTTACATAAATGAAATAGAACTCGAAGTCGAAGACTAGGTCTACCTTGGCCGGCAATTAAACAATGGAACCTTTTGAATGAAATCAATAGCAGAATGAAGATGGGATTGAGCGCATTTGGGACTTATATAACCCTGCGAGTGCCACAGCCCCTTCGGCACGTGCGATCACATGATCGCTTTGCCATGGATGATGGAATAGAAGAGTCCTCGTCCTGTAAGATTGCTTTCTAAAACAGACTCCCACAAAAATGGGCAATGAAATTGTTGAAGCTTCAACTGTATGGGGTACCTGGATTGCCAGACCCAATGACTTAGACGCAACATCTCTGGATACCCAAATAGTTAAGGGACGCAAGAACCTATTAGAAATTTGCAGACTGCCCGATTTCGATTTCCCAAGTTTACCACTTAAAATGTCAGAGCGCAAAGAACGCCGAGATTATAGTTACATAACATAGATAAGGTTGAAAAGACATACGTCCATAAAGTTCAACCTATGCTAAATCTAGACAGATAATGTATCTTATATCTGTCCTTACAGTACATTGATCCAGAGACAGGCAAACAAAAAAACAACACTTGAGAAATATCTAATGATCTCATAAGGGGAAAAATAAATTCCTTCCCGACTACAAATATCAGATTACACCCTGGCTCAACTTCCTTCCCATGTTTACTTATTTGGTATATCCCTGTATACCCTTCCTTTCTAAAAAGATGTCCAACATTTTTTTTTTCATATCTATTGCATCTGCCATCACAGTCTCCATGGGTAATAAATTCCCCTTACTGTAAAGAACCCTTTCCTTTGTTGCTGGTACAATTTCCTTTCCTCCAACCTTTAGGGATGACACAGTGTTTGTACTGCTCATGGGATGAATAGTTCTTTTGAAAGCTCCTTGTATTGTCCCTGAATATATTTGTATATAGTTTTCATATCCCCTCTTAGACGCCTCTTTTCTAATGTAAACAATTCTAATTTAGCTAGCCTCTCATAAATCAGATTATACATCCCCTTTATTAATCTGGTGGCTCTTCTGTGCACTCTAGCTCCATAATGTCTTCTCTAAGGAGTGGTGCCCACAATTGTACTCCATATTCAAGGTGTGGTCTTACTAATGCTTTATAAAGGGGCATAATTATGTTCCCTTCCATCCATTGCCCGTTTAATGCAAGATAAGATCTTGTTTGCCTTTGCAGCTACTGCATGACTTTGGGCACTATTGCTAAGACTGCTGTCTACAAGCACTCCTAAATCCTTCTCCATCAAGGATTCCTCGAATTTATCCCCATTTAATTTGTAAGTCGCCTGTTTATTCCTGTTTCCCAAATGCATAACCTTACATTTATCTGTATTAAACCTCATCTGCCATTTACCTGCCAATTTTCCAGTCATGAAATGTAGAACTACAGTAGCCACACAAAACAAAAACAGGACTGGGATTATTCATTCAATTTATGCAAAAAACCTATGGCTGTTCCAGCCCGGTCATAGCCACATGATCGCTCCTCATTGGTTGACTGGATGCGCCATCACAACAGTGACACATACAGAAACACGTTTATCGCTCTCCCTTGTCACCGGGTGCCAACCCATGGTCTATCAAACACACGCGCACACAAGATTCATTTATAAAGTACACCAACATGGCTGCTGGTTCACCAACAGAAAGCTGCAGTTTTGCACTGGCTGCCCAGGATAAAACAAGGCAAAGGCTATTTTCTGTCCAGAAATGTATTTCTCCCTCCAGGACAAAATGAGTACTCATTAACTATGGGTGCCTGGAAAGGTTCATGGGGACCCCCCACTTAAGTGGATTGCTGATTAAAAGGTCAATTCCACAACTTATTACAGTAAACGCTGGATAAAGCAGCACTTTAACTGCAATTACAATGTGGGTTATGTTCCGTAAGTTGTACTTTATTTTTCAATATTTTTATTAAACTGGCAGCACAGACATGTCCGTTTTTTTATTTATACCCGTTATAAAATGCTATGTAAGAGAATTTGATATAACGACACCCGCAATCCCGAGGGTGCAGTTATATCCAGAGGTTACTTTAGTGTAAATTGCTCTGTCAGAAAGTTTCAGTCACCATTAAACAGTATAACTTATTCGTATCATGTTCAATACTAAATGTCCCTTTTCTTCAGATCCACTGAATTGAAGCATATTAGCTACCTGAGGCATGGGACATAGTAAACACTTTTGTGCTGCTGCTCGCTCTACCAGAAGCTTTTAGCTGTCCTGGCAGAGGAGACAGCAAGTGCGCTTGGGAGGTGGGTATCACTCTGTGTGTGTCACTTGGTAGCTGTCAGTGTGAGTGTGAGTGTGTGTATATATTATATAATATTTTAAAAATTAAAAAAAAAAAAAAAATACATGTGAGAATAAATTATTTATTAACATTGTGCAACTTTGATAAATATATTCACACACAAACACACACCTGTGCTGCCTCTACTCTGTCTGGTGGCTGAGCTCTGCTATCTCAGAACACCGACACAGAAGGGGAAAAAAAAAAAAGGCTGCAGCCCCATTGGATGGGAGCGGTCACCGCTCCCCCAAGTGGCAAAATTTAAAACTCTCCTGTCTCTTCTGATTTTCTCAGCCTCCGCACGCATCAGCGCGCATGCGGAGGGAGCAACTATAGCCTCGCTGATTACAGATGCAGGGGCTTTGTGCATCTGTTCAGCACAGCTGATTTTACTATGTCCTAGGCCTAAGTCTGTTAGGATGGCTACATCATTTCTAAATAATGTTTATCAGGGGAGAATTATTATTTATTTTTATTAAATAATTCAATGCACCACAAGGCCCAAAACCCAAATCGAAAAAAAAAATGGCACGTAGTAATAAAAGAGATACCCTGATCGCCCTATACATTGGATTTCACCAGCGAACTTGCTCTCCAGTCACTGTTCAGTATGTTACACAGTGCTAAAACATTCATTGTTTTGTCACAGTCGTGACTATTTTGTTGTGTTGCTTTAATTAAGTGACTAGGCGTTGTGGGGCATGGTTGTCAATATATATTCTATACAGGGACATATTCCAGCGCGCGCCCCCCTGTTTTTCTATTAAATATACCAGTAGGTTTACACTTGCCCTCCGACGTCACTAGGGGTTCACTGCGCTTGTCACGCGTTTGTTAGGGTCAGTGTGTTAGGCTGAAGGTTAGTTTGTTTAGTTTTCGATGTTGTTGCTCTTGATTAAGGCTTTGTTGGGAGCCGAAACATGGAGAATCCATTTCAATTGATATAAAACAGTGCCACAGGCACACCAATGCATATCTTTGTGTTGCTTTGCTGACACTTAGATGTAGATCTTCCAGAGTGCATACCATCCATTATCACAAAAGTTTCCTTTCTCTGCAACACACACACACACCATGTGTCTTCTACAGTACATTTAACCTGTTCAACATGCCTGGTGCTTTGTTCATTTTCAATTTCAGGAGGGACCGTTTTTGAAAAGGAGGCATTTGAAATAAATGGATTCAAAAGTAACCCTTTCAATGCCAACGGAACAAGTAATCAGTGTAACTGCCATATCCTTTAAATGCAATGCTCCAGTGAACATTTTTGAAATAACAGCAACACTGTGTAATGTATGTAGACTTTGCATATTTTCCCATACATTATAAACAAAGCTGCCTATTATTGCACCACCACCAAATATGGAAGCTGCTTCTTCAAGTGAGATACAGTAATATTGTTAGGTCTCCGGCACTGAAGAAATTGGAAGTATTCTTCATATTTTTGATTTAAGGAAAACATTTAGTTTATGAAAAGTAAAACCAGAAAAAAATCAGTGTCCTACAAGGTTACATTTACACTTCACTATGGTTTAAAATAAAAGAAAATTATTGTAACATACAACAAAAATCTGATTGTAGTAAGTTATTTAAAAGTAAAAGTATATTTTAGCAAAAACCTGGTTTTAAAAACAGAAAACAAACAAAAAAAAAAAAAAAACACAATGAAGGACAAGGAAATAAAGACGCCTCATCTAGCCATATAGAGGCTTTAATCAGTACTTCTGGGCTCAACTTTAAATTGAAATATTGAAAAACGAATAGTTGACAGTCCCTAAAAAAAATGTAATTACCAAGGTAAATAATGGCTTAGATTCAGCCATATGAGAAGTAAAAGTGCTGCTCTTAATGTTTTGTAACACTTATCCTGTTCCTTTAAAAAGCATTGGGACGAAATGCACGATTTACCTTTTTATTTAATGGGGGGGGGAGGAGGGGGAAATGAGGAGGAAATGCGGGTGTAATTTTTTATCTGCCCCATTTTACTGGGTGGGGACTACCAGGTCTCCCCGAGCATCACTAGTTTAATTTCCTATGACCCCCAGATTCCAAAAATATGTACTGGTGAAGTTACAAGGTTCCAACCTCCCACATGCAAAACAAAATGCCTGCTAAAATCTTGGGCCAATAGGAAGCTGCAACATCATAGGCTGTGGCTTCCTGATTGTCCATTTAAATCCCCTTTTAAAAAACAGAACGTAATACCGGTAACTTCACTAGTAAGCATCTCAGGAACCAGGGGGGCTGAAAATGGTACAGGTCAGCACTTGAGGAATCCTAGTTCCATTTTTATTTTTTTTACAGGATTTGAAAGATTGTTATGGTGGATTTGTCCTTTAAGTGCAAAGGTTAAGGACAAACAATGTTTGTAAGACGGAGTGTATCTTATATTTTCTGCCACAGTGGAAATAGTAGAACTTACCTTTTTCAGACTTTGATTGTTTTGCAAATGATGAATCATGTCTAGCAATAAACATGGGTAACACTTTCCGAGTAGATGTGTTTTCAGCTGCAGAAGCAGCAGACACGGTGGCACTTGCGGTTGAAATGTTGGACAAGCTCTTTGTCATGGATCCATAAGTATTCCCCTCATCGGTGTCAGAGTCATCAGAGTGTAAAGGGTTAGTAAAGGACAAGGGCGCACTTACTGAAAGAGTGCTGCAGTGATCACCAACCTGACTTGACGTTTGGGAGGTCAGGAAAGTGGTATTTGGGATAGTTTTAAGATCAGAAGAACACACACCTAAATGTTTCTTAGCTTTGGAAGACACCTCTTTACACTGTGCATGTTCAACACCACGGGCAGAAGACGTAGTAAGTCCTTTTTCCAAAGGCAAATGGTCTGGTCTTGGAAGCGGATTAAAGCTTCTTTGATTCTGCACATCTAAAGATTTAGCAGGCTTTGAACCCTTACAATCAGCACAAGCATTTAAAGACAAATCCACGGCAGACTCCACAGCACTAGACTCTGGTGTTTTAGACGATTGGTCCACTGCATAAGAGGACGTAGATTTTATTTTTATGCCAAGTCCTCTATGCAAACCTGTGTTGGCTTCAAAACTTTTGGGACACTCCTGGAGCGGTACTTTCTTTATCTCAATACTCAGCTTGCGCTCTAGCTTCTTCTCCATGGCAGGTTCATGCTTTCCTAATACTTCTCCTGACTTGCTATAGTTTTCATTCATATCTGTTGGCTTTTCTGCCGACACGACGTGCAAAACTGGTTTGGGATGATAGCGATCGCAGTCTTGCCACACGGTAGTCACGGTTGGATAGGCAGAAGGTGGAGAGGGCGTCAAGATGGGCGGCACAGGAAGAGGTTCTGGTGGCTGCAAAATTTCTTCCTTGACATCTCCTTCTACAAGGCAACTGAAACAATTTGTAAATAAAATAATTTAGGTGCAATTATGGTACATTTAATTGAAAACTCTACTGAAATAAAATAAACCATATGGGATGCCATGTCGCTATTTAATTTCTCATGAATAAAATTACTGTTCCTAAGCGTAAAAATAAAATAAAAACTCTGAATTGAGGAAAAAGACTAAAATCTAGGGACTGCCCTACGTCGTAAGACAATTCACGTAATCTTTCTGCGCCTACTACATCAAAACACTGTTCTGAGTTGCTAGATTTTCATTGTGCTAGTGCCGTTTACATTTTTATAAAGCTTTGACCACACCACAAGTGCTGTACCACAGCTATGGGCACTTTAACAGTGATATTACGTTAAGGGTAGGTTTATATATGATGGCTACAAGCTCTGGCGTTTCACAGTGGATGGATATTTAAGAGCGGCCTAATATTCAGAATTTGAATACAGATTTCCTCAACCAACCTAGTATAAAGGAATAATCAAGCCGATTTCCAAGATGCAGTGACACCGTATTGGTATAACTTATTTTTTTTGTTTCCTGGGGACTGGTCTTAAGTGTGTGAGGGAGAGCACAAGTGTTCCCCTTACCCTTGGTAGCCACTCTTCACTGCAGAGAAAGGATAATTCCTGCTCCAAACCGAAAAATGAAATGGCTAATAGATGTCAAATTTCGCTCAAGTTCCATCTTCTCATGTTTACAAAATTTTTTTTTTTTTTAAAGCTAATTGATGAATAATTTGGTTTCAGATTACTTTATGGCAACAAACTGGCAGACTTAACACCTGTAACTAGACTGTCACTGGTTCATATAGGTCTTGGGAGAAACTGGACCTTTCATGGACCCAGAGCATTGACGGGGATTTGTTAAAATATATTCAACAAAAACATTTCAGCAGCAACTGAGCCATTGTGCAGTAGGTCACTCCATCATTCAACAGGTTAACCTCTTGAGTACAAGAAAATGCCTGCAAATCTCCCTAGAGTTGGAGTTGAGGAGGGAAAGTGACGGTATGAAATGAAATTCCCACCATGCTTGGAACAATGACAGCTCAAATGCAAACTACAAAATGTGCTGTGGTACAAAGGACAGAATTGAGCTGGGCTTAACAAGGCTGCTGGCAATCACCCAAGGAAAAACCCTCAAGTAAGTCGGAATTCTTCTCAGAAATACAGCGTGGGGTTCTCACATCAAATAAAAGTGCTGGTGCCAAGGCCATGGAATGCAGCCGATATGCCAAAAATAGACGACACTTAACGTTCTCTCAGAAGGCCAAAATAGAAACATTGAAGCATTGATAACGGGCCTGTGACAATATGCTGGCAGGATCACCGTTTTTGGAATACAGTTGCAATGTTCAAAAAAGATTTGAGCGTAAAGTAGCAGTCTATGTACAGGGCGTTACGTAAAAGATCAGTATAGTTTCACTATAAAAAGATGAATGTGAGCAGAAAGATTTGGACAGGGAGCAATAGAGCGTTTGGACAGCTGCGTTTACTAAATATAAAGCAGAAAAGCATACATTCACTTCAACTGGCAGAATAAATACTCCAGGCGACAATTACAGCACCTGAATACTGCTCCTAATAGCTCGACCACAGCAGGTATTTTCTCTAGGTGTGTGAAGGCCTTAACTTCTGTTTATTACTGTGTACTTAAGACAATTGACAGATATCTTTCAATATCTTTGTCACACCCAGCAACAGTTTCTCATTTGAGTCAATTCAAATTGCATTTTCTCTACATGTTGCTTTGGGTACTAAAAGTGCAAACGAATTTGCAAAAAGATGAAATAACAGTGCGGCATATTAATCGAGATGGGACGGTAAAGGTTTGAACTCTGCATCTGCATCAGAATTTACAGAAAAAGCTTTACATCATTTTTTTTAAATTAAAAATTAAAAAAAAGGTAGATTAATTTGGTTCCATTGTTACAAAACTGTCAACATCCTTGAATTTCAAACCCACCAGTGTTGTCATACATTACACCGGAGACTTTCAATGATATTCTATGGCCATTGTTGGGAGTAGATTTCAAGCAACAGAACCAGCACTTTCATGTCTCCGGGCAGTCACATTTAGCCGTTACCAACATAATTCAGGGCTTGTGTGCTCCCATGCACAATCCTCTTGACAAGCAAACACTGCAACTCCTATTTACTACTCTGCCATAAATCCTCAATTTGAATGACTGAAGCCCAAGGTTATGTGAACAGCAGGAGCACGTTTCCTATGGAAGTCATTTAACTACCCATTACTGTATTATTTAATCCTAAAAATATCTTAACAGCAGGATGCCAGAGTAGCAAAAAAAAAAAAAGTGAGAGCATCCACCCATGTAACATTCTTAGAAATGTGAAATCCTTTCAATGATGGAAGAGAAGTCGTCTGCCACAAACTGCCTGAATACACAACTCAAACTCAATACGTAAAGAACATGTCCATTCAGAGGGCTGAAATGAAAAAAACATGAATGCAGAGGCGGCCAACTAAGGGAATGAAAGAATAAGCACAGTGCATGTCAAATGAAAGAAAGTCAAGAAAAACTAAAAAGTATTCCCTAAGCAAACACGTTTACAAAAGCTAGATGACAGATCTTTTTGCAAACATTTGTGTCAGAGGTCAAATATGCCTGGTCTCAGCTGGTACACAAGGGAAGAAAATCTATTGCAAAAAGATGAATCCTACAGATAATCTCACACATTAAAACCTTATAGTATGCAAGATATTGCAAATATAAAATGACTGTTAATTGTATAATGTAGTGAACACTGGCAAAGCCTGAAGACAAATGGGCTAAATCAATCCCTCACCTCCGAATCCGTGGTGGCTTTGGTGGGGGGGAGTCCATTTTTTCATTCTCCAAAGAGCCGATTGTTTTATCAGTGTTAATTTCATCCTGCAAATAGAAACCCATTCTTTAGTGTACTTCGATTATACACTGAAGATGTCATTTTGTAAAAAATCGGAATAGTTACCATTTGTTTTTCAAATATTTTCTTAAAATACAGAGTGAATATACGTTGTAAACGGTGAAAAACAAATGCAACCAATTTTAACTACGAGACCAATTGTAAGTTCATACCAGTTACTGCATCAAAAACATACATGCAAGCATGGTGAAAACAAATTATAAAATTGTTTTTAATGTCATGTTCTTTATGCAGACTACTATGATGTGTATTTTGCCCGATTTAGATTACCACATGTTAAATCATGGGCTTGGGTGAAAAAAAAGGGCTTATGCTGATAGGAGTAATGCAGGGTGCTTTTATGAAAGATCTGTATTGTAGGGGGTCATATGGTTCAAGTTGTATGTTAAACCTCTGGCCCATCTCTAATTTAGGGCTATGTGGGAAGAATGCTATATAAGGAACATCACCTCACTGTGGCACTTGCACCTGAAGGGAGGCGTGCCCCCTCCCCCCACAGAAACGTTGTCACTTCCTGTTTCAGCACCCTTGACTAAAGGGTAAAGAAGATCTACAATGGGTACGGTGAATTTGTCTGGTTGCAGGTGTTACAATTTGTTTTCATGTATGCTGTTAAGGGGTGCTGTGACAAGACACCTAGACAGACCGGCACAGGCAATTATGTGATCAACAGCATAAGTATTGGAGAATAACGTCCTGCAAGAGGTAAAGAGAAAGCAAATAGAAGCATGGTGCTGCACATGAGCCTTTGAAAGTTGTATCTTTCTACTAGAAATACTGAAATTCGCATTTTACAATGACATTCAAGAGAGAATGACCGCCTTTATAAGGAGCATGCATGCTGACAGAAAGCTCTCTGTGTTGATAGTATTGAGAATAAATTGAGTTATCATAGCTCAGCACCATACATTTAACTGCCTGTATTCTATAATGGTCTATCTACTCCCACGGTCTAGCTGTGTGTACAGGTTTTGTACTATACAAGAAAAGCAGCAACTACACAGGTAATTAAGAACTGTGGATAACTTATACGCTGCAAAACGTTTTAAACTTCAATGAATTCCTAAATGCTGTTGTCCATGCAACTTTAAGACCTTCATTGCCAGAGTTTACCAAGCTTCGATACGGATGATCACACAAAGACCCCGGCTATTCAAGTCAACAGTTAACGCGGGACTGCGGTGCAATAACCCGTATCAGAGCTTAGTACATTTCCTGAGTCTTCCCACCCTCCCCCTCACCTCCACTTACTAACAAGAGTAAAATGTCTTTCCATACTTGAAGCAAAATAGATATATGCTACAAGACCATGGCTTTTACTCATGTATAACCGCTATATGGATCATACAGGCATACAAGTCATTAAATGACATTTTAAACTGTATGATGGGCGAAGGTGATACATACCAAGCTGTCAATCTTCCTGCTCTCACTTTCATACACCTGCAGCTGCTTCTCAAATAGCTGAGCTATGGCACGATGCACAAGCTCGTACTGCTCCTACAAAATAAACATGAACACATTTTAAAATGAACATGCCAAGCCAGACATCTAAACCTCTGCACCAAATATTTATGAAGTTTATCAAATACATTTATTGAATGAGATAAAGGAATTGGATAAGTGAGCTCTTCTCTACCTTTGTTTGAACGGCTGAATGCCTTTGTGTCCTCATGTCTTGAATTAAATGGAATACATTGAACTCTTCTGGTATCCTCTACATTGGGAAACAAAAAGGCACAAAATAAATTGCAATGGGACGTTTTATTTCTTTTCATAACCTTTACAAAACATTAAAATAAAAAAAAATAAAAAAATCAATTTTAAAGAACTGACAAACCTGGAAATGAAAGCTTTTAATGACATTTTTATTCTTCAAACAATATCAGATTGTCTTACCCTCGCTTTCAGCAGATTCCACGTATAATCTATGGCACAAATGGCTCCAGTCCTTCCACATCCTGCACTGTAAACACAGGAGACCTACGTTACTACATCATACCAACAATGCTAATGGAAATCAAAAAGTATGTATTTAGTATACAAGACATTACTCCAAGACACATTTATATAAAGAATTTAACAGTTCTTATGTCATAGGCGAAATACTACGAAGAGTCGGGAAGTGATGAGTAATGCGTTAACTGAATTGATCTTCTCTCGTGGGTCTCCATCCTGTGACAGTGCTTCTCACCCAGGGGTACCTGTGACAGTCCTCCCCTATGTGATCCTTTGGCCTCACTTTCTGCTGGACCATGAACAAAGTATATGCAAAGTATATGCAAAGTATATGGAAGAGGTCAAGCTTTTGTTTTCTCGTGGACCATTTTATACCACCACACAAATCCGTGCTAAATGTTGATCTATCAACGGTAATGAAAAAAGCCAAATGCTGCAAGTGAGAGATGAATGAATAGTTTCAGGGTTTTCTGGGAACCAGAGACATTGAAAACCACTAAACTACATTATTCTAATCTCTAACATTATTTGAAATTATAAGTGTTATTGAGATTTAATCAGGATATGAAACTACAATGCATCTGTACGGTGCAAGGTTAAGAAAGTCATGGATCCTCTTGTGGGGGTAAGGAATGTGAATGTGCTGTATGTGTTTTAATCTAAAGTATAGTCACAATTAACAGTCATTCATGTGTGATGGCTGAGCATTTGTACGTGTGTGCAGTCAAATATATCAAGTCTAGTGGGAATTACCTGAATCACCAACGCCATATTTAATAGAGAATACAAAATAACAATGTGATAGTATTGGGTGCGTGCCAGTGATCCTACTGTATTATTAATTGATAGATTTGTTAAAAAAAAAATAACCCTGTCTCCTCTTGTAATTTCTAGTGTCATATGGTGCTTTGTATTTAAACCCAGGTGTATATGTACATACATATGTTTGTATAAGTAAAAAAATTGACAAAATAATTATAAATATTAACTGTAGTTCTCCAGATAGTTTCCTGTATTTCGCCTCCATAGAATAGTGGCCATTACCTTCAATAGCATGTATATCAACACAGTTAAAGAATTAGCTGCCAAGTTTCCCAAGGAGGAAAGTTTGCATGAGTACTTACACCCCATGTCTATCAAATACATTGGAGGGACTTCAACTACACTATTATATACTAGTGTTCTTTAGTGACAATGGCAAAAACAGATTAATAAAGCAGTTGTAGTGCTATTAAGGTGCAATACCTCGTAAAAAACATTGTGAGAAAAAAGAAACCATTAAATTGGTCAAAATGTTTTCGGTTTGAGTGCTTTTATTTCGCGTATTCAAAGTTATTAGCCATATTGCTCCTGGAGAAATGGAAATTGGCTGTAGATTGTGATATCTTTTAGGAGACAAAAGTGAGATCTTCATATATCAAATTATAATGTACAGAGCTCTCAAAAGCAAAAAGAACAACGCACTAAAAGATTTCCAAATCTGCGCACACTTTACTGGCCTTGAGGAAACGTCTGAGAACCAAATTTATTAATATACTAGAGTACAATACTAGCAGCCAGAGAAAAATCAGTATTAACTTCTCCAGTGTGGTTAAGATACAGATCGTTAGGACTAAAATGATCAGTTTCCTTTCTACAAGTTGATTTTTCCATATTTTTTTATTTTATTAACTGATCTTTAAAAAAATATTTTCAGAACGTTTTGTCAAACTCTAAATACCGGTTTATACACGAAGACCACGGGACCTCCCTTATCCTAAGGCATGTTCACCGTATTAAAGAATTCCAATAGATTTGTACTACATGAGCTCACTGATGTATGCAACAGTAAAGGAACAAAAACTTTTTTTTTTTTTTTTTTTTTGCAATGTGTAACTATTTTAA
The DNA here is from genome assembly GCF_040206685.1 of Ascaphus truei. Classification (NCBI taxonomy): domain Eukaryota; kingdom Metazoa; phylum Chordata; class Amphibia; order Anura; family Ascaphidae; genus Ascaphus; species Ascaphus truei. Next base: position 36,460,556 of record NC_134487.1, read on the forward strand.
AATTATAATTCAAATATGTTTTAAAACCTCTGGTCAGTGATGGGCACCATAATATACCTCAAGGGCCGCCTGTAAAACCATTAAGCCTTCCAAAGGGCCACACATGACCCACATACGGCATACAGACAGCTGCATATAGGAGCTTGACCACACCCCATTCAGTCAGCTCCTTAATGGCGACCCACCGATTAATGCTTTCCCACTCCTCATTACACTGAACTACTGTAAGCCGTCATTCGGAAGCTTAAGAAATGGGAAGAAGCTACAAGCCACACATCTTCCCTCACTCTGTACCGAGTAGAGGGCTGCTGGGGTGGCCAGTGGTTGCAGGTGAAGCACCAAAAGGGTTGTTTGTTTCACACTGTTTACATGGTCTCTTAGGGCTGTTATAAGAAGAACCTTCTCTGTTCCTTATATCTTGGCAGACTCATGTGAGTAACAAGACAATATAATGCAGATGTACAAATGTATTTCTGCAATAACCCTGTGACTTATTGCTCCCTTTACTCCATCATTGTGCTCCTTAAATATATTGCTTCTAAAAGTCAGGTTTGTGTGTTATTTAAAAAAATATATATGTATATTCTTTTATGCCACAGCTTTTACAGATTTACATTGATGGTAGTGTTTATATGCCCATTATATATTCATTCGAAGAGGCTATTTAAAAGTTGTCCTCTGATTGCGAATGGTCTTTCCTTTTTACTTTAATAGCAATCTCGCATCCTCTCATCACACCATCATTCTTTGGTATGAAGGTGTATACTTTTCTTGATGTTCAAGAATAAGGCTGCGCTTATAGTACCGGCGCTTATAGTAAGTGCGACGGATTGGTCGCGATCGCTGAAAGTCAACTATTTGATTTTTCCAGCGACCGCAGCCTGTCACCGTCACTATAAGCGTAGCCTTACTTTAAGCATACGCATTGAAATATTCTTCTATGCATACAAAGAAAATGTGCATCAGTAAAGAATTTGATAAAAAAATACAGTAAGGCAGGGGCACGCAAACTTATTTTGCTGCGCCTCCCCCCCAGCCTTGCTCCCTCCATTCCTGCGCATCCCCCTTACCTCACGCGTCATTGTGTGACGTCACATCACGCGACACACGGCGTTGCCAAGGCAACCGTGACGTCATTTGACATTCGCCATGGTCATGCGTCCCTACGCTGGCAAATAGAGGTTGCAGAGGCCACGCACAGTACCGGCATTTAATTTAAATGCCTCGGGAAAGAACACGGGACCTCTGCAATCACGCGCCCCCTCCCCTCCCCCCCCCCCCCCCCCCAAAAAAATCTCGCCCACCGCTGCAGCAATGTACAGAAAGGTAAGGAACGAACAAAGTTTCATACCTGCAATGTATACATATAGGCACATCTTCATGAGCCTGGTAATCCCGCATTAAGCTGATCATATCCAGAATAGAGTCAAAGGAAGATGGAACATCATGATCCGGCCAGTTCACATAATGAAACTGATGAATTTTACGTGATTCCTGGAGAACGAAGACTTTAAATTAGAAAAATAACACGTATGCATGCGTAGTCTTTATATAGCACTTCACAAAATATGTATTCTAATTATCTGTATTTTAATTCCATTGTTACATTAATCATACAAATAGGAGGGGAAAATACAGAGTCCCGGTCCCAAACAATATAATAATACCTTTTACATGTATAGAAGGATATTTATGGTCAGATTACCAACAATTTCAAAGTAAGCACACAGTGCTTCAAAAGCATTTAATTTAAAAGATTAAATGTTTAACCTCTGTTGCAACAGGAATACTATTTAAAAAAAAAAAATATGGATTACATTTTTTTATTTTATAAAGTGGCTTTCCATCAGAATCCCAAAATGTGCGCACGGGACAAGGGGGGGGGTAAGAGCGCAAGGGGAGGGGCCAGAGGGGGGAAAGTGCGCAAGGGGAGGGGCCGAGGGGGAGGAAAAGAGCGCATGGGGAGGGGGGAGGGATTCTAATCCTATAGTTTAACTAAAAAGGTTCAAAACCACTGATCTACATGATGGAATTTTTTGTTCCAAATATTAACAGATGGCAATACACATTCATGCCAAGTTCAACTGTGCATTCAAATATCTGAAGCAGATCCATAGAGAAGCAATTCTGCTTGAGATATTTCAAACTATACAGAGTAGAACGTGGCATAAACTTATGTGCTTGCTCAACAAGTGCCCAGTGGGGCATATCCAGCTCACAAAGGTCCCCTGGACAAACAGCTTCTGCCAATTTGAGTGCAGATACTCAAGTAAACAAATGCAATTTTTTTTTTAAACTGAAACCCACTATTAATACTAATAAATAGTTTGTTCTTGTCTAGCGATGCTAGCTTTACGGAGCTCTTTACAAGAGACATTTGGCAGGCACAGGTCTCTGCCCTGTGGCACTTACAAACTATGCTTTGTTGCATGAGGCACAGGGAGATAAGGTGACTTGTCCAAGGTCACAAGGAGTTGACGCCAGGAATTGAACCACCTCCTATTAAAGCTACAGTATTAAATTTAACTGTATGACACAAATACTTGTTAAATGTTCAGTGTTATCCTTTTATTGCATTACAACGTTTGTGTCTTTAATCCAAATTCCCAGAATATTGTTTTGACCCTTCTGTTCATCAATGTGTCTAGAGCCAGCTCCTAAAACTAATTAAAGACCATTGGTTTATACCAACAACCTTTTAAAGGCCATTTAACAGGCAAAACCCTCCCTACTTCAAAAGGGATATAAAATATATAGATGAAAAAATTGAAAGTATGATTGACCCCAATGTACTAAACCACACCCATAGGAGTTTCTGCTTTTTCATTGGGGCAATAACCAAGGCAGCCTTGTCCATGTGAACTGGCGTAAGATCTGCCCATCACTCACATAATGGATGAATGAAGCTGTTAAGGGCCCATGAGAGAAGACATTTCTGGTAAGCGTGTATATTGTGGCTTCTGTAACCTCTTCGGTTGGAAGGGCCAACACAGTATTGCTTCCTGGTGCAAAGACGGCCCATTTGGCACCAAAGTTATTATATACTTGTTCTATAAACAAACAACTTGATTGACTGCATTATGTAATCTAAATGACGAGAACTTCAGATCTACTAAACTAGTCTACTGAATAAAATGTGCAAAAAATAAAGATTTAGGCGATTACTCAAACGAAACATGCAATTTATTACACTTGTTTTACATACACAGAGGACATGGACATTTTAAACATCCCCATGAAACAGCAGCATTTAAATCCATCTTGGAACATAAATAGGAAAGTAACCTAATCCACCAACAGAGGGGAAACAGGGATTCCAAATGTGTCTCAGGTTCCTCGGTGACCAAAGGGATTAAGGGTTTTACTGCTGGTGGGATCTGGACAAAGTATCATGGACTATTCAGCAGTTATGGGATTAAGGGACAACAAGATACAAAGGAGACTTAGTGGTCGAGTGCAGGAGGGGCTCAACTCCAGTCCTCAAGCCCCCTCAACATGTCAGGTTTAGAGGATATCCCTGCTTCCGTACAGGTAGCTCAATCAGAGGCTCAGTTGAAGATATCCTGTGCTGCAGCTGGGATATCCTAAAAACCTGACCGGTTGGGGGGGGGGGGACTTGACTGGAGTTGAGCACCCCTGGTCTACTGTACAAATTAACTATGACCTCTGCTCAAATCACCCAGTAAGCAGCAGTCACAAATTGTAAAATATTAAAAATCTAAGCCGCCCACATGTGCATAACCAAAAAAAGTACATGGTTGAGCAGCGCTGCTCAAACAGAGCACTATTGAAGTATAAATCCTTATTATATTTCCTGGTGACATGCAGAAAGCATGAAAAGGGTAGCTGGATACACTGGTTGAAATGTTTAGTACTGATGGAAGCCTTACACGATAGATCACTTACATTCTGGAACTCCAGCAACAGGGTCCTGACAAAATAATCCGTTCTGGACTGCTCAGTCTCCTAAAATAAAGACACAGAATAGCTATGCAACTCATTCATGCTTCGTTATACATAATTGTAGAATTGGGGATGGTGGGGGAGAGGAGGAGACAGACATTCTGCTCAATTTAAGTGCAATTTTAGTTTGTTACCCCACCGTAGTGCGATACCCACTTTAGGGAAAAAATACATATCAATAACCTATGCTGGTAATTTCCCAATGTTTGCCAGTAAGAGTTAGAATGATCTTGTTAAAAAATGGGACTATCGTGTTTGCATGGAAAAGAACATAATGGTTAGTCCAATAGAGAATTACTGTACATTCCCTGCACTCTAAAGCCAATGCTCCAGGGAGACAAAATAATTATCCACCAACAATGCACAATCCAGATATTGCTGCATGAGCTCTCAGCACTAAAAATCTGTTCAGTATGACAGCACTAATAACCAGAACACTTTAAGCAATTGGTTATGTAGACAAACTAGAAAATGTGCACATTCATTTTACTAGAGAACCATATGAAAAGCAATAGACAACTGTTCTATGCAGCCATTATTATTGTTCATTTGTGAAGCGCCAACACATTCCACAGCGCAGTAATAATAATAATAAGAAGAAGAGCATGTTCTTGTGTAACGCTGCTTGTTTTACTTGGCACTTTACAGAGACATTTTGCATACAGTCCCTGCCCTGTAGAGCTTACAATCTATGTTTTTGTTGCCTGAGGCAAAGGGAGATAAGGAGCCGACACCAGGAATTGAACCAGATTCAAACACAGTGCCAGAGTCAGTGTCTTTACTCACAGAGCTGCTCCTTCAGCCCAGTACAATGGGGAACAGTTGCATACAGGTGAGGACAAAAATGCATAAACAGCTAAAAATAGGTAGGGAGGGCCCTGCTCCTGAGCTTACAATCTAGAGGGTATGAGGGACAATGTTGAAACAAGGTAAGGTGGCTGCTAATTGTAGGATAAGGTGCGGCTCAGGTTACATACGGTGGAGATTGGCTCAGCCACACAGCTGGTCCCAATGGGGTTGGATATTAAGAGATATGGTGAGTAGGCGTCCCCTGCAGTGACGTGTGGCGTGGGAGCACCAGTTTGGTCACAGCCAAAACGTCCTAGACTTTTTTTTTTAAACATCTGAAAGCTGGGAGAACAGTCTGATGGTACAGGGTGTGGAATTCTAGAGAGGGGGCAGCACAGGAGAAGCTTTACAAGCAGGAGGAAGGGCTGATGTCGTGGACGTTTATGTATTTGTGGATGAGGGCCGAGGTGAAACAGGGGCAGTATCCTTGAAACCTTTGCAAGTCATTACTCCAGTTTTAAATTAAATTCTAGAGGCTACAGGAAGCCAGTGTAGGGACATATGTAGTGGAGCAGTAGAAGTGGAGCAGTGAGTGAGGTAGGTGAGTCTAGCAGCAGCATTTTGGATGGATTGGAGTTGGGAGGCGCAGACAATGGGAATGCCAACTAAAAGACTGTTGCAGTAATCGAGGTGGGATATGAGTGAGTGGATTATGATTTTAGTTGCATCATGAGTGAGAAAAGGGTGTATCTTGGTGATATTTCAGGGGTGGAGACGGCAGGACTTCATGGAGGGACCAAATGTGACAAAGGAATGAGAGTGTAGAGTCAAAGATGACCCCTAGATAGCAGGCTTGAGGTGTTGACAGTGATGGAGTGTGTTCGTGTAGCGATGGCAGTGCAAGGGAGAAAGAATATTAATTCTCTTGAACATGTTAAGTAGCACAGGGTAAAAAGAGCAGAGAGTGGATTTAGGTGTGCATGGGGAGATAGATATTGCGTGCGGAGCTTTACATGGAGGTCATGTCTGAAGTAGGTGGCAAGGTCTTGGGCCGTGAGGGTAGAGGTGTAGTTGGGTGGAAAATTAGGGTAAAAAATGGAGCACTAACCAAAGTATCACAAGGTGCCCCAGTAAATTAAAAAAAAAAAAAATTATTGAAATCTGAGAATCATGGAACAAACAAATGGGCACACCTACGCGTTTCGTGCTGCATGTGCGCTTTATCATGGTGTTGGGTGGAAAGGGGAGTTAAGTGGCAAAGAGGCGTTGAGGGTTGGAGGACAAAGTTTGTATGAGTGAAGTAGGTTTACTTGGCAAAAGAGAGGGCAGTATTATAGGAGAGCATAAATATAAAATGAAGAAAGTTTATTTGAACAGGATTTCCTCCAGAAACCACCCGCACCAACTTCATCAGTGCTATAGCACTGTATGTTATACTTACACAGGAGATGCGAAAGGGTCCAAAGGATAACGCCTGCTCTCCGTAACTTGGAAAGTAGCGCTCACATTTTTTCTGTTAGAGAAATTAGGAAAGAAAATGAAGAGTTTTAACTTAAAGCAGCAGTACTACTTCACCCCGATTTTTTATGTATAACATGTGATAATGTACATTCTTTCCTAAGCTGGCAATAGTTTGGTGCTCATTATAAAGCTGTAAAAATCCTGATGGTAGGCCTAACATAATGGCCGCCTCCCAGTTTCAATCAATCCTTCAGTCAGTGTAACTCAGCAGCTACAATTTATCCTTATATTACTATGGTAACCTTATTTGTTACTGTTAACAGCTAAAATGGCTGGGAATATTGGCAACAAATTAACAGGAAAGTGTTACAAACATCTTTCACTGCTATAGAAATCAAAAGATACTTTTTAAAAAAAATTACAAATGGCATTGAGTTGAAATTCTAATAAAAAATATATATATTTTTTTTTTTTTTTAAAGGTGACTTTTATTTAATACTACAGAACGGATTTATTTTGTAAATAAATGTAAAAAAAAATGAATATTTCACGTTTTGCTGCTTTAATTTTAACTTCTTTAACAAGTATATCAAAACAGTTGTCCTAAAACCACTTCAATCTGCGTTTTAAATGTTTTTGAATGGAAACTGGATATCCTCTTTACTGGCAGTTGGCCCCTCTGGCAGCAAAAAAGGTTAATTTAATGGCAAATATTCCACATAGCACAATTGTGCTGTGCCACTGTGCCACTCCATTGTAAAAGTTACTGTACATATGCTAGAGATTCATACAAATACAGAGCCTTAAGGACACTAGTAAATAGTTCCACTTAATTACTTCTTTGAGTTTACATACCCGTCCCATTTCAAATTCACGACAAGCCATAACGATTATCTGTAGGAGGGGAAAATGCAATTAAAACAAATTAGTCCAATAGTGGGGGTTTTTTAATATATAATTTCATTTATCATTTGCTAGTCATTTTTTTGTAATTAGATGCTTACAACATTTCCACGAATGTAATAAATCCCAAGTGTCAAGATAAAGGATAATTAATCACTCAAAACTGTGGCTTAAAAATAATTAGCAGTAAATGGAGAGATTGGACAACTGAATTCTAAGTAAATAAAATAATGCAGAATACGCATACACTGGTATATTATATATACACATACACCACACGTTAATCCAACAGCTGATTGTGCCATACACTGCCAGGGTATTTAACTATACGAGTTACCACCTTTAATAAAAAGTTTTTCCCCTCTATTTCCACAAAATGTCTTGGCTTTAATGGGTTTCCATGAAAAGGTGTGCATACTTTGCGATTGGCTGCGGCCATTTTTAATTTGACTGAAAATTAAGAGCCCATAAAACAAAACACTGGATCATTACACAGAACAAACATTTCTGCACTAATGGCGGCTGACATCTCATGTACGCGTGACGAGCGGTGCCAACATCTTTTTGAACAGCATAAAGAACAATGAACAGTCAACCTGAACAGAGTGCTACAGGATCATTTCTACTTTATAACGTCAAGCATGCGAGTTATAAAATTATTGGCCATCAAGTAAAAGCCCATGTCAAAGACAAGTAGGAAAAATATGGAAATCTTATTCTATTGAATTGCAGCGGGATGACTTGTTAAAAATAAGGATATCATTAAACGTTCAAGGTAAAACCTTTCAATTAGAAACAATCTTCCTTTCAAAACTAATTTCAGGGAGGATTTATGGATTGTTGGTGTCAGTCAGGGTTTGTATTGAAAAAGATTGTTTCTTCGGCTGACAAAATGGACCATTTCTAATAGCAGGGTACTGCAGTACTTGATATCACTAACTAAAGCTAGGCTCTTAGCTTTTCTTAAAGGTGCAATTCCACGTAGTCGGACAGTTTAAGCTATTTGGAGCACTGGAATGGAGGAACTTTTGTTGATCAAGTGTTTTCTTTACCCTTATTCCCACCTGTCAGACAACCAATGAAAGGAGAGGTGGGAGGGATAGGGGCACTTGCTGATCACACAGTGACACCAGACTAATCAGAGAAGCCAGAGTCAATCAAACCCCTTCAAGGATTAGTATGTGTAGATGTGTAAAACTATTAGGCTGGTCCCCAGTGCAGCGCCCGACAAGAACCGCCCCTCAATGGGGCTGGTTGCTGACTTGTCCTCCACGTTGTGCAAACAGATTTCCCCGAAGACTGGAAATCTGCTCACAACACTCGACTGAGTGCAGGTCACGCCCCCGGAGGTTCAGCCAATAAGGGAGGACCTGTCGGGTGATGTCATGGCCGCGCCGCCCGCCACCTCCCCCTGTGGTTCACTGCAGACCGGGGATCTCGGCTGCACGCTCCACCAGCCTGGCAGGAGCGTGTGCAGCTCCGACTCCGGGGTATCAGCTTTGGGAAAGAAAAAAACAGAAAGAATAATCACCCAGATGATGGCCCTTAAGAGGTGTATAGTATGAAGCAGGGGGGTCTTGTGAGCTGAAACACGTTAATGTCAGCTCTGGGAACCACCTGCTTTGCGAGATGGTTGCCTCCGAAGGTGCCCCCGGTGGCAACCCAGACTGTAAATATAGAGGTTTAAATGCACCAGTTTCATATTTAGGCAAGAAAAAGAAAATGCTTTAATGTGTGTCTCTCCCCCCACCCGCACTCCACTGTAATGAGTTACTTGGTCCTAGGAGAGCTTGCCTCTAAGGCAGAGTCCCCGCTGGCACTGACCGCGCTCATGCTTGAGTGGCGACGTCACCAACTCTCCAAGCATGAACGCGGGTGCACTTCAAGCACTTTTTTTTTTCCCGTTTCCCAAGCACCAAGCTTGGGAGAGCATACGTCTGCGCGGGGACGTGAGAATTCACATTGCACAAAGGGAACTCAGGAAAGCTCCGCCCCCCACGTGAAGCGGGAGCATTTTGTGGCCATGGTGACGTGCCGTGGGGGTGTGTGATGTCATGGAGCTGGTTCGCCCTCATTGGGCAAACCGCTCACGTGACCAGCCTGTCGAGCCGAGGAATCAGATTGGACCTACTACTCACGCAACCCCTCCTGCTGTCGCACGCGCGGTCTATGGGCACTATCATTGCCTTAAGGCATTGTGATCGCGCCACGCACGGATCCGCGCGGTCTTCACCAGTATGGACGCAGTCTAAGCCAGGTGTGCCCAAACCCCGTCCTTAAGGGCCAGTTGTTGACAGACACTTGTGGTGCAGAAGGGATATCCTGCAAACCTGGCCCTTGCCCTCAACGGTGGGAGCAAAATATTAATGCATACAAAGGGGATTACACCTCTTTCTGGACTTGTTACAAAGGTGTCAAACAAAAAGCTTGCCGCAGAAGTACAGAAAATCCTGTGAAGACTCCTGTATATGCACCCACCCGCTCTCATTCATAGTTGACATGCTTAGCAAATTGTGTCTAGGAGTGAATTTAACTGGTATAAAAAAAAAACCTAAGCGAATTTCTCGTGTTTTAATTGTTATCAACAATACTGAACCCAACTGCTTTTCTGCCTTTTTTGATTTATTTAAAAGATTAAATCAGCTACGATCATGAGTATAACCAGCTCTCAAGAAAACCATAGGCAAAAGAAAAATAGGAGAATTTTTAATTATGCAAGAACCTGGAATTATGTTTCAGGACCAAGCTGGCTGATTATTTGCCAGCTTCCTGTGTCCATGAGAATGGGGATTCATTGGGCTTGCTATCTTTAGAAGATCAGATAGATTGGTTCTTGACTTTTGCAAAAGCTTGAGGGTTTGCATCTCTCATTGGTATCTGCATGAACTATGGTCACATTAAAAAGAGTATTTGGAAAGCAACTTAGGAAGAGTCCCTTAAAAGGCCTTGAATTACAAAATTGTTACTGCAAGATGCCTCCCTAATGTTGCAACATCCATTACACAAGTCTTATTCCAACGTGCTTCCATTCCAAATTTGTCAAGTTCCCTTTTCTAAAAACCTGTACCAGCAATCTCAAGCCTAATGTTTCTGCATCGTACGTCTCTAATTTTGTGATGGATCTGACAACTGTTTCTAATTTGTTTCTGCAACTTAAAACAAAAAACAAATATAAGCAAGCACTCCAGCTTGGTAGACTGGCTAAATAATTTTACTAACAAACATGCCTAAATAAATAAAAATTAAAACACAATTGTATACCAGGCCTATGAAATTGCACCAATACATTGCGTTAGAGAGATTCTTAAACCTTTTATATGCCTTATATTACTGTGCATTAGTGAATGTTTTTTTTAATTAGGTTTTTTCCTCAGTTGAACTTCAAGCATGTGTAGTGTGGTTTATCTATGAGGTCAAGAAGAACCCTTTGCATGCATACCAAATACCAAACCACATACACATGCTGCACAGAATTGCAACCACAACTGCAGCCTATTTGGCACAATACCAAGCCAAAAATAATCAAAGAAAAGTTGGGCTTTTTCCTCTAGGATTAATAAAATATTTATGGCAAGCATACATATACAAATGTGAGGAATATACATCACATATTAGATTTGTAACTACTCTACCTAATTTAAGCTTTAAATCCTCTCATGCAACCTTTAGGATTTTTGCTGGGGGGGGGGGGGGGGAGTCTAAATCAAAACAGATGTTTCTTGCTTCAAGAAATATATAAAGATCTGGAACTTTCTGCAATGTTTGCTCAAGAGTAAATCGGCTCTGACCTTATCGCTCACAGAATAATTTATTAAAGCATTAACAGATTCCACCTGCGTGCAATAAAAATACTTAAATGGTTTCCCACAATAATCCCGCTTGTCTGCGGTTTATGTCCCTACCTTTTTGGCCATCTTTACAGCCTCCATCTGATAAAGACAGAACATCTTAAAGCTTGAGATTCTGTAGCTTTTCTAAAGGAATTGCATTATTACACTTCTGCCGTTGCAAAGGTCAAAGCGATAAGGTCTTCAGCAGTTCACTGACAGAAAGAATGCATTGTAGGCAGCAGAGGGAAAACTCTGGATATACAGTATTACCTTGTGGATGCCAAAATTTCATAAAACCATCTTTGGTTGGAAAGTTAAGATGACGGCTCACAAATTGGGGATTACATCCCATTTGCTGCTAATATTCGCCAAGTTCTGCTCTGTCTGACACTGGGGTTACTATACTTTTTGCCAAGACAAAAATCATACGTTTCTACAGACCACCTTCTGTATAATGAATGGTTGACTTTATAATTCACCATGTGTATTGAAGATACAGTAAAGTGGAAGCATTTCTCCAACAATCTTTCTACCCATTATCCCAGATTGTGCCACAAATGAAGTGGTGTTTACTACCATTGAAAATTTCAATCTAAATGTCCAGCTACTAAAAACAAACAATACAAAGCTATTATTCTGGTATGGTATGGATCCCACACCTTGATACAAGAAGAATTCTTCTGCAATGTTCCAGTGATCAGGATTCATGTTAGTTCTTAGAAAATGTGCAATATTAAAAGTGTAACCCATTTACAGTTCTATTGTTAGTGGCACACACTAGATCTGACAGCTTGCCATTCTAGGTGTAGCTAGCCATTCTAGGTATGACAAATTCTCAAAGTTACATACCTCAAGTAAACTAGCAGCACTCTGCTTTTTTGGCGAGGGGTAGGAGGACTACCTTAGTGGCTATGGGAAATCCCATGGAGTTCAAGTGCACTTCCCCTTCTTTCCAGGGATCCCCCCTGGTTACCGGTGAATTAACTTTTAAATGCCCCAGGAAAAAATAGTTACCTGGGAGAATAATATGGTTGCCGGGTTAGCCTAGACTCGGCGGCTAATAGAAAGCCACAATATCTGAAGAGGACGGCGGGGCTTTCTACTAGTTAACCCGGTTGCCAAATTTGTCTTTTTAGCGCGTAATGGAGGAGCTTCACGGGAACGCCCCGGTTCTACAACACGAGGAGGGTGTGGGGAGAGAAGGGGTAGGATTGCCGCTTTAAATTAAAGCAGAGAAGGAGATATGGCAAAGAGCATACAACTTACTGTAGCTCCCCTACAAATTGCACACAGTCATTAAGTAACTTCCACAGACACAAATCATATACGTTTTCCAAGCCAAACAGTAGAGAGAAAAAGGAATGATGAAAAACATTCCCAATGTGTACATGTGCCTTAGGGGTATTAGACCTAACACTTGCTCTTATCTTGCAAGGCAACAGGCTCAGACATGACTTAAGTTCTTACTCTCCCTTGGGTGGATGTCAGCTGATATTCTAACGTGCTGTGTGTAACAGCACACAGCAGACGTTCTGCAAATCTCACTTAGCAAATGCATAATAAAGTTTAAAACTGCTAAAAGCACTCAGCCATGCCATCTACTCAGCCAGCCATCCAATATAGGTTTCTGGGCAGCATTTAATGACCGGAACATTTGCTTTCATATTAATGCAGCTAAATGTTTCAACTCATGTCTACAATTCATTTCATTGCCTCTGGTCCCTTCCAATTTAATGAAGCAATAAGGTATTAAAATAACGTTTAACCGCTATGTTTATGCATAGACTAAAAAACACATCAATTTTAGCTCTCCCCTAAAAATATGTTGTTAAATGGTCTCCGTACATTGCATTAGTTTTGAAAGAAACAGAATGTGCTTTTCCAAGGAAACACACAGAATTAGATTACTTACGACAACATTATACTCCCAAATCATCCTCCAGAAATCTATTACTGTATTTGCTAGTGGTCCCTGGGTAGCGATGTATGCTTTTGGCCCATGTACTCCCTACAAAAATTAAAAGAAAAGGCATTAATAAAAGTAATTCAGACAATGGTATCTACAATGCAGTACAATTGCAATTAGACAGACCAGTAAAGAACGTATTCCTGAAATTGATATCCATCCATTGCTGCCAGAGGCATTGCCATGTTTTATATGCCTCCCTGGAAGCAATATCTGTGCAAACTCTAGTCGCCCGATTTTAAAAGTGAGATGTGCCACTACAGGGCAGAGTTCTGCCTAAAAGAACCTGGGCATCAGTGCAGCATTTTATTGGATATGAGTCACTAACCGCTCCAGACAAACACACAAGCGACTACTCAGAATACATTTTGTTAAGACAACGTAGCTGCAAAATGAATAAATGCGAATTACTATATGAACTGAAATTACAAGAGACATCTAGACTTGAACATATACAAGTTAAATAATATTTTTCGCTTTTGTTTAAGGGGGCAGCAGATTGCTTAATCTATTGTAATCAGACAGGCTGCAGGGGCAGAGCATTGCAAAAAAACAAATAGGTGCATTTGCAGATGTCCCCAGAGAGAAAAGGAACTATGTACTATATATACAGTGTCATCTATGAATTATACCTGCTGCTGCAGTGAACATTTGAGGAATGTACTTAATGTCAGGGCAGATGTGTCTCACTAACGTAACAAGCCTCAGCTTACAGGGAATCCTACAGCCACACAGTTGTCTTTCCTCTGCTGCAGGGTGACAATGGAGATGAGCACTCTGTGTGAGATTGTATGCGGACAGTTTATATTACATGACACACTAAGAGGTCATGTGCAAACCACGTTCTACAGTAGTAATGCAAGAGCTGAATAGCCTGCAGAAGGGAAAACTTGATCTGTCAACAGAGCTATAATCCCACTGCGAAGATGGTTACTCATTCAATTGCAACCATGGTTAAGAGTACAACAAATTCATGAAATGGAAATAAAAAGCTACATTTCATTTGTTCCTGCTTCAATATACCATCAGCTTTTATTCATTGCCAATGACAAAAAGGGATCATAACATACATCAAATCTGCTTTTCCAGGCCCAATAAGGCTACAAGAACTTTGAACTATATTCACAGACAACAAAAATATGTCAACTCAGGTTACAGTGGAAGCTGTAAAACAGGCCATGCAGAAATCACATACCTTGATGAAGTTTGCGTTGACATAGTCCGATTCATGGGGGGGAATTTTCAGTGCCAGTCTAACTCTGCTGTGGTCGACTGTAGGGAATACAAGTTATTACACATTCATAATTTAACATAATACAACAACGTGGGTCCACAGCAGGCTAGTCCGCTTAATCACTGATTTACATGTCTTTACATACTGTCAGAGAAGCAAATAATGTACACAAGGAAGCAGACTGTCCTGTGTAGAGGATCCACCCCTCTGACAGAAGGCAATATTGACTGCATACTTCCATCTTGGAGAAAGAATGTGAAATCGGAAACAAAGTTTGAACATTTCCAAAGCAAAAAGGGTAAACGTGCTGCTCAGAGATGGGTATATCTTTTAATGCGCTCTGCCCGTACAAGTGACATCAAATATTGTGGAAGACTATACCACACAGAAAAAGCGCACCAGTTTGATATAGGACTTTATTTAAAGCTGCATGTCCCCCCAGAAGCCTACGAGTCTCACACTCCTGTTCGTATCTTGCCCCATGAGCCTTTTCTGCTTTTCCCCCTAATTTTCTAGTGATAAAAAGCATGATTTAATATCTAACAGCACCTTTAGATTGCAATGGGCTCTGTGGAGAACGTAATGTTAACCTCCCAGACACTAAATATTTTACATTTGTATCTCTAAGCATCAGATTTTAAAAATAGAACTGTTTTGGAAGAGGCAAGCAGCCCTCTCTCAAGGCAATCAGCATTATAGGGCTGGTATTGAGGCAGGTATTCATTTTATTGAACAGTAAACGAGAAGAACTTTGCAAAGCAAAAATCAGTCCAGAACCCCTGTTAAAGCTGCCGTTTTACATTAAAAAAAAAATCCATTCAAAACATGCATCAATACAATCTACACACGGACAAGTGATTAGCCAAGTTGTTATTGATCCGTTCTCCTGTAATCGATTGCCGAAATTCAGCTCGGGGTTCACTGAATGTATTTTGGATAATCTGACAGCCAAAGTTCTGTAAGGAAGATCATGTGACCAGGCAGGCACTAAAATCATTGGTTCACTGCTAGAGGGGGCAGGGCTCAAAAAGGGGATGCTGTTTCAGAAGGGGGAAGAGGATGTGACTTTGTATATGGTTGCTATAGGAACAATAATGCCTGTTACATTAGAATACATTCAAAATCATTAAAATAATTTTTTTTTTTTTTAAATGCTACAAGTTCTCATAGTACAGAACCGAAGTAATAAAAAAAATATATACGTGTAGGAGAATATTGCTTGAACTGCAGCTTTAAGGTTAACAAGTTAAGCATTTACAAATCAGAGGGTCCTGCACTAACAGAAAGTCTGCAACTATACATCAGGGTGTCAGAATAAAATGTAAAAGCCTTACACGGCAGAATATCCTTGTATCTGTTCTTTTTTACATTTTCCTCTTTTTCTCCAGTGATTGTTGGATAGATCTTTTCTGTTCTATACTTGGTGGACAGCCTTCTCAATCTCTGAAAGTAAAAAGACAATTTAGGGGAGAGGGGAAAAACAAAGGAGGAGGGGGGCAAAATGGACAAAAAGAACATAATCTGGCATTAAGGCACCAGTTCTTTATATACCGAGAGGGAGTGGGGGAGGAGAGACAAAGTAGCAATATGCTTAGAAGTCTTCAGAGAAAGTTAACAGAATATATTGAGGAAACTAGAGGGGTAAGAGCCTGAAAACAAGGTTTGCTCTAGATTTCCCAGCAGCAATACAAGCACAGGGAGTTCTCCTTCACAAACTGTTGTACAAATCTGACACATTACAATTGAAAAACATAATTCCCATTATGGTCCTCTTAGATTATTGGAGTACTGAAATTTTTAATAGGTCTGTCCCTTCTGCAATCACCAATGCACAATGACAGCCACCATACCACCTCAGGGCCGAATACAGGAGAGGTTTCTATAACAGCAAAACATCCTGCCACTAGTTTGCTGTGTTCCTTTCCATGTGTACAATGCCTTTGCCCACTACCATATCATTGTGTTACCACATACACCTGAAATACCACTACGACCTGTAATGGAGGTGTAAATAGAGGTTTCATATATTTAACATAAGTTTTCTTCACGTTAAAAGACAACTTTGTTGGCTGAAAGTCACAGTCCCATGTACGGCGTTTAAAAAAAATTGCTTTAAAAATACACGTTACTTTACAACAACTAGAAGTGCTAAAATTAAGCATCACTGGTAATCTAATGAACCTCCAAGGTGTACAATGACAGCCATCTTCGTTTCAGTCTGATTTGGAGGTTGTACTGCATCATAAAACCAAAACGTAATATCGCTACAAAAACCACAAAGGAACCTTTTGAATGGCTATAGAAATAAAAATAACAGATATGTAAGTGCGACTGCACCTTACAAAGCTCATGATAAATAATGGCCTCAAAAATAGTCAAATTAAGAATAGTAATTGTCCCAAAACAATACCCTGTGAAGGTAAAGGTATAGGTAGGAATGTATGTCTATATCGCACCATCCACGTACATAGCGCTTCACAGCAGTAATAATAGTGACAATATTATAATAATGGGAATAAGCGCTTCAGAAAAACAATAGGAAAAAGTGTCCCTGCTCTGAAGAGATGACAGTGTTAAGTAGGGAGAAGTTAGAGACTGGAGGAAGGTGTTGTGGTGTGTCTGGAAGTCGTCATGGTCAATGCATATTAGATTTATAGTATCAGCCACAGAGCTACCCATATGCATCATTAAAGAGGTATGTTTTAAGATGAGTCAGGCTGCGCTTATAGTGCCTTGCGACAGCGACGTCGCTCCGAAACAAATACATTGACTCCATCGCAAGCGCTTATAGTAAGCACGACGGAGCAACCAAAACTTTTGAAGCCGGGTAAATGTGATTCTTTTTTTAGAGACAGTCGCCACGTGACTGTCTCTAAACTAAATCAAATTGTGTGGCCCGCCCCCTTAGTGACGTCACTGGCCGTGTCGCCAGCGACGTCGCTAAAAACCGAAGTACAACTTTTGCTAATGACGAAGTCATCGTCGCATCGCCAGCACTATAAGCGCGTCCTTAGGCAGAGCTTGTACTACCAGCCCAGGCGCGCGTACGCAGCCCCAGCGATCTGTGCACGTGTCGAACACATCACTAGGCTAGTTCGCCCTCATTGGCTGAACCAGCTCACGTGATGCGGCAGTCCAAGACAATTTGTTTTAATTTTAAAAAAATTGTTAATTTCATCTTCTCAAAACGCTGCCGCGTCAATGCGCTATGTCGCCGGCAGGCACTTGACCAACTACTATAGCCAAGTACTGAATTGTGCCTAACGTGCACGCAAACGCGCACATGTATCGACGCCGCCACTATAAACTCAGCGTTAAAGGTGGGAGAGGGTGTGGGGCAGTAAGGGATTTAAGTTTTTGCTTTGGATACAAAAAAGGGGTAGCAGAAGACATATTTGAGCAGAACGGAAGAGTCTGACATGTGTATAGCGAAATTAGGGCGGAGATGTAAGGAGGGGCAGGAGCAGTGTATAGTCCCAAAAAAACAAAAAAATACAAATAAAAAACCCTTAGAAAGTAATACAGAATTTAAATCTGCAACGTGGAGCGATTTCAGAAGCAGAAACAGATTTAGGAGAGTAAAGTGATTCTAGCAGTAGCATTTAGGATAGGATTGTAGGAGAGACAGGCAAGCTAGACAGTAGAAGGCTACCATGATCAAAACAGGAGAGAAGGAGGGCCTGCGTTGAGTGTTATCAGTAGAGTGATAGAGGATAGAGCGTATCTTATGTTATGGAGGAAAACCTACAAGTTTTAGCTACATTGTGAATATGAGGGAGAAGTCAAATGTGACACCTAGGCAGCGTGCTTGTGATACTGTGTGTATGATTGTACTGCCATCAGTAATGTAGAAGAGGGCAGTAGGACTAGGTGTGGGAGGAAGTATGAAGAGCTTAGTCTTCGACATGTTAACGTTGGAGTCGGCAGAGGGCCATCCAGGATGATAGAAATCTGAGAGACATTGAGACTTATATCTGTACAGCAGGTGTATGGTCAGGTTTTCAGAATATCCCTGCTTCACCTCAGATTGGTCAGTCTTAGACAGCCACCTGTGCTGAAGCAGTGATATCATGAAAACCAACCTGTTGGGGGTGGTCTTGAGGACTGGAGTTGAGCACCCCTGACCTAGTGTGTGAATGGATACGAGAAGTTCCCAGGAGAGCCCCTAGGGTGCACACAGATCGACAGAGTAAGAGGTGTTGGCAAACGAGACTGAAAGTACGATGAGAGGCAAGAGGCAACCCAGGATAGAGCTCTTTTACGGATATGATGATTGCTCATTATAGCAGACATCTAAATTATATACTCTAGTACCCCTTTGCAACCAAAGGCAACGTGTTACTGCCTCTGTAGCAGCAAAGGCTCTTGTGCAACAAAGGACAGTTTTGGGTGCTCAGAACGTAAACCTATAGTAAATTTAATATAGAGATACCAACCCTGATTAAAACAATATACTGAATCAATTAATCTTTTAAATGGTCACATTGCAAGATAAGTCACGACTCAAACATGAAATGAACACCCAATAGACATTCACAAAAAAACTATTCTGGGTTGAAGGTCCAACACTACAGACCAGGAATGCAGCTAAAGAAGTCTTCCAGCTTTACACATTCTTTGGGAATTAAAAGGAAAAATGTGACATCTTGATATGCCATTTATACAGTTATCAACAATGTAATTAAAATCTTACACATACAACCATTTACTTGTCCGCACTCTGCCCCCTCTAAATAAAAATCAATTGAAACAGTTCAAACCTATATGCCCTGCTTTCTAATAATATAAACCTTGTCTCAACCTAGGTAGCCCAGTTTTCATTATCCATTCCATCTTGAAGTAGAGTGTTCAAGTACCAGACAGGGTAAGCCCATCCTGCCGATTATTGCATTTGATGGAGGCTTGTACCACAAGTCACATTGTGTGTATCTAATGAGAAATACATTAGATAGCCAGAGGGAACTCGATACCCCACAATATCATAGAAAAAAAAATGCTCATTTTAACTAGAAGTTAATTTTCTTTACTGCTCATCCACCAACATGCAATGTACCTTTGCAACATCCGACTGAATGTTTAGTAAGGGATGAAATTAAACAGTAGGACATTAAAAAAAAAAAAAAAACAAGTTCAACAAATGAAAATGTTCTCTCTGTGAAGGAAGTGTGTCGTTAAGGCAGATTATCAAACCAGGTCATCTTCCCACTGTAAATATTCACTTCCAATGGACACAAACTAGTGTAGACATAACTTTAGTATGAATGACTTCCCTCTGTTCCGTATACACACTAATTTCATATACCAAAAAACATTTAATCTTATACAGAATACACACTGGCTGTAAAGAGGTCAAGCCACTTCTATTATACATCTATATTGCACTGCTGCTCATTTTGTCAGAGCAAGAGGATTTTCCAATGAAATGTGTGATCAGGAAGACAAAAGTAAATGGTGACAGCATAATAAATGTATTCACCTAGCCCTGACAGTGCACACAAACGCGTCATGAGAGTTTACAGCAGGCCTGCCCAACTCGTAAAGTGAGAAGGGCCGAACTGCTCCAAGGAAAAAAAATTTGGAATGCACGGGTTAAATCATCAACATCATCTCTCCTCCAGCACCTCTCATCCTCATCCTCATCATCATCATCATCATCATCCTCATATCTCCCCCAGAACCCCTCACTATCAAACTTTACGATACTCCCCATCTATCTCTCATACCCCCATCTCTCCCCCTCACCCACACAATACCCCACTCCACATCAAACACACAATACCCCCCTCCACATCCCCCCAGCCCATTCCATGTCAGAATCCCCCCCCACAAGTCAGCATCCCCCCCATGTCTCGCTTCCCTCAATATGACACTCTGCCCCTCCCCTCAATGACACTCTCTGCCCCTCCCCTCAATAACATTCCACCCCTCCCCTCAATGTGACTCTCCCCCTCCCCTCAATGTGACACTCTCCCCCCCTGCAACTCACATCAGTATTTCCCCCCCCCCACACCCTGCACCTCACATCACTCTTACCCCCCCCTGCACCTCACATCACTCTTTCCCCCCTGTCCCTCACATCACTTCACCCCCATACCCCTCACATGTCAGTAGCCCAGCCCCCCCTCTCACATGTCAGCAGCCCCCCCCCTCACCAGCCCGTTTTTCACACCCCCCCCTACCAGCCCGTTTTTCACAGCCACCCACCCCACCAGCCAGTTTTTCACCCCCCCCCCCCCACCAGCCAGTTTTTCACCCCCCCCCCCCCACCAGCCCGTTTTTCACCCCCCCCCCCCCACCAGCCCGTTTTTCACACCCACCCCCCCCCCCCCACCAGCCCGTTTTTCACACCCACCCCCCCCCCCCCCACCAGCCCGTTTTTCACACCAACCCTCCCCCACCAGCCTGTTTTTCACACCGACCCCCCTCCAGCCCGTTTTACACACACACACACACACACACACACACACACACACACACACACACACACCTCTCTTAGATCAGCTCAGCACATCCTCTCTCCCCGGTACAAAGCCCCGCCCCCGGCATGCTCTGACCTCCCCGGCATCCTGCTATTGAAGGAAGAAAAAAAAAACACACTGCTGCTTCCTCCTCATGCTGCTGCTGCCCCCGCACACCGCAAAACACGGGGGCTGGGAGGGAGGGGGAGGAGGGATGAATTGCTGCCATTTTTTTAAACTTTTTTTTATTATTATTTGTTTAATTAATTAATTAACTGGCGCCCGGCCAGAGTCATCGCGGGCCGCACAGAGAGGCCAGGCGGGCCGCATGTTGTGCAGGCCTGGTTTACAGGCACAATGAATCCCATTAGATTTTAGTTTTAGTAGTACAAGGAGATACATACTCTGCCATGGTTACAAACAGAGATCCGCCTCATTACAGACCAGTACTCCTGTCAGCCGCCATCTCCCACACAGGGCTTAAATATTTCATATATATTTTTATTTTTAAAGCAGAGTACTAATGTATTAGCAACAGAAAGTTATAGCACCATCTAGTTGATTAAAGCAGCAATACTACTAGTCCTTTCCCCCTACCCCCACATTTTTATTTTCATATGTAAAACATGTGACAAAGTACAATTCTATATTCTTACCTAAGCTGGCTATCATTTGGTGCTACTTTTACAAGTCTGTAAAAATCCTGATTGTGTGCCTAACAATGGCTGCCTTTCACTTTCAATCAATCCTTCAGTGTACCTCAGCAACTACAATGTATCCTTGTATTACGAAGATAACATCTATTACAATTTACAGCTCAAACGAACATTGTGATGTGCCAAACAGTAAAGTTCCTAAAATCTTGCACTGCTTGGGAGGTGGGCTAAATCCAGCTATAGAATTCAAAGGATGCTTTTAAAAAATAAAAGCTCATTAAAAATGGCATTAAGAGTTGAAAAAGAAAAGTCTGTTATTTAGTACACCAAGGCCCCAGTCATGCGAAAATCACCGGAACGCGAAAGTAGCAATTTGTTATGTGCGCATGCGCAGACCGGCAATGCGCTGCTCTACGCATGCGCATCATAGTCAAAACACCTCATTCTGCGCATGCGCGACCACAGATCGGTCCGTTCTGCGCATGCGCGACATCTGAACATGCAGCCAGTTCGGCAGACATGGCGCCCCCCTTCTCGGTACCGTCGAATTGCGGGGCCTTGCTGTCACAGAAAAAAAGAATGGTGTGAAACAGCGCTAATATAAATAACTTAAGTAATATGAAACACAGGCAGCCAAGTAAAAAACTGATAGTACAATCAGTCAAATAGCATGAAGAACAAAGGATGAACCGGAGCCACAGGTAAAAAAGTGAAATCAAACCAATTAGTGTATAGTCCAAATGGAGTCCTAATAAAGCTGGTAATCAAGGATTCTCACATCAACGGAGTATATGTGGAAAAAAAGAGAAGAAAAAGAAACAAATTATGGTGATGTACTGCACCATAATTTGTTTCTTTTTCTTCTCTTTTTTTCCACATATACTCCGTTGATGTGAGAATCCTTGATTACCAGCTTTATTAGGACCCCATTTGGACTATACACTAATTGGTTTGATTTCACTTTTTTACCTGTGGCGCCGGTTCATCCTTTGGGGCCTTGCTGTACTACATAACAGATAGATATATATAAAAATAAAAAAAACACGATTATACAGGTTCTGCAGCTTTACGACAGAAGATTAGGTAATCTGTTTCATAGTTTAATATATATTGAGCCCCTTAACTGCCACAAGGACCTGCAATACAATTTCCAAATGTGAAAGGGTTAAAATTCTCAAATTGAGGATCAGAACCAACTGCAATAAAGAACAGCAAAAACATGAAATGAACACCCAATAGACATTCACAAAAAAACTATTCTGGGTTGAAATCCAACCAGGCCTAATTTTATATGAGGGGCCTGAAATATGGCTTCGCTGACACCAGCATGACCAGGACCCTTTTAAATGCACCGTTAAAGACAATCTTTGGGGGATTCTGCAGAGTATCAGGGGTTGTGGCTAGCACTACAGGTCCAAAAGTTGGTAGTTGGTTAAATATGAAATCCTGGGTCTGACTGCACTTAAATAGATTTGTAACCATTACAATTACATGAAATCAAAGGATTCCAAAAACAAGTGTTTTCTAGGTACCGTATAATCTTGGTTTATTCTGCAAAAATGGGTCAGGTGGTCATATTTTATGTTTTGGCTCGTATCTTAAATACAGACACAATAGTGAAGATAGCAAGTATTATAGTAAAAAAGTTCTAAAGTATTTGATATATGGAGGCAAAATTAAATGGTCAAAAAGGATGGGGTTTTTTTTCTTCTTTTAAAGTTGTAAAAATGTCATTAGTGATTGATGAAAGTGGTGGGTTGAAAACAAAAAAGGTTGGCATATGTTGTTTTCAATGAATATACAGTAAGCCAAACATTTAAGACATGAAGGTAGATTTCAACCAAGGGAGTATCTGACAAACTACATTCCCTATTTTTTTTCTTTTTATATGTAAAGCACACGACAATGAATTCCACATTCTTACCCAAGTTGACAATTGCTGGTGTTATAAATCTGTAAAAATCCCAATTGTGTGCCTATGAAATGGCCACCTTGTGTGTGCTGCACTCTCAAATAGTGCAGCTGACATGTAACATATTACCAAGTGTAACACATTGTTTATTACAATGTTACAACATTCAATCTGCTGTTTGGAACAGATCTGTTTGTGATACTTTGTTGCCAATGAACAGAGCTCAAAAAAGGTGCGTTAGAGCCAGTTTCAACAGAGGGAGTGTGACTTTCTAATTCGTTTCTATAGCAACCAAATGATCAGTACACTAATAATGTCAGTAGGAGTTTAAAAAAATGCAAACACTATTATCCAATACTACAAACCGAACACCCTCACAAAATCATTGGAAGATTTACTAAAAAAAAAAAAAATTTAAAAAAAAAAAAAAAATCAAGTAAAGCCAAGGAATTTCAGCAAGAAGTACAAAGACAGACCACATCCTCAAATAGATTTAGTGGCTTCCTTAGGAAGATTTTAAATAGCTCATATTAGGAATTAAGTGCTTACAGTTTTCAGCACTGCGAGTAATCCCAGACTATGGGCTTTTATTATATTCGCAGGGGCGTAACACTTCATGGTCTACTAAATTACAAGTTTGAACCTCACAGGCCAACTTTTAGATACATATTAGCAGCGGATTTGTGACAAGTCTAAAAATGTTCCAACATTTAACCCTGTGGGTGCCCTGTGGACATACAATTTCTTCAAAGTGCAGGTCTCCTGAAAGACAGATACAAAGTAGAGCTCTACTCACAAGTTCAAAAAGAAGTTCTCCATTTAATGTGACGGCCAAGAACAGCGGAACGTTGTTTCAGGTCCTGTATGGACCTTTCATAATGGGACCTGAAACGTTGTTTGGCTGTCACATTAAATGGAGAACTTCATTATTAACTTGTGAGTAGAGCTCTACTTTGTATCTCTGTCTTTCAGGAGACCTGCACTTTGAAGAAATGTTTTGTCTGTGTTGTCTGCACAAGCAGGTTTCTCCTCGCCTAAATCTGTGTCCCCGTACTTTGGCGTTGCCCTATGGACATAGCCACCTGTTCTGGCAGTTCAGATGGCACTCAGATGCCCCATGATGTAGTAGCTACATTTTAAAGACCTGCCTCCTTTTTCTAGTGGAGATTGCGTTCTGCACTCGAGAAGTGACCACAGCGCCGTGGCACCTCCAGCACTCAAAGGGTTAAATGTAAACATTGTACGTGATAACTTGTTATTTGCTTGTTTATCATTGTGGCAGTTGGAATTGAAAGAATACTTGCACACGGAGAGAAGATTCATCAAGAACCGATACACGCAATCGCATCGCGATCAGTGTTCTAGGTCATTCAATGGTGGTGAACACAGCATCCCAGTGCATGAACTAGTATTGAACCATCGTGAATCTCAGCATACATCTTTACATATACTCACAAAATTCATGTTAGTGTGGAGTAATATCCCGATTTCATTCCTTCTTTGTAGTAAAGTGTATGCTGCATGTTTTAAAAAAGTATTTATGATGAACTTATTCAGAATTAGCTTAAATTCCAATTCCAGAAATACCTATTAGATTAAAACCATATACCAGAAGACAAAATGTGACAGTTTGCATGGCTACATATGGAGTTGATCCTTATGTCAACCTTAAACACACAAGTATGGAATTTAAACAAAAATATAACTTGTTAGGTGTTCAAATCTGCCAGAGAAAATAATTCAACTTCACTTACAATGTTTATTATGAAATATCAAGTGGAATTCACTTGGGGCCCAAGGGAAAAAGATAATTGCATCAATACATCTAAAACACAGAAAACTAATCAATATGAACTTGATAAGTCAATGAAGTAACAAGCAAAACATGGAGAGAGAAAAAAAAAATGACAGGTGGTCGCTGTGAAGAGGCCAGTGCTGGAGGAGCAGAAGCCCACAGACAGAACAGCTAATGACTGGATAGCATGGCCTGCCACAGTACCCAGTCAGAGTGGATCCCTGAACTTGTAGTACCCAAATATGTAAACCCAACCACTTTGCTGTAATTGTGTTGCAGGGCCCTATAAAAGAAAACATGTTAACCAGTAAAAGAAAAAAAAAAACCATCATGCTATTTTCAATCGGTGCTCTTTTTTCATGTGACTTCTTTCACAATAGCTATCTGACATCAACTGTCCTCCTACGCACTAACCAAAAAGGAAAACCTCAAGCCAGAACACTTTATTCTCCATCATTTGTTGATGTGGATTAAATTCAACAGTGGGTGTCCAAAACAAGGCACATTAACCCCCTCAACACACACCATGTCAGTATGCTTACAAAGCATAGTGTCCTGTATTTGTAACTGCATTGCCTCCTGGAACCAAGTAAAATGTACTAACCCTGGGGATGCTCAACTCCAGTCACCAAAGCCCCTCCTCTCCCAAAAGGTCAGGTTTTTAGGATATCCCAGCTTCAGCTCAGGTGGCTCAGTCGAAGACTGCCCCACCTGTGCTGAAGCAGGGATATCCTGAAAACGTGACCAGTTGGGGGAGCTTGAGGACTGGAGTTAAGCACTTCTGTACCAATGGATTTCAGGAGTCTTAGGTGCTGGCAGTAAACAATTTCAACCCATTGTTTACACAAGTCCCACTACGGGATGGGATACGCTTTCTGTACCAGATTTGTGCTGTGCCGTTTGTGCACGGACATAAATCCATCTATATACCTTTAAAAGCTGTGACCCCCTTCTACCATTTGTTAAAGAAATAAATACAGTGTCCCCTTTATTAATTACTTCTAAAAATAGGGAAATACAAGAAAATAACCCCTTGCTAGAGGATAAATCTAAAGCTAGAACCCTTCATAAGAATCCTAATTGGATCGGATTGCCCCATCAAAAGTGATATAATGGAGTCAAATTATTGAAATACAAAACCGTGATGTTTCTTTATAATTGATCAAGATACAGATAGTGGTGACGACCTAGTTCATCCCTGATCTTTTGGCGACAAATATAGTTATAAAAACGAAAGTGAAACTCCAATCCTAAAACTAGTACCTGTGACAGATGAACTGTTTTAATTAAATATCTAAATAGTTTGACAGTCATTGTAACTCATAGTAACTGTGGATATAAATGTCTTGCATCTAGGATGTCATTTCTAAATGAGGAGCAACCTTTAAAATATCCCCAAATTCTCTCAGGCTGCTACGTCTGAAACACATGTAAACACCACCAGCTCTGAGACTAGGTGTGGTGTTGTGCACGCGACTTCACCTAAACCCAATGCGCATTTCACTCTGAACGGAGCTCATTCTGGTGTGAATTCAATGCATTTTATTGACACCCCTCTGTTTGCAAGTGGCACAGAAGGATACTGTTCTTTATAAATAGTGGTTGATTACATATATGTATCTTTCTGCAACCCTACTTTCTACGCTAAGTAAAATAAGGAATTGAAGCTGGACTTTATTTTGGAGGAGGAGGAGAGGGGGGGGGAGAGAGATAGGGAGGAAGGAGAGAACACACCTCAACTTCCCTTTCCCTCCTCCCTTCTCCACCTTCTTAAAATTGGAAATGAACAAGAGGCCACAAAGTCCCCACTAGTGCTCAAAAACCACTAACAGCACAAACATTCATATAGTATCAAGTGCGGTCTAAACCAGAGCAAGATAGTCATAGGTTGCATGTGAGTACATTGGTGTTAGTGCAGATTAAAGGATGATTTCAATCCAATAATATATCTTATATACACAGCACACATAGGTAGTCAATTCTCAGTCCTGTTGGCAATGTTGGCCCAATGATACAGTCCAAGAGACCAGTTGATAAAACAATGATAGTGGAAAAATACTCACTGAATGTGACCATCAGTATAGGCTCCAGGTCGCGTGCCTCTCCTGCAGCAGTGTAAAACACAAGAGGTTCCTACTTGATCCAGCTGGATACCAGGAACCAGAAGAGCACAGCAGCAAAAATGGGGACCAAACAATGAAGTGCTATTAAAACAAGGTAATTTTAATCCATGAGGGAAGTACACAGGAACATACAGGTGGGCCAGTGATCCTCTAACGCGTTTCACGCTTGTGCAGCGCTTTGTCAAACCTGTATGTTCTTGTGTACTTCCCTCATGGATTAAAATTACCCTGTTTTAATAGCACTTCATTGTTTGGTCCCCATTTTTGCTGCTGTGCTCTTCTGGTTCCTGGTATCCAGCTGGATTAAGTATGAACCTCGTGTTAAAATTGAAAATAGTTTAAACTCTTATCATTGATGACCATCCTTGGAACTCTTTTTAGCGTTACAAATTTAGATCCGTTAAAAAAGTTACATAAAGTTTCAAAAATAAATCAACTGAAAGCTTTCAGGGACATGTTTCCAGGTTGATTGTTCGTTTCCCAAGTAGAAAGAAGGCAGCATTTGCATGGGTGAATAGAAATATTTATTGTACGATCAATGTTTCGGTCCCTCAATTGACCATACAGAAAAAGCAGACATCAAATACCCATCCTAGGAGATTACGGTTCTCTTAAAAATTATATTTTTGCAGAGGAATTCTTTATGAAACAGGATAATAATTTAAATAGATTATCTATTGTATAGCTGCATAAATACATAATCACTCAATTAATCAGTTGGATGAGTATATAATTAGCCAATGAGAGTTATACCCTGATGACATGATACCCCCGGTACACAGAAACCGGTCGGGCGAGTGGTTCTTAAAAACAAGTTTTAACTGCTTCAGTGACGTTTTTAGACTGGCATCTAACAGATACACCCATGGAAGACATTGCTTAGCAGTGGCGCCCCGAAGAGATGAGCCGTGGTCGTTTCCTCTGAAAGTCAGAAGGATTTGAATTTGTCTGGATTAAACCAGTTTCAAGACTAGTGAAGCCCCTCCAAACTATAGGATCACAATGGAATGGCGAGTTCCATCGTTCTTTCTGTATTATAAAATATTTAGGTACAGAAGTACACTGAATGCTATAATTGTCCTAAAGGCGCATCTATTGCTACTTAACTGGCTGATCTCAGAAAATGTTTTTTTGTTTTGTTTTTGTTTTTTTTAGGTACTTTTCTTCAGTTACCAGTCATTTGGTGGGCAGAGGTAAATAAGGATGAGTGGGTCTTCCACATTATAAAATGACATGGAAGGAATAGGAGAACGCCTGAGGTCAAACAATCAAGATTACAAGCTGTTTATCAGAGGTCTTTTAAGTAAAACGTGCCTATATTCAGCTGCAAAAGACTGGTATTTTAAGCCAGTGTTAGCCAAAAAGACAATCTCTGCACCAGTCTCTACATTTGGAAATCTTGACTCAGTCCTGACCAGCGAAGAATGTTAACAGGCAGTTGACCCACGAGAAAAGTAAAAATAGAAATAGCAGAGTCCTGGGAAGTAGGCACTGTAACAGAAATAAAATGAAAATATTTATACTTCAGGCACGAGAGACTGCCATTAAACAAGGAAAATCAACAGTAGACTAATACATAAACCCTTTTACTGCATACGATTACTTAATGCAGAATTGTATTGTATTGTATGTCTTTATTTATATAGCGCCATAAATATACATAGCGCTTCACAGTAGTAATACATGCTGTAATCATATAAATAACAGATCATGAAAATAAGTGCTTCAGACATAAGAGTAACATTAAGGAAGAGGAGTCCCTGCTCCGAGGAGCTTACAATCTAATTGTTAAGTAGGGAGACGTATAGAGACTGTAGGAGGGAATTCTAGTAAGTGCGTCCAAGATTATCCACAGTGCTATTCATATGCTTCTTTAAGCAAATGTGTCTTAAGGTGGGTCTTAAAGGTGGATAGAGAGGGTGCTAGTCTAGTACTGAGGGGAAGGGCATTCCAGAGGTGCGGGGCAGTCAGTGAGAAAGGTTTAAGGCGGGAGAGGGCTTTAGATACAAAGGGGGTAGAAAGAAGACATCCTTGAGAAGAACGCAAGAGTCAGGATGGTGCATAGCGAGAAATTAGGGCTGAGATGTAAGGAGGGGCAGAAGAGTGGAAAGCTTTAAAAGTGAGAAGGAGAATTGAGTGTGAGATGCAGGATTTGATCGGAAGCCAGGAGAGGTATTTCAGGAGGGGAGACGCAGAGACAGATTTAGGAAAGAGTAGAGCGATTCTGACAGCAGCGTTTAGGATAGATTGTAGGGGAGACGGGTGAGAGGCAGGGAGGCCGGACAGCAGGAGGTTGCAGTAATCGAGACGGGAGAGAATGAGGGCCTGAGTCAGAGTTTTAGCAGACGAGAAACAGAGGAAAGGGCGTATCGTGACATTGCGGAGGAAAAAGCAACAAGTTTTAGAAACGTTTTGAATGTGAGAGGAATCGAGTGTGACCCCTAGGCAGCGTGCTTGGGCTACTGGGTGAATGATTGTATTTCCAACAATAATGTGGAAGGAGGTAGTAGGGCCAGGTTTGGGAGGAAGTATAAGGAGCCCTGTTTTTGCCATGTTAAGTTTGTCGGCAGATGGCCATCCAGGATGATATTTCAGAGAGACATTCAGAAACTTTGGTCTGTATAGCAGGTATAAGGTCAGGGGTTGAAAGGTAAATTTGTGTGTCGTCAGCATAGAGGTGATATTTAAACCCAAAAGATGTGATTAGGTCACCTAGAGAGAGTGTGTAAAGAGAAAAGAGAAGGGGTCCCAGAACAGCGC
Source organism: Ascaphus truei (assembly GCF_040206685.1). Classification (NCBI taxonomy): domain Eukaryota; kingdom Metazoa; phylum Chordata; class Amphibia; order Anura; family Ascaphidae; genus Ascaphus; species Ascaphus truei. The sequence goes on from NC_134487.1 coordinate 36,490,406, forward strand.
GAGAGCGCGCTCGATAGAGGAGGAGGTGTTAGCAAAAGAGACACTGAAAGTACGATGGGAGAGGTAAGAGGAGATCCAGGATAGAGCTTTGTTCCGAATAACAAGAGTATGGGGAATGTAGAGGAGAAGAGGGTGGTCCATGGTGTCAAATGCTGCAGAGGGGTCGAGTAATATGAGCAGAGCGTAATGACCTCTGTCTTTGGCAGCATGGAGGTCGTCGGTTATTTTAGTGAGGGCTGTTTCAGTAGAGTGAGCAGTGCGGAAGCCAGATTGTAGAGGGTCTAGAAGAGAATAGGTGTTGAGAAAGTGTAGCAATCGAGAGAATACAAGACGTTCAAGGAGTTTGGAGGCAAAAGGCAGGAGGGAGACAGGTCGATAGTTGGAAGGACAGGTAGGGTCAAGCTTGCTGTTTTTGAGCAATGGTATCACGGTTGCATGCTTGGAGGATGGAAAAGTACCAGAGTAGAGGGAAGAGTTAAAGATCTGAGAGCATAGGGATTATAGAAGGAGCAAGAGGTTTTAGGAGATGGGAAGGAATGGGATCAAGAGGGCAGGTGGTAGAATGAGAAGAGGAGATCAGCAGTTACACATCCTCCAAGATAGCAGAAAAATAGTCAAGAAAGGCAGGAGAAGAGTTAGGAAGCGGTGTGGGATGGGAGGAGGCAACAGATGGGATGTTCTGACGTATGGATTCCACCTTTTCCTTAAAAAAAAGTCAGCAAAGTCCTGAGGTGAGATGGAGGAAGAAGAGGAGGCAGCCGAGGGTGGTCTGAGTAGAGAGCCAGAGACAGAAAAGAGGCGACGTGGGTTAGACTTGTGCGTGTTTATTAGTAATGAAAAGTAGGTTTGTTTAGCCTGAGGGTAGAGTTTAAATAGGACAGCATAAATTTGTAGTGAAGGAAGTCTGCGAGCGTATGAGATTATCTCCAGAGGCGTTCAGAGGAGCAAGTGGAGGAACGCAGCATGCCTGTGTTGGAGTTTAGCCAGGGTCTGGGGTTAGAAGGGCGAGGACGGCAGAGAGAAAGCGGGGCATGTAGATCAAGAGAGGAGGATAAGGCAGAGTTGTAGTTCCTGACCAGATTGTCAGGGTCTGAAGTAGAACTGAGAGAGGAGAGGGAGGAGCGTAAAGTGGAATCAAAAGCTGGTAGGTTAATAGAGCGCAGGTTTCTGCAAAAACGAGGGCTAGATGGAGATGGAGAGGGGAAGAAGCGAGAGAGAAAATTAGATGAGGTGATGGTCAGAGAGAGGAAAAGGAGAAATGGAGAAATCGGTGAGTAAAGTTTAGTGAAAACCAGGTCTAGGTAGTGGCCATCTTTGTGGGTGCTAGCTTCAGTCCACTGTTGAAGGCCAAAAGAAGAGGTTAGAGAGAGAAAGCGGGAGGCCCAAGGAAGAGAGGGGTCAATGTGGCAGTTGAAGTCCAAAAGGAGAAGAACAGGGGAGTCCGAGAGAAAGAAAGAGAGCCAGGATTCAAAGTGAGATAGAAAGGCAGAGGGGGATGAGTAGAGGTAGGTGGGCGATAGATAACCGCCATGTGGACTGGGAGAGGCGAGAAGATCTGAACTGTGTGAATCTCAAAGGAGGGAAAAGCAAGAGATGGGGGGGGGGGGGATAGGAAGGGTTTGTAACAGCCGAGAGAGGAGAGCAGGAGCCCCACCTCTGCCATCAGGGCGCGGAGTGTGGGAGAAGGAAAGGCCACAGTAGGAGAGGGCAGCTTCCAGAGCAGAGTCAGACTGAGTGAGCCAGGTCTCAGTTAAAGAAAAGAGAAGCAGGGAGTGAGAGAGAAAGAAGTCATGCACGGAGAGGAACTTGTTAGAGGGAGCAAGCATTGTAAAGCGCACAGGAGAAAGGGAGAGAGGAGGGAGGGTGGCAGGGGATGGGTATGAGGTTGGAGGGGTTAACACCAGAAGGAGTAGAAGTTGCATGTGGGAGGCGAGGACGATAGCATGAAGAAATAAGGCAGGGACCAGGAATGTGAACTGAGAAGTGGGGAAGAAAGGAGAGATGGAGATATATTAATAGAGTTAGACATGAGGCTGGTGGAAGGAAGTGCATACTTTGAAAATAAGTGAGGTTACAGCAAATATAAAAAGTAAAGGTGGCATCACAGCAATAGTCAAGTGTTGAGATGTGCAGTCTGGGATGATATCCTCCTTTCCAGCGTAGATCAAATGCAAGAATCAGAACCAATATGTGGTGTCCACTTTTCCAACTTACTTTTTAAACTTCATCTAACATTCTACTTTAAAGCTGCAGTTCAGTCTTTTTTTTTTAAATTTATTTTTTTACTTCAATAGTTTCATGTGGGCAATCTCTAATTACCTAAAGTACTGTATAGCTGCAGGTCAATTCGTTCTCCATGTATTGATCGGCGAAATTTGGTGACATCATTAGTGAAGGGATCTGTTTTTCTTCTGCTTCTTTCTCTCAGTGGAAGCTCATGAATATTCATGAGCACTCCTGCACTGATATGTGTTAGAGGGAGGGCAGGGCTGACAAAGCGGTGTGCCAGGGCTTGTGACAGGACATGAAGGGGCAATGCCTTAGCAAATGGCTGTTAAAATAGAATACGAGAAAATTGGTCTTTCAAAGTTGTTGTTTTTAAAACAGAAAATGCTAAAAGTATTTTTTCTTACTACAGAACTGATTTATTAAAAAAAAAAACACATGCAGGATATTGACTGAACTGCAGCTTTAAGCATGTATGCTGCAAACAGCTATGGCTGTTGTGGGTTTGCTTATATACTTTTAAAAAGTCACCTGGCTGGCCCAAACAACTTATTAGCACATATGAGGGACATTAAAGCAGATGGGCAGGACAAACCCCATCTTAGAAACACCAGGTGTGAAAGCTAAATTGAATTAAAACAGCAGGGATGACTTGAGGACAGACAATTTGCAGTGTTTTTTAACCAGGGTTCCTAGGAACCCTCGAGATCCCCGGGCACCCCTAAAGGGTTCCCTGCAATGTTCTGGTCATTTGAAAATGGCATGGAGGGTTGGGGGTTCCTCATAATTTAACTTTGGGTTCCTGAACTAATAATAATAATAAAAAAAATCCCACTTAATCTAGAACAGACATGGCCACTACGTCAAGGGGTCTGGCACTCCAGGGGCCCCATGACAAAGTGACTATGCCGTCTCCTTATTCACGTTCTGTAATACAAGGAAATGGAAGAGAACGACACTTCCGTTAACGGGTTTAGGGACGCTGCGATCACTTGACCATTGTGATCATAGTTTGCCAGAGGGGCCATGGCACTATGGTGTCTCGGATCCTCTGGCAACCAAAGAGTTAAAGCTACAGGACATGAGTAGAGTATTTAAGCACATGTCCAGTTCCTTCCTCAAAAACCAACAATACATTTAGAGCAGTCAATTATATTGTTACCAATAAGCTGATTTTCTTAAGTTATAAAAACAGGAAATGTTAGTTACCATGCTTCGTAATGGAGTTGGTAAACATTCAAGCAAAAATAAAAACAGAAAATTAAATAAATGTAGAGAGCACACACAATGGGGTTATAGACTCATCTGCCTTACGCTCAACCACTTGCTATTTTTCCAACGGAAGTAACAGACAAGTTTTGCTTTAGATTTTTAAAACAGTATTTCGAAACTTATCAGATGACTTAACGTAGTAGGGGGAGAAAAATTGTTCAACAGATACGATAGAAGTTACAAAAGTTACAAACAGATAAGGATGTGTTGTTTGCATCACAAGTTTTAGTACTAACTCATGCAGATTTGTTATCTTGGGTTTACCAAAACAATGACAGAGGCCAGCATATTAGTGTGCCAACTGCATGATGTTGTGTCGCAAGATTAAGGAAATGGCTTAAAAGTACATGGTCACTTGGCAGACAAAACTACTAAATGCAAAGAATCTAATAGGCGTCCTTAAACAAATGTCATTATGGTGCCCTCTTTGTATTCTGTACCTCCATAACTTTGAAAAACAAATAAAATAAAAAAAATACTAAACTCTTTGGTCGCTTTGGGGTCTGAATGGGGAAGTGTTAGTCAAATCCAGCGTATTCTCTACCATTGACCCACACTGTACTTTGTAAACTGATAGGGGATAAGAGGGGTGCAAACGCTTGTTGGACAGTGGCATTACACAGAAGTAGCTAGAAAAGTTCTACATCTCCCAAGTTTAAAATGGAAGCGCTGTTAGCGAAAAGGTAAGAGATTGTATCAAAGATACTTTGGAGATAAAAAAAATGGGTAGGAGAGACGCAAGGCATCAGCATGGGTTCCAAGTAGCAGCTTGCCATCCTTGTTAGGTCTCGGCCAGGCTCTTTGCTTGCGTGCAGAGGCGCGCTGAGGCGCAGGGAAAGCGGGTGCTATCCCTGGCCTTGCAGTTGCTTGCCCTGCGCGCCGTCAGGGGGCGGGCCAGTGATGTCACGGAGCTATTTCGCCCTCATTGGGGCGAACCACTCACGTGACCGGCCCTGCGCTCCGGCAAGCGCGTGAATTTAAAAATCTGGTAAGACCTATGCTTCCGCGTGCTTGCGGAAGCGTAGGTGAGCCCCTACTAAAGCCGCTCTAATTGTGACTGTAGGGGCTCAGTGCCAAGCATGAGCGAGCGTCAGCACACTTCAGCGAACAAGCGCTTACCATGGACGAGGCTTTAGGCCTCAGGCCTCGGACATGGTGAGAAGAGCGCTGACGCTCATGCTCTCCTGCTCAAGCAGGAGCCTTTTAGTGTCTCAGCATGAGCATCAGCGTGCGCACTTGTAAATGCCATGTGGGAGCCAGGCGGGAGGCGGGGCTAGTGCGCCACGTCACGGCACGGACATCACGGACTGCCATTGGCTTTTGGCAGTCACGTGATGGGCCCTCCGCTTCACTCAGCGGTAAAAATTTAAACTTGCCTGTCTCCTGCATTTCCACACGCATGCGGAAGCGGCTCCAAAAGCCGCGCTGATTACAGATGCAGGGGGTAAGTGCATCTGCTCAGCACGGTCTTTTTGACCATGGCCCTGGCCTTAGAAAAATGCAAAAGACCACAACTCAAACCAATTCAAATGTCAATATATTTCCAGTATTCCAGCTGCCCGGATGTTATGACCATATGTGCCAAAATTGCACCAATTTCAGTGCTGTGGTTACAAAATCATGAAATCAATTAACACTGTTAGGCATCATTGGTGCAGTTATGATATTAAATTAAACTATTTCATACAAAATGCTGATTCCTAAACAAGGAAACCTACCACTTTAAATAATTGTCACAGCCGGCACCAGGTGAATACATCTACACAAGTTATAAATTTAAATTAAAATATGTAGTATGCGCCAAATACACAACCCACCCCGTGCCCACACAAAACCAATATTAATATTTATAGACAGGATTAATACCACAGGCCGGCAGGGGTCCCCGGGTAGTCCGCAGGCCCCACGGGTGTTTAGGGGCCCTCAGGTGGTCACCCGCTAGGCTTTGTGGGTCTCCAGGTGGTCCCTGCAGGTGTCTGGGGGTCCCCGGGTCTCTGGGGGCCCTCGGGTGATTCCCATGGGTGTCTGGGTGCCATCGGGAGGTCCCCATGGGTCCCCAGTTCCTCCCTGCAGGTTCCTCAGGTGGTCTCCGCTGACCTGCGGTCCCATTCCTGTATTTTAAAAAAAATTAATATGGCATACATTTCAATAACTAAACCTCCCCCCCCCCCCCCCCACCAGATATGGATAATAGATTATTTGCCCATTATTAAACACATTAGCCAGGCAGCATAAAGTAAATAAAAAACTTTCTACTTACCCCTGCCAATGTGAAAGGCGTTCTCGTCAGCATTCTGTAGGGCCATGTCCTCCGTTGCCAGAAAACAAATAAAATCTAATGGCCCCTAGCACCTTAATCACCATAGCGGTTAATAAACGCTATAGTAATTAAGGGGTTAACCTACCCTGCCCCACTACCCACTCAGGAGGCCTAACCACCCACCCCAGACCCACTATACCCACCCTGTACCCATTGTTATAGCAGTACATCATACCCATATAATAAGGGCATAAGCTACTATAGCAGTCAATGGTCACCCTAATACAAAATCCTGAATGTCCAAAATACACAATAAAAAAACCTATACAACAAACACCTAAACCCCCAAACTGTAAAATTAAAAGCAATAGGCCAGCGGTGCACAAACTGGGGGGCGCCCAAGATCTACAGGGGTTGCAGGCGGCGTGCGTGAAACCTGGAGGTGGGCAGAGCTGTGGACGGGCGGCCTAGAAGCTCACGCTCCGTGCTGCTTGCTTCTCTGTGACTTGCTGCGAGGGCAGGGCCTTCCCTACACACAGACAACTTCTGTCTGTGTGCAGCAGCTACGGGGACCAGAGCAGGTGCATGCTTGTGACTGCCCCCCCATGTGAAAGTGTGTTGTGTGTGTTGGTTGTGATTGAGTGTTGTATGTGTGTTGTCATACAAGTGTGTGTGGTGTGTGCTATGATATGAGTGTGTGTTATGTCTGTGTTGTGATTGAGTATGTGTGATTGAATGCAATGGTGTGCAAACTGGGGTGCACATGATTATTTAGAGGAGGCGCAGACGCTGTGCACGTGAGGGCGAAAAAGATGTTCGCGGGCAGCCAAGAAGCTGGCTGCAGGTTGGCAGCCGAAGATGTGCGCGGGTGGCCAAACAGGATAGTACAGGTAGGGCCACTTCGGCGGTACGGGGGAGGAACAAGCCACAGCGCTGTGATGTCAAACACCCCTCCTTCCGGTGTCTGCCCTACAATAGCGCTGTGGTCCTGCTCTCCTCCATAGGCAACCTGCTTAGCTGCGATCCTCTACAAGTGAAATGGTAGGCTGCCACTATATGAATCATACTATGAATGTACAAAAATAATTTTAAAAAGTGAACACATTGAAAACGGGAAAAATAAAAATACATAAATACTGTAGGTAGGAGTATGGATGACACTGGGGACAGCAAGCCAAAAAGCATGGAGAATGGCAAATTGGAGAAGGAAAAAATGGAGGGGGAAGGGGGAAAATAATAAATAAAAATAAAAGGGGGGGAGGGGGAGGGAAGAGGGAAGGGAGGTTGCAAAGAGGGAGGTAGCCTCCCCCCCAAAAGGATTGCCTTTGTGCACGTACACTCTCCCAAACTTGGAGCGACAAACAAAATTTACTTTGAAGCGCGCTCAGCAACACATCGATTACTTGGTCACATGGTCTATTTGATTGGCTGTGAGAATCACGTGCTTTTTTTTGTGTGTGACGTCATGTAAAGGGACTGAAGCCAGCCAGCACCCCATAACAGGGCCTATATCTCGAGAAGTAGGGGGTCCCCAGACCTGAAATCAATGCGGTTCAGCTCCGGAAACCCCCTGCTACATTACAGTAATGTTTAACATTAATTATAGGTTAAAGCTGGTAAATTCCAGGTTTTTCCCTGCTCTGATTGGATAATGCCCGGAATTTTAACCAATCAGTAATGGGCCGGAATTTTTGTCAGCTTGCCAAGTTTTTCATCCAATCAGCTTTCCAGTTCTAATTCACAGAGGGGAAAGGTTTGTGTGTCGGTTGTGTGTGTAAAGGAGGGCAGCAGTGTGTTTTATTAGTGTGTCTTCTGTTGGTGTGTTTTGTGGGTGTAGAGGGGGCAGCAGAGTCTTGTTGGTGTGTGTCTGCTTTGTTGGTTTAGAGGGGGAGCTGCAGTATGTGTCTTCAGTGTGTGTTTTGTGGGTGGAGGGGTGCAGGTTTTGTTGGTGGGTGGGTGTGTGTTTACAGGGGGCTGGAGTGGGTGTAGAGGGGGGCTGCTGGTGTGTTTTGTGGATGTAGAGGTGACAGTCTTGATGAGTGTCTCTGCAGTGTGTTTTGTAGGTGCAGAGGGGGGCTGCAGTGTGTGTTTTGTGGGTGGAGGAGGGGTGCAGTGGTGTGTCTGTAGTGTGTGGGTTTACATGGGGGCTGCTGGTGTGTTTTATGGATGTAGAGGGGCAGCAGTCTGTTTTGTTGGGATGTGTGTGTGTAGTGTGTTTTGTGAGGGGAGAGGGGGAGGGGAGAAGGGAGAAGAGGGGGAGGGGAGAAGGGAGAAGAGGGGGAGGGGAGAAGGGAGAAGAGGGGGAGGGGAGAAGGGAGAAGAAGAGGGGAAGGAGAGGGGAAGGAGAGGGGAAGGAGAGGGGAAGGAGAGGGGAAGGAGAGGGAGATTCCCTTTTAATAAACTTGCCATAAAAGCATAAGAATGTAGGCAATCATGCTGATTAAAAAAAAAAAAAATCAATGACTACAAAGATGTATCTTTATGAAAAAACAAATTAAAATAAGCCGACATTTAGCCTATAATAGTAATAATCCCCTCAGAACAGGGCATTATTGGCCAGTAATGCCCTGTTCTGAGGGGATTACTACTTAAATAAAACCTCCGTGATTGCCTGTGAGAGGAGCGCAGTTAGAGTGACTGATCCAGCCCTCTTACAGACCCCCGCGGTGTAAATCCGATGGGCCATTAGTCTGCAACAGAACATCTCGCAACACCATGCGGCAAAACGCAACATTTACCCAGATAAATGTTCGCTTAACGGCCACTGCATCCGTACCTAAACTGAGACATAGCAATAGAAAAGAAGAGGAGACATCATGTGGACAGTGGCACCACACAGGCTTCTGTTCAATATTGTGACCCACTAACTCAGGGTTAGCCAACTCCAATACTCAACACCCGGACCACTAATAGGTCAGGTTTTCAGGATCTCAGTTTCTGCACAGCTGGCTCAATCAGTAGTAGACTTGGTCACCTGTGCTGAAGCGGGGACATCCTGAAAACATGACCTGTTGGCGGCCATTAAGGACTGGCGTTGGCTACCCCTGCATTAACTCGGATGGAATCAAAACAGAGTGTTTACTTCTATGCAAAACATTGAATAGGGCCCAAAAGTAAGTCTGTTTAGAGGAAGTGCAGCACCGCCAAAGTTTCTAGTTTCCCCATGATCAATTTAAGACGTAATTTGAAAATTTACACAAAGGCTACACCAACCATTTCATCCTAAAAATACTCAGACTCCAAAACATGATCTCTGCACTGGAGGCACCTTCGGTGAGAGTCGGTTCTGGAAAGTGGTTGGTTTTATTTGGGCTGCATGCACAAATTAAATCACCATTTACTCAAAGCAGTCAAATACGTCTGAAATGCAGCCCACAAGAAATTAACAAAAACTACTTCCGGTATGGCGCCAGAGGGAGCGCACGCAAGGCAATGAGCTCCAGAGCAGCACCAGCACTCACGCAGCAGAACAGCGACAAATAAAAATCAATACTACCCTGAAGAAGAGTCCGAAGCGGAGCAGCGCATAGACAGGCAAATTACAAGGAGATCCTCCACGGCATCAAAAAGCAGCAGAGTGGAGAAACACCAGATCAAAAAAAAAGACTCAAGATTGCAGCTGAATTCATCGCAAAGGAACAGGGGGAGGCTGAGTAGCAGCAGATGTCTTCTGACACAGAAGCCTCTAATGAACACAGCACTGGCAAGGGAGCTTATGCCTGCAATCAAAAAAGTTTGATGAACTGCAAAAGTCCCTGGAAGATTTTAAAGGTAAGCTCTCCCTGCAAACCACAAGGACAGGAGCCCTAGAAGATGTGAGAAACGCAGAAGAAAATCCTGGAAGATCAGGTTGATGATCTGGAAAAGAAGTCCTGCAGAAATAATAAGGATCATTGGAATTCCAGAAACAGTGAAACCCTATCAGCTTTATGGATTTCCGAGTGAAACGGCTGCCTGAGACCTGGGGTTGCCCTCTGAACTGATCAACATTAAAGTGGAGAGGATTCATAGATTGGGGCTGGCGAAACAGAGCCACGGCGATAGACCAAGAACGGTAATCGCAAAACTGCTGGATTTCAGCGAAAAATCCAGATTCCTGAAAATGTACAAAGAACCGGGAGGCATCACCTATGAGGGTCGCACGATTCTAATCTTCCAGGACTACTCGGTAGCAGTCTCCAATAGAAGGAGCGCATTTTGAAAGCAGTGCAGTTCTCCATTTCAACAAAAGAGATTACTGCTAGGATACCCAACGACTACGGATTTTCATGGCGAAGGGAGCCAAGTTTTGAATTGATGTATTTTCCAGCTTTTTCTGCATTATGACACATCTCAAAAGATATAAGAGCGGCGAAGGGGGCGAGACCAAGAGCGAACTCAGAGACATTACCCAAATAGGGAAAAGGACAATATATAGAGAGATCCCCGTGTTGAGGGCCTAAAAGGACAAAACTTGGTACAAGTATCGAACGTTATATGGGAGTTTCTCTGATACTCAAAGGCAGTAGGTTTCCAGTTTATAGATGTGCTTATATGTGGACCGATGCAAGAACGAGCGCACTTTTTTTTTATAGAACAAGGAATAGAAGCGCTAATGTATTAAAGTCAATAGATAAGAGATCTATAACATTTTTCCAAAATTGAGTCAATATTGACAGTGATCTTGCAGCCAGAGAGAATTGGGTTTTCCAGACCCCTAGAAAATACTCTGGGGCGGGGATAACACTATTTGATATATTCCTCAATGGAAAACAAAAAACTGAAAAAAAGGACCCTGCAAGGGCAGCAAAATATAAATTAAAAATACACATTTAAAAAAAAGAAAAAAAACCTTTTTAACAACTTGTATAAGACGTTCAGTATATGAACCTAAATAAAAAATACATTTATTGTTTATGCAAACCGTTATTTATAAAAGTCCCATTTTTCCTGGTGATGAGATGTGTGAACCAAGCTGTGAGGTAATATGTTGAGTCCTCCTGATTTTGAATAGTAAATCTAAATTTGAGGAAGGCAGATTAGCTCTTTTGGCGGTTTAAAGAGTAACTGCTTTAAGTTGAGGGTTGTTATCGGGAGGTTTAAGTGCTTTCCTCCATTTTTTATTTTTTTGTAAATCTTTCTTCATAGGGTTAATCCTACAAATTGTGGATCGTTTACTCCAAATTTTGGATAGTTAGAGAAGTTGCACCTTCTTATATTGCACTGTACAATATATACTGTATAGTCTCACAGGGATTTACTTTGCTGAGTTTAAAATGGAATGCTTACATGGGGCATTTCTTTTATGCATGGCAGAAGGGTGAGAAATTAAATTACAGACAGCTAAAAGATTTGATATAGAAATTTGCAAAGATTCTCAAAGTTTTTTCAAGAAGGGTGATGGGGTGGGTTCGTTGGGGAAGTATGATAAAGTTTAAATGTTACTTATGGATAAAAAGGAAGGATAACAAACATGTGTGCGTGCTTTTTTTTGGGGGGGGGGGCATTATATGGTACATTGATTCATACCCGACGGTTCTGATATATGGGGAAGAGCGGATTGATTTGGCTCAGTTCCTGAGCGAAATCAAGGGCAGGCACAAGGTAGAACAAGGAACCCTTTAGGATTAGCCACTAAAGGTGTAAAACCTTAGAGTAAAATCATGGAACGTTAAGAGAGTTAATTCCCCTATCAAGTGTAACAATTCTCAAACGTCTCAAAACTGACATTGCATTAATCCAAGAAACACATCTAAATACTTGAAAACGAGAGGCAACAATGTATTACTTCCTAGTAAAACATTTTATCAATGCTGGAGAGTAAAAAAAAAAAAAAAAACTCTAAAGAGATTGGTAAGGCGAGTATTTTCTCCCCAGCTAGGGGGGGGGGGGGAGGGGGAAGAAGGCATAATATCTTAATAAATAAATCCTTGCCATACAAAATAATATCCACATTGGAGATGCAGAAGGATGCATAGCTAAATGTCTGATTAAAGTACACAATGAGGAGTTATTTATAAAATGTATGAGCCTAAGAAATGTTACCAAGCCTCTCTGTAAATTTGACTGACAGCGTGCTGAATGAGAATAATTTAATAGTGAGGGAGGGGTGGGGATTTCAATTTGATCGACCCATTCTTAAATCACACCAAAGATTAGGTGAAATAAAATCCGCTCAAAAAAGGTGTGAAGATGTTCATGGACACTGGCATTTGGGAATTGCCGGAGAATGTTTAATCCTATGGAAAGTAAGTACATGTTCTTACTGCACCCCCACACCACATTATCTAGAATAATGTATGTCTGATTTTTTCCCCCACAATCTGTCTATTTGCAAACACTAAAATTGAGGATATAAATATACCCGATCACGCACCAACATGGGTATACAAGTCCTGGACAAAAAGCACACAGAGGAATTACAATTCTATTATACAAATATCTGGAGATTCCCATCCTTACTACCAAATAACCGCTATACTTCAAAGAAACCAATGCTGGCCATTGTCATTAGGGAAGATTATATTGGGAAACTGGCAAAGCAATGTTGAGGGGCAAAATTATAGCATATAAAATAGGAAAAGAAAATTATCTGGAATTTGCCAAAGCTAGTAAAGCATTAAACAGAAGGTTTTGTGAGTTTAAACAAAGTCCTACTATAGAAAACAGGGAAGTATATGATCCAGGGACATTTGCCAAGTATGGCTTCATAGAAAGGAACAAAAGCAAATTCAGTTTGGGGAACTAAACTTCTACAAAATGTGTATATGAAGCTGGTAAATTAGGCCAGAAAACCAATGAAACTCAGTCTTATCTGAAGAATCAGGAAATCCTCAGGAGAAATTACAACAGACTAAAGGAAATAAGACGTTAAGATTTCTACCAAAAACTATATTGTAAAGTAAGAAATAAAATAGCACAAAATAACTTTCTGGAGAAAAGTAAGCTCCCAAAGCGAACTAGCACCAATCACTGATGAGGAAATACAGATTATTATTAAAACCATAAAGAATGGGAAGGCCCCAGGTCCAGACCGGGTGAGTTTTATAAAATACACAGATTGAAACACCAGTAAAAGAAATGTTTAATGAGATATAAGGCCAGAGGAATACATGGAAACAGGTAATACAGCCTTTATTAAAAGTCATAGTGAGCAAAGCGATCAGATAGCCCAAAAGATAACTAGAAAGCCATTAAAATAATTTGGCGTACATATTGACCTAGAACCTAAGCAGCTGTACAGAAACAATTTTAGATCAAGGTGACGCGAGTTCAAAAACTGGCAGAACCTACCTCCAAACCTTGAAGATGCCAGCTGGGCAAAATGATTAGCATTGCCAGACTGGCAGCATGTGCAAGGGGTATATCAATCTTCTTAAAACATTCTGATATCAAATTGAATGCAATCAGTAATTTTACTTGGAAAAATGGCAGAATTGTTGAAAAATAAAAAAAATGGTAATGGAAGGCCTAAATCTACTGGATTTAAGGAAATACATTTGGTCTGTATAGAATTACATATAGGAGACTGGATTATGGGGTACAACCAATACTCTTGCATTGAACTAGGAGCACACAGTGTCCCTTTGGAGTCTGCAGGGGGAGATACATCAGACCTGGGTGTAAGTACCTATAGCAGCCAAGGATAATCCATTGATAAAATACACATGGAAAATATTAAGGAAACAGTTTGGGGTATCTTACAAGTGCCCAACATTTATACCCATACAAGGGAACTTAAAACTCCTGCCGGGTGTAATACAGACTTCTTTCCAGACAAGGAAAACCAAAGGCATAAAAAAAACCTCAGTTAGATGGTAAAAAGGGAGGGTGGAAGATTTCTAACCTTCAAGGAGCTGAAGGAAAGGGGAGAGAGGGGGAGTCCAGCCCTAGCCCACCATTTTTCATACATGCAGCTAATGTACTACTACAAAAGCCTAGATAATTAGGACATATAGGGGAATTTGACCATTTCTTTGAAAGCTCGACATCAGAGTTATAACTGGATCGGAGATAACTGGATCAGAGATAACTAGGACAAGGAATTAAAAAAATGCTCTAGAAGGATTAGGGACTTCCCGGAAATAGAGGGAATTGACCCAATACTGTAGGATATGAATCACACTAGGATATCTGAGGAATGGAGGGAGATGCAATAGAAGATTATACAGGGCCCATTATGCTTTTGATATTACATACAAAGGGATAGAGAAATTTAAAAAACAAGTGCCAGAAAAGATCCCAGGAGGGCCGATTTTAAACAGTCCCAAAGACAGTGTCTCCATCTCTGAGACAGAGTTCTGCAATACATACAAGACATAACTGAGGTACACAGTAAAAGCCTGTGTCTGATATCTGGGAGTATGTAAAGATGGGAAGAGGTTAATGAGGGGTAAAATATCCCAAGCGTAGCAGGAATCATTTTGCTCTCAGGAAGAAAATCTGTGATGCTGAAGTATATTAAACCTGAACCCCCCCCCCCCCCTGTAGACACTTAAGGATGACCCAATTAATAATTAGACAAAATGGAGGCAGAGAAAATCAAGAGCTGAAAACTGAGAAATTCTTTATTAAAATAAATAAATAAAAATTTAAACAAAAAAAAAAAAAAAAAAGAGAGAGAGAACAGTTTCATAATGCCACAACAGGATTAAGGCTACAGTCCCGCTGTCTGCGCTGCATGTGTTCCCCGGTCTGCATTGAGCTGCAGGGGGAAAGATAGTGGGGGTGCGTGACGGGGCGTGGCCGTGACATCACACAGCAGGTTCGTCCTCATTGGCTGAACCGCTGGGGGTCGTGGCCTTGCACTCCGTCACGAGTCCTGCTCTCAATTTTCTTGAGAGCAAGAGAAACTGTCGGCGCAGCGGCCCCGGCCCCATTGTAGGGCGGCTCTTGTCCCTGAAGAGTCTGCCACAGCGAGCGCTGCAGTAGCCAGCGGGGACCTGACCTTAGATGCGATCAAACAAGCATTTGAAAATCAACTTGGAACCTCCTGAGACATCATCTCAAAAGGACATAGATAACAGGAAGCTTAAAGAGTTCAGCAAGATGTAAAGGAAGGGGTCTGGGAGATAAGAAATGCAGAATATTCCGCTGATCTATAAGGATCCTTCCCAGGGATTGGGTGGGAGGCAGAGCAATTTAAACTGAAACTAGTCAATTAAAATAACATACTATATGGAAAGGTATAAATTGTATGATGCCATAATTATACATTTATGTTTGTATTTGCTTTTTGTAACATCTTATTGTTATTTTTATTTCCATCTGGATGTTATGTCAACATCATGTTTGTAAAAAAAAAAAAAAACTTTAAAAAAGTAAATAATAAAACAAAACCTCAAAATTATAATTAAAAAAACACAATATGTTCTATATACAAACTATACTCCTGCTGACATTTTTTAAACATGCCAATGCAAGAGAAGTTTTTTTTAATTGGGAAATGCATTGCTTTCCCCGAGGCAAAAAATAGAAGAAAAAAAAATCTAATGATTGCAGCAGTAGTGAGTACATGGTAATGAAATGCCACATTGCGCACACACCTTCACTCAAGTTTACAGAAGGAACTTCAGGGATGTGCCTGAACACTGAAGATCTGCCCAGAGATAAGAAAAAGCATGTTATCACACCTAGAAAAAGAAAATGATACAGCTTTAGGAGACAAAGAATGTGTTTACAAGCAGCTCCCTGTTTCGCCTCTTTTTCATATAGTGGATAAAGAACGCAAGCTCATACATTGTTAACCCCCTTTAGCCACTTCTCTCCACAATGAACAGGGCGGCCCTTTGTTACATGGATGGCAATGATTTATGCATCATGTCGCTTCCGGTCAGAACCAAGGTCAATACGCACTTGAGTGACTACTAGACTTTAGCAAGCCTTAACTGCCCTTTATTTGAATAGGAGGTAAAACTATGCTATAGCTTTGCACCCTTTAGTGAATCTGGGCAAAAGGCTGCGATTATAGTGTGTGTGGGGGGGAGGGAGGGGGAGGAATCTCACGCAGTCTCTCTCAGATGTCCTCCTATAAGGAATGTGCATCATATACATATATATTGGTCTCTCACCTCTTCCACAATCAAACCTGCAGATTCCTCCATGCTTGGAAGCCAATAATAAGAATCTGCACCAACACTGCTATTGAACCCTAAAGAAACTCTTGATATTCGGTTATCAGATGTTTTCTGGGGAACAAATAAATCTACTAATAGCACTGAAATTAGCAAGAAACTGTAGTCTAAAAGGCATTGTCTGTTAATCACCCCTCCTACCCCCCAAAAAATATACTGCAAACATGTTATCAGATCATTTGTATTTACATTAAGTGAAACAGGACTGTTTGTTCCCTTTCCCAACTTCTTGCTGCCGCCACCCCCCCCCCCCCTCCCAGAGAGAAATATTCTCAAAAACCCTGTTGCATGTGACCCGGTTGTATATGCAATGAAAAGAACTATTCACTAAAAGCATAGTTCATGATTGGAAGTTTAAACCTTATTATAGGCTAAACCTGGTAAATTCCAGGCATTATTGAAAACCCTGCTTGATTGGATAATGCCCGGAATTTTAACCAATCAGTAATGGCCTGGAATTTTTGGCACCCTGCCAAGTTTTTCAGCCAATCAGCTTTCAGTTCTCATTCACAGAGTGAAATTAGCTCTCAGACAGGGGATGTTATTGGACAGGAGGCAGCAGCAAGGCACCGACTCCTCCCCCTCCCTGCAGAGAGTCCCGCACAGGAGAGTGAGGGGAAAGGTTTGTGTGTCTTGTGTGTTGAGGAGGGTTGCAGAGTGTTTTGTTGGTGTGTGTCTTCTGTTTTGTGGGTTTACAGGGGGGCAGCAGTGGGTGTAGAGAGGGGGCTGCTGGATATGACTCCTGACGAAGAGGATGACGCGAAACGCGTAGAGTTGACGGGGAGCTTGAAGACCTCATCTACACCATACCTTGCCTCACCAACTGTATTGGGGACCCGCTCCTATTGGTTTCAGACGTGCGCCGCGGACCGGAAGTGGAGCAACGGGAGAGAGATCCGAGCGGAGGAGGGGGCAAGAGCCCAAAAGCTACACTTCGCTTTTACTATGTGCCTGTATTTTATGTTTAAAATGTAAGTGTATTGCCACTAGTTTTATAAGATAAAGAGTTTTGAATTACACTGGTGTGCACTGTATCTGATTTCTCTCCACATCTTACGACACACGAACCCTGCCTACCTTGAGGGATACCCCCATATTGAAGGAAGACCTGCTTATTGAAAACATCTTTTCCACTGTTTTGGAGATGCCTTTATTTGTTTGAAAGAATGTGAGCTCAAAATCTAAAGACTCCTCCAGCACAGAAATTTAACACCGTTTATACGTTATTACACTATATTATTCATTTTCTTCTCCACATATATGCCACGTATTGTGCTCCCCTATCGTTCACCAACGCTTCACCAAGAGGGAACATCAAGGACCGTTCCCAAGAAAGGGCTTTTTGAGCTGCATATTTATTATTGTGTATTCACTTTATTATCACTACTGTCACCAATTGAATAATTTATCATCACTGTATATCACATTATTTGCACTTGCCATTTCCTCACAAGGAGCGCCGTTTTATTTATTTTTTCACTGCATGGTGTGTGTGTTTACAGGGGGCTGCTGGTGTGTTTTGTGGATGTAGAGGGGCAGCAGTATGTTTTGTTGGTGTGTCTACAGTGTGTTTTGTGGGTGTAGAGGGGGCTGCAGTGTGTGAGTGAGTACAATTTCCTTTTAATAAACATGCTGTAAAAGCAAAATAATGTAGACAATAATGCTGATAAAATTCACAATGACTACAAAAGTATCTTTTTTATAAAAATAAAAAAAAAAAAGTTAAAAATATAAATAGGCCTACATTTAGTCTATAATAGTAATAATCCCTGAAGAACAGGGCATTACTAGCCAATAATGCTCTGGCTTGGTTAAAGCCCCCCGGCTTCACCTCGGGCCTTCAACTCCTCCAGCCAGGGCATTATTGGCCAGTAATGCCCTGTTCTTCAGGGATTATTACTTAAACAACGTATGTACAAATTAGTCACCGCTGCCCTATTTACTTTCCAAAATGGAAGAAAAAAATAAGACCTCAAAAGTAACAATGTGGAACTGCCACCAAGCCATAATAACTCTGCAGCTTCTTTGGGCTTGAATCCTGAAATCATATTTCTGGCTCTAATTAGCATTGCAATGCTCAAAAGGAGATATATACATATACATTTTATATTTTAAAAAAAAGGTAATTCTCTTACTAAAAAAAGGAGTATAAAAACACAGGTAGATAAAGTGACCTGAGGTGAGATTTTACTAATGAAGCTCAGGTTGGTGATCTTGAATACAAAAAAATAAAACCTCAAATATAATCAGGCATAGTAGTGTACACTGAAGCAGGTACGGAAAGTTCAAAGATCAACAGCTAACAAGTATTGTGCAAGACATACTACAATCAAGAGGAAAAGTCTAGATTAGTATCTAAAATGCATACAAAGTACAGTAGTGTATTTGGTTGTAAAGGACATACGTTTCAGGAAAAGCTAATACACTATCATAATGGGAGGGTAGTTTTTAGCACACGCATAAATTGGATTACATTTCTTTCCATCATTGGCAGGAGTTTCACAACGGTAAAATCTTCATTTTCGTGGCATAATATACGGCTATGTAGAATTGCACGCGGATAATGGCACAATGTACGGTAACAAATATCACTAAATATGAACACTGCAGCAATTCTGACAACAAATAATGTTACTGAAGCCAAAAGGAGGAGTTGCCACCTTCCCTTGCAATCCATTCATACAGCAAAGCAAGTTCTGGTGACAGCTGAAATACAAACAAGACATCTGAATGTTTCACTCTATAACAGCCATCATGACTGCAGCAATAAAACAGTGGACTAGCTGCTTAAGCCCTAATGGATCTTAAGTGGTGTTCATGCTTCTTACATTCATACAAATAGGTACTCAGCAAAATAAGGTTCACAATCATCTGTCACTGACAAAACACTAGTTATCAGAGCACATAAAAAGGAAATCAAACTGAAGAATGACACCATGAATAATATGTTACATAGGGCTCAATAAAGATGTGGAAAGACATGCTTACAACCACAGCTTGGAAAGAAGGGGGAGGTTGGGAATGGGGGTCCCTTCTGGTTGGAGCTTAATCCATCACAAATCATTGATGAATTGGTGAAGGGGGTGTGTTTATGAGGGGGGTGGTTATCTATCGTCGTATAGTGGCTGTGTGGTCATCAGTGGTTTCCATACGTCACAAGTTGTATATCATGAACAATTGCATTTCTTTTATGCGTGTTCACTACAAATTCATATTGTATTATGCATAACGTGAAGGACAGGTGACTGGCTGGTGAATCTGTGGTATTTTGAGAGCCATGCTCACACCAATGCACAGTCACCATTCGGTTTGCATACTACCTTAGGTGGACACTACAGTAGTAGTGTTAGGACTTGCGAACTGGGTCTGCCTTGTCATGGCTCGCAGGCTTACAATGCTTTGGCCAAAGGGTTCAACTAAATTACCCTTTTTCAAGAGAATATATAAGTATTTTACTGTGTATTTTTGTCTTATTGGTTGTAGCATTGGGCTTCTCTGCCGCCTATTGACAATACAGTACCTGCAGAAGCATGCGAATGCTTTGCTAGAGCCATGCCGCCAAAATTATGCGGTCATAAGCAGTATTAACGTATGCTCTTTAGAATCAAAAAAGGTGTCTCAGAATGTTATTCTGATAACACTATAGTGTCTCAACCATGGTGTCAGGGAACACATGCCATGGGTGCCACAGCCACAGGGGGAAACAACTCTGCTGGATGCTCAGCAAGCACCTCCAGCACTGCCTGGAGACAGAGGCTGGAATCCACCTTTCCCCTCAGCCTGGCACAGAGGAGAGAAACCTCTTCATCTCCATGAAGCACCCACTGAGCAGCTGACATGTTTGAAGTGTGTGGGAACATGGGAGCAAAGAGGGAAGGAGTAAGGGCTGTGTGTGTGGAGGAAGAAATGTAATGTTTATAATCAAGGGGGGGAAAAATGTAATATAAAATGTGACGTGTGTGACGAGTAAAAGGTGGGTTATAATGTCCGAGGGTGAATGGGTTGGGCGAGTATGGGGGTGCTTGAGTGAAGTCTGCAGGGCAGCCCCTGCTTAAGTAGTTTAGGAACCACTGCTACAATGAAACCCCCTAAGTGCAGCCAACCAAATGATCTCACCAATAGTTAATATACAGCATGCAAGTCACGCAAGAACTAATGTTGGTTGCTATAGTAGTTTGTTTTTGTTGTTTTCTTTTTGTAAACGTATGCTTGTTTTATTTTAATTTGCGTTACATCACCCAAAGTACCCGACCTCCCCCAACTCCTGCAAATGCAACGCTGAAGAGAAACGTCTTCACTGGAGCCATATCAAGTTAAGACCGAAAGCAGAATAAAAAAAAAAAAAAAAAAAACAGGTTTAGAAATCCTTTTGTGAGCATTAAATCGTTAAAAAAAAAAAAGAAACAAAAAAAAAAAAGCCATACAGAAAAGGTTATTGAATTCACTTTTTTAAATTCATATCATATCAGTGATATTTCTTGTGTGGTTATTCATTAAACGGCAATTGTACTAGAGAAAAAGTCAATTTGAGCAATGCTAGCAAAACGGGGCACTATTGGTTTAATCAATAATCCATCTTGCTTTCATTACAATCATGGAACACTCCAGAGAGTTGACACGACAGTAGTTATGCAGAATTACTTAGATTTATTGCGTTTCTCATAAGAAAGCCTTCCAAGATTATTTGCAGGGATTCACTAGCCACTGATGCAGGTTATTGCAACATGATCTTGCTTTACCTGACATCGATTTTAATGATGGGTGCAGGTAATGCGAGACAGAGGTGCAGTAATCCATATTGAAGGCTAGTGAACCTGCACAATTGTATCTTAAAAAGGTGTAGTCCCAATTAGTAAAAAACTGTGCAGAAAAGCAAAAAATTATTCATAAGCTTATTCTATTATTCACAAATTGTTGCAGAACCAACACACAAGGAAGAAAACCTTAAAAAACTAGAAAGTATCTTCAATGCTCCAAAACCCCCTTTCAATTCTCCCGCTACCCAGGAAGTAGAAAATAAAAGGTGTAGGTGCCACCAAGACATTGGTTTGCATTTAGTTGTATACTAAGGGCTTCATGCAGAGAGCAGCGCTATGAACAATCTCGCCATTTTCCGGCGAAAATCGCGCTAAAAACAGCCGAAAATGGCGAGTTTGGAAAAAAGCGCCATTTTTTTTTCCAATTGAAAATCTCGCCGCGCGGCTGGCGAGAAACTACATCTCGCCAGTCTGAAAAATATCCAAATTCAGAAAGGCGCGCTCGCCATCTAGCGGCTGTTTTTGGCGCGATTTTCGTCAATTTTCTCCGCCAACTAAAGTTGGCAAGAAGCCGGCTATAGGGGGGAAAAAAATGCGCAATTTTTTTTTTCTCTCCCTTTCAGCTGCGCGAATCTCCTCCTTTACAATTCTCCACATGCAGTAATGCTAAAAATAGCGGATTTCGCCCATTTCTGCATATGGAGAATAAAACTCTCCATTAAAGCTACTTTTTCTGAAACGCTCCAATTTTTTAATTCGCTGCTCTCTGCATGAGGCCCTATGTCGGTTAGTATCCTTCGTCAGCACCCATTGGATTTATACACCTCACATTGTAGATGGGCAACTAGTACGACCTTTATGGCACACAATGTAAACTGATCTCTAGACAGTTGCATTACAGCCCAATTACGTTTTTTGCATAGTAAAGTCTTTACAGCTAAAGACAAAACAACTATTTTATTTGTAGAGATTATACCAAAATATCCAACTTCCCCTGATCGTTTTTTAAGGAAACTAGTAGAAAGCGTCTATACCTAGATAATGGTTAGATGGAATCAGAATTATTTACAGGTTTACTCTTGACTAAGTTGGCCAGTTAAAAATAGCAATACCCACCATCCGCTGTTTGCTTGCAATAGGGTCCTCACATCAAGCATCTTCTGAACATTTTGTACAAAAACTTACACGCAGGCGGTTTTATCCCTTTACTGCTCTTGCACCAAACATGTATTTAAGGCAGTCCCAATTAGCAATTTAGGCAGAACTTGTAAAGCCTATGATAGATATATTATAATTAAAAAAAAAAAAAACTCAACATACCGTACATAATTAATGATACATTTCACAATTCTAAACATTTTTATATGTTTGCAGATTTAGACCAGAAAGTAATCTAGATCACAAAAGTGTATACTGTTTTTTGGGAGCTCATCTTGCTGTACAGAGAAAGCTGCCAAAGCTTCAACAATTAAGGTTTAATGAGAGAAAATCCCACATAACAAACACAAAAACAACATGCAAACTCTTTCAGGGGAAATTTTACTTCATGTCCCGAGTCTGTATTTTTAGACCACAATGGGAACCATTTATGTTACTTAAGAGACTCTCCAAAAGAAGAAAACTTGATTTCACATAACATTGTCTATACAAAGTGAAAAAGGAAACTAAAAAGTACTTTTACAATGAAAACATTAAACCACTGAAGTATGAGACTGCACTACACCTAAAAAAATAATAATCCATTAATCCCCTTGTGTACAAATCTCTAATAAATACATCATACTAGCAGCACATTTATCTGACAGTCCCACACTGTAGACTGCATTTCCTTTTATACAAGCCCAACATGGAGACGCATAGTAAGTACAGTATTCTGTCTGGGAGTATATTGAAAGCTGCAAGAGGCCATGAGTCAGAGGATATTCCCAGGACCATCACATTCTTCATTCAGACCCTTTTCCTCCTCCAAGCAAATGGGATTAACCCCATCACCTCGGTTTCCTACCACATGGACAATTTAGTGATTGGATAACAATCGTTCAAGTGGTTTGTCAAAATGCTGCAGTCTGTGACAGTTCATGCAGAAGCATAAAAGTTATTCGTGTTATTTCCCATATTCTGAGATCACAAAACTATCATATCCCAAAGAAACACAGAGCAGTGCCCATGAAGGATGTATTTTGTTTCAATTAACTGCATCACACAGAAAACCAGTTTTAGCCAAATTTGACAGATGCAACCTAGACATCAAATGTGGACAAAAGTCTTCTCGATCAGGTGCGGTGAGAATGCATTACAGAGGACTATTACCCCTAATACCAATTGAGTTTAACTCATGATCCCATTTCCTATTCTACTCCCAGACCAGAGAAGCCTTTCCCCAAGAGGATTGGTCAACATCCGTTTACGTGCAGCGTTTTAAAACATTCCCATTAAGATAGATTTATTTATTGCCCTTCCAGACCAATCCTACCCCAATCCAATCTCAGAGAACAAGTAGGTACAATAATTTAAAAAAAATAAAATAAAAAAAATAGTCTGACATGCAAGTAGGGGACAGATGATGCTTTGCATCAGACTTTCAGAAATGTATACATAATATTGGTTTCATATCTTAATTACCCAGCAATGTCTTACATACCAAATACCTCTTTGGTATGCAAGGGCGGGAGAGGGGCGGGAGAGGGGGGGGAGGGGGCGGGCTACTTTAGTGGTAGGAATATATTAATTCCTTTGGTGATCTCTTAGTTTGTTGCCCATGACTAGCTGATCAATAGGGTAAAAATATTTACATTGTTTAATGTAGTGGTGTCACCTATTCTTGGCTGGTTTAAATTACCTTGCCCATGTAAAGATTTCACCAGATTTATGTTCCGGTGCTGGGGAATGCCACAAAATCCAACTACATTTTTATATAGTTAAAGCTGCAGTTCGAGCAATATCCTGCATGTGGTTTTTTTTTTAATAAATCAGTTCTGTAGTAAGAAAAAATACCTTTAGCATTTCCTATTTAAAAAAAAAAAAAACAACTTTGAAAGACCAATTTTCTTGTATTCTATTTTTAAAAGTATGCTTGTTGCTATAGCAACCATTTACATTCCCCATATTTAAAGATGTCGCCAAACTTTGCCGATCAATAGACGGAGAACGAATTGACCGGCAGCTATGCAGTTCTCTTAGGCAAGGAGAAATTGCCCAAATTAAACTATTGAAGTAAAAAAATTAAAAAAAAAACCACAGGAGCTTGAACGGCAGCTTTAAGATGAATAAATCAGTAAGATAACAGACTTTGCTTGTGTGGCAGTCCAGTATTCACAGGAGATATCTGTCAACATGGGAGACAGCACCTAGTAACACTACAGTGATGATGATGATGAGAAATCTAACAAGGGTGGAGCAGTGTGACATGAGAGATGTCGCATGCCCTGAATATCACAGTATATGTGGGATTAAAAGGGAAGTATATTTAATATCAAAAGGGCATACACAAGGCGACCCTGTGGGCATCATTAGCGAAAGGGTCAAATGCATTAGGTGAATAGCACCAAACACAATGTACAGCCAACATCCCACATGCACAATCCCAATACTATTTCGCCATGGGGTGGATTCTTATCTGGCAACACACACTTCAGGAACGTTGGGTGGGTCATTTAACTCTGGTCATGCCAAAGGAGTCAGCAAGCACTGAAAAGCAATACACTGCAGTCATTCCCCGCACTAACAAGGGTTAAATCAAAAATAACTATTTGCCTGTCAAAAAAAAAAACCCAATTTAGAAAAATAAAAAAACACTAACAGAAGCACAGGTTGGGGAGAAAAATGTTTGCAGGAAGCCTGGATGCAATCCACCCTCCCCAGAAGGCTGCAGGCAGTAATCCATGCTCAGGAAGGAAGGAGGGGGAGAGGAGGAAGGAGGGAGGCAGGAGGAGGAGAGGGGGGGACCAGCTCGGAAATAGCTGGACATGGGTGCAGGGAGGACCAGGAAGGGCTTCCCAAATACATTTACTTGGCACTTCGAAAATTGTATATTAAATATTACATATACATATATATATATATATACATATATATATATATATTTTTTTTTTTCATTTTCAGTATTTGCCATATCATTACTCATTGATCACACGTTGTTTGCCCCATTACACCGCCCTCTCACCATAAAGTCGCAGGCGAAGTGATCCTCCCCGTTGCGGTCCCTGGTGTTCATGGCTTGCACCTTTTCAATAAAAGTTCTCAGGATTTCCACTTGATCCATCTTGATACCTTCCCTCCCTCAACCCCTTCAAACCAGCAGCAGCCCGGTGACAGCCGGGACCGAAATCCGCCTGTCCTGAGGAGGATGGGGGGGGACGGATCCAGCCGCCCTGGTCTGGGAAGTCCGCTCTTTCCTCTAACCCCTCGCCATGCGGAGCGTGTCCTGCCGTCTCATTACACTCCGAGGAGCGGCGGTTACCCCTCCCCGTAATCCCTGCCACGGGCTGCGCGCTCCTCCCCGCCTCGCACCAAGCCACACACTGAGACGCACCGGAACTCGCAGCCGCTGCACAGCCTCCTCAAGCGTCTTCCAATTGGCTGCTAGACCTCTCTTCCTGAAATGTCATTGGTTGGATGCTCGCCCGGCGGGCGTGTTCACTAGGCCAGCAGCACAGCACGCCCCGCCTTTATGCCAGACAGAAATCCAATCGGCGGTTGATAGTTCGGCCATTTTAAGGCGGAGGAGGGGTGGGGTTTGCTGGGCGCGGTCTCGTTCATTGACAGCCAATCGAACTTGAAATGGAAGCCACCACCAGATGGAGGCTTGAGACGCAACGTAATTGCGTGTGTGGGCAATGATAAACCCTTCACTGCCCCAAACGAACAGACATTGTAGTAAAGGGGTTAATTTAATACTAAATAACCGTTTTTGGGGGGGGGGGGTTTGTACAGACTTTATTTATGGCTTCTTTAAAATCAGAAATAGGTAGTAACACAAATATCAATAGTAATATGTAGTAATAGTAATATGTAAAGGCACTAAATTCTTTCAAGACTTCAGTTGTCTCACATTTTAATCTGGTCTGTGACTGTTACACACGCCCATTAAATGCCTGTAAATATAATGTATAACCCTGATCATTTAATGTAACCATGTATTGGTATCATAACTGTTGCCCGGACATACTTGAAAACAAGAACAGAGAGTAGAGCGCAAAATACTGAATACAAATAAAACAGATATAAATATCACAGGACACTGTGATGGGTGCTGCAGTAGGGTGAATTCGATCCCTATTTACTATAGGAGTAGCAGTAACAGAGGCCAAAGCGCACTCTCATCCAGGTAAGGCTGCGCTTATAGTGCCGGCTACGGATGACGTCTCCTATCTCCATAGCCCAAGCGAGTTGTAATTTGAGTTTGGGAGACGTCTCTTGCTACAAGGGGAGTGACGAAAGGCCGAGGGGTAGGAACAAGAGCAAGGGGGAAGGCTGAAATGGAGAGGAGTTGTAATTTCTGTTTGTATGCTGAATTTACTTTACTTTTACTTTAAATTACGGGATAATTTACTATTTTAAAGTTGTTCATATAGTGTGTTTCACTTGACAAACACACACACAATCAGGGCCGTCAACAGAAATCACGGGGCCCAGGACAAATGAAAGGAGCAGGCCCCCCCAACCCATATCGCACCTACCATGGAAAAACAAATTTTGCAAGGGGGGGGGGGTGTGCAGGTGGGGGGGCAGTATGCCGGTGGCTGCAGGGGGGTGGGGAGGTGGTGCTGCGAGGGGCTGTGACTGCCCGGACGCGCCCGAGCCCCCTGACCCACGGGGCCCAGGACGCCAACCCCGGCAGTCCCTCCTGTTGGCGGTCCTGCACACAAATACAATCTCACACACACAATCACACAAACACTCACACACACAATCCCATACAGGGCCGCCAACAGGGGGGGTCTGCCTGTGTTGGCGTCCCTGGCCCCGTGGGTAAAAAAAAACGCTGCACCCGGTGCCGGGTCTCTGCAGCACCGGAAGTCAGCTGGGCTAAGCTTCCGGCACGTCGGCGTGAGAGGGAGACCCGGCGCACGCACAAGCCGCCATTGTGGGACTGACGGGTGCCTGCAGCGGGGCAGGCAGCAACTGCTGTGACCTGCCACCGAGCCCCTGCCGCTGGGCCCCCGTAGTCCCGCCAGCTGCCGGGCTCCCGCCAGCCACCGCCTACTCACCTGCAGCCACCGGCCCGACCTGAGATCCCCAAGGTAAGCCTGAATTTAATATGTATTAGGGGTTTATTTTGTATTGGGGGGGGGGGGGGGAGTTTGGGTATTTTTTTAGATGTATTGAGGGGTTTGCGGTTTATTTGTAGATGTATTGGGGATAGATGGTGAGATTTGTCAGCTAGTAGTGTTTTGGTGTAGAATGGTGCATACCTGTGAGGTAACAGGAGGGCTGAGCACTTCCGCGGTGGTATGGGGAATCATCAGGACAGGATTTACAGGGTACCTTTGTTCATTGGCTGCAGCACCTCCAGTCAGCGAGGATCCTCTGGATAGTAGGATGGTCCAGACTGACACTTTTCTTTAGCCCAAGACAGTGAATCACACTGGTATATGGTTCCATGGTATTTATTGCAGTGTTTAGGATCTTACACAGCAGGTACATCATTTTCCTTGCTTCCCCTAAGGCCGCGCTCATAGTGCCGGTGACAGCGATGCAAAGTCACGTCAAAACAAATGTATTGACGCCGTTGCGTGCGCTTATAGTAGGAGCGGCGCAACGGCTTGGTCGCGATCACTGGAAGTCACTTCAATTTGATTTTTCCACGAACACAATTCCCTGTACTGCACTTTGTAAAGCGCTGAGTACACTGTGGCCGCTATATAAATAAAGATATATATAATAATAATAATAATAATTTCCAGTGATCCCCCAGTCAACAAATAAAAGTTTTAAAAATTCTGGGCCAAAAAAAAATCCATCAGGTTTATGCTGGAAATGAGGGTTAATGGGATGCTGAATTTCATTTCAGAACAGGGTGGTGTCTTCATATGATTTATCACTTTATTTGCCTGTTGAGTAACAACCGGGAAGCACCTGAAGACCAAGGATTTGCTCATAGGGAAGCTCCATTAAAATACTACAATTGTGTTATGTAAATTACGAGGAAATGACATTCACTTACATCTACATTTAATGGGCACAGCGTGCCTCACACAAACTAAACGATAAGCAGGAAACAAAAAGGAGACTTTTCCACCACGAATACCTACTAACCCAAGCTCGAACGTGAGATAATGACCCAATCCTATTGGATGGACTATTAGTGTAATCGTGTAAGATCGTGTAATTTCTGAAGAAAGAGCTCCCTGCATCCAGACTTATTCCATCTCACTGGTTGTCTGCAAGTCTTGCTGATTCCCGAGTCAATTTCACTAATTACGTAGTCTCACTGATAAAACAGAAAATGAGTACTTTGCCATTAAAATGCTATTTTTTTTGGTTCAAAAACGCTAAATCTCCCTGATTTGTGTTTGGAAGGTGGCATCGCTGTGGATCTCATTTACTCAGTTGTCTTTGGGTATATTGTTAGGTATGCCCACCCATCATACAGTGCTGTGATTAAGGTCTCTATTATTTTCTGATAGCAGAGTATGATTTTTTTTTTTTGGGATATCTAGTGCTCCGATATCAATTAGATTTGATAAACACTTCCTAAAAACACAATCCTGATTATTGCATCTTTGCCAAGAACTGCCTTGCCATGCACCTGGGCCACACCCAGCCACAGGCAGAATACAAAATAATATCAGGGTAATATCATGTCATCCACCTCAGAGGAGACGGACAAGGAAATCATTATTTCACGATTTCAAAGTAATTCAAAGCAATGGGGAAAGCCTATGGGCGGTGTTGGGAAATGTATTATCAGCATGTATAAGTGGTAATGAAACTTTCTAAATGATTGGTTAGACCTCACATATAGTACCATGCTCAGTTCTGTAGACAATGGGTCATAGTGGGTAAGTGTAACAGTGTTTCCCCTACCCAATCGCAGATAGGGGCCATTACAGGGTGTATGGAGCATATAACAAGAGACAGGGGGTGCCCAATGCTACATCCCATTGACAAAACATATGTAGCCCATGTTCCCCCCCCCCCCCCCCCAGACACAGATCGTGCCTCTAAGGTGTATTGAGGGCTGGCTACATGTGTATTGTGGTGCATACCTGCTTGGAACAGGAGGGCCTGAGTCTCCCGCGTTGGTGTGGGGGATAACAGGGCCAGGCTTCTGGGGTATTTGCCTCCATTCTTTAGCAACGGTGGTGCAGCGCCTCCATCTCCATAAGTCCCAGGGATGTGGGATAGGACCCTTATAGAGAAAACCCTGGTCCCAAGGTGAATGATCCAGCTCTCACACAGTCTCTTTGTGTAAAACAGTAGTGTCTTTATTGTCTCTTAGAAAACACACAGGAGCAGTTCATCGGCAGCAGTAACTCCAAATGTATGAACACGACAGGGTCTTTTCCTCCACTCCTTATCCTCCAGAAGTGTACCCTGCAGGATGGCCTGGTTGGGGCTGCAATACCCCTGCCTCCACCCCCAGGATAGGCCCTATGGGTGAGGCTAGATGTATTTCCCCTCACCCCCTGAACAGGGTGAGGGGCATTGGTCCACCTCTATAGTTCTGTCCACTCTACTCAGAGGGGCTCTGAGTATCTCTTCCAAGCACTCTCAGCATGGCTTCTCCTGTCACCATACAGGACTGCCACTCTCCTCTCCAGATGCTGACACACCAGCCAGACACTCCAACTCCACAGACCCAACCCTTTCCAGGACTGACATCCACAGACTGACACAGACACACACAGGACAGCCCACTAAATAGATCCAGCCCTGCCCCTTGTGATGTCAGCAGAACCTCCCCTCTGTCTCAGGCCTGCTACAGAGTCAGGGGCCTACCTCTATCACTCCAGGCAGGGCTTGCTGAGGGGAGAAAACCCATGGTTACTACTGGCGCTTGCCCTTACCAGGGCTTACTCCAGTAGGTGAAGGATACTTACTATGCTCTTACTTACAGGGGCTACACATATATGATGAAAAGTATAAAGTAAAATACTTCAATAATAATAATAATATTAAATACTTGGTTATTTGGTTAACCCTTTGGCCAAAGCGTCATAAGTCTGCATACCAACGTCAAGGTATAACCAATAATGCAGGTCCTACACTACACTACACTGTGAACCCTTCCTTTTACCTCTGTAAGAGGGGAAGAACCATTATAGATCTTGTTCCTGCAGCAAATTAAATTACCTCCCAAGTTAAAAAGGTGAAGGAGGAGGAGTGAGCTCTGGGGGGAGGTGCCACAGTCTCCAATAGACTGCTACCAGTCAGACATAGATTAACACACATTCCCAGCTAGCTCAAACTCCCACACCCACCACATGATGAATATATATTTATGTCAACCAGAGAGCTACTGAGCGTGGCAATTGTATACAACAAGAGACAGGGGGTGCCCAATGCTACATCCCATTGACAAAACATATATGATGAAAAGTATAAAGTAAAATACTTCAATAATAATAATAATATTAAATACTTTGCTGCAGGAACAAGACCTAGAATGGTTCTTCCCCTCTTCCAGAGGTAAAAGGAAGGGTTCACAGTGTAGTGTAGGACCTGCATTAATTTGGTTATACCTTGACGTTGGTATGCCAGGCTTATGATGCTTTGGCCAAAGGGTTAACCAAATAACCAAGTATTTAATATTATTATTATTATTGAAGTATTTTACTTTATACTTTTCATCATATATGTTTTGTCAATGGGATGTAGCATTGGGCACCCCCTGTCTCTTGTTGTATGCAATTGTATGAAGCATATACCTGCTGGCAACAGGAGAGCTGAGTCGTCCGCCGATGGCAGTGGGGACACAGGAACAGACTTCTGGGGTTCATACCCCATATATCTCCATAGCAGTGCAGCGCCTCCATCTGCCGTAGGCTCCAGGAACTGAAGGTGATCTCCCACGGTAGAACTTATTACCTCTCCCCCCCAGTAAGGTCACGCACCAGGCAGGAGGTATATTGCAAAACAGGAACGGTTTATTTTCATCTGTACAGCACAAGAACACGACAGTCTTCTGCCCAATGCAGTCTGTCAGGTCAGCTATCACTGAAGATGGTCCCTGGACCGTCACTTCAGGTCAAGGGTACCCGCAACCGTCCTAGCTCTTCCCCACCTCTCTAGCAGAGCCAGAAGTATGGTCCACACTCACTCTCCTCCAAGGAGAAGAGTAATAGAGTAGGCCCAATATGCAGCCTCTCCAATGTGTGACCTGCCTTCCTCAAGTGGGGGAAGGCACAACAACAAACTTTTGGGCGGTCCTGCCCTTAAGTACAGCCAGAAGGCGGGCACCCCGTTTTCCCAGCTACAACAGGATGTACCACCCCCTGCTGTCACTCAAGTGCAGTACCAAAGGTGAGGGGAGAAACCCCATACCAACGAATGGCAACCTGTTAGTACCATGTTTTACTGCCAGCACATTA
Organism: Ascaphus truei; assembly: GCF_040206685.1. Taxonomy (NCBI): domain Eukaryota; kingdom Metazoa; phylum Chordata; class Amphibia; order Anura; family Ascaphidae; genus Ascaphus; species Ascaphus truei. The sequence continues at coordinate 36,521,568 of NC_134487.1, forward strand.
GGCAGAATAGTTGTCAGGGGGTACCCTGCTACATAAGAGTCACTATTGGTTCTCTCTGCCATCAATTTCTATGCCTGTATGGAAACACAAACTTCCTCAGATAGACATGAGCTGTGGATTAGCACAAAATGAAAGCAGTATGTATTGAATATTCTGTGATATTTGTTTTACTGCTTTTTCCCCATTAGGAAAACTAACCAAGTTATTAAACAACCCTTAGAGAATCAGTCCTACAGAGCGCCAATGTTTTTATTTTGATCTAATTAGTCAACTTATGTTTTTCTTTTAACTTAGTTTTGTGAAATGTACTTTAACTTTTTATTTTTCCCACACACTGTTTTGTTTACCGTGGCTAATGATGATGACATCATCATTCCTTTACAAATGAAGAAACAAGGACAATTTGCATGTAGATTCTATGATATTGAGTAGAAACAGCCTTTTCCAGAAAAAAATGTGTATACTGCACCGACACACTTTATTCGAGCAAATACCCAGTATGTACCTGGCAGATACCTGGAATGCGCCGCTCCTCACCTCTGACAAGCCCCGTTGCGTTTGCCTTCCCAGCCTGGGTTCATGCCTGGCTGACGGGTGGCTGATCTGTTAAATGATAATGATTAGGATTTAATAGGCTGCAATGCTTCGCGTGTCTACCAGATGGCATAAATTCATGAATTGTAATGCAGTATATATATATATATACTGTGCAGTATTGCAGCCAGGGGGAATAAAATGCTTCAATCCCTGCCTGGAAAATACCTCAATGCACTCGGGCAGAAAACAGTCACAAACCTCAATACACCCGGGTATACCCGAATTCGTGGGACTAGCCGAGCTCGAATAAAGTGTGTCGCCAGTGTACAGTATAACGATGGCTGGTCAAGCTATATCTCTACCTTCATGTCAGGATCCATGATCCGCAAGGCGCTCGGCGCACCCGGGACTTACTCCAACCAGTGATCGAGTCCCCCGCTCCTTCCATCATCCGTGATGCGCCCCTTCCTCCACCTGGCATCAGCCGCCATCCCAGGGGCGTGCGCGCATCCCGCGCGGAGGTAAATACACTGCCATCTGGTCCCGTCTCCAGGTTTTGCCCCTACGCGGTGACGTCATCGGCGCGCAGCATGCGGCGCGTTGTCAGCGCGCGCCATTACCACGTCACTCACCATCATCATGGACCCTTCCCACACCTGTCTCCTGCACAGGAACTGCCAATCATAGCAGGCGTTGCTGACGCACCTCCACTCTGCTTCTTCCTCATTGGTGCCTGTCTCCTTTTATATGGTCAGCCGTCACACTGGCAATTCGGCTGAGCATAAACCTTTGTTTGTTCGAAGTGTTCACTCCTACCCTTGCCTCCATAGTCTTGTCCTGTACTCCGGTTCCTAGCATCTTTGTTCCTGACCTCAGCTACTCTTTTAGACTCTACTCTTCTAATCTCCTCACCCTGGCTACCAAGAACGATCCGCACCTCTCCATTCCCGACCTCGGCAAAGTACCACGACGATCCTCATCTCTCCAATCCTGACCACGGCTAAATACCTGTAACGTTCCGCGCCACTCCAACCCCGACCTCGGCAAGTACCCCTGACTATCCTTACCTTTCCAATCCCGACCCAGCTACCTCGAACAATCTACACTCCAGACGCGCCCATGCGGCTGTGGGTTAGTGTTGTATATCTATCCCCACCTCGGCCTCGCGGTCACACCTTGTTTGTGGTGACCACTCCGTTATACTTCCCTGTCATGTAGTTCTAATAAGACACAGACAGTGACAGGCTGTCCTATGGGGTTTTCCCCCTCTTCATGCTGACTTCCTGAGTGACAGGAGTGGTGGTGCATATATTGGGCTCTCCCTCTTTGCGCTACAGGAAGGAAGTGCCTAAATTATAGTATGAAGTTCCGCCCTTAGGGGTGGGTCCTTGAGTTAGTGATTGGGGTTCCAGACTATACCTTCATGGGGTAGGAGCTCTGAGCTCTCCTCCCGGCTGGGAAGGAGACATCTGCTCAGTCCCTCATGGGCTGAGGCACTAATCTAACCCAGAGAGGCCTCACCATTACCCGCAGGCCAGTACCATCCAGAAGCCACGGATTACCTTATCAACTGGAGCATACGCTGTGACAACACCAGCAGTGGCTGCTGTAATAAAGACTATCCTCATTTATAGAGACAGAGTTGTAGATCGATGCAGCAACCACTCCAAGGACTGGGAGGATAATTAAAATCGGGAAATATTTATTAAACTACATAAAAGGGGACACTCAGGACAAACAAAAATAGGGGATCCTCCTCCCACGCGTTCGGGCATAGACTGCCCTTTCTCAAGGAGTATATTTTTCTACCTTATCCTCATTTATACTTCTGGCTCCTCTGGCAGTCTGTGTGGAGGGAGGTATTAGGAGTAAGGACTGTCATAGCGGGGACCGCCTTCAGATTTGCTTAAGCCTCCTATGTCTGGAGGCGCTGTCACCAAGAAGGAAAGAACCAGAGGAATCCCCAAAAGTCTGCCTGTCTTCCCCCACTACATTGTGGGTACCTCAGCTCTCCTGTACCTCACAGGTAAATCAGCACTACACCTTGCAATAGCCATGACAAGATCTCCCGGAGGAGGGGGGGGGGGACATGTGCTATAAAGGGAGGCGCTGCTGAGATGGGCAGGCATTGGAGACTTTTGCAATGGCAGCTGGCGGTAATACCATGAAGCCGGGCTGGGCCCCTGATGCTACCCCAGGGACCCCAAGCACCCATTTCAAGGAAGGGGGGTAATCAATACTACACCTAGCAATAGCCATGACAACATCTCCCATGTGCTACAACAGTATGAACATTTCAAAGCATTTGGTTACCACGAAAACATGAAATCGCAGTCTGCACATTGACCGACCTATTGAGCCACAAACAAGAGTTTCTGCACAATTATACACGGAACATTCTCACACAGAAAAATAATTACTCATCCACAGAATAACTCACACATTAGAAAGCTGATTGTCAACAGCACCCCTAAAGATTTCTAAAATGTCTGAGGCACCCCTGCTCTTCAGACTTCACTCATCCTCTCCTCACTTACATGCAACACACTTACCCTCCTTTTCACAAACACACGCCCACCACACTCACATTCACCATAACACATCATGCAGTACTTGCCCTTTTCCCCTTCCTTAAACCAGACACCTTCCCACAAAAAGCCATCACACTCTTCACCCCCCTTCAAAGCCCTCATCATTTTTTTCTGACCTTTCCACACACCTTAAACATGTAAGCTATTCATCGGCCGCATCCTGCATTGTCTCAATTGGGCAGTGTTTTTTTTACTTTTTTTGGGCTAGAGAACACTATAATTATAATGGGAAATTCCGAGGAACCCCAACCCTCCCTAATAGCGTGTCTGAGATCAGATGCATTGTAAGGAACCCCAACACACTCTAATAGTGTGTCTGAGATCAGATGCATTGTAAGGAACCCCAACCCTCCCTAATAGCGTGTCTGAGATCAGATGCATTGTAAGGAAACCCAACCATCTCTAATAGCGTGTCAGAGATCAGATGCATTGTAAGGAACCCCAAACCTCTCTAATAGCGCGTCTGAGATCAGATGCATTGTAAGGAACCCCAAACCTCTCTAATAGCACGTCTGAGATCAGATGCATTGTAAGGGACCCCAACCCTCTCTAAAAGCGTGTCTGAGATCAGATGCATTGCAAGGAGCCCTGACCCTCTCTAATAGCACGTCTGAGATCAGATGCATTGTAAGGAACCCCAACCCTCTCTAAAAGCGTGTCTCAGATCAGATGCTTTGTAAGGACCCGCAACCCTCTCTAATAGCGCGTCTGAGATCAGATGCATTGTAAGTTCTTCTGTATTTGGTACAATTTGCAAATTACCTCAAAATTGCAGGGAACCAATTAGGGATGCCCAGGGAACCCAAGGGATTCTGGAAACCCCTGTTGAAAAACACTGAGATTAGGGAGAAGCTCATCTCTCTCCTCTGTGCCTGGCAGAGACAGGAGAGGCGGATTGCAGCCTCTATATCTCAAGGCAACATGAGACATGCCCGCTGACCAGTCATCTGAGTTTTCCCTTGAGTCCACATCACCCAGGCACACCAGATTTCCGTGGCACCCTGGTTAAGAAACATTGCATTAGAACAGCGGTGCGCAAACTTTTTGAGCTGCAACCCCCTTCCTGGGAGCCACAGCGTTCGCGCCCCCCCTCTCCCGAAGACCCGGCTGGCAGCAGGTAAGTGAGTTACAGAGGCCTCACGCCTCCCCCGAAGAGCGCGGGGCCTCTGTAACCGCCTGCGCCCCCCCTACAAATTATCCCGCCCCCCAGTTTGCGCACCGCTGCATTAGAACATACACACTACCACGGACAATGAGCCATGTGCAAATGTTAAAAACTGGAGCAAATTCTAAAAGATTTTGCTGAGCCATTTACAATGCAGCACAAACTTCTCCAGTTGTTTAATTGGCAATCCGGATGACAAATCAAATCTTCTTAAAACTAGGGCAATCTTGAAAAACAATTAGGGATCTGTGTAGTAATGGAATCTGTGGTGTTAAATTGACGCAAGAAAACCAAAAAGTATATTGTGTGCGCGTCTATATACTAACCTTTTGTTATTTTATTTTTTTTAAGTGTGCAGTAAGCGTCAAAATGTTTTTTAGGTATAATTGCGCAAACGGGGTGAAAAGAGGCGGAGAAATAGTTAATCCCATGATGCGTAGATATAATGGTGTTTACTTAAATGATATGTATCAGGAAAATTAGAGGAAAATGCATACAAATGGTATGCAAAGTTAAATCTGCCGTGAATCCAACAAAGTCTGTTTATATTGTTATAGCAGAATTAGAAGGGATTACATTTCAATGTATTAGATAATTGTTTTGGGAACGCAGCATGGATTTTTCATTTTACACATTACCAAAATATTTATTATTTTTACAGTATGGCCATTATAAAATATATCAAACTAATACTTGATATTTACACATACTAGTTACCCATTATAAAAATACATTTAATAGAGAAAAGTTGAACTAAATAGTCCCAATATCAGTGCGGCAGAACGTTGAACAGGATATCATTGATTGTATCTGTATCTTAATGTCCTGTAAATTGAGCCAAACAGCATAATATGTTGATGGGAGTTTATTACTAAGGATATCCTATAACGGATAGGAGTCCTTATGCAAACTTCATCCATAGTACATAACAAAATGTTACTCAGATTTTTGTAGATGCCACATAGAAGGGCGTTTACTTCCAAGTGGGATTTATGGTATAATGGGGAGAGATATAGCCTGTAAAGCCTTTTAACCACCACACTTATAGGAGAGACTTTAGAGTAATAATGGTAGTGATTGTGATTGTGTAGCATAGAGATGAAACTCCGTAAAGCATATAGTACTCACTGATTGAAGACATTTTTGGCTCCAACACGTGCATCCAGCATGAAGTGAATGTCAATAGCGTAGTCCTCAGTAGAGGACTAAATGAATTGTTTTTAACATATTTTGGAAGTGCTGTACTCCTATTTTTCTAACCCTGGTATGCTGTGCTCTGCATTTCTCTACTGAGGACTGCCCTATTAGAAATACATGTAATTCTGTTTAATTTACATTGTTTCAAGCCGGTATGTGACATGATGCAATATGTCAAACGTCATTTCAGTCAACAAATTATGCCGCCCATGTATCAAGTCGTATAACAACCTTTATAACACACCTATTTTTCATGTTTTTACTACTTTTTAGCGCTACTATCTTAAGGCAAAACATTTTTTGTTTCAAAGATCGTGTTTGTAAAAAGGCCCTGAAGTAAGAAAAGAAATGTCAGGGCTCCTCTCACTGAATGTTTGTACATGAGCCCTACTCTTACACCACAGATTTAGGCCAAAAGTTACTATATAATGCTAAGGCTGCGTCCATGGAAGGACAGGCAGCGCTGCACAGTGCGGACGCTCCGCGATGAGCCCCGGCATCCTCAATGAGGATGTCTTGAGAGGGGGCTCACGCGAGCGTCCGCAGGCGTGCTGAGGCATTGGGATTTTCAGCCGACAGACTAAACTGTTTTTCAGCGCGCTGTCGGCTGAAAACATCCAATCACAGCAAAGCAGCGTCAACGTCACGGCGCCGTGACGTTGACATCGGCGCATCGCGGGCTATTGGCCCAGCGACTTCACTGCCCCGCCTCCCCCTGCCTCCCGATCGCGCACGCTGGCTCGCCTGCCAGTCCATGGGATCGCTCCTGACCGGGCAGGCGAGCCTCAGCGTAAGCGCGGAGGAGCGCAGGCTGAGGCTCTATGGGCGCAGCCTTAGCAAATCTTGGGGGTCATTTACCATATAGCACTCTACCATCTGACAAAACAGGCAAAGCTGGTTAAGAAACACAAAACACTGCACCACACTTATCAAACACGAAAAAATCCCTTTGGTTTCAATGGAAACGCTTTTCCTTGATAAATCAGGTGTCGTTTTATACCCCCAGTTTTGAGACTTTGATCAAAAATAAACAATTTAAAGTCCCATTGAAATGATATTGATGTTTCTAAACGTTGGGCCTTAATGCTTAAGCACTAGTAAAACATTTGTAATGAACGTTTGTTTCTTTTTATGTCGACAGCCAGAATTCTGCATTTCTAGTCTTTGATGGCATTAGAGATGTTGAGGTAATGGGGGCGATGTATCAACATAAAGGAAGTGGGAAAATAAGGTGGTTTTTTTTTAAGGCATTGCTCCATTTTCTAATTTTCTAATCACTTTTTAAGATAGCGTTTCTTATATTTTAGGCAAATTGTAAGCCAACAAAATTCATGCCTTGTCAGGCAAAACGCAAAAACAAGATTAAAAAAAAGTGACGCGCAAAGACGCAGAGTTTGATACGTTATGACAAGCTTTTCATCCGTGTTTCATGGACCTCCTCCCTAACTCCTATTATGAACACCCGCAAATCAAAAGCTGACTCACACGGCGGCGCACAACCTGGAGCAAAGATTTTGATACATTGGCGCAAGATGAAAATGACGCAATTCACATAACGTTTGCACAAATTTGCTTCAATACATCACCCCCTTATTTCCCTTAACATATTTGTTTCTCTGATCAATTCTATACTATTCTTATGTTACGCCGTCCAGTGCTGCGAAGCCAGCAATATATTTTATTGTTATGTAACGGGTTTTCCCCCACCAATCTCACATTGGCCCGGGTACTCTAGCAACCAACCCCCATTACGTGTTCGTGTCTGGTGGTGCACCTGCAGGCAACAGGACTCCTGAGTCTCCCGCTTGATGGTTTTATGGGATGTCATCAGGACAGGTAGCTGAGGTAGTGGGTGCGAGTTCAACTTACATCATGTGCAGCGCCTCCACCTCATCAGGATCTATGCTTCCGCAGGGAGATGGTCCTAGTGAGGAACTCCTTCTCGGTGGTGACTGCCACTGCTGAGTAATCTCACGCTCACACAGTGGGGGTTTCGTTAACAAGGTCATCTTTATTGTAGATTGGGATGTAGCAGACTGCCCCATGCAGCTGCCGGCTCTAGCCGCACATCTCTCTGTGCTGTCCCTTTGCCAGGTACGCCCTCCCAAATTGAAGTGGGATTCCCTCTTCTCCTAGGGAGATCCTCTCTGTGCCAGGTCCCTGGACACAGAGTGGCTTAGACAGGCCGATTGGTCAACCTGGACCGCTAGTTACTGCACTAGGGTCACAAAGTGTTCCTACAATCCCTTATGCAGGAAAATACAACTTCCCAACAACTTCCCACAGCTGCTGGAACCACAACTAACTAACTGTGTTGTGCCTTATATACTTCAGGAGGCAGGCGCATCCCTGATGTCACTATCCAGGGACTCAGAGCATACAGCCACTCCCCTCCATACATAGGGCACCTCACCATGGTGTGAGGGAAAACCTCCATAACTACTGCTGGCATACCTGTACTTACCAGGACTTACTGCCAACCGAGAGGAAAGTAGTATACCATTATTATGCATGGCTATATACTCCCCCTGGTGAATCCCCACCGTCCCGGCTGGGGCCTAAATTTGGTGTACCTTGCTCCAGGAAACACTGAAAAAGAACACACAAATTAAGCGTCAAACATTATCACCTTTACATAATAATGCAAGAACCTTTCGCTCACTGACCAGCAGGGAGCGTTAAAGAAAAGGGCAGACCACTCTTTGACGGGACCTAATAATAGTGTCGAGGGTCTGGTTTCTTCACCTCCCGCCCCGCTGCATCGGTGACTGTCACACTATACTCTCGGGGCAGGCCTCGCTCATTACAATACACCACTTTGTGCATATAAATGCTGCGCCCGATTTTCCAAACCCTCATTAGTTGGGAAACTCTCTGCTCAGCCTGAACGCCCTTAATGGCCCCTCCCTTATTGACAATGTAATATTCTATGTCATTACGAAGCCACCTCTCTCGATTGTCCTCTATCTCCCTCATCAGAGGTTCGGGGACATATGGGTACTCAAGCCCATGAGACCGTTTATATTTGGCTGTAATGGCCCATTCAGCTCGGCAGGCCCGGGTTAATTTAGTTTGCCCATCTGACTCCACCGGATCATCTAACCCTTCAGATCCCTTTGGGGTAATAAGACCCCCTTGAATTCGGTCCCACCTTACTCGCAGCTCTTTGAGGTATGCCTCATCGTTGAAATCCCCGGGAGCCCACCAATGGTCAACTACCCCATCCCTTTCTAGAATGAAACGGGTGCGGTCTATCCAGGCGACATAACCCTCATATAGTGGTGCCCACCATCTAGTTTCCCGTACCTCCTCCGAGTTGGATTCTAGTGGCTCTTCCTCTTCAGGCCCGCCCGATGATACCCCTGAAGTACCCTCAGATTGCGTAACCTTCCCCCGACGCTGTGACCAGTGTCCACCCATGATACCCAACACACTAGCACAATCACTGGGCACCGATCCCTCCACCCTCCGATCCATCATCCGAAGTTCCCCAGTCCAGGCTTCCAGTCTGTTCCTCGGTAGGACCCCGGGAATCCCCTGACATCCCCAGGCTAGAGGTAGACCCGAATGAACAGGTGACAGGGACAGGGGATTTAACTAAGGCCTTGGGGCTAACTTTGGGGATGGACGGGGTTGGGGGACGGGGCCGGACGGTAGGTATCGGCAGGGTTACGGCCTGCTCCTCAGCAATACCTGACTCGCTTCCGCCACAAAGTCCGTTCTTTCCACAGACAGCTGAGCTTCTCGGTCTCCGGCTCGAGCGCCCACTCCGTCTGTCAGTAGGGCATCGACTTCCACTGCTCGACCGCAGAGGCGCGATCACCTCCCACTCGATGCCGCCCTGGTCGCCCGGAATCTCCTCCGGACACGCACATGCTTCGACGCCATCTTGGGTTGGGTCCCCAATCGAGACCTCTTCCTCCACGAGGACATCCGGCAACGCCCGTCTGCTACGCGGTCCAGCCTGACCCTGGATCCGCTCTTCTTTCACCTCCACCCCCTGGATCTGCGGCGAGCACTGAGCTAGCCTACTGCTCCACAGCATCGGGGTGGATCGACCTCCTTCCGACCCGCTAGTCACCACGGCAGTGGGACTCCGGCAATCGGGGGGTCGCGGTACTGGGGACACTCGACTCCGTGTCTGTAAGGAATCCGCTCCTCGGTTTAATGTTTGCCTTACCTTGCAGACCTGTGCAGGCCTGGAACACTTTCCCTGATATTTACTGCAGCCTGGATTCACTCACCAAAGCAATACTGCCACACGCCCCTTCTGCCATTGGTTCTCTGACCTTTAAGTGTTGCCTTCCCACAATGCTCCCTGCCGAGCATAGTCCTTCCTGGATGTCTCTGTGTTCTGCCATAAGCCTTGTCTTGTCTGTCTCCTTGGTTCCTGAGACCGGCTGCTAGTGTCACGCAGCGGTCTGTTCCTGTGCTGAAGCGGAGTACTCTCCTTGTTGTCTTCAGCTCCCTGATTCCTGTGACCGGCTGCTAGTCTCATGCAGCGGTCAGTTCCTGTTTCCTGTGCTGAAGCTGAGTACTCTCCTTGTTACTTCAGCTCCTTGTTTCCTGTGACCGGCTGCTATATTCATGCAGCGGTCTGTTCTTGGTTTCCTGCACTGAAGCGGAGGTTTCCCTGTGTATCTTCAGCTTCCTGGTTCCTGGGGCCTACTCTTTCCCTAATCTAGAGAGGCCATGTCCTGGTTCCTGCTCTGAAACGGAGGATTCCCCAGCCCGCTCAGGACTCTTGCGCTGAAGCACTGGTTTACCAGTGCAGCTAGGCGGTGTTCTACTCTGGTCTGTCTACCACCTCCTGAGACCAGTACCATGGGCCATGGTCGCCGCACGCGCAGAGGCCACTCCCGCGCTCCAAGCTGAAGCGGGGCTCTCCTGACTACCTGTTGCCGAACTCCTGCTTGAACAACGTTTACCCTGATGTCTCCAGTCCTGACCCTGGCGTGTCCACCGACGATGCTGTCTTCTCCTATCCTGATCCTGCTACGTACGACTACGAACTGCGCAATCCGGATCAGCCTGCGCGATCTAAGGTCGGTGCTTTTACAACCCCACCTCAGCCACGCGGTCCGACCCAGGTTTGTGGCGAGCACAGCTCCGCCCGGCAGTCTGCACTGCAGGCAGAGACAGACCACTGTCTCCACACCCTCTACGCGGATAATCAGGAAGCCTCCTGGAACCGAATAGGGATGGGTAGATATCAAGGGACTCTGATCCACTTTCTCGGAATGTTCAGCCATAGTCACCAACGGAGGCACTCTTCTTAGAGGTCTGTATCGATCAATGGCTCTTCGCAACTGAAGGGCAGGGGATGGTTGAACAATCCCTCCCCCTACTTCCTCCATCGGCATCCGGTGGAACCGCAGACCACTCCCCTTGGTTGAAACTAGGGGGATGTCTCGTAGACTTGTAGGCTGACCCAGCACAGGTGCAGAGTGAGTCATAGTCCATGAAGGCGCGGCTCCAGCTTTCGCGCCAAACTCCCCAGCTGGGTGGGGTTTTCTCGTTGCCGCCAATCCTGGCCAACAATTAGCAAACTGCAAAGTTGCAAGACTTTCTGCAGCTGGCCCACGCGATGTCCCGGGAACACCGGAACCGCCATCTTGGTGAGTACTGTCCTTCTTCATATTTGAGGTAGCGTCTGGCTGTTTGTTTATTGGTGTATAACAAAGTTCATTTCGTTCCTCCCATCTCGCAAGGCTGTCGTCTCACTAGTCTCGAGGGTACTTTCCCGAGAACATAGGCAGGACAAACACGGCGCAGCCACGGCTTTCACGCCATTCCATAACAAGCTCACAAAAGTCCCTTCTGTAGCTAGTTCTTCTTCCTCAGTCTGGCATCCTGGACCTTCTGCTCTTTGCAGATCCTCCATTCGGACGGTTGTTTCTCGATCACTGTATACTGGATTATTGTACATGGAGCTCCGCTCTGCGGGGCAGCTACCACATCAGTACAATAAACATGCCTTGTGCACCACCTTATGTACGGAACGTAGATCTAACTCGTGTTTGCACTACCTCAGGCTAAGCTCACTCTCTCAGTGTCTACTGTAACTCCTTCCTCCCAGTCTGTGCTCCCTTCGGTAAGTGATCTGGAATGGCTAGAGTATTCTGGGGCTTCCATGCAGTACTTGGGTGTCTACCTCTCTTGGTCAGCCTAGTGCAGACCCTCTCCAGGAGTCCTGACCTAGTTAACAGGCTATCCCTTCAGGCATCCTACCCCTAGCGCTACCTCAAGGTGACTCGGACAGCTATAGCCCCTCTCCAGACCCACTAACTCCTCTCAGGTTCCCAGGTTACTCCTGCGGTTCCATCCCAACACAGCACAAAGTGGCAGCATACACTTTCCCTGTTTCCTAGTGTGCCTAGCAAAAGCCTGTCCTGTTGACAGATATAATCTCAGCAGCGCCTCCAATTGTAACGGGTTTTCCCCCCCCCCAATCTCACATTGGTCCGGGTACTCTAGCAACCAACCCCCATTACGTGTTCGTGTCTGGTGGTGCACCTGCAGGCAACAGGACTCCTGAGTCTCCCGCTTGATGGTATTAGGGGATGTCATCAGGACAGGTAGCTGAGGTAGTGGGTGCGAGTTCAACTTACATCATGTGCAGCGCCTCCACCTCATCAGGATCTATGCTTCCGCAGGGAGATGGTCCTGGTGAGGAACTCCTTCTCGGTGGTGACTGCCACTGCTGAGTAATCTCACGCTCACACAGTGGGGGTTTCGTTAACAAGGTCATCTTTATTGTAGATTGGGATGTAGCAGACTGCCCCATGCAGCTGCCGGCTCTAGCCACACATCTCTCCGTGCTGTCCCTTTGCCAGGTACGCCCTCCCAAATTGAAGTGGGATTCCCTCTTCTCCTAGGGAGATTCTCTCTGTGCCAGGTCCCTGGACACAGAGTGGCTTAGACAGGCCGATTGGTCAACCTGGACCGCTAGTTACTGCACTAGGGTCACAAAGTGTTCCTACAATCCCTTATGCAGGAAAATACAACTTCCCAACAACTTCCCACAGCTGCTGGAACCACAACTAACTAACTGTGTTGTGCTTTATATACTTGAGGAGGCAGGCGCATCCCTGATGTCACTATCCAGGGACTCAGAGCATACAGCCACTCCCCTCCATACATAGGGCACCTCACCATGGTGTGAGGGAAAACCTCCATAACTACTGCTGGCATACCTGTACTTACCAGGACTTACTGCCAACCGAGAGGAAAGTAGTATACCATTATTATGCATGGCTATAGTTACATGGACAACTAAATTATACAGTTCGTTTGAGAATTTCTTTACTTGTAGCAGTTTCATTTGACACACATAAAAAAAACAACCAAATCTGTTTGCTGTTGGTATATTAGAGCAACCTGTGTGTTCCTGCTGGAATTTACTCAAGAACAGCTGAAATAGTTAGATCTGTCTGGAGATAGGAAACGCCTAGTCTGGTATTCAGTGCATCTCACTGTGCTATGAATGCAATGTCCAGAACATAAGGATACACAAAAATATCCTGTCATGCTTTGAGGATGTTTTGCCTACACTGGATTTGGCAATAACAACGCTATTGTTTCTTTTTCACTCTACACATCTATAGTCCCCGTCCTTAATACGAAAAGGCAAGAAAAAGAAATACAGCTTTAATCGTTTGTAAATGCTGTGTCAATAGCTTTGCCCTATTCTGCTTTACCACTACTTTCTAAGGCCCAGATGCACTAAGTTACTTTAGGCTATTTAACCTTACTTTAATCTAAAGGAACGTAATGCTAACTCAGTGTTACTCATAGAGATAAAGTATGGTTACATTTTTCCGGCCGTTAGGGCTAATGATATGCAAAAAATGCGTTCCCCCTAACATTGCGTATCCACTAAGGGCAATCCAGGTTAACACAAGAAAGTAAAGTTAGGTTATCCCTAAAGGTAGCGTCAGTCCCATCCATACCCCGGGGGAGAGAGAGAGAAAGAGACGTTACACCTATGCTAATGAGCTAAAAACAAAACAGCATGTTGTTTTACATAAAATTACCTTTGTGGATATGCATTAAACTCAGGGAAAATCATGTCTATTACTAATTTAGATAACCTGATGTTATTTGCCCTGATTTAATGGAGCTAAGTCCACCTGGGCCTAAATGATTTGCAGTTGAGAGTCACTTAGAGCTTAAAGGCAACATTTAAATGGCCCCATTTCTTGCTTCCATATAAAAATGCTAGTATTTGCCATCTAGTATTACCAGAATTCTACTGTCTCGAAAATGTGTGTAACCCCCCTCTTAAAGGGTTACTAGAAGGTTGGAGCGTATTGGTCCTGTGGTGCCATGGGATCATCACGTCACAGAGAGTAAATTAGAAGAGGGGAAGGCTCGAGAAGGGTAGGTTCTTGGAGGCCAAGAGGAGAGGAGCCATGGGGAGAGTAGATAATGTTTATAAAGTAATAGCACTGACCAGGCCCCCCTGTTTATTATGTTGTAGCTATGGACCCTTTAAGTTAGGATCCCCAAAAGAAGCAATGGAGTCCTAAATATTTAAGGAAAAGGAATACAGCCCGCCGCAGTGGACATCAGGAAAGAGGGCTCTTCGGTGTTTGAGGATCAGCTCTAACTGCAGATTTGCACTAATATTCCTCATCAGTCTATATGGAAGTGGCAGTTCCCAAACAGGCTAAAGGTACTGGGTCACATAAGAAAGACCTACCAGGATTTCCGTAGGGGCCTAGAGTAATCGGAGTAATACCCATGATGATCCCGGAGCATCTACATCTACACAGAGCAACCAAGTAAATGCACCTCCATTCGAGTGTTAAGAGTGTAACCTCCATAGGAGCTGGGCAGGTAGGGTTACAAAACAGTTTCACTTAATTTACCAACCAATGTTATATTGCTTCAGTTTTTCGTTGTTCTTTGGACTATATCAGACTACATGAAGCATTATTAATAATAACTTGAATAACTTTATTTCGTACCGCGCTTTTCGCCCAATGGGACTCAAAACGCTTCACAATTACAGTATAGTATGCGGTACACAACACACAGGAATTTTTACAGACACTGTACCTGCCCAGAGGAGCTTACAATCTATGTTTTAGATGCCGGAGGCAAAGGGAGATTAAGGGATGTGCCCAAGATCACAAGGAGCTGACACTGGGAATTTAACCAGAGTCCCCATGATTCAAACTCAGTGTTAGATTGTTTACAAAGATATCTATATAGACATGATATATTAGTGCACAGGCTATATGGCATTATTTATTTGAGTTCAGAAAAGTTCTCATAAACATTTGCCTCAATAAAGTAACAAAGCTGTCTGTGAAATCTTTTTATCCGTATGGGAACTTTTTTTTTTTCTTTCAACTCTTGTATTTTATTGGTATACAATTACATAACACGCAATTCCATACATACATATTTGTTTACAAAGTAAAAAGAGAAGAAAGAAAGAAAGAAAGAAAGAAGGGGGAGGAAGGGAACAGAATCTGTCTGAACAAGCTCCTCACCCCTACCATATGCAGCACTTATCACCTGAGATCAGACTCCAAAAGACTGTTCATGGTCCCAAGGTTTAGCAAAAAATCCGGCCGCTCCTTCTCTTACCGTGCATCCCAAAACTGGAACAACCTACCAGAGACTCTCACATCCACCACTAGTTTAAGTTCTTTCAAAACTACGGCTGTCTCACATTTTAATCTGGCCTGTAACTGTTACATACGCCTATAATATACATCTTCTCTAACTGTGCATGCAATGTATTGTATATAATGTATACCCTGTTCACTTATGTAACTATGTATTTGTAACCATGTGTTATTTGTCATATTAACTCTGTGCCCAGGACATACTTGAAAACGAGAGGTAACTCTCAATGTATTACTTCCTGGTAAAACATTTTATAAATAAAAATAAATAAATAAGAATGGGGATGGGGGAGGGGCGAAAGGGTCAGGAAAGGCAGCAAATGTACATGTGATGACACACCTATAGCAAAAATAACAGAACATTAATCGTCCCTGTAGGAAATGTGAGCAGAGGCTTTTAGCACATGAGACGTTTTTAAGGGGAAATGCAAAATAGGCTTTTATCAGCCGGCGGGATTACACAACAAAAACACAGCTTATGTTTCAGCAAAAATAGGGTTAAAGGAAAACAAACTAAACAGGGCTAACTCCCATAAAGAGCACTGACTAGATCACACAATACACCCTGTCTTCGGGTTGGGGAGACCAGGCCCCTTACCAACAACTGTCAGATAAACAGTTCACAGGTGGAGGTCAGCTACCATCGGCTGGGGTATGGTTCTTGTTTACTGTCTGTGTGCAAGGTTTCTCTCCACAGCAGTTCAGGGTCCAGCAACTTCCTGGTCAGAGAGAAGTAGTTCCTCTGATCTCTCCAGCAGTCCAGGGTGTTTTCATGGACTAGAGCAGTGGTTCCCAAACTTTTTCGGTTCAAGGCTCCCTAAGGTGATCAGGATTTTTTCACGGCGCCCAAAGTGAAAACAAAGTTGTATATACATACCTAACAGTTGGAGAGCGCAGTTGGTATGTCTCTCACACAGACTCTCACTCTCTCAGACACGCTCACACAGACACGCTTACGCAGACTCTCGCTCTCTCAGACACGCTCACGCAGACTCTCGCTCTCTCAGACACGCTCACGCAGACTCGTTCTCTCAGACACGCACACACTCACTCTCTCACACTCTCTCTCACTCTCTTTCCCTCACTCACTCTCTCACTCTCTCTCACTCTCTCACTTTCACCCACATTCTCTCTCTCACACTCTCTCTCACACACAGACACACAGGGGAAATCAGAACAGGGGGTGAATCGGAGCAAGGGGGTGAATCGGAGCAAGGGGGGGGGAATCGGAGCCAGGGGTGCAAATCGGAACGAAGGGGGGTGGGGAATCGGAACGGGAAGGGGAAAAATCAGAACAGGGGGGGAATCGGAACGGGGAGGGGGAAAATCGGAACAGGGGGGGGAATCGGAGCATGGGGGGGAAATCGGAGCATGGGGGGGAAAATCAGAGCAGGGGGGAGAAAATCGGAGTAGGGGGGGAAAACCAGAGCAGGGGGGGAGGAACGAAGCAGGGGGGCAAGGGGGAAGCAAGAAAGGCATGGAGCAGTACTCATCACGTGCTCCATGCAGGAAGAGGCGGGCCTCGCTTTGCAAGCTCGTATAGAGCTTGCTGCGGGCCCAAAAAAATCCTGGCAGCGTACCAACATGCTGCCTGTCGCATCGTGAGCGCGCTAAATCCTGTTACCCCATGGTGAACCGGCGGAGGGATTTATCGAGGTGCACGGCCGCCAGCACCCCCTGCCGCCAACAGAAATCGTGGGGCCCGGGACAAACATTTTAAGCAGGCCCCCCCCGTGTCAGCAGTATTTCTCGCCGCCGCCCCCCCATTTCACAGCTCACGAGCCCCCATCCCATGTATTTCTCTCCTTTCCGTCTCACCCTAACGCCTCGCATGTATTTCTCTCCCCTGCTTCTCACTCTTACTCCCTCTTTTCTCTCCCTCCGTCAATTACCCCACGCTCACTCATTCCGTCTTCCCCCCCCACAATTCCCCCCACAAGATATATACCAAAAAACTTCCCATCCCCGAATACATACAAAAAAAAACCCCACCCCCAAATATATACAACCTCCCCCCCCCAAATGCATACAAAAAAAAACACACACACCCCCAATACATATAAAAATTACCCCAACACCCCCAATACCTATACAAATTACCCCAACACCCCCAATACATATACAAATTACCCCAACACCCCCAATACATATAAAAATTACCCCAACACCCCAATACATATAAAAATTACCCCAATACCCCGAATACATATAAAAAATTACCCCAACACCCCCAATACATATAAAAATTACCCCAACACCCCCAATACATATAAAAATTACCCCAATACCCCGAATACATATAAAAAATTTACCGCAACACCCCCAATACATATATATATTTACCTTGGGGATGATGGTCAGGCCGGTGGCTTGCGGGGGGGGGGGGAGTGGGGCGTGCCGGTGATGCGAGGGGGCCGATGCTGCGGGGAGGGGGGGGGCTGAACGGCCCGGTCTCTGCACGGGGGAGGTCAGTGCTGCGGGGGCCTGTGCTGCTGATGGTGCAACGATGCTGCCGGGGGGTGGTGGTTTGGCCCGGGGTGGCAGTGCTGCTGGGAGACATCTGTCTCCCTGTGCTGCTCCTCCAGAGCGCACGCCGGGCCTCGCTCTCGATTACTTCCGGCGCTGCCAACAGGGAGACCCGGCGCTGGGTTCAGAGTTTTTTTAAATTTTTTTAAATTAACTAGCAGCCCTTGTTCCCCGCTGCTGGTGGCCCTGAACGCTGCGCCCCTCTAGCCAAGCCACTGCGCACCAGAGCGCCACGGCGCACAGTTTGGGAACCACAGGACTAGAGATCTCCCTGCAGGCTTTTTAATGGAGTAACGAGCCCGCTGAGCAGGTTAATTAGGACAGTCTGCTCTGACTTAACCTGCTCAGTGCTGGGCTCAAGCTCCCCACACAGGTTTTCCTGCAAAACTACTTAAACAGGGAAGGCAGCCTGTTACATGCCTCCCCTGTTTGTGTGTAGCTAGGGCTAGTCACGGCAGAAGCCCATTCCTCCAGTTAATGGTGATTTTCCCTCCTACCAGTAATCTTGCTTTTCCCCTTTGGGGCAGTTATCTGGTACTCAGGAGATAACTACAGAGGCTTGCTACCTCTCCATCGGTTCATGGCCCTGACATGTAGTCGTGATTGAAGAGAACATTGGTGACAATGGCCTTGTAGCCTGTGCACCTAAGCCGTGTCTCTTCAAGTAGACGCTTGAATTCAACACACTTGAGTCGCTTGTGGAGGACTTTTTCAAAGCACAGCCTTTTCATGATGTACTTACAGTAGCTTCCCCAAATCTATGGAGGACTTATAGCTCAAGCTCCTTTTTCCATTTTACCACATCTTCTTTTACTCGCTTGGCAACAAGTTTTTTTCACACGTTGTGCAATCTTTTATTCCCTGTCACTAGGGTGACCACCTGCATCTGGCACAGAATCCCTGATCTAAGGCAGCTCAACTGTGGCAGAGTTTTCATTAACTCTGATTGACCACTGTGACATCTCTTTTTGGCAGTCGGTAGACATAGTCTTGGGCCTCTCTTGCTTGATGCATTAATTTAGCCAGCCTGTCCGTTTCTCCAATGCTTGTGAAAGTCCCAAGTGATGTCTGCCAGGGTCTCCCTGCTATAGTAGCTGTAATGGGTGCTCGCCACAAACAGGACAGAACCACGAGGCTGAAGTGGGGTTTAGAATACACCAACCCACAGCCACCATTCTGCGTCCAGTGTGCAGATCTGTAGTCGGGTCGGGTAGGAGAAGTAGGCTAGTGTTGATACTCTCTGTGGTCTAGGCTTGGAGATGTAGAATTGTTGATGTGCGCAGCCGAGGTCAAGGTATAGAGAAGGTGGCAGTCCATGTACGAAGCTGAGGTCGTGGATAAGAGAAGGTGGAAGTCCAGGTACGAAGCCAAGGTCTAGGATACAAGGAGACAAGACAAGGTTAGCAGAATTGCACAAAGCAAACCAGGAAACGGCAAGCGGGGTGCTTGTGGGTAGCACTTCGTCGCAGGTTAAGGACTTCTATGCTCAGCTGATTTGGAGCAGGGATCGGTGAGCATATAAAGGACTGTTAGCCAATCAGATGAAAGGCACAAGGCTGAATGTAATGATTGCCTCGTGATTGAAGAGCCAATCCATGCTGAGTTGCATGGCTGTAAATGCTGATTGCCATCAGCCCACTTGATCGTCATGGGGTGGAGTAAGCACCGCAGGTGAATTAGATTAAGTAGTTGTCCTGCTGTCAGTGTCAACTCATGGTTGAGTCCTCCGCCTGACAACAATTGAACGGTGCCTGCGCACGATTCTGTCAGCATAATGCGCGTCACCAAGAGTGTCACGAGACACGTCA
This sequence comes from Ascaphus truei, assembly GCF_040206685.1. Taxonomy (NCBI): domain Eukaryota; kingdom Metazoa; phylum Chordata; class Amphibia; order Anura; family Ascaphidae; genus Ascaphus; species Ascaphus truei. The sequence goes on from NC_134487.1 coordinate 36,541,033, forward strand.
CTGAGGCGGGGCCAATGCCCGATCCTCACAGTAGCACTGTTTTGAAGCTCGTTCAGCACAGGGGATCCTGGTAAGATCCATACTAGAATGCACTTTAAAGAAGTGTATTGTAATCATTTTATATTCAACACGAGCTGTCACCATGGGAGATGGTTGTCTAACATCCCCTATGGACAATTTCGACGTATTAGAAGAAATTGCTCAGATATGGATACTTTTAAAGAACAGGGGTCTCTCCTAGAAAAAAGATTTGAGGAGAAAAATGATAAACCTTGCCTAATTCAGTCAGCTAAAGACAAGGTTTTGGCACTTGACACAACAAATGTGTTGAAACAAACAGCAACTAGAGAAACTGCATCTAATTTGATGCCTTTTACTACGCGTTACAATAAAGATTCACACAAGATACATCACATAACACGTAAACACTGGCATATCTCAAAACATGATACTTTTTTACAAGATGTTTTTACCAGATAAGCCACAATTAGTGTTTACTAAGGCTAGGAATCTAAAGGATAACTTTTCATCTAGTGCTCTTAGAAAGGTGGAAGCTACAGAGCATAATGGGTGGTTACCCATGAGACCGAAGGGTTTTTACAAATGCAGTAAGTGTACGGCTTGTAATTTTGGTGTCAACAAGACTGATGTCTTCTTTTCAGTTATGAGTGTCCTGACTTCCAAAATTGCTGGCTCTATCAACTGCAGGAGTCCTTTTGTGGTGTATATTTTATCTTGCCCACGTGCTTTGCAATATGTGGGCCATACTACTCGCCCACTATGGGTTAGAATTTTAGAGCATGTACGCAATATTACTTTGGGTCTTGAGTCACATAATGTTTCTTTACATTTCAAGAAAATTCATAACTCTGACCCACAGTATATGGGGTTGGAACAAGTCCCACAAAATAGGAGAGGTGGGAATAAGACTATTGTACTTTTCCAAAGAGAATCCTTTTGGATCCACCGTTTGAACACTCTGGGTCTGGTTGTCTCCTACTACATCCTCTGTATGTGCTTCCACCCAAGTCCACTTTGCATGTGTGATCCAGCTGCTGTTTTTGTTGTTGTTATGTGTCTTTATAGTCTCTTTAAGTGTAAAGGTTTTAACTATGCATATATTCACTTATATATTCCCCATTTACATTGTTATTTTTTTAAATGATGTAATATATGTAATATGTTTGCTATTTGTTTAATTTATGTTGACACTTTAATATACATTGATTATTGACCGTATATCTGACCTTCAACATCATGATTCGTTTTTAAATGTATATATTTTTCTATTGCTAATTTTTAATCTCATAATGGATAGATTTGTAATTATTTATATTTTACTCATCAATAATAATAATATTTCTTGCCTCAAATCTTTTTGTGCTTTTTATTTGTACCAATTTTTAACTTTTTGAGTATAAGTAGTTTAATTTACCCTCATATATGATATTGAGTTGGGTGTATCTGAATATCTGTTCAATTGGCTTCTATTAGAGTTTTTCATATTTTAGATTGGATGTGACTAATTGTATTTTCTGTTCTTAGAAGCCCATCAAACCACATTATCCTTCTTATGTATATACTGTTCTTATCTATATACAGTGCTTGTTATCTTTGTATGTCCATTTTGCAATTGTGTATGGGTGTCATTACTACTGTATCACATTTGTTTATCATCCATTGCTTATCTGAGAAGATGTATAAACCCCTTTGTCCAGCATGACTGCGCCCGAGTCTATGGCAGCTTTAAGTATCAGCCCCATTCTTTTATAAAAGTGCAGTCTTGTAATAACAATGCAAGGTTTCTCTGGGTCCACGTGGCTCCATGGACCCATTGAAGGAGGACTCCCTCATGATTGATAGGACCCTATCAATCGAGAGTCCTCCTTCATTGATGGCACGAGGTCAAGGAAAAGACGGGATACGTAGTCTTCCATCTGGGAGAATAGTTTCTCGGACGTTTTCAATCATTTACTTGTTTCTCCTGGCTCTGTTTTTCTCTGTCTTATCTTCTGGGCGATCAACTCTCTGGTGCAAGGAAAGCAGATCCTGATCTGTCACAGACTGCGGAATTGTATAACCTCATGGAGTCAGCCCTCCATGTGGCTCCTCTCTCCCATTTCTCAGCGGGGTCATCGACCTCTGCAGCTCCTTCTGGAAAGTATCCTTAATGTTCTAAACAAATTAAGTGTGGTCTCATTGCGAGTAGGGGCCCGCCTGGTCATCCCTTTCACCTCTCGAGGAGCCACCGCCATTTATGGACTAGGGGGCCTTCCGGGGATCGTGCTGAAAGAAGCGGAATACCTCCTGAGCACTGGGTTTTTCCCCCCTGGGGCTTCATCCTGAGGCTGTTAGGCACCCAATTGCTTGGTCAGAGTTCTCATCATGCGTCTGTACTCATCAGTGCCGCACATGCGCTCCCGGGAACTTCTTTTTTTTAAAAATCAAGCCTTAGCTTTTTAAACTATTTATATATTCTTTAGTGAACAATTGATGTGTAAAAAAAAAAAAGAAAAAGAAAAGGACATGGTGCTGCTTGTGTTATATTTTTCAAAGTCTCCAAGTTGCAAGGAGGTGTACAACTGAGGCAAAAAAAATGCACCACGTTTATCAAAGAAAATGAAAAGCAAGGTGACGTTTTTCTTTGATAAATACTGTGCAGCTGTTATTGTTCCTCTATATCTACCACACTTTTGCTGCGGGGAGACAATGTACCTGAAACATTTACCGGGGACTCCAATCTGCAATTGTTTCCTAATTTTACAACTCCTTTTTGTCTTCTCCCATTTGGAGGCAGCCACGGTAAATGGAGCACCAGAAATATGCTGCCAGAATGCTACTCTGAAAGTCGCAGAATGAATGGCTGTAAAATATAATTGTACCTGAGTCGATTTCTTACATTTCTCTGTTGCCAGATGTTGTATTATTCAAATGTGGAGACAACAGTGTTACCATCTGTGGGGCTTATGCAGAGAGGTTCTGCTTAAATTCGCCGCAGGATTGGAATTTATTGTAGTGCTATGCAGGGTACTCCGGTAGCGCGGTGTTCATGAAATAGCTAAGTAGGCGAGTTTCACTTGGCGTGAAACTCGCCATTCAAAGCCGCGCGGTATTTGCCCACAATACAGCCAGCTTTTGTTGGCGGGCAAAATTTCCACTGAACGCGCCATTTAGTAGCTCCGATTGGCGCGTACATGCGCATTGGAGCTACTGGAATCCTGCGTGTTTCCGCATTGGCGAGATCACGCTTCTCGCCACACGTCTGACGAATTTAAATTGGCCCGCCAAGTTCTCGCCACTACCTGCCTAAATGCGGACATTTTTGCCTCTAACCTGGCGAATTTTACCTTAACGTTCCTCTCTGCATAAGCCCCTGTATTTCGTATTGTAATTAAGCCCCTGTGTGATGCACACACTCTCACTGCCCCCTCGCAGGTTCCTCTCCAATGTGCTATGGACATCTGACTTTTAATAGACATGATAGCAGCCGATAACGGCTGTAGAAGAGATGGGACTAAGAGGGAGAGGAGCCTTTAAAATAAGATCAGATCTGCATGAGCCTGACTGCTATCAGGTTCAGTCGAGGATTGCAGAGTGTGCATGAGTGCACATGGCAGCAGGAGTGGTGTGTTACAGTCAGGACATGAGTGAAAGTTTTGTGCACCGTTGGAGGGCACTCACAGCGGCTACAAAGCAAAATGGTACCGAAGCACCCTTTTCTAAGTATAGGCCTGCAACAGTAATATATTATACTTGTACAGTATACTGTATGTAGTGATCCTCTGCTGAGGATCACAGGTTGCCAATGTTATTAAGGGTACAGTAAACCCGTTGTATCACCCGCATACCATGTCTGTATTTTTTCCCGCCATGGCTGGCCCAGTAAGTTTTCACTAGGGACTTGGGCCCCCACCTCAGCGCTAGTCATAAGTCAGAGAGCTAAAAAATGGAGGATGGACAGTATTGAAAAGCGTATCTGGTAGGTTTTTCTTGTGGAAAAGTGGAAGAACTTTAAGAAGGCACATTAATAACCCAGCATTAATGACCCTACCGGCTTCCCAACAGAGGCTCCTACAGGAAGGACCGGACTAGTGCTCAGACCTGCAGCATCCTTGCATGAAAGGAGCAAGCGGCTGTTACTTTATGCACAAGTAATTACATATTACTGTTATGGCCACTATTTCAGATTGTTACTTATCCACGTTTTTTGATGCTGTTTTAATTTGGAAGATGTTTCATTATATTTATTTCAACCCTCTCCTGTTCCTTAGCAACAATGTATTTTTTATAACTTTAACTCTTTTACCATGTTCACCAGTGCAAAACTTTTATGTTTGACAATAAAGTTAAAGTACATTGCTCTATATGCTGTGGTGTAGAGATGTGTAAAATGTTTGCTTAAGTTCGCAAACCAGGCAAAATGTGCACTTCTAGTGCAATTTCTTTTTGTTTTTGAATTTTTTTGCTAAATTGTTCAAAATAAGCAAGATAATTCAATAAGCATTAAAAGTCAATCTGCAGGTCACGTGAACCCTAAATTATGGTCACATCACCCTTTTATACACTGCCATTTATGCAAAATGTTAGTGAAAAGTGGCAAAACTGACAACACGTTAGAACACGTAGTTATTTCTAATTTTATCTAACACGCTACTCACCCCGAAACTCAGTAATAGAGCACGAGTAGGATTTAAGGAGAACACCAATCCCAGGGGGGAAAAAAATACTTTGGCCTTTTGTGAAAATGTCACGAAAACACAAAATGTAATAGAAATGAGAGTACAGTGCAGAGATTGCTGGGATGGAAGTTACACAAGAGTTTAACAACAGACAATTCATCCCATAAGTTATTTAGAGACATCATCCCCTGTGGCCTTTACGTCAGCCCTGCTTTGGGAAGGGAAGTATTTCCGCCCAACAAAAGTATACCAGGGGAACAAAAGATTTGCAAAGCATTTTAATAACAGAAACATAACCAATAATCTACTGCAATCAAAGCCACAGATGTATTTGTATCACTATCACTGTTTGATCATATGGAAAATTAATGCTTCAGTTATTCCCCCGAAAAAGGCCCTGCTCATGTTCTCAGCTAGGCTAAGAAAAGGACTTAATAACCCCCCCCCCTCCACCCCCCTAAAAACAAAAAAAGGGCTAGTTCCTGTTTGGAGAGCTGAATATTACATTGGTTAGTCCCTAACTATAGGTTGGAGGGCTAAGCCCCTTATCAACTATAACAAACAAGGTCAGTGGCAGGTAAGTTGACCTTTTTAGCTCCCGTTTCCACCTGGCTGAGGTAAGAGGGGAGAGTCCAGGTACAGTATTGTCACGAAAGAGCAGAACTTAACCCAATGGATCAAGGCACCAGACAGGACAAAGCAGTTCAATAACGGATTTTTATTCCAGCCGGGGCCAGCAAGCACAACACAAAAACACAAATCAGAGCTATAATCACTAAAACAGACCGGGGCATAAGGAGGTAATCCTAGCTGGCTAGGTGCTGTGCACCACATTGAAGTCTTAGGCTGCGCTTATAGTGCCGGCGACAGTGACGTTGCGGCAAAACAAATGCCTTGCCGCCATCGTGTGCGCTTATAGTTAGCGCAACACGACAGATTGGTTGCGATTGCTGGAAGTCATCTCTATTTGATTTTCCAGCGGCGTCGCGTCGCCGGCACTATAAGCGTAGCTGTACCCAGGGTTTGCTTCCACACTCCATAGGAACCGTCCAGACCTCTCTGGTGCAATTCGCGGCTGAGCTCTTTCAAATCTGCTGCTTAAATATCCAGCTCTCTGCTTCTCATGTAACACACAGTTTCGTAGCGTAAAAGCACTTTGAAATATCTCGCTCGGATAGGCTTCCAGACTCATTTTCAGGCGTCTCTGGCAAAGCCTTAGAGCACACCACTTAGTTCACCTCCCCGTCAGGATCCGAATGAACTCTGGAGCGCTGATCAGGTTCCCCTTATCTAGCTTCCCAGGTGTATTAGGAAAGCATAGTAGAGGGGCTGGCGACCCATCACAGCGGATGCTGCTTACGGACCAATCAGGAGCAGAGTTCTCGCCTGCATTGGCCAATCAGAGCTTGAGGTGGGCTTAGGGAGTTAAAGGGCTTGTGGAGGGAAGTTTAAATGGGCCAATGGGAGCAGCGCCTACCAACTTCCCCCAGCCGACAGGATACCCCACTGGGCTGGCGCTGCTCTGGCTGGGGGTGGCAGCCATTTGCTCCACTTTTTGAGCATATGGCCGCCTAGCCCTATCTCTTTTGTCCCTGCACCTCTCCTCCCTAGCATAGGAAGTGGTAGACCACTGCTCAACCTTAATATTCAAAAACCATAAGTAGACAGATAGCGGTGCAAGGGAAATAGAAGCATACTATTTGTAGGAATGATCCAGAATGACCACAAAAAGAATTCCCATAGGTTTGCACTCAGCTTAGTAATATATCAAAGTAGATGGAAACAAATTTCCAAACCATATGGGAGACCAGAAGGTTTAAAATACAAAACAAAAAATTATTTATTATATACTTATATACTTAACTCTTCTAATTGAAAACACAAAATATTTAAATATTTACTTATATATAAAATCATCTAAAAGAAGTTGCGACGGAGTGTACCAACAGAATAGTGGTTAGGTATAATACTCGGGCATTTGCCTGTGTTACATATACACACAGGAGCCCAAAGGGTTAATATGGTCACGTGAATACAAGGCTCTTCAATATATGTCTGAGTGTAATCAGATTAGGTGGCTCAGATATCAGTATAAAAAGGCTCAAATGTGCCTAGGTACTCTGGCCAGATAAGCTGTATATATAGGCTTCAATAAGCCGTAACCATCTCTAGTGCGTCACCAGAAACTATGCATTTATGTTCCCATAATAGTTGTACTCCCCAAGATGGAATTGAGTAATCTCTTTAGGTCTGCATTATGCCTGTAGTGCGCATATTGTCACGGTAGCCCGTTCATACAACCAGTCAGCTGCAGGACTTCCGGCGTTGCCTCAAGCTCCGTCTCCTACTTCAAAACAGAAACCGGCGGACGTCATGGATCTACGCGTCGCCTGACACCCGACGATCGTTTCACGCCTCTTGGCGCTTCTTCTTTTAGATGATTTTATATATAAGTAAATATTTAAATATTTTGTGTCCTATATGGTTTGTAAATTTGTTTCCATCTACTTTGATATATTACTAAGCTGAGTGCAAACCTATGGGAATTCTTTTTGTGGTCACTCTGGACCTCTCCTCCCTACCAGACCCAGCAGCAGCCATTTTCTCTGAACATGCAGGCTGCACAAAGGGTTTCTTAGCCCTGCATTTCCAGAGACTTTGTGTAAGCGCCGTCGGATCCCACCTGGCTGACGCGCCACACGGCAGGGTTACTCACCCGCGCACTGCCAAGCTGGCATGCACACGCACTGGAGCCGCGCTCTCGCATGTCATCATCGCGCATCACATGCGCGTGCGGGCCACTCGGCACCCAATCAAGGGAGATCCCATGAATGCCTCACCTGAACGCTATCTCTGGCTTGTTACCTTCCTGGTGCCATTGGAGGATTGGATCACACCCCTGCACGGTAATTGGATCCTTTTTCTTTAAATACTGAGTCCTGCCTTTCCTCCCCTGCTGAGCATAAACTCCTGTTTATGCATTGTGCTCACTGCTGCAGATTCGTTGTGTTGTGCCTTGAACCTTGCTTGCCTTTGACCTGTCTGTTCTCTCCTGTCCTGACCTTTGGCTGCTGTACGGATTCCCACGCTCTCCAACGCTTGACCCCGGCTACGTCTCTTGATCATTCTACCTTCGCAAACCCTGGACCTTGGCTAACGGATATCTACGATTCTCCACTCTCCAACACTGAACCACGGCAAGTACCCTGATTACCCTGACCTGTCCAACCCGACTAGGCTATACGACTTGGTCTACGCATTCCGGACCGGATTGCGTGATTGTGGGTCGGTGTCTTTCCATCCCCACCTCAGCCCCGCGGTCTTAGTCCTGTTTGTGGTGAGCGCAGCGTGACACTTTGGCTCCGCTTTACTGTTACACAAATCACATTTTTATGCTTTTTTTTTTTTTTTGCTTTATTCAAAGAAAATTCAAGTACAAATATAACATAGCATATTCATGTGCGACTTGAATACAGCATTTTCATACAACAACAATACTGAAATCTGTTAAAAATGAAGACAGGACCAGACAAGACGAAGTAGGACAAAACAAGACGACACATAACTAGAGCATCCTATCATAGGAAAACTAGATGCATCACAACTCAACATTTTTATGCTTTAGTACATTTTCACAACAGGAATAAAAGAGTCAAAGTTACAGGGTATGCACGGGGTTGCATAGTACGTTAAAACCAGGTAGCTCCGGGGTCTGGTGGCCAGATGAGCCCCAGGGTAGAATGGACAGGGGCCAGGCTTAACCTGGGCCCCTGTCCATCACAAATGTGGTCTCTGCAGCGTTCCAAGATGCATCTCTCACTGGATCAGTCAGTCCTCAGACTGCTGTGATCGATGCTTTTAACCCCTCCTAACGAGCCAGCTGAGTCCTGTCTAATTACCTCAGCCTGCTTTATAGCTGAGATTAACCACCTCCTTGCTGAACATTGCAGCTATACATAGTTTTTCCTGTATAGCTATCAGATAGGGAATCTAACCTGTCACAGAAAGCATCAGCCATCTTCTAAAATGTATGTACCAAGTGACAAAACAAGTGTGACCCCTCTTACATCCACAGGTTCTCCCGCCTGTCTGTTATCCAGTCGTGCCTTAAACAGTGCGGCAAACATCCGGACCTGCCTTTTCTGTTGACCAATTCTCCTCACACCTGACTTCTCTCCTTTCCTGTATTTCAGCTATTGATAATGAGTCTTTTGTGCAATTCTTTATAAGCTCAGTTCCAGTTACTCACCACAATGTGATAATGAAACAGCAGGGCTCAGATTTATCCGCTTTGCTGCTTGTGAGGTGACTTCTTCACTCAACTCCCTCACTGGGGCCTAAGATGGCGCTGACTGGCTCTATCTCCGGCCGTCAGACTGTCACTAGCTGTCTCTGTGTGTCTCTCAGACTGTCACTAGCTATATCTGTGTCTGTCTCGGAATGGCTTTTGGACTTCCCCTCTCTCAAACTGTTTCAACATTCTATTGGTTTTTCTTCTTATCCAATCTCATATCTCCTGTCATGTGTTGCCAGGCAGATCCGGGACAGTGTCTCTTATTCCTTATCTCACCATGTGATAGGTGGAGCAGTTTGGTTCTGTATTTTTCACAGTATACATATATTTGTAGTAGGGGCTAGGTAAGCTTAACAAATAGGACGCATGTTTTAAGCCTATTTGTGTTGGTTTATAGTTTGAAGCATTTGACGCAACACAAATTTGAAGAAATATGTTAGTACATAGTGCCCATAGTGTCCCCTTTCAAAGTTCCCAAAATCAGATTCACCAGTTAACAGGCAGAGCTCCTTCAACATCATTTACAAGGAGAGGCTGGTGGAAGACGTAAACATTTTAACTTTCTCTTTAACTGACCCCTCAGCATCTATAAATTTCAAGGCATAACAAGCTTGGCTGGACCAGAATGGTTACAATATTCCACGTAATATACAATATTTACATATTCCACGTGCTGTTGCCAGTACACACAAAAATGTGTCAGGATTCCCTGCCGCAATACTCCGCTTAGACCTGCAGGGGCACACAGAGGAGTCAAGTTCAGGCCCAGATCTGGTAGGAACTAGAATCTTCCATGAGGCCAGCAGCATCTTAGTTTAGGGTATATAAACTCCAGCCAGCCTGCTAGTTGTTGCTTGTCAACTTTTATGTTCAAGAGCAGCAGTCTGGCCATTCTCTTGTCCCCTGCTCCTTTGTATTTCCCTGGCTACCATAAATTGCATCTAGCTCTGCAGACTGTTGAGGTACCTTTTTATTTTGCTTTGTGTTTCCCCTTGCGCTTCTTGTCTCCTGCTCTTTTGTTTTTCCCTGGCTACCATTGCTGTTGCATGTAGCTCTGCTGATTTTACAGGCACCTCTGTGTTTGCATTTTGTGTTACTACCTTGGTGTGACCATTAAACACTATCAATTTAACTTATTCGAGTCTCGAGTTGATTTGGAGGTTCCATGTTCCCTCCGAGGGTTCCACACCCCTGATAGGAAGACTGGTTGTTATCTGCTCAGGACTTAACTGAAATGTGGCTCAAACCATATGACAGTGTCTGCCATGTGATATTATCCTATGCTGACCAGGGAAATATTCCTGTTAGAGTCTTCCTAGACATCCTGCTCCCAGCCACAGTTCCCTTGTCTGTTTCTGTCTGCTATGGGGTTCCTCTGTCTGTCTGTCTGCTCTTGGTGCTCCTGTCCTTATAAGTTCATGTTTCCTGTTCCTCCCTTGCCTTTATTTTGTGTCCTGACTCCTTATGCCTATGCTTCTGTTACGTGTGGAGTCCTGATTACTTACTAAAGGTCCTTGCCTATGTACGGGCTTGTCTCCTGTCTGTTTCCTGCTTGGGAGTCCCTGGTCCCAGTTCCTGCTCCCCTGTCTAGCTACTGCTCCTCCCTTCTTGTTACCGATCCCTGCCTGGACCCGACGATCCTCCTTGCTGCCTGCCACAACCCCTGCCTGGACCCCGATGATCCTGCTTGCTACCTGCCACCAAATCCGGTCTGTGACCCCGACGATCCTGCTTGTTGCCTGCCTCTGACTGGGTCTGTGACCCCAACAATCCTTGCCTTCCCTACTGTTCTGGCCGTCGAGGTTCTACTGCTCCAGGAGTCTCCCTGTGACAATTCCTGGTTCATTAACAAGTACATCCAATATGCCAGATAGCATAACATTTGGGCTAATCTGTTTCCACCTCTCTTATTCACTGGCACATGCTCAACTCCCATGAATACCCTCGTAATCGCAAGAGATTATTATGTAAAGCCCACACCCCGTTCTTAGAAAGGCAGCTACTTTAATTGTTTTTGATTACTTTGAAGGGATTCTTGCAGTAAAGAGAACATTTGTAAAGTGTCTTGAGAAGCTATTGAATTGCTATGATATCCTGCTACAACATGGAAGCAATGGTTTGACATGCTGGTGGCATTCGGTACCGCTATTTGCTGGTGTGATGGAGCGGCTTGTAGGTGAGATCAGTTAAGAGTCCACACATGCATTTAAGGGCGAATCAAAACGTTGAGTGGTTTATTTCTCCACAAACAAGAACAAAACATTGGGCACACTGTCCTTTTAAAGCAAAACACAAAGCATAATAAGAAAGCCTACTCCACTTTGGAGACAAAATAAACAGTACATGCCCTAACTATCTGACTGGCTGGATAGGCCAGTTCCCTGTCCAAAACACATAACATACTATCAGGGAACAATGTATATGAAAGTATTGTCTTAGTATGCTGGTCCGGCGTCTCCGGTTTCTCCTGGCTAACTTCAAATGCAGGCGTGCAGTCCTGCTGCTCCCAGGAAGTCTCTTGCCTTATTTCTGTGCAGGCTTCTCTGTGGTGTGGGGCTTTGGGTTCCCACTGTTCCCAGGCAAATCCCTCTGGTGAACAAGAAGCCTGGATCCCTGCAGGTTGGAGCTCTGTTGTTGCTGGGTGTGAATCCAAGATGGGTCACAGGCAATCATCTGTGCCCCTCCTCTCTTGCAAAACAGGAACTCTAACAGGGACCATGACAAGCAGTTACCTCCTGCCTTTTAAACCCTGTTTAGTCTGTTCATTTCACACACCTCAGGCAGCTCAGGTAGGCAACCTGATACCAGTGTGTAGTTTCCTGATCCTTGTAGAGGGAATTAACTCCTTCACTCCCTTACAGCTGGTCTGATAAAGATGCAAGCCATTGCAGTTGAGGATGGAAGCAGAGAGAGAGAGCCTGGAGAAAAATAAATGGGAGACAGTGATAATTTGTTGCCCTTATTCAGTATGCTGCAAATCCGCCTGGCTGGTTTTCCACGCTGAAGAAAATTTCAGTCCTATTCATGTAAATAGAGCAGAGCTTTTCTCCATCCAGGGACATAGCTTTAAAGAGAAAGGGAGAGAAAGTACAGGGGAGTAGAAATTAGGCAGGAAAGATAGATAAGAGAGTGTCTCATAGCAGAGAGGGAGAGACACGGGAGAGGAGAAAGGGCAGGTCAAAAGTAAAGATTACGTACAAAAGAAACTTAGAGTAGGTCACAATAACAGGGAAAAGATGAAAGAGTGAGAGAACAAAAAGCCGAGGCAGAGACAGAAACAGCCAAGAGATATCTTAGTGGAAAAAAAGGAAAACAGGGACTAGACAAGGGAGAAACAGCGCCTACCAAAGTAAAAGGACAGTAGGAGGTCATCAAGGGTGATGACTGGTTAGATTAGTTATTAAATAGTGGGTAGTACATTGTATTTATGCAATGGGGGTTAGTAATTTTAGATCGTAGAAGTAGAGTTACTGGTTAGAGGATCAGGGCGCTATTCCGTCCTCCCACATCACACTAGGCACTAAGTTATGGACTCCTGATACCAGCTTAACTTCCTCCAGTGACTATACAGTTCACTCCAGCAAGGACAAATTGTGTTCACAGTTATCTCTCTGCATGTTGTATAAATGAGTTACCGTGCAGTATTGGACTTAATTGAATATGCCCCTCAGTGTGTCATTCCCCCAAACTAGAAAAAAAGAAAGCCCTCTCGTGGACTTGCACAAAAAACAGTTATTTAAAGCTGCAGACCAAGCAATATCCTACATGTTTTGTTTTTTTAAATAATCAGTTCTGTACTATGAGAAAATACTTGTAGCATTTAAACAAAAAAAAAACGAAAATACATTTTTAATGTATTATAATGTAAAAGCCTTTTTTGTTTCTATAGCAAGCATTTACAAAGTCACATCCCTTTCCTCTTCTGAAACAGGCTCTGGCACACCCTTTTTTGATCCCTGCCCTCTCTCTAGCAGTGCACCAATTGTATCGAGTGACTGCCTGGTCACATGATCTTCACCACAGAACTTTGCATATTTAGTCCTCTTCTGCTGCACTGACAGCCATTTTGTGAGCCCTCGAGCGGAATCTTCACCAATCAATCACAGGAGTATGGATCGATCAGCAACTTAGCTAATTAATTATCACTGTGTGGATTGTATTGATGCACATATTAAAGAGTGGGGGGGGGGGGGAAACGGCAGCTTGAACTGCTGCTTTAATGAGCACTGTCTGTTTTGATAAAGGTCCAGTAAGGACCGAAGCATTGATCAGTGTTCATTAAATAACAGTTTTTTGCAGAGGTCCACGGGAATGCTTTCTTTCCTTCTATTCTCATATGTGCAGCATGGGTTCTTTATGATGTACAGCAGAGGTATGCAAACTTTTTCTCCTGCGTCCCCCAGCCTTGTCTCCCCCGGTGCTCGCCCCCCCTTCACTTAGTGCGGCGTCAAATGATGCGCGGGGTCATGTGACATCATTTGACCCCATGTTGCTATGGCAACGCACGAGTGACGTCACACCGCGTAATGTCACGCTGCATGACCCCCGGCATCATTTGCCATGGAGACACGTCCAGACGCTGGCTGAATCTCGGTAAGTTGAGGTTGCGAACGCGATCCCCCTGCATTTACTTTTAATACCCTGGGGAAGAGCGCGGGGCCTCTGCAACCGCCCGCGCCCTCCCCACAGAAATCTCCTAGGGGGGCGCGCCCCCCAGTTTGCACACCTCTGATCTACTGTATGCCCCAGTTGGCAACCGTAGCAGCTCTACTATTTTTTCAAGAATGCTCCCATCCCTTTTCTACTTATTACCCAGAATCCCTGTCTGCAGTAGCTGTATGACGTGGAATTGGGGTGAGGTTTTCATGACCTGCAGAAGACATATGTGGGTTTCTTATGTTTGCTCACTCCTAGTCATAATTGTTCCATTAAAATTCCTTTTTTAAGTTATTATAGCCACAATTACATAAATACTTCTACACGTCTATTATCTTGAATTGACTGGATACAATTTATTCTAATTTTTTTATGTAAACACTAGAAAAAATTGTGGGAACTAAAATAATATTCTTTCTGCCTTAAAAATGTAAATACAACTTGAACAGAGATCATTTGAAAAAAAAAAAAAAGCCTTTTCGTTTGGTTCAGACATTATAAAATGTCCTTTTCTGGGGCTTTTGTACATGGACAGTTATGCAGTTACTAAAACAAGCTGCTTCTAAACCTGTTTTGCAAGACCAATACACGCACTAAACAATATTATTTGCTAAACATGCTGCAGATGACATTTTGCAACAGAAAAATCTATGGATTTCCCTGTCTGTAAAATTCCAGCTCTAAGATCATTTTCTGAAATGCATTTTACGCTTGCAACAGTCAGTCATAATTTCCAACTTTAATAAATCCTTCCAGTGAATGTCTGGAATTATATACCTGCAGGGGGATTATCTTGTTTGATTTGTAGCATTCAGAAAATATTTCTGGAACTCAGAAAAGCACTAAACATTATAGTGGGTGTTGAAATAAAAACCGACTTGTGTGAATTATTGCCTACACTTTGAAAAATAAAAAGCTTTAAAAATAAATAATGTAGTTATTGGTCCCCATTCTCACTAAGGGCAATAAATCCCTTCCTCAAAGATGTCTTTTTTGATAGCTTTTTCTGTCAAAGCTGTCCTCCAACTCTTTAAAAACACACAGTGCCAGCAAGCTCAAAACCCCAAATCCTTTAAACTATATATTTTGTGACAGAGTTACTGACTCAGTAGGCTGGAACAGTGAAGTAAGTGTGCTTTCCAGTCCACAGAGCGTTAATTTCCTCAGAGAAAGAGCAGCAGCTGAAATCTGATTAATCAGGGGCTGGGCTCCTCATTGAAACAAGGAAGTGTTTAAGACAATGCTGGGAGTCACAGAGTGAGAGACTGTTTTCCCCAGAGAAGAGGCAGAGATAGAAGTGCTCCCCAGCTGCGGAAGCTGGTTACAGAGGAGTTTCTCTGGGCTCAACGTGGGACTGAGTTTCCCTAGGAAGAAAGGACGCAAGTCCGTGCTGAAGCACTGACGTCTGCTCCAAAGGATTGACAGATAAGCAAAAAACATGTTGTTGTATGCAGAAACTGTGTTACATTGTTGATATGCCAGGGCATGTTTTTGGCTTGAGAACCAGCTTAGCGGGCCATGCAGTTAGTGAGGGCAAAAGCTATGGTGCAGTTAGCTTTCCCTAAAGGGAACAGAAACAAACATTTCTATGCTTTATTATGATTTAAAGGGACAGTACCCATTATGTTCATTTGTCTGCTAGTTAATAAACAAACCTGATTCAGCTTAATCCTCTGCCCAAGCATCTTACTGACCCTGCCGTGAGGCCGTCCTGCCACAATACGCCGGTCAACTTCCGGTGTTACAGCACGTACCTCCTCTGCCATCTCCTGTGCTTCTGCTTCGATCCGATGTCTTTGCCTGCCACAGCCAAGCCACCGCCACCCGCTGTCTCAACGTCTTCACTCCGCTGACATCGTCTTTTACTGCCGCTCCCTGACTCCTCTGCCGTTCTTCTCCCAATGTACCGCTACTGCCAAACCTGGTAAGTAAAAGGGGGAGGCGCACATTTTAAGTTTCGCCTAGGGCGCATGAAGCCCTTGCGCCGGCCCTGCCTATACAGAGTCTTGGATGGTACCTGGGAGTGACCAGTTCACTGGAGCCAGAGATTTCAAGTTCCCTTTAGCCATGGGCAAGGGAAGGTGACAAAGGCTTGCGTACCTCCCTTGGGAACTATTTGAGTTCCCAGGGAAGAAGAATGTATGAAGTCTGTCTTGTCAATTAAAGTAACCTGTCTGTCAAATAAAGTTCCTGGCGCCCTTCTTACATCAGCCTACTCTACCAGCCAGCCCGGACGCTAGCACCCTGAGAAAAAAAAGATATGAGAGTCTAAGCACCAACACCTGTACAAACCTATTCCACCTCACTTAGTTGTAACCCTCCTTCTTGGGAGCTGGGCAAGGAGGGGTTACATGTGCTTATATCATCGTTAAGGAGGAGCGAGCAAGACTTTTAGAGCCTCTGTTTTACATGGAAACAACGAAAAATTCACAGACTTTCAACAAATTATTATTATTTTTTTTTAAACTTTGAACCTATTAAATACATCTCTCACTACTTTAATGTTGTCTTTTGTGGCACTGCCCTATAAACATACATATATGAGAATATAAAAAAAAAATCAATATAAGCATTTTCTGGTTATCAAATTTCTTTTGATAAGCAGCAGTTATTTTCAGCACGGAATG
Organism: Ascaphus truei; assembly: GCF_040206685.1. NCBI lineage: Eukaryota > Metazoa > Chordata > Amphibia > Anura > Ascaphidae > Ascaphus > Ascaphus truei. The sequence goes on from NC_134487.1 coordinate 36,557,289, forward strand.
GGTTAAAGACAGATCATAGCAATACCACCACAAAAATTCTCAGCACACCAACCTTCAATTAGAAGTTCGAGTGTTTTAGGATTTCTGTGCAGGATCCTGTTCAAACATGAAAAAAAAAATAGTTTTTGTACGTTCAAGGGTCAGGAAAAGTAATTCCTACAGTTTCTAAATGGTCCTAACATGTTTAGAAGTCTCTTGAATTCTTCATGCAACCTTGTAACTTATGGAGATAAGTCAATACTGTTTAACAAAGCTTGCATAATATACAGTAAGACAGGGCTTCATCTCTACAAACCGCATATGTTATATGTATGTAGTTTTATTCCTGACTAACTCAGCTCTGAGGGCTGGATCCACAAAGCTCTGCTAAGTACCTTAACATGATATTAACCTAACTTAGTCATGTTAAGCCTTACTGCATATTTTCAGAGGCCTGTAACGTTAAATCAGGGGTGCGCAAACTGGGGGGTGTGCACTTTTTTTTGATAGGGGGGTTCGCGACGGTTACAGAGGCTCCGCGCTCTTTCCCCAAAGCATTTAAATTAAATGCCAGGGTGCCCAGCAAGGCCTCTGTAACTCGCTTACCTTGATTCAGCCGGCTTCAGGCAACGCGGCATCAAGTGACGCCATGGGGTCACGTGACATCGCATGACCCTGCTGCGTCATTTGACGCTGGCACAAAGGAAAGGGGAGGTGGTTAGGGGGCGCAAGCACTTTCGGAGAGCAGGCAGGCGGCGCCGCACCAAAAGTTTGAGCACCCCTGGCATATACTTCGCACGCAGCGTGCGCGCTGCAGAGCGACCACGTGAGCTTCTCCCAAGCAAATTGAAATGTTTTATTTTGTCGCGCGGTGCCCGCATCATGTGAGCGGTTCAGCGACTGAGGGCGAACCGCTCACAGCCACACCTCCAACACGCCTCCCTGTCTCCTCCGTTGCCCGCAGTGCAGGTTTTGGGCGTGAGCATCACCCTAGATTCGTCACAAGGATGCGGACACACATTGCCTGATTGGGTCTAATCGCAGCCTTAGAGTCCTTGGCAGGACTCCCAGGGGCAGAGCTGCAAGGGGAGAGCTGCTAGCACAGAGGTGCTACAACAGATCTGCATGAGCCTGGAGAACTTCAGGATTGATCGCATGTGACCCGGGGACTGGTCTCCGTCCCGCTAGAGAGAGCAGGCATTGACTGGAGGGAGAACAGCAGATTCATGCAAGGAGGCCCAGCAGATCATCGGCGTGAAAGCAGCACGGAGGAGCAAGCACCGTCAGAAGGAACCCTCAACAATTTCAGCTAAAAGTGGTACTGAAGTGTTTTGCAAAGTGCAGGCCTGCTACACTTATTTGCATTAACGATCTCCAAAGCTGTGCCAGCAACATCACACAGGCCGTGATACCCAGAATTGGGTGGATACAACCTCGCATACACCCTGTAATGTGTATTCCGTGATATATTAAGTATTTTTTAGTCAATCTGGTGCGTCGGGGTTTAATGTGGTTACACTTTGACTTAAAAAATACAATAAATTGTGTTTATGACAGTTTAACACTCTTCCTGTTTCTATGTTGATCAAGAAAAGGGGCTTAATCTGGGGCTATCACTGATGGCCCACGAAAAGTGAAATATGTGTAGTTTATAAGGTTGTAGACAATAGCCAGATCATGGGCTGTCAGCCTCAAAGAAAACCTTAACATTCTTGAAATATCCGCTGTGCATCACAGAGAAGTGACAAACGGGTCTCCACTTCGTTGGAGGACAATATTAAATATAGGATATCCTGTGATACCTATTCTGAATAATAACAGATACATATTTGTCACCATTGCAAGAAGATGAATCAAATCATACTCTTCATGATTAAGGAGTGCTAAAGACAGATACCTGTTTCTCATGCAAAAATAGGCGTTGGGCTGTCAAATTCTATATGCAGGCGTGTATGTGAAGTACAAAGATACAACAATGGTGAACATGGCATCTGTCTAAGTATTAGATAAATTAAGTTATGAGTGTGTTCATGTATTGAGTAAAATTTAATTGTCAGAAGAAAATGTTTTTTAAGTCGCAACTTTCATCCAAGTAGCTGATTTACAAGAGGGGTGGGCTTATATGGTTCTCAATGAAGGGGATGTAGACTATAAAGCCCTATTTTTTAATTATGAGTTAGAAGTCAAAAGGAGGTGTGTTTTGGGATCAGACACGCGAGTTCTCATCTTTCCAATGCCAGTGACCTCTCTGGGAAAAACATATAATATACGGTAACGTACTGTATAGGGATTTCTGTTTGTGTTATCCTTTTATTTTCAGAAACTGGTCTGTATTTATTATAACAGTATATTCTTGTTGTAATTTTTTTCTGTAACCTAAGCACTGTATATTTATATAGATATTAAAACAAAACTGGAATAAGTGATGCTTTGGGCTCTGAATGAACTGTTGCACGCTTTGTATAGAGTAAAGTACATTTTCGGACACTTTTTGGTAGAACAGATTTTTCTGTGTTAAGTTCATAGTTTTTCTTTAATAAACAGCGACCTTAGACTCTGCAAATTTCATATATGATATTTCCTGTGTGGGTGCAGCGTATAGATATGATTGCAATTGAGTAAAGGATAAATATGAACTAATTTGAAGTACTGTACCTTGTGCAGGAGAAAGGTGAGTTGGCCAGTTTAGCTGTGTGTATTAACCCTGGTTGCATTTCTAAGTCATGTGCTCACTTGTGTGCTGTTCATGACAGATGGTATATTGGGATGGATTGAGGGGAGACATTACTCATTTGAGTGACCTTTGTTGAAGGTGAGAATTGTGAAGCTTATTATGAGTTTTACTTATATAATGTTAGTATCTTGCCCCTTAAGCATGACCTGCTCTTTAAAAAAACAAATGGAAAACTAGCAGGATTTTTGGATCTAGCTACTACCTCATGGGACACCCAGGGTACCAGATCCCGTGAGGTAGTAGCTACATCTTGGGATGCCCAAAGGGTTAATACAGTGACACAGAGTTGCACGTTCAAAATGTCTTTCTTTTATGGCCAAACTCTAGCCCCCCCAGAGGTCCATAACAGATATGACAATGGGTATGAACCTAGAATAAGAGGGAAGATTTTCACTGGGGTCGGCCTTTGATAAACCTATCACTAACTCTCGTTATTGACTGCTATTGGGAGCTGGTATATTAACCTTTGAAAGCGGCAATGTCCTGCAAAACATTGTTTATTTCATGCAAGTCAACTTTTTTTTTTTAGCATCCCAGTCCTTTTTCATTCACATACTAGACCACTACATTTTTACAAACCTCTAAAGAAAGTATCAGGAGCTGTCTATTTTATTGCGTCTGTAATTGTGCACTTTTCAACAGCTAGGATTTGGAGCAGAATTGAACTAGCAATAAGGGGAAATCCCTTTTGGGCTCCAGCGTAGAGATGGACGGAACTGTCCAAATCCAATTCCCAGAATTCTGTGTTTTTTATTATGATCAAATCAGTCCCGCTCACTAAAGAGATGTCTAATTTTATTAGCAGTCACCAGTGGTATATATCCCTCAAAATAAATTGGAGAGACATACCTGTGCTGAAAAAGAAGCACATCTGAGGTACCTGGCTGGGAGATATGCTAATGGCTATGCAAAGTGTATTTAAATGAGTCCCATCCCACATTTTCTAAAAGTATTTTCCTACCAACTATATAGAGTTGATAAGCCTATAGTACCATCCGCATAACTGGAACAGTGTCAGACCCAACAGGACTAGAACCCACAACCACTACTTTTCTAGCTAGCAGCTCTAGCAGTGTGAACAAAACCAGCTGATGGGATTATCATTGTCACATCCTACTTTTGAGCTGCCTACTGCTAACAAACGTAGCTAATCTAACTATTAGCGTATCTCACAGGTATCTCAGGTGTGCTCCACAAGGAATATTAAACTGTCAACCAGGAAGGGGAAGTGGTCTGCAAGGGGGGGGAGAACTACTACAGGTATATGCCCTCATTTTGGTGCTTGTGACAGAGCCTTAACCCCCTGTCTAAAAGGGCTCCAAATATAAAACCTGGATCTGACTGAGTCCAGCAGGGAGTTGGTTAATTGCAGCTACATACAATTAGCCAGTCTCCACCTGGCATATAGGTTGGGTAGAAAAGCCTCCTGCTTAATCTGCAGGGGATCTCACTAGCACTAAGGAAGTGTGGGCTGACAAAGAGAGATTTAAAGGAACAAGACCTTTTATTCCTGGACACAGTGGTCGCTGGAACCCGCCAGAGGATGCACCCCACGGACACCAACCCAGACCCGGACTGAGGGAAAGAGGCCCTGACAACAGGTAACTATTTGGACTTTGGGTCAGAGGTTGGCAAGAGGCCTAGAATCTCAGTGCTGCATATAGGGACCGGGAAGTGTGAGTCAGTCCTTACAAAAGGGATAGGCCTGTTTTATTTGTTTATTTGTATACTGCCTTAAAGATGTATTGTTTGATGCTATGGGCTGAATAAAAGACCAGATTTATTTTCCTCAATATATGTCTCCCTGGTTATACCTATGCACTTGTTTCCTACATATGGTGGCAGAAATTGGGATGAAAGGTGGCCCTTTAATTTCAAAGGGGCCCCGGAGACCACCCGGGAAAATTGTTGTGCTTTTGTTTGCCTACAGTTCCTGCAACAGCATGAGCAACAAAACCAAGACCAAAAGAATCATGGCAGAAGTGACCAGAATTAAAGGGATACACATCCAGACAGGAAAACTACACTACACTGGAGAAAGCCACAACACCACGGTTTGACTGGGGGGAATGTGACAGACGGTAATCCACACACGGTACTGACGCTGTGACCAAAGTCTGCAGGAAAAAAAAAAACATTGGTTTCTAAATTGGCTGCTCAGGAAAAACAAATCTACAGAGACGCCTGTGAGAGCTATGAACTCTGCAAGTGAAGTCTGCTCACCTGTAGGACTACCAGCTGGGGTTCTAACACATGCAGAAAAACTCACTGCAATAGCGCCTCCCGAGGTCAGGGGGAAGAATACACCTGATACCGCCAAAATGGATGGCAAAATGTAGTGTTCCTGTAGTGTTCCTGTCCAGTTGCATTCCAGGGGGAGCATAAAGGGAAATAGAACAAAAAACAAAACAATCTAAGTGCAGACAGTTTTATAACTGGTGTATGAAATCTATGTTGGATCTTGGCTCATAAGTGTTGCCTACTTACAAGATGTAAGTCAAAAACAAGCGGTTTTGACACAATGGTCTCAGCAAGGAGGATTTCTAAACCAGGGATGTGGAGACTCCAAATCTCAGCTCAGCAGCAATGTGTATGCAAAAGAAAAGATAACCAGGGATGTGGAGACTCCAAATCTCAGCTCAGCAGCAATGTGTATGCAAAAGAAAAGATAACCATAGTACAGACCAGTACTATAAAAAAAACTCGACTTTATAGGGTTAAAAATGAACACTTACACGCATAAAATACTTGTTTTTATTGTATCACATTCAATGTGATCAAGGAGAGAAAGCTGTTAGCTTCAGGCTCACCCGCCTCCTCCGGTGTGACTCTGCGTGGGACACCACTCTCTGGGACTCTCCACCTCTGGTGTGGACTCTGCGTTGGAGACCGTCTTCTAGGACTCTCCCCCTCGTGGGCTCCCTCTGGAGTATGTTGTTCCTGTCCAAATCGTTGGTGTTATAGGACGCTGTGAGGGTCTCTGCATGGAGCTCCCTCTCGGGTGGATGGTCCTGCCCGGCTAGCTCCGATATGTCACTTCCGTCTAGTCCCGATACGTCACTTCCGGTCGTGGGTGTGTATGTTCTGCTACAAATTCTCTCCTCTCAGGGCGGCTACCACTCTATGCGTTTCGGAATACATAACATAAAATAATAACTCATGGCAAAATTGGAGAGATGGGAGAGAGAAAATGGAGAATAAAGATCAATCAATATACATGAAATAAACATCAAAAATCGATGCAATGTGTCAAGGGATGGGGGGGGGGAGGGGATGGGATGGGGGGGGGGGAGGGGATGGGATGGGGGGGGTGGACCAACAGAATGGGAGGGGAGAGGGAATGATTTCAAGGGATGGGTGGGGAGGGGTGGGATGTGGGGGTGGACCAACAGAATGGGAGGGGAGAGGGACTTATTATTTTATGTTATATATTGTCTTTGACCTGAGGGTCTATTATTATCTTAATAATTTTATTATAGTGAGGTTGATTTTGACCGCAGAGTCATGTACCTTTAAGAAGGAGGACCTGTGTTAAATTTAGCCATTTTTAATTGATTGATTACACATACTATATAAACTGTGAACCCATTGGGGGTATCACTTGCTCCTGAGGAGGCTGTGGGAAACACAGCGAAACGCCTAGAGCCATCATTGAGCCGTCTGCAGCCTGCACAACTGTTGAGAAACTGAAGGTGCCGAGATTTCCGCTTCTCCCTGCTGCCTGCTTCTGTGTGTGCCATACCGGAAGTCGTCACCCCCGTACCGGTTGTGACGTCACACGCCATCCACCGTGAACCGGCGAGGATCACTTGGAAGTGCAGCAGCAGAAGGTCCATCTACCAGCGCTCAACTGCCTCAAGAAAACGCTATGTGTACATATACTATGTACTTATTGTGAGTACATTTCCTACACTGTTTTTTAACTTATAAAATTGAATTCTTCGATCTACACTATGGTCACCCCTTGTTTTTCCTTGGTACCCCTACCCGAGTGAGATCTCCCCTGCATTACCAGGCGTTTGGGTTCCTGCAACTGCGGCATATCACGTACCTGTTGACCTGTTCAATGCTGATTATACCACTTACCTGTTGTAAGTAGGCATTTTATAGAGCCAAGACCTTCTCTGTATTTCATATTTTATGCCAATATACTGCACAATATTTTTTGTATTTTCTATTTTTGGGGTGTTCCTGATACCATCGCTTCCTTCCAACACCTGTGTCTACATTATCCCGACAGGAATCTGTACATATTCCCCGTAGGAAGGTTGAGAATCTGTTTCTGTTACACCTTACATTTCACCTTATATGTGTATTTATCACTTTAATCACTAGCACTGTTTGTTTAGCGCCGTTCTAAATCACTGGGTCTCGCAGATGACCGTGCGACATCAGAAGAGGGCCGAAATGTCCTGCAGCCTAGTGTGAATGGAAAAATTGTCCCGGGAATGGTGGAATCTCCAGAGGGCCCAAGGCAGTAGTCGTGTACCCCGAAGAAGTGTCTGTCCGGTTCTGACAGTGACAAACTGCATCAAACGGTGTGGGCCAATATATGGGTTAATATATGCAGCCATTGATTACATTTATTGTAAACGAATTACCTTAGCTGATCGATTTTGTTCTCCTGTGACTGATCAGCACAGATCCTGCTTCCTAGGTTCACTAAATGGCCACCTTTCATTTTCAATCAATCTTTTAGTCAGTGTAACTCAGCAGCTACAATGTATTCTTATATTACTAAGGTAATTATTATCTATTGTTACAGTTTACAGCTCAAACTGCTAGGAATATTGGAAATAAATGATCAGAACCAGGAAAGTGTTACAAAGATCTTGCACTGCTGAGGAAGTGTGCTAAAACCTGCTATGGAAATCAAAGGATGCTCAGTATATTTAAACTCGTTAAAAACGGCATTGAGTTGAATTAAAACATTTTAGTAAGTATCAAATGCTACAAAACTTTTTTTATTTTAAAAAACACGCATGTAGGATATTGCTTGGATTGCTCGTAATGTTACGTAATGAATGAAGCCTGTATATTTGCAGAACAAAAGACTCCTGATTTAGAGTTTGTTTCACAATGCAGATTGAAAATGTAAAATGCATTAAATCACAGGTTGACTTCTTCAGAGGTGCAGTCGCCCTGCAAGTGACCATATCAGCTTAAATAGATAAATACAATGGATTAAATGCCCCCCCTCCCCGTACAATCTATATAAACGAGATTGCACGCAGCTGGTCTAAAAAGATACACAATTATAGCAGTAAGATAGTACCAAGAATATTTGTCTACAAATAATAAGTGCTTGCTTGTCGAACTGGAGTTATTATTGTGTAATGCCTCAAGCTGCAGAGGTGGCACCTATTTTCGCCCCAGAAGAGTGAGGTTGCCCATGTTCTGTTCATCTTTTATTTAATGCCACCTGGCCTTGGTAACTTATAGCACTCGGTACAAATTATTACTTAGTGCTTGAAGTGCTTTCAAGGTTACAATCAACAAAATAGATATCTCTAGGTATGCTGTTAGTAGACAGTGGGCACTGCTGGCCATCAGCTGGTTTAGCTCCCACTGCTAGAGTTGCTGGTTAGACAAGCAGTGGTTGTGGGTTTTAGTCCTGTTGGGTCTGACATCATTCCAGTGTTTGGGCTTATTAACTCTATATAGTTGGTATGAAAATAGTTTTACGAAGTGTGGGAGGGGACTCATGTTAATAGCTATGCAAAGTATATTTAAATATCTCCAAGCCGGGTACCTCATGTGTACTCTTTATTCAAATTCAATTTTCAATTTATTTGCAGGGATGTTTGAGGGGATAAATACCACTGGCGACTGCTAATAAAATTAGGAAGGTCTCTCTGTGTGTGTTCCTTTTTTTAACAATACGCCAATGGATTTTATGAGTGTTCGAATTCTAGAAAATCCACCTGGATACAGATTCCTCTGTCTGAAAAAGGTGGATTGGCCTTTTTTGAGACTAGAGGAACCGACCAATCCGAGTCGGATCCAAATATGCCCAAAACACTCGCCTATCTCTACTCCTGTGCATCAGGTGGACCTTTTAAAGTCTAGAGTGGCCAAGTGTCTATCGGAGTCGGTTTCCTCCGCATCTACTACTACATGTAAGTGTGTATAAAGCAAGAAAAAGGAAGCACTCCCCAGTGATGTATGAAACTAACAGGTGCTCGCCACAAATAGGACAGAACCGCGAGGCTGAGGTGGGTATTTAGAATACACCAACCTGCAGCCGCGAGACTGCGTCCGGTGTGCAGATCCATAGTCGTGTGGCCGGGTCAGGATAGGAGAAGTAGGTTAGTGGTCTAGGGTTGGAGATGTAGAATAGTCGAGGTCGAGGTGTAGAGAAGGTGGTAGTCCAGGTACCAAGCCGTGGTCGTTGATAAGAGAAGGTGGGAGTCTGGGTACAAGCCGAGGTCGAGGATACTAGGAGACATGACAAGGTTAGCAGAATTGCACAAGGCAAAGCAGGACACAGCAAGCTTGTGGGTAGCACTTTGTCGCAGGTTAAGGACTACTATGCTCAGCCGATTTGGAGCAGGGCTCGGTGAGCATATAAAGTACTGTTAGCCAATCAGAAGAAAGGCACAAGGCTGAATGTACTGATTGCCTCTAGATTGCAGAACCAATCCACGCCGAGTTGCTGTAAATGCTGATTGCCATCAGCCCATTCAATCGTCAGGAGGCGGAGAAATAGATGAGGTAGTTATCCTGCTGTCAGTGGAAAAGAAGTTATATCAGTGGCGCTCAACACTGTAATGATCAAAGCAATTCTAATAGATATTATAAAATATACAACCAGAGCCACGGAAATTGCCCGTCCGATTGGATGCTCCACGTGGTAAGGGTAAACATGTAAATATACAAAGAAATCAAATCATAGCATAATACTGTAAAACATACACATACATAAACAAACAACACTTAACAAACGCTGAGAACAACAGGTAACTACTCACAATGGCATTTAATATGGTATATCATTAATATCATAAAATACACTTATTACACATAAAATAGTACATAAAAACATATATTAGGTTCAGGCAAGATTCTCCAACTCGGGTGGGGGTACCTGCTTACCGAAAACAGGATGTAATCAGGCAATGGATAATTCAAAGAGTATCCCCTCTTATGGATAGCTGCTGCTGCTGCTGCTGTTGTTAACACCTGGGCTCAGACGAGGAGTCTCTTATGGGCAGGGACAGGTTTTTACAGCTAGCTGCTTCTGCCTCAGTCCTCTCCCAGCACTGCAGAAGCTCCAGGACACACACAGAGATACTTCCTGGTCTGCCCGCACCACGTGCACCAAACACAGCAATGCTGAAATGTTGGATATTCCTACGCCAGCATGTGCTTTCCCACAGCTCACAGCTCACAGCTCACAGCTCCCAGCTTCGGAAGGGTACAGCACTCACACCCGAGTAGTGGGGACCTCACAGAACCACCCTACGTGTTTCGAAAGTCTTGCTTTCTTCCTCAGGGGTTAAAAGTAATGAAAAGTAGTCCCTGTAAGTCCCGAAATATATAGTCCCGGTTTAAAGAGACAGTGCATCCTTGTGATCTTGATCATGCGCAGATGAAAGGACTGGGACACTCAGCGTGTGGACACTCATGGACATGACATACAACAGAGAAAAAACATATATAAAGGAAATAAAAGAATATAACAATTAGTGCAATACATAAAATACAGATGTGTATCTGATACCTATATATCCTCATGGATAGGAAAAGAAATTTAATAGTATACATATGAATAAAACAAAATGCTTAACAAAAAATATATGATTAACAAAAAAAAAAAAAAAAAAATTATTAACCCTATTATTCGTATCTCAAATTGCTAAGACCCGGCCAAGCTAGGGATATGTAGAAGTATGCTGAGCAGAACTTGACCTTCTAGGGGATAGTATATACCACAAATATGATCCCTAAAGTGAACTAATACTGTGTATATATCTATACTTTGAAGTTTATAAGTGAGTGTATATTGAAAATAGGAATAATAAATAATTGAAAGTGAAAGTTATTAGTGATGGTGAAAATGTACCTTTCTGATGGAAATAAGAGTGATACGTATTAGAAGTGGAAATTAACAGTGTTAAAGGAAATATAACCATCTAAGAATGGTGTTGGGTGAAAATAAGTAATTAAAATATGTTGTATAGTATTATAATAAAATTATGATAAATATTATAATATAATAATAATAGAAAGGTGATGGTGATTACTACCTACTTATTGAACCATCCTCATCATGAATGCCCGGACCTTACCATAAAATGGAATGAACCACAGGTTACAGTACATTGCAGCGATTACATTGTCAGCCCAGGAGACTGGTTATCTCATCTGTCAAGAAGGAACGGCTTCAGGTCAAATTCTATATTGAGTCCAGACGGTGCTAAAGTTTGTAGTTCGTAAATCCAAAAGGATTCTCTCTTACCTAACATGCTTGTCTTATCCCCTCCACGCCAGTTAGGTATAACAGCCTCTATGGCTACACATATTAGACCTTTAGGATCTTTACTGTGCACATGAAGGAAATGGCTCGACACACTATGGGACTCTAGACCTTTTTTGATATTGTAGATGTGTTCATAGAACCGTCGTTTGATAGGTCTGGTGGTCATACCCACATACTGCAGACCACAGGGACATTCAAGGAGGTAAATAATATTAGTGCTATTACATGTGATGTGCTGTTGGATAGTATACTTCTTCCGTGTTTTTGTTGAAGTAAAGCATAATTGTTTGGAGCTGAATTTACATGCTTTTTGGTCAAGGCCCATATTTAGAAAATCCAATAATTGTTGTTGGTAATCCCACCAAATAATGACCAAAATGCAATTACCAAACAATTACCAAACAATTACCAAACAAGAATTTGAATTTTTATATAATCAATTTCCAATCATTCCCATTTTCTATATAATACCTAAAATTCATAAAAATTTACAGCAGCCGCCGGGCCGTCCTATCGTATCGGGCATCCGGTCCCTCACATCACATCTATCACAGTTCATAGATCATCATTTGCAACCGTACGTTGTTAAACTTCCCTCATTCCTTAGGGATACCACCCACATGCTGCAGACCCTAAAGGACATTCAATGGAAGCCACATTATTATTTAGTTACAGCTGACGTCACATCACTATATACTGTTATCGACCATGTCCAGGGTTGTGAGGCTGTCGGCCATTTTTTGGATAATGATCCTTCTATGAAACCATCACTTAAAACATTTCTTATTTCTGGCATTCAATTTATACTTTCACACAATTATTTTAATTTTAATAATTTATATTATTTACAGGTATGTGGCACCGCCATGGGTACCAGGTTTGCTCCTAGTTATGCTAATTTATTTATGGGCAGCTGGGAGAACGAATCCATCTGGTCCGGCTGCCCTTACGGAGCAGACCTGGTACTATGGTGGCGCTACATCGATGATATTATTTTTATTTGGTCAGGGTCACTACAACAATTACACCTATTCCAAGAATACATGAACAACAATTCGTATAATTTAAAATTTTCGTTTGTTTCAAGTAATGTTTCTATAGAATTTTTGGATTTAGTTATATATATCTCTAACAACACTTTACATACCAAAACTCACTTTAAGAAGGTTCAAGCGAACAATTATCTACATGCCGATAGCCATCACAACCCTGCATGGATCGATAACATTCCTAAAGGCCAATTCATCAGACTAAAACAAAATAGCTCCACTTTAGACGCATTCCAAAATCAGGCACAGGATCTTAGGAACAGATTCATTGACAGGAAATATTCACCTAATCACCTTGACAATATTATATCAGAGGTTGAGGTTTTGGAAAGATCAACACTTTTAGAGTATAAACCTAAACCATCCAATACACAAATGCAAATACCATTCATTACTCAATTCAATCAGATGGCACCTGGGATAAAGAAAACCATTCGGAAATATTGGCCAATCTTGAGAAAAGATACAGATTTGGCACAAATACTGCCTTCAAAACCAAAAATCATATTCACAAAGGCAGCCAACATAGGCCAAAGGTTGGCCCCAAGCTGTCCACTTAAATCCAATGGTCAGCAAAATAAAATCAAAAACAAAAATGCCATTAAGGGTTACTACACATGTAATACATGCACAGCATGTAAATTCAGCTCCAAACAATTATGCTTTACTTCAACAAAAACACGGAAGAAGTATACTATCCAACAGCACATCACATGTAATAGCACTAATATTATTTACCTCCTTGAATGTCCCTGTGGTCTGCAGTATGTGGGTATGACCACCAGACCTATCAAACGACGGTTCTATGAACACATCTACAATATCAAAAAAGGTCTAGAGTCCCATAGTGTGTCGAGCCATTTCCTTCATGTGCACAGTAAAGATCCTAAAGGTCTAATATGTGTAGCCATAGAGGCTGTTATACCTAACTGGCGTGGAGGGGATAAGACAAGCATGTTAGGTAAGAGAGAATCCTTTTGGATTTACGAACTACAAACTTTAGCACCGTCTGGACTCAATATAGAATTTGACCTGAAGCCGTTCCTTCTTGACAGATGAGATAACCAGTCTCCTGGGCTGACAATGTAATCGCTGCAATGTACTGTAACCTGTGGTTCATTCCATTTTATGGTAAGGTCCGGGCATTCATGATGAGGATGGTTCAATAAGTAGGTAGTAATCACCATCACCTTTCTATTATTATTATATTATAATATTTATCATAATTTTATTATAATACTATACAACATATTTTAATTACTTATTTTCACCCAACACCATTCTTAGATGGTTATATTTCCTTTAACACTGTTAATTTCCACTTCTAATACGTATCACTCTTATTTCCATCAGAAAGGTACATTTTCACCATCACTAATAACTTTCACTTTCAATTATTTATTATTCCTATTTTCAATATACACTCACTTATAAACTTCAAAGTATAGATATATACACAGTATTAGTTCACTTTAGGGATCATATTTGTGGTATATACTATCCCCTAGAAGGTCAAGTTCTGCTCAGCATACTTCTACATATCCCTAGCTTGGCCGCGTCTTAGCAATTTGAGATACGAATAATAGGGTTAATAATTTTTTTTTTTTTTTTTTTTTGTTAATCATATATTTTTTGTTAAGCATTTTGTTTTATTCATATGTATACTATTAAATTTCTTTTCCTATCCATGAGGATATATAGGTATCAGATACACATCTGTATTTTATGTATTGCACTAATTGTTATATTCTTTTATTTCCTTTATATATGTTTTTTCTCTGTTGTATGTCATGTCCATGAGTGTCCACACGCTGAGTGTCCCAGTCCTTTCATCTGCGCATGATCAAGATCACAAGGATGCACTGTCTCTTTAAACCGGGACTATATATTTCGGGACTTACAGGGACTACTTTTCATTACTTTTAACCCCTGAGGAAGAAAGCAAGACTTTCGAAACGCGTAGGGTGGTTCTGTGAGGTCCCCACTACTCGGGTGTGAGTGCTGTACCCTTCCGAAGCTGGGAGCTGTGAGCTGTGAGCTGTGGGAAAGCACATGCTGGCGTAGGAATATCCAACATTTCAGCATTGCTGTGTTTGGTGCACGTGGTGCGGGCAGACCAGGAAGTATCTCTGTGTGTGTCCTGGAGCTTCTGCAGTGCTGGGAGAGGACTGAGGCAGACGCAGCTAGCTGTAAAAACCTGTCCCTGCCCATAAGAGACTCCTCGTCTGAGCCCAGGTGTTAACAACAGCAGCAGCAGCAGCAGCTATCCATAAGAGGGGATACTCTTTGAATTATCCATTGCCTGATTACATCCTTTTTTCGGTAAGCAGGTACCCCCACCCGAGTTGGAGAATCTTGCCTGAACCTAATATATGTTTTTTAACGTATATATTTTTTTATTTTTTCAGAAATCATATTAACATATAAAGGGGGGAAGGGAGTGGGGGGGAGGGGGTACAGAAAATAAAAGGGTTATGGGGTGGGGAGGGGGGGTAGGGTGGTGGGGTAGCATCCATCACTGGCTTCATGCAGGAAGCAAACATTCTATGATACTTGTCACATCCTATGCTAGGTCTAGGTCTACCTAACCTTTAGTAGTTATTACTGGTTTCCTTACTATTTTATGGTTCCTATTGGGTTCTTCCATATGTATGTCTCCCAGGGGTCCCATATCGTCAGGAAGGAGTTGTGTCTGTCGTGTATTAGGCTTGTAAGTCTCTCCATCGTCATTATGTAGTTTATTTTGTGCAATACCTCGTTGATCGGGGGTGGGTCGTTCTTTTTCCAATGTCTTGCTATTAAATTTTTGGCTGCGGAGAGGATCTGCGTTATCAAAAAGTCTATTTTTCTCTCAAGTCCGTCTGTCGGTTTTAGTAAGAGCACTGTTTCTATGTCCCATGTTAGCTCTACCCCTGTTGCTTCTTCTATTAGGCGTCTAACTCTTCCCCAGAATAGGATGATTTTGGGGCAAGTCCACCATATATGTTTAAATGTGCCTATTTGGCCGCAGTTACGCCAACACATTGGGGAGGTTAGCGGGAAAAAGGAGTGGAGGCGGGCTGGTGTGTAATACCATCTGTGTAGGACTTTCAGGTTGGTTTCTCTGATTAGGGAACATCGGGAAGCTTTAGCTGTCCTTTCGTGGATTTCTGCCCAGTCCTCTTCCTCTAGGGAGTTTCCTATGTCGTGTTCCCAGTCTAGAATGTTTTTGCTTGTTTGGTCGTCATATTGTTTTAAAAGTACCTGATAGAGTTGGGCAATCGTTCCTTTATTGTAGTGACCTCTTTGGTATAGGCTCTCAAAGTTGGTGAGTGGCCTATTCCAGGTGTCGTTTGGTTGGATTGAGGAAACATAGTGGGCCAGTTGTATGTATTGGAATATTTGTGTGGTTGGGATGTTATATTCCTCTCTTATTCCCATGAATGATTTAACTTTCCCTCCCTGTTGCATGTCTCCTAACCTAGAGAGCCCTTTCTCATCCCATTGCTTAAAGATATTTGAGTTGTGAGCTGGTGTAAATTCGGGATTGGCTCCAATGGGTGTTAGGGGTGAGGGAATGGAGGAGATTTGCCTGTGTTTGCAGTTTTTATCCCAGATGTCTAGAGAGTGCAGTAAGACTGGGTGGGCTCTATAGGCTGTTTGTCTGTTCCCCTTTTTTACCCATAGAAGAGACGCTAACTCCTTTGTCCCTGCTTCCACTCTCTCTATATCCACCCACGGCTTTTTTCCTGGGGTTGCGGACCAATAGATTAGCGGACTTAGTCTAGCCGCTTCATAGTACTTTGTTAAGTCTGGTTGACCCAGGCCTCCTCTTGCCTGGGAGAGAGCCATCAGTTTCTTCTTTATCCTAGGTTTTCTGCCGTTCCATATAAATTTGGTTATCTCTTTTTCCAAATCTCTTATTACATAGGCTGGAACCGTGACGGGGAGCACTTGGAATAGGTAAAGTATTCTAGGTAATAGGTTCATTTTCACTGATATTATTTTACCCGTCCATGATATCTGGTATCTTGACCAAGATTCCAGGTCTTTTTTCAGGTTTTTAATAAGATTCGGGTAGTTTGCTCTGTACATATTATCATATGTTCTCGTAATGTATATTCCTAGGTATCTCATCTTGTCTGACATCCATTTTATTGGGAATTTTTTCTTTAGTGCGCTTTCTAGTTCTGGAGGTATGTGCAGGCCTATAGCCTCTGATTTTGTGTTGTTCACTTTAAAGTTTGAGAGTGTGCCAAATTCGTCTAGCGTGTCGAATAGGTTTTTTAATGAGGTATCCAGGTTAGTCAGAGAGAGTAAAGTGTCATCCGCAAATAGCGACACTTTATATATGTTGTTTCCTATAGGGACACCCTCTATCCCTTGGTTCTCTCGTATTCTTGAGGCTAATACCTCTATGCACAAAGCGAATAGCATTGGGGAGAGTGGGCACCCTTGCCTGGTACCGTTAGAGACTGCGAATGGTTCTGATGTGTAACCTGAGGTGCGAACTGTAGCTATTGGGTTGGAATATAGCGCTTTAATGCCTTTAATAAAGTTTACATGTAGGCCCATCTCTCTGAATACCCGGAACATAAAGGGCCAGGCCACCCGGTCAAAAGCTTTCTCAGCGTCTAACCCTAGAATCAGGGTAGGGCGTTGGTTTTTGTTACTGTTGTGGATAATGTTAATTACTCTCCTGATGTTATCAGAGGCCTGCCGTTCTGGAGTGAATCCCACTTGGTCAGGGTGTACCAAGGAATTTAATACTCTGTTCAACCTGGTTGCTAGAATTTTGGCGAATAGTTTTATGTCTGTATTTATCAGAGAGATGGGCCTATAACTGGAACATAACGTCGGGTCTTTTCCTTCCTTTGGTATTACAATGATAGAGGCTTTTAGGGACTCTTTTGGTGGTGCTTCTCCGTCTAGGATCTTATTGAACCAGCGGATCAGATATGGCTTCAACGTGTGTTCGAATTTCTTATAATAGAAATTAGTGAACCCGTCTGGGCCCGGGGCTTTGGAGTTCTTGAGGGATTTAATGGCTGCTGAGACCTCCTCTGCTGTTATCGGGGTTCCTAATTGGGCTGATTCTGACTCGTCTAGTTTGGATAGCTTTGTGTTTTTTATATATTCGTCTAACTTTGCTTCGAACCTCTTGTTGGCTTTATCGGGGTTTGTCAAGTTGTATAAGTTACTATAATACTGGACAAACTCTTTATTGATTTCAACCGGATTGTGTGTTAGGCGGTCTTGTTTGGTTTTTATGCTGTATATATTGAGGTTTGCTGTTTTATTGCGGAGTTTTGCCGCCAATTGCCTGTCTGCCTTATTGCTTTTTTCGTAAAAGATCTGGTTTGTCCATCTCATTGCTTTTTCAGTATCTTCAATCAGTATATTTTTAAGCTCCAATCTATCCTTGTCTATCTCTGCTCTAACTTTGTCCGTTGGGGTTTGTTGGTAGGTCTCCTCATTTTCTCTAATACTATTGTTTAGCTTATTTATCTTTTTGTTTTTCTCCTTTTTCCTATGGGAGGCAATACTGATTATCTTGCCTCTGAGCGTAGCTTTATGCGCCGCCCATAGTGTACAGTCGCTGATTTGCCCGTTGTCATTTATTGCGAAGTAGTCCCGTATAGCCTTTCCTATAGCTTTTTTAGTGTCTGGTAGCCTGAGCAGTAGGTCGTTCATTCGCCATTGTGTGCCCGTCGGTCTTTGGTGCATGTCTCTTATGATTAGTGTAACCGGGGCGTGGTCTGACCATGTTATATTGTCTATTTCTGCCTTTATTATCCTCTCTGTCAGTTCACTAGATACAAGTATATAATCAATGCGGGTGTATTGTTTATGCGGGGGTGAGTAGAAGGTAAACCCTTTGGTTATGGGGTTCATTAGCCTCCATGCGTCGACCAGCCCACCCAGTCTTATGCTTTGTTTTAGAGCGGTTGAGCTATTCCGTCTCCGGTATTGCTCTTTGCCCTTGAGCTTCGCCTGGTCTTTATTGCAGTCTATAACGGTGTTAAGATCCCCTCCAATTATTAAGTAACCCTTCTTATATTGGCTTATCGTCTCGAAGGCCTCATTAATATAGCTTTCTTGGTCTGTGTTGGGGGCATATAGGCTTACAAGTGTTAGTTCTGTCGTGCCTAATTTACCGGATACAATTAGCAGTCGCCCGGTCTTGTCTCTCTTTATTTTTTCTACTGCAAAGGGGATGCTAGTTCTAATCAGGATGGCTACTCCCGCTTTTTTGTCTGTGGCTGGTGAGTGATAAATTTGGTTAAAATTTTTGTCTTTTAACCTAATAGTGTCTGCTCTGTTCAGGTGTGTTTCTTGAACCATATGTATGTCACTTTGTCTGTTTTTGAGGTCTCTGAACAATAGTCTCCTTTTCATGGGAGAGTTCAGTCCTCTGACATTCTGCGTTGTTATTTTTAGTACTTTAGCCATATGTTGATTTAAAATTTCGTGCGCGAGTGTTTGCCGGAGGGAGCTTGTTGTTAGGGGATGCCCCGTGGTGATTTTTCGGGTTGCGGGACCTTATCCCAACTAATGTTTTGGTTGTGCCAAGTTGTGTGCATTTAGGTGTACTCCAGTGTGGATGAACTGGGGAGAACATTGGGGGTGAACAAAAATAACCTTGGGGGTTTTTAACGTGGGGTGGGGTGGTGCCCTCTGGTGCTTTGGGCCTTTGACTCTGCGTTTGGGGTGTCGGGGACATGCAGGGTCAAGAAAAAAGGGGGAAAGTGTGTGTGGGGTGCAATGTGGTACTTGCAGTCTGGAGAGTATGGTTTGTAGTCTGTAAACTGTAGTCAGCTCCGTTTGGAATTCCGACGGCTAGTCGTGTTGTTGATCAACCTTCTTTTCTGCTATGACTGACTGGAACTAAAACACAGATGTGGTGGTGGGGAATACAACAATCAAACTTCTGGGTCAAACATGTTAAACAGTTTTAAACACAGTAAATAGAACAAAAAAAAAAAAAATAAGAGCAGAATTTCCTTTCTCTCCCTTTTCCTTCAACTATCTGAGCTAGGTCAAATCTATAGAGGCTTAATAATGGCTTAAACCTTGTGCTCTCAGTTATCTAGTTATACTGTGTTTTTTCCTTTTTCTTTTCTTTTACCCTTCCCTTTTATAAAACCTTTTTCCCTCCCTCCTCCCGCTCCCGTTAGTTCGTGTCTTTGTATTTGGAACAGCATACAGTTTCGGGGCTGGGGGTTACAGTTGAGGTAGGAATGTCTCTCTTGTACTCTCGTGGTTTTGCCGTGTTCTGGTTGTTAAGCCTCAGCTCTTGGGGCTTGATGGGTTATCCTGGGTTAGTTGTCACCCTGGACCACCTTTCACGCCTTGGTCGTGGAAAAGTTTTCCCTGTATCACTTCGTAATTCTTCCGGGATCTCCAGTCCTAGCGCTGCGATGAATTCTGGGCCTTCCTCTGGGGTTCGTAGGGTGGCCTGTTTGCCTTTGTTGGTGGCTTGGAGACGGAAGGGGAAGCCCCATCTATACCTGACGTCTCTGCTTCTCAGATAGCCTGTGATTTTCTTGAGTTCTCGCCTTTTGGCCATGGTTATTGGCGAGAGGTCCGGGAAAATTTGCAGTTCCGTATCCTCAAAGGAGATTTTATCTAGGTTCCTGACTTTGGTGTAGATTTCCTCTTTGGTAGAGAAGTAATGGAACCTTGTGATTACGTCTCGGGGCCCTCTGTTTTCAAATTCTCTCGGCCTGTAGATTCTATGGGCTCGGTCGAGTTCCAGCTTTGCTTCGGCGATTTCTGGGAGTATGCTCCTAAAAAGTCTATTTAGGTATGGCTTGATTTCCTCGTTAAGGACTGTCTCCGGGATGTTGCGAATTCTAAGATTGTTCCTTCGCGATCTATTCTCTGTCTCTTCCTGGGCGTCTTGAAGGCGGGAGATCTGTTTCTTCATTTGGGTTATGTCCTCATCTGTCGCCGCTTGTCCTTCGGTAACTGTCTCCATGGCCTCCTCCAGTCCCGTCGTCCGCTCCTCTACCTCTACAATCTTGGTGTGTAGGCTCTTCATTGCGGTTTGTAACTCCTCGTGAAACGCCTGTTTAATTTCTTTAACCCAGGTTTTTAGTTCTTTCCTGATATCTGGGTGCCTATCTGCTTCTGACCCTGAGTCCGAGTCTGAGCGATCTTGGGCTTGTGCGGCTTTCTCTTTGCCAGTTGGTGTGGGCGCCACGTTCCTTCTGGAGAAGAACGTGGAAGATTCTGGCTTCCCTATCTTTTTAGGGGGGGCCATGCCGTCTGTGTTCAGCTGTGGGGTATAGAGAACAATCAGGTCTGGGTCTTCCTTTTTTATATTGGTTGCTGGTTTATCTTGGATATGGGGAGCTGAGGGAGGTTCTTGTCTGTTTTTCTAGGCTCGCAGCTATCTCACATATGCACCCCCACACTTGGGCATTCAGTTAGTCCATGGGACTAGTTGCTTGGTTCTCTGTTTCGCCTCCTTGGGTGGAGGGGGGGAAGGGAAGGGGGGGGCGCGGGTGCGCATTCACTCCGCTCTTTGTTTGTTGTTCGTCTTTTCCTCTGTGCGAAGCTTGGGGGACTGACTTTCTCCTAGGTAGGTAGGTGAGTATGTATTGGGGTTGAGTCGGATTGGGGAGAGGGTGTGTTTGAGTAGTTTTTCCTAGGCTGTTTTCCACTTTTCAGCCTCTGAGTTTATTTGTGTGTGCTTGTACCTTTAATTCAGGTCAGCGGCGGCCATTTTGGATCCGGCTGGGACACTTCTGCGTTTCAGGCATGGAACGCATGGTTCCTCTCTCTCTCCACCTCACCGGAGCTCCCCATTCTCCTCTCCGCTCCCACCACTGCTCTAGGTATCCTCCTGTGTCCTGCAAGCCCCTCGCCAATCTCCCCCTCGGGGGGGCCGCGCACCTCGGTCGGATGCAGGCAGGCTAGATATCTCACGCACCAGTCAGCGCCATTTTGCCAGCCTCGGCGGGGAAGCAGGGATGTGCCGCGTTTTCAGGAGAGGGGCTACTATTCCTTGCGGTAGGTGCCTGGATTGACCAGCCTCTGTGTCCGCGGCTGCGTCAGGGCTGCTCCCTACCTTTTGGCCGTTTGCTGCGGCTAGGATCGTCCCTTTAAATGAGCCGCGCGGTCCCGTCGGCCATCTTGGTTTCACCAGGGGAAGGGGAGCTGTGTGTGTTCCGCTCGGGTAAGGCTTTTTCTCCCCTTTTGGGGTACTGTGTGGGACCGGGGACCGGGTTAACTGCACTGGGGGCTTTTGGGCAGTCTCCTAATGGGGTTTGCCCTCGATTTTAGTGGGGTTTCTGATGGTTTCTGCAGTTATGTTTGCGGAGCTATGCAGATCTATGACCAGCTCGTTCCGCTCCTGGCCACGCCCCCCCCTAATATATGTTTTTATGTACTATTTTATGTGTAATAAGTGTATTTTATGATATTAATGATATACCATATTAAATGCCATTGTGAGTAGTTACCTGTTGTTCTCAGCGTTTGTTAAGTGTTGTTTGTTTATGTATGTGTATGTTTTACAGTATTATGCTATGATTTGATTTCTTTGTATATTTACATGTTTACCCTTACCACGTGGAGCATCCAATCGGACGGGCGATTTCCGTGGCTCTGGTTGTATATTTTATAATATATATTTTATAATATCTATTAGAATTGCTTTGATCATTACAGTGTTGAGCGCCACTGATATAACTTCTTTTCCACTTCTATAGCCTGACTAGGGGTCAGGGTTATATCACCGGCTGCCAGCTCACTGTGGGATATAGCGCTACCTATTTGTTTTTTCTATCCTGCTGTCAGTGTTAACTCAGGGTTGAGTCCTTCACCTAACAACAATTGTACGGCGCCTGTGCATGATCCTGTCAGCGTGAGGCGCGTCATGGTGGCGGGACCTAAGACCGATCCTCACAGAAACACATAGTGAATAGTACAAAAAGGGTGACCAAAATTGAATAATACTGATGCTACAACCTTACAGGACTGTGTGTACAGTGAACTTGAGCAGTAGAAGATTTTAGGAAGAGTGCAATCAGTATAAATGAAGTAAAACGTAACTCTGCATCTGTGAGCTGGTGTCCCCTCCCCTCAGTGGTGGATTTCCCATTAGGCCTGATAGGCCCGGGCCTAGGGATGCAAAATTTGGGTGGCGGCAAAAATGTCCGCCCTCATATACATTTGACGCTCTCTCAGGCCTGATGGGAAAGCACTAACATGTGGCAGCCACCTCCTTGCTGCCGCCCTGCTTTTCTTCCCGAATCGCAGCGTCAAATGACTTCACACGGCTCCTCGTTACCATGGCAGCATGACGTTGCGTCAACAAATGACATCATAACGTCGCGTTGGTGACGTCCCCGGCGTCATGTGATTCTGAAGCAGAAGGAGGGCGGCCACATGTAAGTGCCTAGGGGCGGCGGATCTTGAAATCCGCCGGTGCCTCCTCTCCTCCGTGGCTCTCTCAGAGAGGGGGGAAAAAAGCAGAACTCCTAAGGAAGCCGTCAAGGTGACACGTGTAGATTCCTGTTCCTGTTTTTCTGGAGAATCTGGATTAACGGAAAGATACGTACTACATTGTCCATACATGACGTCAGGCGCTGCAGGCAAGGAGACTGACAGCTACTATCGCTTCTACCGTGGATCCTCATTGGCACTTAATGCCCGCAATGTTTTAAATAAACGTGAGTGGGATTGCCCCAGGGGTTGAATCTTTAATACATTGTGTTTACATGCTGTACTATGTCGTGCTTTTTCTCTCTCTGACAGAAGGGGGCTTCATCTCTCAGAAGCAGAATTGTATTTTACTTCATTGATACATAGTGCGCTCTACCGAAAATATTCTAATGTATGTATACATACATGAATTAATGCATGTGTGAACCGTTTATATTTATGCATACGTGCAAGTTTTAACACGTTTGTACATTATGGGCCTTATAATGATCTCCTGCAATGTATTTCCAACTACAAATATAGTATGAGGGTCTCAGTCAATTAAATGTAACAAAGGTTCAACATAATCTACTATGTTACTATGCTACAGTCTGGCTCTGTTTCAGAGACAAAATGTTCAATGCTATTATACACTTGCTAAATGATGACACCACTAGTTTAGTACATAAAGAACAAATGGTGGGCGCTCCAGTAGAACAAGACTGGCTGAAAACGGCCCAATCGGCTTCTTCAGCAGATATAGAAGATGCCCCTAAACTGTGTACTTGTTTGCCTGCCACTCATTTGTATTTCTACTGTAGGTGAGCATGGGGTGGGGGGGGGGGGAAGACTGTTGATAAAGGATTATTTATTTCCAGTTACTAACTAGTCAAGTGCATTGAAAGTAGAAAGCTCTTTTCTTTTTGTCCTACTTGTGACCTCAGTTCTTGCCTTCAGGAGCTTTAATTCAAAAGAAGTATGTTAATTATTTTCCATGCCAGCGCCATCTCTGGATCGTGACAAATTATCTTGACTTTTGATGAACTGCTGGAGGCAGTCTACAGCCTTCCTGGGTTTTCATGCAACTGCATAGTTTTTCGTTCTGCTTATTTAGCTATAAAGACAATAATCGACATATTTTTGTTATTTTACATTAAATGTGTAACACATATAGTCTGGCCTTCGGCAGCTATGTATTCTTCTGGGCCTTTCCTCTGTCAGTCCTGTTAGAACAGGCAGTGGAAAGGTTAATTCCTTCCAGTTGGTCTGTTTTGCATTTCAGCTCTGAGTATGTAGCTATATTCAGGGGCAGACCTAAGCAACATTTGAATGTGTTAATCCAAAGGGTGGATATGGGTTGGAACACCCCCTTATGTGTGTGAGCCAATCGGTATCCAGCTTTGAGTTGTAATGATTCAAAGCTAGAGACACTCCCTGAGGATATTCAAATTGAGACATATTCCCAAATTCAGTTAGTGATGAGTTAGTCTTCAGAGAGAGCTGAGAGAGATAGCAAGCCAAGAAGAGTTCTCTCCCTCCAGCCCCACCTGTGTGAGGAGGGAGGGGAATTCAAGCTGCCATGAGCAGAGAGGCAGAGATTACACCATGCCTGTGATATCATGCTGTATGCTGTCTGCACATCTATGCTGAATAAAGATCCACAGAAAAGAAGCTGCTGTGTGTGTCCCTGTTCCTGTGTATGGAGAATGGATTGTCAGTGGAGGTCTCTCCTCTGGAGACCCCAGGGGATCCCTGCTGGCTGGAGGCACTGTGCACCCTGAGAGAACAAGGTAACCTGTCCCACACCTCCTGTCCCTGTCCTGGGCTCTCCCCACAACACCGCGGAGCACTCAGCCCTCCTGTTTACCAGCAGGTCAAAGCACCTAGACCACTCAGAGTGACCAGAAGGAGTGTACCCCCCAATTTCATGTCGGGTGGGCTACCATAGAAGGGTTACACACATGTACCCCCACACTCTGGGAGATACTGTTTTAGGCCTCGTTCAGGGTGCTGGCTTCAGAGGGAGGGCGTGCTGCCGTGCGTGCGGCCGTGAGAAACAAAGTATTCAATTTGAATACTGGTTGTCAGGGTAGCAACCGCCCTGTCTCCGAGGCCAGGAGTTGAAGCTGACTACAGTTTCAATAAACGAAAATTTCGTTTTTTGGAGCTGCAGCAGCGTCACTGGGACCTAGGCAGCCAATGAAATCATTCTTCAGAATGATTTCATGACTGCAACCTCGATACTTACCCTGCTGTGTGTAACCCCGCCCCTTCCCCAACACTGAAAAGTCTGCTGGGGGATAAACACAAATCGCCCAGCAAACTGCCGCACTGCCTCCCTCCCGTCCTCCCTCCCTCCGAGTCCTGCAGCTGGCACCCTGAACGAGGCCTTAGTTACAAGGTGTTGTGGTGCGGCGTACCTGTGAGGGTCCAGGAGAGCTGAGCTGTCTGCAATAGGATGGAGACCAGGACAGGCTTTTGGTGACCACCTTTCTGGTGTTCAGCGCCTCCAGCTTCAGTGGACTCCAGTGTTTCCGGAGGCAATCCCCACTAAAGCAAATTCTCATACCTCCCGATCCTCAGACTGGACTTCAGGCAGCGGTATAAAGGAATAAAGGACTTTATTGCAGGTGGTCTTACAGCGGCTTCAGTGGTCTCAGAGAATCCCAGGTCTCTGGATGATGCGTACTCTCAATTGGGGTGCTTCAGATGTTTCTGACCCAGCCAGTCCATGAGGGGCTGACTGGCCTCTCACTCCCAGCCGGGAGGAGAGGTCACACACTTCCACTCCTTAGGAAGGGTGGAAGCAGACTCACTACAATTGGTCACTTCCTCTCTGAGCTCTGGAAGGGGAGGGCTCAAAGTTTGTACTCTGATAGGCTGTACACATACCATGAGTCACCACCACTTCTGTCACTCAGAGAGTAGCATGAGGGGGGGGTCAAATACCCAGAGAATGGCCTGTCACATCCTGCAGCTACAAAGGACTTACGTGACAGGGAGTAGAGAGGCAATTGGGAACAGCCCTGTTACAAATGTATTGTAGTTGAAAAATCTTACATATGAACAAAACGTGGCACACAGCCAAAAAAACGCTGCACCACAGAAATAGTCAGCCAAAGAGGGTGAATTGAACCGATTTATTCACTGATGGCAATCACACTGACATGTTTCGCCCTTGCAGGGTTTATCAAATCTTACATAGCAAAACAGAAAGAGAGCAACTAGAGTTTTTATGTTGTACACGGCAATTAGCATAACAGTGAGATAATGTCAGTTGTGTTGAATGGTCATTCATTCAAGATTCTTTGCCAGTCTAGAATGGGCTTTGTACCAACTACTTAAAATTCATATTGTTGTTGGTACAATTTGGAAACGAAGATAGAAAAAGCAGAAGAGAGGGGGGAAAAAGAAAGAAATAATATCGTAAAGTTAAAAAGTAGAGCTTTGGCCATCCACAATTTCCCTTGAGCATCGAGATGCAAAGTACAGACTTGATTCATTTCTGTTTTTATGATGCTAACCCACCCAACAAACTGCAATCTCAGATGTTCTGGCAGTTATCTAGTTCTATTTGAGATAAATATTGATGTAGATACTGTACATTTTTCTGGGCCTCATAAATATAGTAATTTGTGATTGCTGCAAATGTAGCACCTGTTATACTGTAGCATGGAGTGCAGTAACACATTTATATTTCTGAAAACTTTACACGTTGATTGCTGTAAGTGAAATGTAAAATTAAGAGTTGAAAATGATCCTTATACACCCAAAGTGTCTCATTATGTTGCATCTTCAAACTCAATGACCACTTGTAAATCCATTCAGCTATAGTTGAATATCAATCTCAGGACAATATTTGCCCAGATGCACCAAGCTCCATTAAATCAAGGCAAATAATGTGACCTTGTTTTCCCTTAGTTAACGCTGTATTCACTAACATAATTTGATTAAAAAATAATGGCTGTATGTGAGGCCATTGGCAAAGGTTTAACGTCATGTTATGCCGTACCCCGTTTATATATCGACCAAGTTAATGCAGGCTTAACGAAATTAGCGTGCCTGCCCGTGATAACAGATAACTAATTAGCACAAATGCACAATAAGTAATCCGGTGTGCTGGATACATTTCCACGTGTGCATTCCAAAGCTCACAATTTAAATAATTTATGCATAGGATGCCATAGCGCAGTGATTCCCAACCGGGGTCCCGTGGAACCCTGGGGCTCCTTGAAGCAGTCTCAGGGGTTCCTCCTATGGACCACAGACCCCCCCCGGGGGTGGGGTTTTTTGGTATGTATTTTGTAGGGTGGATTCAGAGAGAGTGGGGTAATTGACGGAAGGTAGGGGCGAGTGAGAGAAGAGAGGGGGGGCAGGAGGGAGTGAGTGAGGAAAAGCGGTAGTAAGAGTGAGATGCAAGGGATAAATACATGCAAGGTGGGAGGGGGGGAGAGTTAGTGAGATGGATGGGAGAGAAAAACATGGGTAAAGGGTGGGAAATAGAGGTGGCTCGTGAGGTGTGAAATGTTGTGACTGACCCCTGTCGAACCTAATATTTGTCAGCCAGATAGGGGTTCCACGATATTTTTCGAAATACTTCAAGGGTTCCTCCAAACAAAAATGGTTGGAAATCACTGCCATAACGTCTGTTAAATAATAGTGTCTACCTGCATTGTACAGCAATTGTGGCCAAACAGGCTTGTACTGTAGCTGGCAGCATGCATTAGAAGTGTAAACTTTACTGAAGAGGAGAAAAAGAAATCCTCATCAAAAGAATTGGAGACAACTAGAGCAAGCTCTTCGGTAAGATGTGTTATAAGACGCCGTGAAGCTGAAAAACAAATAGCATAAATACAATGAAAGGAAACATACCCATGGCGACGGCCGCGCTGAACTGCAATGCGGCAGACAGGAGACTTTGTTTTCCAGGAGCGACGGCCATGTCATGTGAGCGGTTCAGCCAATGAAGGCGAACTGCTCATGGCCACGCCTCCCTGTCTCTTCCGAATGCCTCCTGCCTGCAGTTCAACTTGCCGGATCGTAGCGGTGACATCACCGCAGTAGCTCCTTGTATAATCGTAGCCTTAGTGCTAATGATATGCAAAAGAGGTGTTTCTTTTAACATTACATATACACATAGCTCCACTATAGTTAACACTGGGATTTAATGTTATGTTAGCTATGTCATAGCTAAACTCGGTGTTACTCATATCCTGACCCTGAAATAGGTCTTTTACAGGGTATGGATATGTGTTAGACCAGGGGGGCGCAAACTTTTTTCTCTGCGCCCCCCTGACGGCTGTCCCCTCGCTCCCGCGCCCCCCCCCAACCCCAACTTACCCGCGCTCCGGCGTAATGACGTCACGTTGCCATAGCAACGTGACGTCACATGACCTCGCAGCGTCATTTTGACGCCGCGTTGCCATGGCGACGCCGGGAGGAAGCCGCCGGAGCCACGGGTAAGTATGGTTTACAGAGGCCCTGCAGCTCCCCCGGCACTTAATTTAAGTGCCTTCGGGAAGCGCGCGGGGCCTCTGTAAACCCCGCGCCCCCCCGTCGGCAGTCTCGCGCCCCCCCTGGGGGTCGCGCCCCACAGATTGCGCACCGCTGTGTTAGACCACAGTTAGGTCTGATTTAACTATCATATTGTTATTTACAGGGCTCTTTCCCTCTCCTGTCTTCTCTCTCTTTTTTTTTTTTTTTAAACATTAAACATCTATTTAGGGACCTGATAGAGGTAACGCCACCTCTGGTAAATTGCCATGTTATTTGAAGCTAACGCAAGGCAGTGCTAACTTCACCTGGCGTTAAGCCTATGCTAATAATATCACTCACGGGTGTGTCAGTCATCCTAGACATCCTGCTCCCAGCCACAGTTCCCTTGTCTGTCCACTAGGTGTGCTGCTGTTTCTGTCTGCTCTGCGTTTCCTCTGTTTGTCTCCTCTTGGTGCTCCTGTCCTCTGTCCTTATAGTTTCCTGTTCCTCCTTTGCCTTTGTTTTGTGTCCTGACTCCTTATGCCCATGCCCATGTTTCTGCTTCTGTTCCATGTGGAGTCCTGATAATTATTAAAGGTCCTTGCCTATGTACTGGCTTGTCCCCTGTCTGTTTCCTGCTTTTGAGTCCCTGGTCCCAGTTCCTGCTCCCCTGCCCAGTTCATGCTCCTGCTTTCCTGTTGCTGACCCCTGCCTGGACCCTGACGATCCTGCTTGCCACCTGCCACCAAACCCTGCCTGTGTGTAATGGAGTGCTCGCCACAAACAAGGCATGACCGTGAGGCCGAGGTGGGGATTAGATATTACACCAACCAACAGCCGCTTAGGCGCATCTGGAGTGTAGATTGGTCGAGGTAGCCGGTTCGGGGTAGGAGAGGTCTGGATGGTCACTGATACTTGCCGAGGTCAGTGTTGGATAGTAGCGGATGGTACTTAGCCGTGGTCTGGATTGGAGAGAGGCGGACCGTCGTGGTACTTTGCCAAGGTGCGTATTGGAGAGGAGTGGATCATCGAGGTACTTTGCCGAGGTCGGGATGGAGAGTTGCAGATCGTCGTACGTAGCCAGGGTCAGGAGAACAGAAGAGCGGAGTCCGGAGGAATAATTAAGGTCAGGAGTAAAGATCTGGAAGCACGACAAGACTGTGGAGGCAAGACAGCAGTGAACACTTCACACGTAGGAAGATTTATGCTCAGTTGGAAGGCTGAGCATATACGGCATACTGGGACCAATGAGGACAAGGCGAGAGGGGGCGTATCAGGAGCGCCTGCTGTGATTGGCTGCAGAGGTGCAGGAGACAGGTGTGGGAAGGTTTAAAAATGGGGATTTGTGACGCAGTACCTGCATGTGTAGAATGCGCTTCATGCATGTACGTGGCGTTTCGATGACGCCCCCCGGAGGCGGGACCAGAGGATTCTGCATTAATTCTCGCACGCCCGTAAACCGGCAGCTGGTAGATGGCCCAGGTGATGTGCCGCAGGAGGCGGGGAAGTGGAGCACCTGATAGTGAGCTGAGGTAAGCCGGAAGCATGCCGAAGGTAGCGAGCCTCACGGATACTTACACTGTGACCCGACTATCCTGCTTGCCACCTGCCACCGACCTCAGCCCGTGACCCCAACAATCCTTGCCTTCCCTGCTGTTCCGGCCATCGAGGTCCTATCTGCTCCTGGAGTCCCCATGACAAAAAACAAAGGCCATCTCTGGACCTCGCCAGAAAAGATTCTCTGCCTTCCTGATTCAGCAGACCCGATCCGCTTGTATTGGATGAAGATAAGTACTTTTGTTTTGGTTTTTGGAAAACCCCGTTTGGGATCTTGAAGGTTTTTTTTGCCGCAAATTGTTCTACAGGATATTTTGTGAATTTTCTCCCTGAGAAGAATTCCCTTATTTTCTGTCTATGGTTTCCACTGTAATTATGATATTTCTATCACTTATGCTAAGGTATCAAATCTAAAAGTCACTGAAATTATATGGAAAGTATGGCAATGTTTTGGCAACTCAACTATGAACAATCTCTCTCTGTGATGTCACATCACATATGTTTTGCTTATATCATTCTGTCACTCAAACTGCACTATGGCGAATGCTCACTGTTACCTGCACAATCACTTGCTCCCATCTCCTTTCAGGCCCCTGTCACTCAGAAAACAAAAACTCCAAATTATTACTTTTTATGTAAAGAATCTTTTAAAAATGTTACGTAGCCCTGTTTTCCCTGAACACAGAAAGCTACCGGTGCTTCCCCTTTACCTGTTGGCTCCCAGGATCCTAAACCTCTGCCACGGAGACCCTGGGGTGATATACTTACAATCCGGTGCAGCGCCTCCACCCGCGAGGGATCCCAACATAGAGGGAGGAGCCCCTCACAGGACCCAACAACATAAATCACACCCACACAGTATAAAACAGAACCACCTTTTACTTAACACACGTCACTATTATCACTCTAATGATAGCATAACTCCATATGACTAAGAGTACAACTGCCCATGCACCATGCAAGGCGTAGCCCTCCACCATGTACCCTACACCGTTTCCACAGTACAACCCCCATCCCCCACCCTGGTCCTGTGGTCAGCGCTGCCACTATGTGTGTGTACTCTGTTGGTGCACTTTATAACGATACCTGCCGGGTGCTCCAGCACCCAGGCACACAGTTAACTTCACAAAGGATCCGCTGATCCACGATCTCCTCAGCAACGTCCTGGACTCCGCTGGGGCTGTTGTCCATTAGTGGTGTCCCACCCTGAAGACAGTCTCTCTCTCTCTCTCTCTCTCTCTCTCTCTCTCTCTCTCTCTCTCTCTACCATATTAGGAAGGCTTCCAGACCTCTCGTCAGGATACTCAGCATCCGCTGTGTCCCTTACTCTATACAATACTAATGCGGCAGGTTCCCTATCTTAGGGCCTGTCCCTAAAGCAGCCACAAGCTAAGGTAATGACTCAGGGCCTAGCTGGGCCTGGGGGGGTTCTGGCCTAGTGCAGAGGCTACTTGCCTCTCTGCACATACACCTCTTTCCCCTATCCTCTCCTGACACCTACTGACTCGCGTGGTATAAGTCTGTGGTGACTGTATCCTCTCAGCCGAGATTCTAGCTATCCCATTGGCTATCAGAGCACATGTGACCCCTTCCGAGGCTCATGGGACAGGTAGTCCCTCCTTGGAGCCTCTCCCTATTGGCTGTGTCGTTGCGCGCTTGTACTGCGCATGCGCAACATGTAATGGCTGCCGCGGGTCGTCCTGCGCAACCTCGCGCAAGATAGTGACACCCTATATCAGATACCGCCAGGAGCCCCCGGTGATGCGTTCGCCCCCACAGCTCCCCAACACTCAGTGGGGGTCCCTGCTCTCAGCGGAAGCAAGGGGGGAACAGAGGACCTGGCTACATCCATATATTTTTTTTTTTTTATGCTGTAATTTCGCGAGTTTGCCAAATTTGCATGCTGCACAGAATTGCATAGCTGGGATCAAATCGTATAAAAACGTCCGCTTTCTCACGGTTTGGACATGCGACAAGTGTTTAACAAACGTTAAATTGCAAAAACAAGTGAAAACGGCTAAATTGTAACGCGTAGCTCACCACAAACGAAGCGCGACCGCGGTGCTGAGGCAGCGATAAGTTCCTCCAGGTCCGAGGGACGATCGTAAATTGCCAGTTCATCCTTCACGGTCTCCGATAATCCTTGCCAGAAGGCCGCAGACAGGGCTACATCGTTCCAGTCAGTTTCAGCAGCTATAGTCCTGAATTCAAGAGCATATCTGGCCACAGTGCGATTATGTTGAGACACATGAAAAGGGGCAGAAGAAGCAGATACCTTACGGCTGGGTGTATCAAACACCGTCCGGAACTCCTTGGTGTTGGCAGCAATATCCTGGGTAAGGTCGGGTCTTCGCTCCCAGATGGGAGAAGCCTAGGCAAGCGCATCATCTGTAAGGAGAGACATGATATATGCCACCTTGGCGCGAGAAGTGAAGCGTGAAGGACGAAGCGCGACCGAGGTGCTGAGGCAGGAAATTGAGATACGCTGACCCACAGCCACACGGGCGCCTAGAGTGTAGAGTAGTCGTTCAGGCCAGGTCAGGATTATAGATATTAGAATGGTTGAAGTACTTCTGCAAAGGATCCCAGTTAACTGCACAGCAAAACTATAATAAAAACACTTAAAACTTGTATATCGGGTGGTAACGGGTTCAGGGATATCCAGGGTAAATCCAGAATAATAAGTGTATATCCCCTACCCTAATTGGGGTTGTT
Organism: Ascaphus truei; assembly: GCF_040206685.1. NCBI lineage: Eukaryota > Metazoa > Chordata > Amphibia > Anura > Ascaphidae > Ascaphus > Ascaphus truei. The sequence continues at coordinate 36,589,693 of NC_134487.1, forward strand.
CACATGAGACACTATTGGGGAAACAAGGATAAATACGCATAGGGCGTATTCCTAGTCTCAATATAAAGTGCTAGTATGGGTAGAGCTGATAGACAGTCTATCAGCTCTACCCATACTAGCACTTTATATTGAGACTAGGAATACTATTGCCCTATGCGTATTTATCCTTGTTTCCCCAATAGTGTCTCATGTGAACAACCCCAATTAGGGTAGGGGATATACACTTATTATTCTGGATTTACCCTGAATATCCCTGAACCCGTTACCACCCGATATACAAGTTTTAAGTGTTTTTATTATAGTTTTGAGTATGTGTTACTGCGTCGTATTTTGTTTAACATTAAAGTATTTATTATTTTCTGCCTATGGGCAGTTTTAGTGGTAATTGTTCTCCCACAGTGTTGTAAGCGGTTACTTAACGGTACCCTCTAGAGCCTATTTAACTGTATTTTGGTTGGGTATTTGAACCCTAACCAACTTTCAGTCTTGCTGTGCAGTTAACTGGGATCCTTTGCAGGAGAATCTCTGTCTCCTTATATGTTTTTGTCTGTTATCCTTATCCCTTTTGCACCGATTGTAACTATAATGTTTATTATTTTTTCTGGTATTGTGGTGAGCGGTATCTCACAAGTTATACATATATGGTTGAGATACTTGCCAAGTTCAGGAGTGGAGAGTTGCGGATCGTCGGTGTGCGTACCCAGGTTCAGGATTTGAGAGTATCGGATTGTCGGGGTACGTAGCCAGGTGCAGGATAGGAGATGGTCGGATCTTCGGAGTACTTAGCCAAGGTCAGAACAGGAGCCAGGAGAGAGGTCAGACAAGCTGGATCAGGAGTACAGAGAAGCGGAGTCCAAGGTACTAACAGGGTTCAGGCAACAAGAGGTTAATCGGCAACCAGGTCAGGCAAGACAAGGTTCAGGAACTAGATGTGGCAAGGCACGGCGTCAACGACTATGCTCAGCAAAGGTAAGCTGAAAGTGCAAGGTATATAAAGAAGGAGGCTCCAATAGCAAGCAGGGGTGGAACCAGGAAGTGAACCATCATAGGCTGCTGGTGCACGCAGGTGTGTCCAATGATGCAGCCGATCAGGTAGGAGGTTGCTTGCAGCCTGCGTGTCAAGGGTTCGGATGGCGGGACTTGGAGTGTGTGATACTCCCACGCGGGTTCCATGAGACATCAGAGCGGGGGCGGAGCCTGGAGCATGCGTCACTGCCACACTGGTCTTGTTTATCAAAAGAGTGGGGGCGGAGCCTACCGCACGCAGCAGCGGGGAGACTAGACGAGCGCCCGTGACGTACAGCCAGGTGAGGGACGGGTTTAGAGACTGGACCGGAGGGCTGCGCTTTTGAGTGTCTGTGACCGAAGGGCCAGTAAGATGAGGAGATGGTCCCTGAACTCCTGAACGGCAAATCCTCACAGTACACCCCCACCTCTAGGAGCGACCTCCGGGCGACTCCAAGAAGGCTTGTTCGGAAATTTAGTATGAAAGATGCGCACCAATCTGGGTGCGTGAACCCGGTGGTTATGAATCCAGGTCCTTTCCTCTGGACCGAAAACTTTCCAGTGCACTAGATAGTGCAGTGATCCTCTGGAGATCTTGGAATCCAGAATGGATTGAACCTCATATTCAGGTTGGCCTTGGACCATCAGTGGAGAGGTAGAAGGAACAGGAGCAGAAAAATTATTCGAAACCACGGGTTTGAGAAGAGATACGTGAAACACAGAAGGAATCTTCATAGCGGGTGGAAGAGCAAGACGGAATGCAACCGGATTGATCTTCTCAGAAATTGTGTAGGGTCCAAGAAATCTACTGTAGGTGCAAATTTCATAGAAGGAACCTTGAGCCTGATATTTTTTTAATAAAGCCAGACCTTGTCACCAGGTTTAAAGTCTAGAGCAGGTTTGCGATGGCGATCTGCTTTGGTCTTCTGTCGACCGCTTGCCTGATGTTGACCTGGATCTTTTTCCAAAGTTCCTGTAGCTCTTTGATCCTCTCGACAGCCGCTTGAGACCCCTGAGGTTGTTAACACCATAGGAAGAGTAGAAGAGTTAGATCCGTAATTGACATAGAAGGGAGATTCCAAAGTAGTACCACAGCGTGCGTTATTATGAACAAACTCTGCCCAGGGTAGGAGTTCAGCCCAGTCATCCTGTGAATCAGACACAAAACATCATAAATATTGTTCAAGCGACTGGTTGGTCATCTCCGTTTGACCATTGGTCTGAGGATGATATCCAGATGAGAAATGAAGGGCTATATCCAGTTGTAGACAAAATGAACGCCAGAACCGAGAAATAAACTGAGAGCCTCTGTCTCAGACGATTACCATAGGTACTCCGTGTAAGCGAAAAATCTCCTTAATGAAGACTTCAGCTAACATGGGTGAATTCGGAAGACCCTTGAGGGGTATGAAGTGAGCCTGTTTCGAGAATCGGTCCACTACCACAAGAATTGTGTCCATACCCTTGGAGATAGGTAACTCGACTATGAAATACATGGATAAATGTGTCCATGGCCGGTCCGGAACAGGGAGAGGCTGAAGAAGACCAGAGGGAGAGGTCCTGGGCGTCTTAGTCCTGGCACATGTGGGGCATGCAGCGACGAAATTTTTAACATCCTTTTGCATCTCTGGCCAGCAGAAAGTCCGAGAAATAAGGCTCAGTGTTCTCTTGATACCAGGGTGGCTTGCAGATCTGGATGAATGGCTCCACTCGAGGACCTTTGTACGATGAGGGACAGAAGTGAAGAGACGGTCCTGGGGAGGCGAGATGCCAGAGGGAATATGACTTTGTTGACGAACAATATCCTTAAGAGCTCCAAATGAAGACGCAGAGAGAATACATTTGGGAGGAAGGATAGATTTCTGTTGATCCTCGGAATTATCGTCCAAAGAGAATTGACGGGATAATGCGTCAGCTTAGATATTCTTCGATCCAGGAAGATAAGAAATTATGAAATTTAATCTAGAGAAGAATAGTGACCATCTGGCTTGACTAGCTCCTTCAATGTAAAGTAAGTTCTTATGATCCGTGAGGATAGTAATGGGATCATCGGTACCTTCCAGAAGATGTCTCCATTGTTCGAGTGCAAGTTTAATTGCCAGCAGTTCACGGTTCCCAATATCATAGTTGCATACGGCCGGAGAATTTTTTTCCGAAAAGAAAGCACAAGAATGCAACCTGGACAAATGATTCTTTCTTTGGGAAAGGACAGCGCCTACCCCAACATCAGAACCATCAACTTCTAGAGTAAACGGGAGTTGGGGGTCAGGATGAATGAGAACCGGGACAGATACAAAGGCTTTCTTGAGACGAGAAAAGAATTGAAGAGCCGCTGGTGACCAGGAGGCTGGATCTGCTCCTTTCTTGGTTAATTCGGTCAATGGAGCCACTAGCGAAGAACATTTTTGAATAAATCGACGATAATAATTAGAAAATCCAAGAAAGCGCTGGACAGCTTTGAGGGTAGTAGGTTGAGGCCTGTAAGAGATGTGTGCAGAGGTACGCAATGGAGACTGGTTTTAAGGTGAAATTAAATAAGGCGTTATTGCGCCTGTTGCTTTAAACACAGCAAACATGTGAAAATCCACAAACAAAATCTGCTCTACGTTGGAGTATATTTACACTTGTAGTCCAGCGATTCACCAGCCCCAAATCATAGAGACATTTATATATATACTAGCTGAGAGACCCGGCGTTGCTCGGGATGTAATTTTGGGGGGGCGGACGACAGGGTTGGGCTTCCCCCGGGTGACTGGGTGACTGACTGAATGGGTGGGTGACTGGGTGACTGACTGAATGGGTGGGTGACTGGGTGACTGACTGAATGGGTTGGTGACTGGGTGGGTGACTGAGTGGGTGGGTGACTGAGTGGGTGGGTGACTGAGTGGGTGGGTGACTGAGTGAGTGGGTGGGTGACTGAGTGAGTGGGTGACTGGGTGAAAGTGGGTGACTGGGTGAAAGTGGGTGGGTGTGTGGGTGACTGGGTGGGTGGGTGTGTGGGTGACTGGGTGGGTGTGTGGGTGACTGAGTGAGTGGGTGGGTGACTAAGTGAGTGGGTGGGTGACTAAGTGAGTAGGTGGGTGACTAAGTGAGTGGGTGGGTGGGTGACTGAGTGAGTGGGTGGGTGACTGAGTGGGTGGGTGACTGAGTGAGTGGGTGGGTGGGTGACTGGGTGGGTGGGTGAGTGAGTGGGTGACTGGGTGAAAGTGGGTGACTGGGTGAAAGTGACTGGGTGGGTGTGTGGGTGACAGTGCGTGGGTGGGAGACGGTGGGTGACTTACCTTGACCCCGTGGCATCTGGCTGGGGCAGGAGGTGAGTTCGGGAAGCTGGCGGGGGGGGGGGCAAGAGTGGCAGGAGGCCCACGCCGTGCTTCCCCTCCGTCCGGGAGCCGGCACACGTGAGGGGGAGTGCATGAGGCCCGGGCCGTGCTGCGCTTCCCCTCCGTTCCTCGTTGTGAGCGAGGGGGGAGGAGCCTGGAGTTTGCTGCTGAGCAGGAGGGCCGCGCTTCCCCTCTCCGGGAGCCGGCGCACGTGAGGGGGATGCAGGAGGCCCGGGCCGCGCCGCGCTTCCCCTCCGTTCCTCGTTGTGAGCGAGGGGGGAGGAGCCTGGAGTTTGCTGCTGAGCAGGAGGGCCGCGCTTCCCCTCTCCGGGAGCCGGCACACGTGAGGGGGAGTGCAATAGGGCTGCGCCGCGCTTCCCCTCCGTTCCTCGTTGTGAGCGAGGGGGGAGGAGCCTGGAGTTTGCTGCTGAGCAGGAGGGCCGCGCTTCCCCTCTCCGGGAGCCGGCGTACGTGAAGGGGAGTGCAGGAGGCCCGGGCCGCGCCGCGCTTTTCCTAGTTGTGAGCAAGGGGGGAGGAGCCTGGAGTTTGCTGCTGAGCAGGAGGGCCGCGCTTTCCCTCTCCTGGAGCGGCACACGGTGAGGGTGATGGTGCGACTGGGGATGTTGCGGAGCGTGGGGATTTGGGTGAGGTGGGGAGGGGGGAGAGAGTGAGGGGCACCGGGAGAGAAGGGGCACCGGGAGAGGAGAGGGGGGTGTGTGGAAGGGGAGAGTGAGGCCAAGCAACAGAGTGTGTGTGTGTGTGTGTGTGTGTGTGTGTGTGTGTGTGTGTGTCGTCACTCCGCCTCAGGCCAATGAGAGGTGTGGGGGCGGGTGGCCCAAGGGACCAATGAGATTTCCCCTAGGGACACAGGAAGATGCAGACAGGCATACAGTGCTTTCACAAATATATTATATATATATATATATATATATATATATATATATATATATATATATATATATATATATATATATATATAGACAGACATAGATAATCAGTCTTATAAGAAAAGTCTTATCTGTCTTGTAGTTGTAGGGGGAAGGCGTCTCTCTTTCCTCGGTTGCTGCCTTTTCCTCATGTTATCTCAGCATTCAGCTGTAGAAGTCTTGTGAGCTCCAGACATCTGTGATCCCTCTGTCAGTCTCATCTGTGAGACTTGGGAACCTCTGCTCTGTCTGTTTCCTTGGTCAGCCCAGTTGTGGACTAAGGAATTTCTCTTCCTGTCTCAAAGGCAGGCTTTCCTAACCAACCTCTAATCAGCCAGATGGTGTAGGTTAATTGACTACCAGCAGTTAACCACCACACTGCTGGATTAGTAGCACCTTTTTGAACAGGGACAAATCCCCTGTTACAAGGCCAATCCAAAACTGCTCTGACCTTGGCGGGATCCATGGTGAGACCGGTGTCTGATATGATGTATCCCAAAAAACTGGTAGACGTCTGATGGAAATTACATTTTTCGAGTTTGGCAAAAAGTCTATTTTCGCGTAACCTGAGAAGTACCTGTTTTACATGAGAGACATGTTCATGAATGGATTTAGAAAAAATTAGGATGTCGTCGAGATAGATGATCACAAAGGAGTTGAGAAGATCCCTAAAAACTTCATTTACAAAGTCCTGAAACCCGGCTGGAGCATTGCATAGACCAAAGGGCTTGACTAAGTACTCATAATGTCCATCTCTGGTGTTGAACGCAGTCTTCCATTCATCACCTTGACGGATCCTGACAAGATTGTAGGCACAGCGTAAATCTAATTTAGAGAAGATGTTAGCTCCTTGTAAATGATCAAATAATTCAGAAATGAGGGGCAGAGGGTAACGATTCTTTACAGTGGTTTTGTTAAGAGCTCGGTAGTCTATGCAGGGGCGTAAGGAACCGTCCTTTTTCTTCACAAAGAAAAATCCAGCACCTGCAGGAGAGGTAGACTTACGTATGAAACCCTTTTGCAAATTCTCTGCGATATATTCTTTCATTGCCTTGGTCTCGGGCAAGGACAATGGGTACGAGGTCCCTCTCGGTGGGGTAGTGCCAGGAAGCAGGTCGATAGGACAAGTGAACGGGCGATGGGGAGGTAGAACCTCAGATTTCACCTTATCAAAAACGTCCTGAAATTTGGCATACTGCTCTGGTAATTGCACCTTCTCCTTCTCCTCAGTCACGGTGGTCCCCCCGATACTACTGGCTTCTAGGATGCAGTACTTGTTGCAATGAGGACTCCATCGAATAAGTTCCTTGCCAAGCCAATCCACCTGAGGATTATGGATCTGTAGCCAGGGTAGACCGAGGATCACTGTGATAGATGGGGTATGGATCACATTGAATTGGATCTTTTCCAAATGATTATCCTCCACTCTGAGCTGAAGAACCTCCGTTTCCAAGGAGATAAATGCAGGCTGAAGAGGTCTCCCGTATATGGCTTCAAGGTCAATGGGCTTCTTTCTCTGCTTCAAGGGCACCCGGTGGCGTTCTGCGAATTCTTGGTCAATAAAGTTTCCTGCAGAGCCAGAATCAAGAAAAGCATGAGTAGAAACTTGCAAGCCCTCCCCAAAAATAGTTATTGGAAGAAGGATACGAGAAGGTTGATCAATAGAAATAGGGGAGAGAAAGACTCCCCCAGGTCTCAGGGGAACCTTGCGTTTCCCGACTTTTGGGGACAAAAATATGCAAAATGTCCAGCAGTACCGCAGTACAGGCATAACCCAGCATTCTTGCGTCATAGTTTTTCAGACTTGGAAAGACTAGTACCCCCTTAACTGCATAGGTTCAGAATTGTCTAGAAACGGGTCTCCAGTTTGGCTCACCTGACCTGGATTGATCCAGCATGGAGAAATGTGACGGTGAGCCTTTTCAGATTTTCTTTCCTGGATACGGTGATCCACTTTAATGCAGACAGCGATAAGTTCCTCCAGGTCCGAGGGACGGTCGTAAGTTGCCAGTTCATCCTTCACGGTCTCCGATAATCCTTGCCAGAAGGCCGCAGACAGGGCTACATCGTTCCAGTCAGTTTCAGCAGCTATAGTCCTGGATTCAAGAGCATATCTGGCCACAGTGCGATTATGTTGAGACACATGAAAAAGGGCAGAAGAAGCAGATACCTTACGGCCGGATGTATCAAACACCGTCCGGAACTCCTTGGTGTTGGCAGCAATATCCTGGGTAAGGTCAGGTCTTCGCTCCCAGATGGGAGAAGCCCAGGCAAGGGCATCATCTGTAAGGAGAGACATGATATATGCCACCTTGGCGCGAGAAGTGAAGCGTGAAGGACGAAGCGTGACCGAGGTGCTGAGGCAGGGAATTGAGATACGCTGACCCACAGCCACACGGGCGCGTCTAGAGTGTAGAGTAGTCGTTCAGGCCAGGTCAGGATTATAGATATTAGAATGGTTGAGGTACTTGCCAAGTTCAGGAGTGGAGAGTTGCGGATCGTCGGTGTGCGTAGCCAGGTTTAGGATTGGAGAGTATCGGATTGTCGGGGTACTTAGCCAGGTGCAGGATGGGAGATGGTCGGATCGTCGGAGTACTTAGCCAAGGTCAGGACAGGAGCCAGGAGAGAGGTCAGACAAGCCGGATCAGGAGTACAGAGAAGTGGAGTCCAAGGTAGCAGGGTTCAGGCAACAAGAGGTTAATCGGCAACAAGGATAGGCAAGACAAGGTTCATGAACTAGATGTGGCAAGGCACGGAGTCACAATGACTATGCTCAGCAAAGGTAAGCTGAAAGTGCAAGGTATATAAAGGAGGAGGCTCCAATAGCAAGCAGGGGTGGAACCAGGAAGTGAACCGTCATAGGCTGCTGGTGCACGCAGGTGTGTCCAATGATGCAGCCGATCAGGTAGGAGGTTGCTTGCGGCCCGCGCGTGTCACAGGGTTCGGATGGCGGGACTTGGAGTGTGTGATACTCCCACGCGGGTTCCATGAGACGTCAGAGCGGGGGCGGAGCCTGGATCGCGCGTCACTGCCATGCTGGTCTTGTTTATCAACAGAGCGGAGGTGGAGCCTACCGCGAGCGTCAGCGGGGAGACTAGACGAGCGCCCGCGACTACGCAGGGTCCACGCGCGCGTCACAGGACCGGAGGGCTGCGCTATTTGAGTGTCTGTGACCGAAGGGCCAGTAAGATGAGGAGATGGACCCTGAACGCCGGAACGGCGAATCCTCACATAAATGCACTCATCAGCCCCATTGTGTTAAAAAAAAAACAAGTGTAGCCCCTTGCTAAAATCAGGCCCCTTTTAGCATGTAGGCTATGGCAGCTGCTGGCAGTGTTGGGGTTAAACCCATTTCACACGGTCCTGCATGTGAGCAGTCTTAGAGACGTTATATAATCGCAATATCCAGGCACATGTTTGTCTGGCAGGGCCTGGAGAGTTCTAGTAGGTCATGTGACCGGTGGGGGTGACAGACTTGCTACAGCATGTTTTGCTCAGGTACTGAGAGGGGGAAAGGTAACACCCCGTGGGTATATAAGGTGAGGACCGACACTAGGAGGGAGGGTAGGTTCTGTGTTGGGCTGGTTGAGTGATTCCTATGTGCCCGGTACAGGCACAGAGGTTCCCATGCTGAATGGAGCAGGGCTATAGCCTAGGTTTAAGTAGGGATCTGGGGCTGAGCCTACTCCACTCCTATCCAGGGTTAAGTTGGGTCCTGGAAGGAACTGCAGGCAAAAGGGGAACTGCTGCATGAGAGATACTGAAAGCCTGCCCTGTCTATGCTGGTTGGTATGCTGATCCTGCCGACAATAAAGCAAGCATCCTGTTAAACGTTCCTGGCGCCCTTTTCTACGTATTCTACTCACAAAGATGCCCAAAGCTACTTCCAATGTGACAAAAATACACCGTTTGGCCAAAGCGTCTTAAGCCTGCTAGCCAACTTCAAGACATGACCGTTAGCAGGTCATAACACTCCCTGAGTTAAAATTCGTCTTTACCTGTATAATTACAGGAAGAATGATCAGCATTGGATATGTCGTAACCCAGCAAAATGGAACTGACCTGCCAACTTGGAAAGTGGGGAGGGGCGAGCTTAATCCTTGGGGGGAGGGGCCACTAGCAGGCTTAAGACGCTTTGGCCAAAGGGTTGAACTAAATGACCCTTTTTGAAGAGAATACATAGGTATTGCACTGTGTATTTTTGTCACATTGGAAGTAGCTTAGGGCATCTTTGTTTGTTTTTGTTGTATACAGTTAGCCACGCCCACTAGCACTTCTTTTTACACGTATATACATATATATATATTATATGGTAATTTTGGGGGTTTTCAGAGCTTGTTGGGTATCTGTGTGTTTATTAAGCATTTGCAGCTAGTCTCAGCTGTTTTTGGGAGGTTAGTGGCCCTCCCCCCCAAGGTTTAAGCTCGCCCCTACCCACTTTCCAAGTTGGCAGGTCAGTTTCATTTTGCTAGGTTACGACAGATCCAATGCTGATCATTCTTCCTGTAATTATACAGGTAAATGAGAATTTTACCTCAGGGAGTGTTAGGACCTGATAACGGTCATGCCTTGAAGTTGGCTAGCAGGCTTAAGACGCTAAGGCCAAAGGGTTGAACTATGTATTCTGCTCCTCACTACAAGCCTTGACCTGGATCCACCAGAGAAGCCCTGGGACTAAAGGTATAAACTGACTGAGCTACACTATGCTGAAGCAGGTAGAAAACCTGTCTGTATTGCAAGGAGAGACTGATTGCAAGTACACCCTCTCTCCTGCGGCGGTGGGGGGAATGGGGGGATAGGGGTGTTTCACAAGGAATTATGGAGATAAAAAAAATCATATGTTTTCATTTTCCCATTTTCCCAGGTGATGGTCCAAAGTCACAAATACAGGTTGAAAACCAATGATACAAAAACAGAAGGGAATCTTAATAAAATGACAAAAAATATGGTCTGTAAATAGTGCGTTATTTAAGCCTGCCAGATGTTGATGGTGTTATAAACTCTTTGTTCAAGAGACTAGTGTTAGATGTGTAGCTCCCTACTATATTTATGTGGCCTGGCATATAAATCCTGGTAATAGCAGGCAGTGCTAGGGTTAACAACTAGCACAGGCCCTGAATGTGAGTTAGGCTACGGCCCCGCTGTCTGCGCTGCACTCCCGCCTGCCAGGCTGGCGGCGCGTGCAGCTCTGATCCCCGGTCTGCAGTGAGCTGCAGGGGGAAAGACGGGGGAGCGTGGCAGGGGCGCCGCTATTAAGTCACCCGGCAGGCTGACCGCCGGGGGGAGGAGGGGGGAGGAGGGGAGGGGCCATCGCGCTTGTCGCAAGTATTGAGCTCAATTGTCCTGTCTTCAGGAAAACGGTGGCCACCCCATATAGTGGGCCTGGCCCCATTGAGGGGCGGCTCTTGTCCCTGCAGCGCCTATGCTTCCTCTAGAAGTATACTGCTGTATGTTGCAGCTTTCAGGCACATGTCTGGGAGCAGTTGGTGTCACATGCAGGATGAGTGGCTTGAGATACAACCAGATCTGCCCAGCTACTGTGGCAGGGGTGGAGGGGGTTCGCCACTCCGCTGGTATAAGAAGGTGATTCCCCCAATTATAGTGAGTCCTGGTTCTGTTCCAATCCAGACCCTAGGGGTGAAGTTTATCCTGTCCTGCCCAGGGGGTAGTGAGGCCCCTGGGTGGAAAAACCCATTCTACAAAGTTCAAGTCCTAGCCTGCCCCGATGGGGGTTGGTGCAATCCTACCCAAGGGAAGGGTGAGAGAGACAGGCAGGGACGTGTGTCTTGAATAGTTCTATGAGAGGGCCAGGGCCTCAAGCACTGGAAGCCTCTCCAACAAAGAAGTGTCAGTTCCTGAGGCAAGAGAGTACTACAGCTTATCCCCCAGTTTAAGTTGGGATTGGAAGGGAAAGGTGGAGTTAATCAACCTGGGTTATGAAGGGACCAGGGAGGTGAACTATCTCATCTTGCAAGAGGAGAAGAACTGTTCATGCTTGTGCTGTATGCTGATTTGTGCACCCAATAAATATCCAAGTTAAAAGTTCCTGGCATCCTGTTCTATTTCATTCCACTCCTCTATCGCCTTGGCCTGACCCCACGCAGAGAAGACCCTGAGATAAGCGGTAAACCGACTGAGCTACACACTCTGAACCCTGTCTGATAGAAATGGAAACATTTAGAGAGATATATTATGTGCACCCTGTCTCTGACTGCCGGTGGGATAGGGGTGCTACAGATGTAATCCAATCAAATAAGTTTCATATACTTGCTGTAGGACACAAAAGAAAAAGGAGCGTGCCATGGAGGGTGTCATCTTGTTACATACTTCCCATAGACTAGGGGTGGGGAACCTTTTTTCTGCCAAGGGCCATTTTGATATTTATAAAATCATTCGAGGGCCATACAAAATTATCAACTTAAAAATTAGCCTGCTATATTTGGTCAAACATTTAATTAACTCACCCCTAATGTGATGGCTGGAACTGCTTCTCTTTGGGTGACTGACTGACTCTTGGGTGGTGTGTGACTATGACTGACTGCACACGTACACACATGTACACCGGGCAGGGGGGAGGGAAATCAGACTCTCAGACCCACTCTCAGACCCGCTCTAAGACTCTCAGACTCTCAGACCCACTCTCAGACTCTCAGAACCACTCTCAGACCCGCTACCCACACTCACTCACCCACACACTAAATCACCCACACACACACTAAATCACCCACCCACACACTAAATCACCCACACACACACAATCACACACACACACACACAATCACCCACACACACAATCACCCACACACACAAATCACCCACACACACACTCACCCAGAAAATCACCCACACACACACTCACCCACATTCACCCACCCACACACACAATCACCCACCCCCACCTACAATCACCCACCCCCACACCCAATCACACACACCCACACACACACTCACCCACACACACTCACCCACACACTAAATCACCCCCACACACCCACAATCACCCACACTCACCCACCCACACACAATCACCCACCCACACACCCAATCACACACACACACTAAATCACCCACCCACACACACAATCACCCACACACACACTCACACACACACACACACCGACAAAATCACCCACACATACTGACTGCACACGTACACACATGTACACCGGGCAGGGGGGAGGGAAATCAGACTCTCAGACCCGCTCTAAGACTCTCAGACTCTCAAACCCACTCTCAGACTCTCAGAACCACTCTCAGACCCACTCTCAGACCCGCTACCCACACTCACCCACACACTAAATCACCCACCCACACACTAAATCACCCACACACACACACAATCACACACACACACACAATCACCCACACACACACAATCACCCACACACAAATCACCCACACACACACACTCACCCAGAAAATCACCCACACACACACTCACCCACAATCACCCACCCACACACACAATCACCCACCCCCACACACAATCACCCACCCCACACCCAATCACACACACACACACACACACACTCACCCACACACACTCACCCACACACTAAATCACCCCCACAGACACACAATCACCCACACTCACCCACCCACACACAATCACCCACCCACACACCCAATCACACACACACTAAATCACCCACCCACACACACAATCACCCACACACACACTCACACACACACACACACCGACAAAATCACCCACACATACACTCACCCACACCCACACAATCACCCACACAATCACTCACCCATCCACACTAAATCACCCACACACACACAATCACCCAAACACACACTCACCCACAATCACCCACACCCACACAATCACCCACACCCACAGCCACACAATCACCCACAAAATCACACACTCACCCACCCAATATCACCCACCCACACACACACACACTCACCCACACACACACACTCACCCACCCAATATCACCCACACACAATCACCAACACACAATCACCCACACACACACACACACCCACACACAATCAAGAATGACAATCAGCTGCAAGAAGTGACAACTTTAGATGCATGAGATCACACAGTCTTTATGGGGCAAAGATCATTTGGGGGAGGGGGGGGTCTGCAATAGTTAATCATACAACTTGTATTGAAGTCAAGGAGACCAATGATGCTGGGATTAGGCTGCGTCCCCGCTAGCGCTGACCGGGCGGCGCTTGGCGAGGTGACTTGCATATATATATATATACACATACAAGTCCCCGCTCACGCGATGCGCGCATATGCGGCGGGCACACACGCTCACCGGCGCTTAAGTAAACAATTTTTTAAAAAACTTTCTAGCTTCCCCTGCAGCGTCCCCCCCACCTAAAATTTGTTTAAGCACCGATGAGCGTGTGTGCCCGCGCCTACGCATCGTGTGAGCTCGCATATATATATATATATGCAAGTCACCTCGCCAAGCGCCGCACGCTCAGCGCTAGCGAGGACGCAGCCTGTGTGTGGAGGAGGACCGTGAAAGTGCGTGGGGCGGGGTCCGTGGACGTGCGCATGGGGGGAAATCAGAGCGGGGGGGATCGGAGGACCGTGTAAGTGCGCGGGGGGGGGATTCTGAGCAGGGGGGGATCGGAGGAGGACAGTGTAAGTGTGCGGGGGGGGATTCTGAGCAAGGGGGGTGGATTCTGAGCAGGGGGGGGGATTCTGAGCAGGGGGGGGGGGATCAGAGGAGGACCGTGTAAGTGCGCGGGGGGGGGGTGGATCGGAGCATGTGCCCTCCTCCACAACTGCTGCCCGGTGTGTGGTGTGTGGAGGAGGACCGTGTAAGTGCGCGGGGGGGGGGGGGGGAGGGGATTCTGAGCAGGGGAGGTCAGAGAACCATGTAAGTGCGCGGGGGGGGGAGAATTCTGAGCAGGGGGGGATCGGAGGTGGTCCGTGGACGTGCGCAGGGGGGGGGGGGATTGGAACAGGAGGGGATCGGTGCAGGTGCCCACCTCCGCAACTACTGCCCGGTGTGGAGATTCAATTTTCAAGATTCAAGTTTCTTCCTCCGCAGACTCGCTCTTCTGTTGACTTGCTCCGTAGGGGGGGGTCTTGGCAAAAAAAACAAAAAAAACTCTTGGCAGTATGCCAACACAAGGCAGCCAATCAGGAAAGGAGAAGGTTTTTTTTTTTTTTTCCCCCTCCTTTCTTGCGAGCGCGCAAACGGCCCCCTGACTCACGGGGGCCGGACCAAAACAGTATACCGTTCCCCATCCCTGCCATAGACAATTGATCGTATATATTATTAGTGATCCACAAGATGGCGCTCAAATACTTTACTTGTTACAAAACATATTAAAACAGCAGTTCAAGCAATATCCTACGTTTTTTTTTTAAATCAGTTCTGTACTATGAGAAGATACTTGTAGCATTTAAAAAAATGTAGCATTAAAAAAAAAAAAAATGTTTGAAAGAAATTGTTAATGTTTCTAATGTAGGAAGCATTTCCAAAGTGACAGCCCCTTCCCCTTCTGATAGGCTCTGACTCTTGAGACCCGCCCTCTTTCTAGCAGTGAACCAATTGTAACTGCCCAGCCAATCATATTCTAGGAACTACATTGCCCAAAATGCTGTGCAAGAACCAAATTAAATAACCCTGAGCAAGCAATCTATTGCAGTCGATTACAGGACAACGGATCGATCTGCAGTTTAGCTAATCACTTGTCAGTGTGCAGATTGTATTGATGCACGTATTGAATGTGAAAAAATGTATATATTTTAAAAAAATGGCAGCTTGAACTGCAGCTTTAAGACCATAAAAAGTTGTGTTCTACACCCTAGCAGTGTTTATCATCATCAGCAGATCCATTGAGGTGTCCTAAAACTACATTTGAACAAAAATAAATCTGCACTGAGTCAAATACAAAACAGGTTACTTGATAAGAATTCTTTTACAAAAATGTACTGTGTAATATTCAGAAATGTTCCCGTCTTTCAGAAAACATTCTTTAAAAAAAATGTTTTAATAAACTTTAACACACACATATATATACAAATAAACCTACGTATTGAGGTGTTTTGGGGTACCAGCATAGCCAACTGTATATTGCTCTTATGTTCACAGATGTCTTCATCCTTTCTAAACTCCTTACCATTTAAAACCAGAGACAGAACATAAAACACAGACAAAGCTCAGTTTTAGCACATCCAGTGAAACTCATACACGGTACAGTGCCTAAACATATATGTATAAATATCTATTAAGTAAAATGGTCTTTTAGTTTGACATTTTTGGCCAAAATTGTTGTAAGCCCCTGAGCCAACGGCACAGCAGACCACATTTCAGGGGTCCCTAACGCTAATATAAATTCTTAATAACCTGTGTAATAACAGGAAGAATGATTTATAATAAATCTGTCAATATTAGTTGCAAAGTTCTAAGTCTGATTGAAGCTTTTGTTAACCTGTACATTACCAGGAAAAGCACTCTGTATTAGAGTTGTCACAGCCAAACTGCAAGCAAGCAAGTTCCGGAAACCCTCCGCTTCAAAGATATATATATATATATTGTGACAAACGGCTTACTCCGGGGCTCCGTCGTTTGTCCGGGACTGTTTAGAACACGGTCTTTTAGGGTAGGTTAAATGATGAGGCGTCACGTACTGTTCCTTTAAACAGGCTATGCCTGGTTTATTCAGTCCCAGGCACTGAGACTGCCACAGTGCATACAACAGAAAACAGATCAAAACAAAAGCTGCTCACCTGAGCGATAACTTAACTTAGATATCCCTGACTCAGGGTTGGAAGTGGCTTTTCCACTCCCAACAACAAAACAAGGTACTTTTGCAGTCTTACACAAATGAACAGAAAGATTGAACCTGTTTGGGGAAGAGGCTTCTCCCCTCTGTAGTTCAGCAGCCTTCCAGCCTCCTGGCTCTTGTGGAGAGCCCAGAGCAAACAGGAAATCAGTCTTACATACCTGATTCCTAATTAGCATGACAGGTGACAGAAATCAGGCAGCAGACAAACTCTGGTCTGGATCTCTCATCCCTCAGTTCCAGCGCTTGCCAAACTGTGGGATGGAGTGTATGTATTATAAGGCTGCACTCCCAGGCCAAACAGGATAGAAACTGTCTAGTATCCTGGGAGCCCTATATACGGAATTTATTACCATCCCCTGGTTTCTGTCACAATATATATATATATATTTTTATTTTTTTAAAGGAAAGCAGGATTGTTGCTTTAAAGGATATCACATGAAATAGCGTATTTGATGAACATGTAAAAATGAGGAATTTTATATTTTTTGTACAATTTACGTCTAACGTTCTATATGTAAGACATTGTTTAATTCATTGTATAGTGTATTTTCTAAAAATAAAATCCTATTTTTGCTCTACTTGTGCCTAAATATAGGGCAGGAGCAGAAATATTTCCAGTGCTTGTTACTTTAAGAATAAATGGGGTAAATACATATTTTTTGTTATGAAACCACACCGTGCCACCGTAGAGTCTACTGTACATGTTTTCGAAAATTGTCTTGATGTTGAAAAAAAGCTAAAACCTTTTTTGGGTTCCTTCTCTCCTTTTACACTAGCAAGGATCATAAAACCCTGTACTTAGTGTGAAACTGCCGTCATGTTGCAAAATCTTGTGTGCCAGATTAAGGCAGGAAACTCTGTATTTCTTTATACGAGGTTTATTTACAGGGGATAAATAACACAATAATGGGCCCACCGTCCCTTTAAGGAAAAACAAATCATAAAAATAAAGCCTACTCCTATCAGGAGACTATCTAAACATCAGGTCCCTCTCTGATTGTCGCTAGCCAACTAAACTGGTTCCCAGCTTTAAATAACCCACCTGGTTAGCAACAATATCAACAGTCCTAGGCACCCAAATATATATTATTTACTCCTTATCTGTTATTGGTACTCAGTCCCACTAGTCCAGGAAATCCCTCTGGATCCAATGTCCTGGAAAGGACAGTCAGGTTTCCACAGCAGACTCATGTCCTAGTTTCTTCCTGGGTGTACCACCCAGGCAGTCCCAGCAGGCTCTGCGACCAACGTCCAGCAAGCCATGGGGATTGTGCCACCCCAATAAACAAATTCCGGCGCCTGAAAAAAAGTGTCCAAATATCAAGTTATGGAATCTGACAATACATGAATGTCCAGTCTGGATGATCTGGGAATCCTGAGATGTGCCACGGAGATGGTCTAACAACATATGAAAAATAAACAAAGAATATCATAATGTATAACTATTAAAGACTGATGGCAAATGACAAACTGACAGACTTACAATACACCAGACCAACACCTAATGATAAGCTGAAAAATTAATTTATTACAATAATAAAAAGACATATGGCTGGAAGACAGGGATACGTGACACAATGATGACTCATCCAATGTGAAAAATTGAAATCCTACTTCCGATAAACAGGAGCTCAAAGAGCATTGAGGATAGTCTCTGTACAAATTAGCTGACTGCAGAAGGCTATAGGAGTTATGCCTTCAGAATTTCAGAGTTCCCTGAAGGCATAACTCCTATAGCTTTCTGCAGTTAAATTAATTCATTATAAAGTTTATCCAGGATAACACTTTTGTCATCTGTCCTCACATGACAGAAGACAACCGAGAATTTGATTCAAGGAAAGGAGATGCTTGTGGCTATTTTGAAGTTGACTATGAGAAGAATGCCAGGGGCTCCAACTACTGGTGAAACAGTTATGATGCAGTGAAAGCATTGTATGCTAAGGCTTTGTTCCCAGTGGCCGCGGCTGCCAAGGTATGGCCATCTCTGCCCCCACAAGCTGTCTGCGCGTCCCGGCACAATGCACGATCGCCTTTGCCAAAAGACAAGAATTTGTCTTTTGGTGCGGCAGCCGAGCATTGGCCACGTCAAGGTGGTAGTTCAGCAAATGGGGGCGAACCAGCCGCGTGACGTCATGGCCGCGCCCCCCCGCCACGAGTTGCCAGTAGTCCACCTGGTCATGCTGGGAACGAGCGCCGCCAGCGCTGGGGCCTTAGCCTAAGAGATGTGTTAAGACAGGGTTGCAGACCTGTCTGAGACATGAATATGCTCATAAGTGGTATTTTTCTTTGTGGGACACAGTACCGTGGAGGGTTTTTGTCACTTTTTTACTCACCATAACCTATTTCATGTCCGGTTGTAGCCGCTTCCAGCTTCACATCGCAAAGCGAGTAACCATTCTCATACTGATGATACTCAAAAGGTCAAAACAGCTATCCGTTAGCTGGCTATGCATTTCATTAACCCAGGATGTGCTGAAAAAGCTGTGTAATACAGCAGGCCTAAGCTTATAGGGGGCCATGTTAAAATACACAAGAAGGAAAAGGTTGCGATTGCTCATTTGCATGTAGTTACCCAGAATCCCTGTCTGCTGTGTATGCTAAGCGAGGGGTGCACAAACCTTTGCCTGCTCTCTCTCTCCCCCCCCCTTACCTTTGTGCCGGCGTCAAATGATGCAGCGGGGTCATGTGACATCACATCGCCGCATCGCCCGAATCCGGCTGAATCAAGGTAAGTGAGTTACAGAGTCCTCACACGGTCTCCCGGCATTTAATTTAAGTGCCTTGGGGAAGAGCGCAGGGCCTTTGTAACCGCTGCAGCCCCCCCAAAAAAATCTCACGTCCCCCAGTTTGGGCACCCCTGTGCTAAGCAATAATAGGGAAAGGCAGGTTTGCAGACCTGTCTGAGATGTGAATGTGCTCACACATGGTATCTATATTTAAAGAACGTTTGGGATGCTGCAAACAAACTAAATTTTGCAGTTTTCGCTCAGCTATGGGGTGTCAGCTTGGTTTGGGTGCCAGTGCTCCAAATCTTCCTGTCGTTGGAATCAAAACTGCAAAGGCAGAGAGATGTTACGCAGGAAGAATTTGCCCCGTGATGGAAAGGCTTTGGAGCGATTTCTTTGATGGCAAACTGAAGAAATACCTGAAATCTGCAAATCTGAGCCCGTCCCTGAAAACAATGGCGGCCTGTCACGATGGAGGTAGAAAGTTGATGACCTTGTATTGTATTGTATGTCTTTATTTATATAGCGCCATTAATGTACATAGCGCTTCACAGTAGTAATACATGTGGTAATCGAATAAATAACAGATAATATAAATAACAGATCATGGGAATAAGTGCTTTAGACATAAACATAACATTAAGGAAGAGGAGTCCCTGCCCGAGGAGCTTACAATCTAATTGGTAGGTAGGGAGAACGTACAGAGACAGTAGGAGGGAGGTCTGGTAAGTGCGTCTGCAGGGGGCCAAGCTTTATGTATCATGTGTTCAGAATGTTCACAGTGCTATTCGTATACTTCTTTAAGCAAGTGTGTCTTAAGGTGGGTCTTAAAGAGAGGGTGCTAGTCGGGTACTGAGGGGAAGGGCATTCCAGAGGTGTGGGGCAGTCAGTGAAAAAGGTTTAAGGCGGGAGAGGGCTTTAGATAAAAAGGGGGTAGAAAGAAGACATCCTTGAGCAGAACGCAAGAGTCGGGATGGTGCATAGCGAGAAATTAGGGCTGAGATGTAAGGAGGGGCAGAAGAGTGTAAAGCTTTAAAAGTGAGGAGAAGAATGGAGTGTGAGATGCGGGATTTGATTGGAAGCCAGGAGAGGGATTTCAGGAGGGGAGATGCTGAGACAGATCTAGGAAAGAGTAGAGTGATTCTGGCAGCAGCATTTAGGATAGATTGTAGGGGAGACAGGTGAGAGGCAGGAAGGCCGGACAGCAGGAGGTTACAGTAATCAAGACGGGAGAGAATGAGGGCCTGAGTCAGAGTTTTAGCAGTCGAGCAACAGAGGAAAGGGCGTATCTTTGTTATATTGCGGAGGAAAAAGTGACAAGTTTTAGAAATGTTTGAATGTGAAGGGCGAATGTGAGAGAGGAGTCGAGTGTGACCCCTAGGCAGCGTGCTTGGGCTACTGGGTGAATGATCGTAGTTCCAACAGTATGTGAAAGGAGGTAGTAGGGCCAGGTTTGGGAGGAAGTATGAGGAGCTCTGTTTTAGCCATGTTGAGTTTAAGGCGACGGAGGGCCATCCAGGATGATATAGCAGAGAGACATTCAGAAACTTTGGTCTGTACAGCAGGTGTAAGGTCGGGTGTTGAAAAGTATATTTGTGTGTCGTCAGCATAGAGGTGATATTTAAACCCAAAAGATGTTATTAGGTCACCTAGAGAGAGTGTGTACAGAGAAAAGAGAAGAGGTCCCAGGACAGAGCCCTGGGGTACCCCCACAGAGAGATCAATAGAGGAGGAGGAGGAGGGGTTAGCAGAAGAGACACAAAGTACGATGGGAGAGGTAGGATGAGATCCAGGATAGAGCTTTGTTCTGAATACCAAGAGTATGGAGAATGTGAAGGAGAAGAGGGTGATCCACAGTATCAAATGCTGCAGAGAGGTCGAGTAATATGAGCAGAGTGTAATGACCTCTGTCTTTGGCAGCATGGAGGTCATCAGTTATTTTAGTGAGGGCTGTTTCCGTGGAGTGAGCAGTGCGGAAGCCACTGTGAACTACTTTTTTTATTTACTTCAGCACACCGCTACTTTTTTATATTTACACCCAGAGTACCATTACATGTTCTACTGTCCAACTTTACAGGTCCCCTTCCTATTCAGACAAGAAAAATGGTTTACTTTAGGAAACCTCTCGACTTTGCTGCTAAACATATTGTATACATCTTGGACTAGTTTTTCCACTTAGTAAAAAAAAACCATATATATATTTTATAGCTTCGGTACAGTACCACTACTTTTCTTTTCAGCTAACATTTTCCATCTAAGGCTGCGCTAATAGTGACGGCGACAGCAATGCGACGTCGCGTCAAAACAAATGCATTGCCGCCATCGCGTGCGCTTATAGTAAGTGCGACGCCGTGACGGATTGGTCGCGATCGCTGGAAGTTATCTCAATTTGATTTTTCCAGCGACCACAGCATGACGTCACCGGCACTATAAGTGTAGCCTCAGGCTGGGGCCATAGAAGGGGAAGCAGGGTTGGACCGCGCTGAGGCTCGCCTGCTAAAATCTGCGCACTTTCATGCCCATGCAGACGAGCCAGCGGGCGCGATCGGAGGCGGGGGGAGACTGAGGGAGGCGGGGCAGTGACGTCGCTGGGCACCGTCGTCGTCACGGCGCCTTGACGTTGACGCTGCTCCGCGCTGATTGGATGTTTTCAGCAGGCTCTGAAAAATAGCTTGGCTGTCGGCTGAAAAATCCAGCGCCTCAGCACGCCTGCGGACGCTCGCGTGAGCCCCCTCTCAAGGCATCCTCATTGAGGATGCAAGGGCTCAGCGCGGCCTCTCCTTCTATGGACTCGACCTAATGCTGCAGTTTATAGGAAGCAGGGGGGATAGTCTACCCTGAAAATTAGTTTCCTCCCCATCCCCCCCAGACATCTGTCACTTTCACTTCCAGCACTGGCACCTGCGTGGGACACGGAAAGGAGTATGAGTGACGTCACCGCCGGTCCCATTCACCTCTTCCCCGAACATTTTGCTTTCACCTCCCATGTTGTGTGTGTGTCTGGGGAGATTCCCGCAGCCCGGCCTGAGTGACGCTCAGCGGAGCCAATGGGAAAGCAGGCTGCTGCCCCTCCGATTCGTCCGATGAAAGGCGGGAGGCGTGGCCAGGGGGGTTTGTGTACACACATGACCCTTGAACTCTCAGACTGCAGGAGCTCAGGGCGTGCTGTGCAGTGACATACTGCTCACCAGTCTGGCTTTCTGGGGTGGTTAGTGACACATCGTAATCTCTTAGGGGTTAGTTATATGTTGTTTCTCGGCAGATTAGTTGTATGTTTTGTCCTCTGAGAGGTTACTTCCTTGGGAGGTTGGCTATATTCCTTGTTCTTGCCAGTTAGTTATATACCTTGTTCTTGCCAGTTAGTTATATACCTTTGTTCTTGCCAGTTAGTTATATACCTTGTTCTTGCCAGTTAGTTATATACCTTTGTTCTTGCCAGTTAGTTATATACCTTGTTCTTGCCAGTTAGTTATATACCTTGTTCTTGGCAGTTAGCTATATACCTTGTTCTTGCCAGTTAGTTATATACCTTGTTCTTGCCAGTTAGTTATATACCCTGTTCTTGGCAGTTAGTTATATACCTTGTTCTTGTCAGTTAGTTATATACCTTTGTTCTTGCCAGTTAGTTATATACCTTTGTTCTTGCCAGTTAGTTATATACCTTTGTTCTTGCCAGTTAGTTATATACCTTTGTTCTTGCCAGTTAGTTATATACCTTTGTTCTTGCCAGTTAGTTATATACCTTGTTCTTGCCAGTTAGTTATAAACCTTTGTTCTTGCCAGTTAGTTATATACCTTTGTTCTTGCCAGTTAGTTATATACCTTTGTTCTTGCCAGTTAGTTATATACCTTTGTTCTTGCCAGTTAGTTATATACCTTTGTTCTTGCCAGTTAGTTATATACCTTTGTTCTTGCCAGTTAGTTATATACCTTTGTTCTTGCCAGTTAGTTATATACCTTTGTTCTTGCCAGTTAGTTATATACCTTTGTTCTTGCCAGTTAGTTATATACCTTGTTCTTGGCAGGCTAGTTGTCCTATGACTGGGGAATTTGATACATTTGGGCAGTTAGCGCTCTGTAAATATTGCAGACCAGGGGTTAGATAATGTGGTGTGAGTGAAGCTAGCTATCTTCTGCATTTTTTATGTC
This sequence comes from Ascaphus truei, assembly GCF_040206685.1. Lineage (NCBI taxonomy): Eukaryota > Metazoa > Chordata > Amphibia > Anura > Ascaphidae > Ascaphus > Ascaphus truei. Next base: position 36,612,601 of record NC_134487.1, read on the forward strand.
AGGAGGAATCTTGTGCTTTGGAAGAAGTAAGAGGCTGATTTTATGTTTTGGAAGCTGCTAAAATATCTTATGCATTGTTAAGTGGGATCTTGTACATTGGGTTTAGTGAAGCCTCTGCATTGTAAGATTAGTGGCAATAATGATCACTGGATCAGACTTCCTTCATTGCTAGTAGTGAGAACCCTGTGCATTGACAGGTAGTGGGGGCTGTGCAGAATGCCATGCAGTTGGGAGATTAATTAGACTGTGTGTTGGGGCCAGTTAGAGATGTGAGGGATCTCATGCAGTGGGGGTTCAGTGGGTCCTCGGCATTGTGTTGTGGGAGAGACCTTTTTTTGCCCGGGGAGTCGCTGAGCTGTGTTTGCAGAGAAAAGGACCGGAGATGCTGCTTGACTTTCGTGCCAGTTTTAATCTCCATAGAGATGTTCTGCCGTGGATTGTGAACCAAGGACCTGCTGGTAATGTCTCGTCTTTGTGTGTCTTGTCATAAGCTGTTCAACTTGGTTTTTTTTTTTCAAGTGGGCTGAAATTGAAACCCAGAGATGTACCAAGGACACACATCCATTTGGGCTCTGTGGTATCACAATTTAAGCTCTCGGCATAGCCATATTCAATCGAGCCCTATGTGGCACACAGAATTACGTGGAGTTACTTTTCTGATGCTCGGTGGTGATTCACTGCCACACATCAGCCACATGTCCCATACTATTATTCGGGGACCGTGTCTAGAAATGAACACCATTTTATTTTATTTTTAAACAGTGTCCAATGCGACAAAGCTAAGTGACACTTAAATCACGGTGCAGATTTGTTTGCCAGGGATGTTTATGCCACCAATGCTTTACAGGCTTGAAGTGAAGAGGTTAACAAAACAAAAACGACGTCTCTGTAGGACAACATAATATATCCAATTTCATTACTTGTGCACTACTACAGTAAGTCCTCAAACTTCCCAAATCACAAGCGGTGGGTGGTCTCTATTGAATATGCTGTGATGCAGAGTTCCTCTTTGAAATGTTGAATAGTTGCAGAATAGCGTGATATATTTGTATTGACCGATGCATGTTCAAAAGGCCTTGTCATTTGGCGTTTGATACATAACTCATCGTGAATGACGGGATTATATCAATTCATTGTCACAGGCTTTTGAGGACGGATGGTATAAAACTTGCAGAAATAGTCTACCTAACACACACAGCCCCTGTAAGCTCAAACCCCAAATCCACCGCATCATATATTTTTGTGTCAAAAGGACTAGGTTTGTGACCTGTTTAAAGAACAAAAGACAAAAAGGCCTAGTGCTACATCCAACTTGACACATTATATAGTTAAATAGTCAGTGTTCGACAAACCTATACATTTGCACGCCCCGGGCGAGTGGATTTAACATCGTGGCGAGCTCCTATTGGCCCAAGCAGTGTGGTACTAGGCGGCGAGTAGATTTTTTTGTTCGGCGAGTAGATTTTTTGGTGATTTGTCGACCACTGTAAATACTTATTTGTTTATCTCCTCATAAGCAAGGGTCATTTACAGTACTGTAGTTCAATTCTTTGGCCAAAGTACTTTAAGCCTACATTGAAGTCACTTAAAGGAGCAGTCCCATGTAGTAGGTCAACATTTTATTTTAAACAACTGAGAAGTGTAATTAGCTTCTCTAGAAAGACTCAATCGCTCATAAAGTAACAATTTTACTTATCTGTATCAGTGAAAAATGAATGTTTTCCTTTTCTGTGGTACATCTACAGCAACTTGACATTTTATATAGTTAAATTCTTATCTGTATATCTTCAAATAAGCCAGGGTTGTTTAGTTCAATTCTTTGGCCAACGTATTTTAAGCCTACAACCACGTCACGGTATGGTCCCTCTGTAGGCCCTAACACTGCTGTACCTGCAAATAGCTCGCATAACCTCTCTTTCATATCCTCTGTAATGGAGGGCACCTCCAAGTTGCTTTACCAATTTCAATTGGTTATGAGAGCATTTTGCAGGTGCAGGAGTGTTAGAACTAATGTTGTATCGGGTCCTAAAAAGTGCCGGGTACCCGGCTAAAAATTAGAAATTTTTCAGGCCGGGTATTGATTACCCTGCCGGGTAGTTTTCACATACGGGCAGTGGAGGGTGAGGAGGACCACACTGACTTCCTGGTGGCGGTGGGAGCAGCGGCAGACATCCTTCAGGCGGTGGTATCATTCTTCAGCCGGTGGGAGCAGCAGAAGACGTCCTTCATGGTGCACCTCCCCGGCTGTCCAATAGTAACGTTCCTGCTCCGGTCACACGTTCCTTTGCTCCCATCGGCACCGGCTATGAAGGACGTCTTCTGCTGCTCCCCCCGGCTGAAGAATGATGCCACCGCCTGAAGGATTTCTGCCGCTGCTCCCACCGCCACCAGGATGTCGCCGTGGGGTGTAATATTCATGCATGTGTTGCAGCTCTCGGAATATTTTGGAGAAAGACATATATATATATATATATATATATATTTTTTTTTTAATAAAATGGCTCTTCTTTGTGAGGTTGCAGACCTCTGGGCTAGTACAAGGCAAGACTTGGCATTTAATATTGTAATTGGCTTTCTCAGATTGTCAGGCGCAAAATGAATGGTTCTTTTTTCTTTCTTTTTACTGTGAAAGATATGCTTATCAGTTACATTTTGGTCTACACGTATTAGTTTAGTTAATGATGGTATTCTAATTAGTTTGAAAATGTAGATTAAAAGAAACACAAGACTATATACCTTTTTGGAGTTTACAAGAGGCTTATCGCGAAAGAGATTACATGAAGATTTTAAAAATCCTAGAAATAATTTGGTTAACATGCGACATTTTTTTTTTTCCAGCATTGATTTCAAATACATAATGCTTGTCACGTGTTTTTAATGTGGCAATTGTGTATTGTTACGAATTCGGCAAAGATTGAAGATGAATTCGCTCCAGCAATCGTCTCAATTTATTTTAATGTCTTCCATTAGTTAGCATCCTAAATTATTACTTATATATATTTTGTAAGAACTAAAACATCTAATTGTAACATATTAAGCCTATCATTATTAGGTCATACTAGTCCCAAATTAGACAGCATCTTTAACATGCTGTAGGCAAATGTTGTCCCTCTCTTCTGGTAATACTAGCAGGCCAGTGTAAATTAAAATGACAGAGTGCCACATGCCACACGCTGCTGTGATTAAAAAATGCTCCACTTTGGAAACAGTGTCCCTTTCCATTGCAAGTTTCCCATTTTGAGTTTGAGTAGCTCACATCTTTACTCCAATAAAATGAAAATATGGCACAGTGCAGTTGGACGTCATTGCCAAATAATAATCATATTTTTTATTCTTATATAGTGTTGACCGTGTACATTGGGTTCTACATAGAATTTTGCAGGCACAGTGGCTCTCTGCCCTGTAGAGCATATGGACATAGTGATTTGCCCAAGGCCAGGAGGAGCTGATACTGGGATATTATCACTGAACTACAGATGCAGCCAGACTTGCTGTCCCCGTTGCCGCGAGTTTCACTGTGCCGGTGCGGCTGCTTTGCAGCTGAAGATCTCGCAGCCCGAGTACTGTGAGCTGCCAAGAAGGATTTAGTCTGTGGGATTCCATGTTTCTGAATGGGACCCTGCAGCGTGGGCCATACTACAAGGACAGAATACTACTACTCGCCTTTCAGATGAACCGTGTAGCCGTATCCGGTCCCTGTCTGCAGTCGCCTCTGCCGTCTGGATCTGTGTCCCCTGCTTGCTGAAGGTAAGAGATGCAGGCTGTATTTCCCTTACCCTGGATGATCTAGATGCCTTTACATGGGTCTCTACATCATGAGGGGGGCTGTGTGGCCATATTGGTCATCCACATAATCAAGGAGGCTGGACAATGTCCCCCATCCTCTCCAGCCCTCTTGATAATGTAGATGAACAAATTGGCCATTTAGCCTCCCCCTCTTGATGTAGAGACCCATATAAGGGAATCTTCATCCTCCAGGGGTAACACAGCCTGCATCTCTTACACAAATTAATGTTTTCAATTGAGCGCGCATGCAAGCGCGCACATTTTCAACAGACATCTGAAATTAATCTTGTTGCGCGTCATGTGAGCGGTTCAGCCAATAAGGGTGTACCGCTCACGTGACGTCATAGCTCCCTGTCGCCTCCCGATGCCTGCAGTGCGAGTGACGTCGCACGTGCACTGCTGTCGCTCCCCTAAACGAGGCCTTCCCTTCAGCGAGTAGGGGACACGGATTGATTGGAATGGCAGCCAGAGGCGACTGCAGCAGGGACCGGACACAGCTGCGCAGCTCATCTGAAAGGTGATAGCGGTATTCCCTCCCTGCAGGATGGCAGCGTTAATTCTTCCAGGCCGCAAGGCTTGCTGTCCTTCTGGCCGCGGACGGCCGTTGGTCTCCGCAGCCACAAGGACTGTAAGTCTGGCTACATCTGTACTCTTTCAGTCCTACTATGAAACAAATATTAAATTGGCCATCTATCTCTACCATTTTTTATAGTTGCTTCCTACATGCTTTTACTGTAACGTTCATATATGTTGCAACACGGTTGGCAGTATCTCACAGGCCGGAATGGGACATTTGGTCGCGGCTGTTTCGCCGCGACAAAGTGGTCACCAGTACTTTACCATGATTCACCCCGCCGCTGACTGCTTTTAAGGTAAATTTAATTACTGTTTAAGGTAGGTTAATGTAAAGGGTTTTAGCGGTTAGGGTAGGGAAATCATTTAAGGGTTTTTTAGGTAGGGGGTTTTAGGGTAAGGGCTTGGGTTATGGCGTTTTAGGGTAACGCACTTACCTTTGTGGCAAAGTGGCCGGCTGCAGCAGCTTCCAGCGGCGGGATGAGTCGTGGCAAAGCGCCGGCAGCCATTTGGTCGCAGCGAAACGGCCGTGACCAACATTTCCTTGAGCGCTCACAGGTAGCGACTCCTGCAGAGATCAGCTCAATCATTGTCTGATATAGCTGGGGAGTAACACTGAATTTAATTTTTAATGTGTTATAATGTAACAAAACATTTTTTTTCTCTATCAATCATTTACAAAGTTACACCCCCTTCCTCTTCTGAAACAGGCTCTGGCACACCCATTATTGAGCCCTGCCCTCTCTCTAGCTGTGCACCAATTGTATCTAGTGATCTATCTTATTCATGCGCCAGGGTTTTTTCCCTTTTCTCTTGCACATTGTTAGGGTGTTAAGATTCCCTTTATTCACCTAGGCTGCAGAATATCTACTTATTAGAGTATTGGTTTACACTTGTATTTTAAAGAATAGCACCGTAGTACTTTCTATTGTTCACTTCCTGTATCTAGTGACTGCTTGGTCACATGATCTTCCCCACAGAACTTTGCATCTTTGGTCCTCTTCTGCTGCACTGACAGCCACTTAGTGAACCCCCGAGCAGAATCTTCGCCAACCGATCAGCAACTTAGTTAATTACTTATCATTGTGTGGCTTGTATTGATGCACATATTAAAGGGAAAACAATTACATTTAAAAAAGAAACCGGCAGCTTGAACTGCTGCTTTAAGACAGACTGTTGTGTTGAATAAATGTTGTGTTGTGTGGGTAAATCAGCTGTGGTCCTGCCCTGGGAGAGCCCCCCTGTTTAATGTAAAATTACTATAACCTGAACTATTGAGCAAAGAACATTGAAAGTCAGACATAACCTTTTAGAAACCGAGGTAGCACAAAGTCAGTTACATAGTAGATGAGGATGAAAAAAGACGTACGTCCATTAAGTTCAACCTATGCTAAATTTAGACGACCAATACTTTATCCTATATTTATACTTACAGTACTGTGTATTCATCCAGAGGAAGGCAAACAAAAAAACCCTAGTGACATATCATCCAATGATATCTCATAAGGGGGGAAAAAAATTCCTTCCTGTCTCCAAGAATTGGCAATCAAATTACTCCCTGGATCAACATCCTTCCCATGTTTACTTATTTGGTATATATTTATATACCGTTCTTTTCTAAAAAGAAAAGGTGAAATGATTGAGCCCCCACTGTGCCCCCAGCCCCCCCAACACATTTTTGAAACCTAATAAAGCAGCTTTATACATTGATATGAATACTCAAGGATAGTATTTATCATTTTCTATTGTCTTTAAACATTTTTTATATATTGGGGCAAAGTTATTTGACTTGCTTTTGTAAGGAAAGTGTAGGCAATAATTATGTTGTAAAAACAGAAAAATTGTGAGCGTATTTCTACAACCATCCTCACATCGTATCCAAAAAACTCTGTCTCAAACTACAGGCCAATCTCACTTCTCCCAATTCTATCCAAAGTCATGGAAAAATGTGTCCACTCCAAATTAAGCGATTACTATACCAAGACAAATTTCCCTAGCCAATTCCAATCTGGCTTTCGTCCCAAACACTCCACCGTAACTACCCTGCTAAAAGTTTGCAATTAAATCCAGTGTGGAATGGAACGGGGACAACTCACTGGTGCAGTATTCCTAGATTTTGCAAAGGCTTTTGATACAGTTGATCATGCTATCCTGCTTAACAAACTCCAGAGCTCTGGAATAGACAAGCATGCTTTAAACTGGTTTCAGTCCTACCTATCAGGAAGATCCCAACATGTGTCCACCTCAGTCTCTAACTCCAACCTCCTGGATATCACCTGTGGTGTCCTGCAAGGCTCTGTTCTGGGGGCCCTACTCTTCTCAGTGTTCATTAATGATCTTCCCACAGCTTGTAAGGAAGCCTCAATACACATGTATGCAGATGACACAATCCTATATGCACACAGCCATAGCCTCTCTGACCTTCAACACATACTTCAGTCTGACTTTTTGAGACTCGAAAACTGGATTTCCCAAAACAAACTGTTTTGAAACACTGACAAGACTGTAACAATGGTATTTGGGACCAAGACTACATTTTTAAAGCCTCAAGCGACTGAGCTCCAGATTAGAACCAATGCTAACACCACCCTAACCCCTGTCACTAGTTTTACATACCTGGGCATGTGGTTGGACTCCCACTTAACATTCGGAATGCACATTGATACCCTGACAACCAAGACCTATGCCAAACTAGGGGTACGTTACAGGAACATATCCTCCCTAAGTCTCCTGGTCAGAAAGCGTATCGCACAGCAGATACTAATGCCAATTATTGACTATGGAGACATAGTTTATGGCTCGGCACCTCAAACCCACCTTACCAAACTTGACACCCTCTACAATTGTATTGTATGTCTTTATTTATATTGCGCCATTAATGTACATAGCGCTTCACAGCAGTAATACATGTGGTAATCCAATAAATAACAGATAATATAAATAACAGATCATGGGAATAAGTGCTTTAGACATTAAGGAAGAGGAGTCCCTGCTCCGAGGAGCTTACAGTCTAATTGGTAGGTAGGGAGAACGTACAGAGACAGTAGGAGGGAGTTCTGGTAAGTGCATCTGCAGGGGGCCAAGCTTTATGTGCCATGTGTTCAGAATAGCCACAGAGCTATTCATATGCTTCATTAAGCAAGTGTGTCTTAAGGTGGGTCTTAAAGGTGGATAGAGAGGGTGCTAGTCGGGTACTGAGGGGAAGGGCATTCCAGAGGTGAGGGGCAGTCAATGAAAAAGGTTTAAGGCGGGAGAGGGCTTTAGATACAAAGGGGGTAGAAAGAAGACATCCTTGAGAAGAACGCAAGAGTCTGGATGGTGCATAACGAGAAATTAGGGCTGAGATGTAAGGAGGGGCAGAAGAGTGTAAAGCTTTAAAAGTGAGGAGAAGAATGGAGTGTGAGATGCGGGATTTGATCGGAAGCCAGGAGAGGGATTTCATGAGGGGAGATGCTGAGACAGATCTAGGAAAGAGTAGAGTGATTCTGGCAGCAGCGTTAAGGATAGATTGTAGGGGAGACAGGTGAGAGGCAGGAAGGCCGGACAGCAGGAGGTTACAGTAATCAAGACGGGAGAGAATGAGGGCCTGAGTCAGAGTTTTAGCAGTCGAGCAACAGAGGAAAGGGCGTATCTTTGTTATATTGCGGAGGAGAAAGTGACAGGTTTTAGAAATGTTTTGAATGTGAGGGGCAAATGTGAGAGAGGAGTCGAGTGTGACCCCAAGGCAGCGTGCTTGGGCTACTGGGTGAATGATCGTAGTTCCAACAGTAATGTGGAAGGAGGTAGTAGGGCCAGGTTTGGGAGGAAGTATGAGGAGCTCTGTTTTAGCCATGTTGAGTTTAAGGCGGCGGAGGGCCATCCAGGATGATATAGCAGAGAGACATTCAGAAACTTTGGTTTGTACAGTAGGTGTAAGGTCGGGTGTTGAGAAATATATTTGTGTGTCGTCAGCATAGAGGTGATAATTAAACCCAAAAGATGTTATTAGGTCACCTAGAGATAGTGTATACAGAGAAAAGAGAAGAGGTCCCAGGACAGAGCAATGGGGTACCCCCACAGAGAGATCAATAGAGGAGGAGGAGGTATTAGCAGAAGAGACACTGAAAGTACGATGGGAGAGGTAGGATGAGATCCAGGATAGAGCTTTGTTCCTAATGCCAAGAGTATGGAGAATGTGAAGGAGAAGAGGGTGGTCCACGGTGTCAAATGCTGCAGAGAGGTCGAGTAATATGAGCAGAGTGTAATGACCTCTGTCTTTGGCAGCATGGAGGTCGTCAGTTATTTTAGTGAGGGCTGTTTTCGTGGAGTGAGCATTACGGAAGCCAGATTGTAGAGGGTCTAGGAGAGAATAGGTGTTGAGAAAATGGAGCAAGCGAGCGAATACAAGATGTTCAAGGAGTTTAGAGGCAAAAGGCAGGAGGGAGACAGGCGGATAGTTAGAAAGACAGGTAGGGTCAAGCATGCTGTTTTTGAGTAATGGTATGACTGTTGCATGTTTGAAGGAGGATGGAAAGGTTCCAGAGCAGAGGGAGGAGTTAAAAATGTGTGTGAGCGTAGGGATTATAGTAGGAGCTAGAGGTTTTAGGAGATGGGAGGGAATGGGGTCAAGAGGGCAAGTGGTAGAGGGAGAAGAGGCGATCAACAGCGACACATCCTCCTCTGAGACAGTGGAAAAAGAGTCAAGGAAGGCAGGAGGAGAGTTAGGAAGAAGTGTAGGATGGGAGGAAGAAACAGAGGGGATGTTCTCTACAATTCAATTTGTCGTTTTGTTCTCCAATGCAACTATAACACACATCACTGCGAAATGCTCAAAGAACTAGATTGGTCATCACTAGAGTCTAGGCTCCTCAGCAAACACCCTCTAGAGTGAGGAGCAGGCTCGTGGTTCGTGTGTCCTATTAACTAAGGACTGTCTGGTTTGCATTACTCCTGATTTGCCTCCTCTCTTTGCTGTTCTCTGGTGTTCTCAGTTGTTGCTAGTTCACTAATACATTGTAGCTGTTTGCATGTAGTTTGTCCCTGAATATATCTATACAAAAGTTAAACTGTGGATTTATTTTGCCAATTAGTTTAGGGATATTGTATGTGTATTTAATTAGAATATTACTTAGAATTTGTGGAGGGTCTTCTATTGTTTTTACATAGGGTCAGTTCTGTTGTTGTGGGTTCTGGGGCTTGGGAAGTACCCTCTTGTCCCCCTGGGACTGAGGGGAACAGGCCTGACAAAGGGACAAGTCCCGAAACGTTGCCCCCCTATACACCCACTTTTTTTGTTTTCTTTGTTCCCCTTCCACTATTCACCTCACCTTCCCTTCGTTGTCCCATCCTACTTTTCCTTTATCGCTGATCCTCCTGTACATCCCACGTATGGCCCTACCTATATGTTATCTGTTCTCCTAGTGTGGCGTTGTCAGATGTTTGACTTCTTTGTGCACTGATTAAATTTTCAATTTGGTTATATACCAGTGACTTTGTATCTATTATTAGAGTGTGCTGAATTTTCTTCATTACTTTATTGTGTTTGAGAGGGATTGGGCCCTCTCTAGTCCGTGGCACCCCGCTTTGTGTATATTTATCTACTTTGTGTGAGTGCTGTCTATTACTTTTGTCTATATTGTTTTTAACTCCTTCATGGCCAATGAAGAGCAATATTTTTTTTGTAAGAAACTACAGTACCACAGAGGTTAAAAAAAGGCATGATTGAATTTCATATATATTGAAAAAAAATGAAGTGTTAAGCACCTCTGGAATCAAGGGGTTTCCGGAGCTGAACAGCGTTCATTTTAGCTCCTGGGACCCCCTGCTTCCCGAGATGCTTAACTTTCTAATGACCCGCATGACCCGGGGGGGGGGGGGGGCTTTAAACATTCATATTGTTCACCCTGGAGGAGACCGTATTGGGAGACCTTCGGAGTTATGAATCTCGAGAAGCAGATCTTCTACCCACCACTACTTTAATAAAAAATAAACTGCTCCTGTTAATTGCCCTAAAACTTTATCTGTTTGGCTAATGATGGCGTTATAATTACCTTCCCGAAAAGGAAAAATGGGCACGGAGTAACATCTTGTCTGTATGTGTAAGGGTGCAACAAGACTCAAGGGCCTTATTCTGTATAGTCGGTTGCAATTTTTTCAGTTGAAAATCCTCATAGACGTAAATGGTGGATTTTCGGCCGAGCACGACCCGTACGGCTGCTTTGGCATATATAGAATGACCATTTTAAAGATTGAGAAAACTGTCCAAAAAACACTTCTGAGAACATTCACGTCTCACACGGGCCACTAACCTGTTTTTTTTCTTCCCCCATAGTCACTTGGCATACAATGCTTTCTCTGCAGCCAAGGATTCTGGGTAATAAATGCAAATGAACACTGTCAATTTTTGCTTCCCAATGTTCATACAGTCATACATGGTAATGGGGAGAAATACTTGTAACATAGACACCAAAACACAAATTGAAATGATTTAACTGTCATGAAAGCAATTTGAGCTTTTGTGTGATCCACAGATAATTCCCTAGCGTTAACCTTTCATTGCCAATAGGGCTGGTTTTCAAGATTTATTTTAATCTCACATCGACATTGTCCTACATTGAAGCATTAGGCTAAGGCCCCGCTGCCTCAGACCACGCGCCCGCACTGCAGATAGGCGGCGCGTGGAGAGGCACTTGGGGCTTTTTCCGGTCCAAAGGGACCATTTTTGCGAGCGGGGGCGGCGCGGCCATGACATGGGGGGAGGCATGGCCATGACGTGGGGGGCGGGACCGCCGTTCAGCCCCTCAACCAATGTATTGATAGACACTAAGTTGTTTGATGTTGTATTTATTTAATAAATGTACATGTTGTATACAACCACTCCATAATAGCTCAACTGTTCAGCCCCTCAGCCCCTCAACTGTTTAGCCCCTCAATTCCTCAGCCGCTCACACACACAGACAGGCACTCACACACATATACACAGACAGGCACACACATACACACACACAGACAGGCACTCAGGCACACACAAACAGGCACTCACGCTGCTTTCCCCCCACACTCTTCTCCCCGCTCCCCGAAGCCTCCCCTCCTCATTGGCTCACAGCCACACCACGTGACGCGTCGCCGCTTGGGATTACAATTCTCTTGAATCCCCTGGCGGCTGACGCGTCACAGCGTGTAGTGAGCTGTGCAGCCAGGGGGGACCGGGACCGGCTCGGGAGGATTCCCCTGCTGGTGGGGAACGCTCGTGCGGCCGCCCGCGCCGCCGGGCGCAGCGGGTCCCAGCCCTTAAAGGGACAAACTGTTTACAGCAGGGCTACTGCCACCCCTGTCTTGTGGTGGTAACTAATAACAAGCCAACAGCAACATTATTAAGTGCATCTGCTTTGAGCCCTTTTTGCGCTATCATTACATCTGTTTTTGCACTTGGTCTCTATGTTGTGTATCAGTCCTTCTGATCTCCTCTTGATCTTCCTTGGACTGATCGGCAGCTTCATGAGCCTCCACTTGGACAGACACAGGTTTTGTGCGGCTGCTATTTTCAATATTTCTTCAAAACCAAAAAGTACAGGAAGATTTCACAATGAAAATCGTGCTCTGGATGACGGTGTTTTGTTAAGCTACTTGTCAAATGCGAATTGAACCAAGTAAGGGAGACTGCACATTACATTTTATACACCCAATTAGATTGTAAGCTCCTCGGAGCAGGGACTCCTCTTCCTAAATGTTACGTTTGTCTGAAACACTTATTCCCGTGACCTGTTATTTATATTTATTATTTGTTATTTATATGATTACCACGTGTATTACTACTGTGAAGCGCTATGTACATTAATGGCGCTATACAAATAAAGACATACAATACAATACAATACACTGCATGGGTGACTTGAAATAAAACTTTGTGGACAAACGGTTGATTTACTTACTATTTTAATATGTAATATTTCAGATAACGTGGAGAGAAGCTCAAGGACACTGCGTGTAGTAAATGTTGAGCGAAATGGAAGGATTCTTTATACTTGGAAGGTATTTTGTTCTCTCCAGTTATTTTATTCGTAACATTCTATAACAAATGTTATACGGCTTGCAGTAAATGTTTAGGCGCGCATCAGATAATTTGGAAGGAGATGAGCTGTACTATTTGGGTCCTGTGAAAATACGAGCATCTGATGCACTCTAGATTGGTTATCAGCAACTGTTATCTGCACCAAAGGATAAAGTCTATTCGGAAACTCCAAATTAAAACTGAGACAATAATAAAACCCTGTGATATTTTTCAGATATTGCTTTACATGTTTAATTATACATCTACAGATGCAGCCAGTTGTATCTCCAACCTGCCCTAGCACATGTGCTGGTGTACCGCAGACTAAACGTGGAGCGTTCACAGCCAAGTGCCGAGCAGGGGGGAATTGCCTATCAGGATTAACACAGCGGGGTTCCCAGCTTCTGAATGGAACTCTCACTGTGTTAATCCTACCGGGCTGCACCAGTCTGGAAGAGATGCGCAGTGAGAGCAGACAGAATCGGTTCCTCTCTCTGCGCACCTCTAACAGGCGATCGCGCTATTTTAATTACATAGCATTGAACATTCTGACTCCAGGTCCAATTCTTCATCCAAATGTAAAGCCTAACGGCCTGGGGACTGAGAGGGCAATCCTGAGACGCCATAGGCTCTCCCCGCAAGTGGCAGACACCTTAATTAGAGCCAGAAAACCAGTGGCTGCCAAGGTTTATTACAGGATATGGAAAATGTTCAAAAGATGGTGTTTTAAACATATAGTTCTAGAGTCCGCATCAATTTTTAAAATCCTAGAAGGATTTGACAGATCTTCTCTGAAAATACAGGTATTTGCATTAGGCAGTTTCTTTTAGAAGCCAATTGAAAACCACAGGTACGTACAAAACTATATCAGGATCACTGGGAAAATAAGATTAATTTGGATAAACGTTGGCGGTTTTCACTGAAAAGTGATATTTGTTAGTAGAGGCTTATATGGCAATAAAGAATCATCATTGGCTGCCACTAGTAAACAATCTCAGCCATTGGAAGTTATTGGAAGAGACTTGTGGAATTGGAGGGAGACTTGGATGCCAATTTTAGTTGTTGTCTTCATTAAATAATTTTAAGGAATATTGGAGTATATTACTCTTCCAAGTGAATAACAAAGGCCCCATGTGCTACTCTAAAGTACAACATAAATCTCATCTAAATAGATTGGTTCACCTCCAGGCTCCAGTTGAAGGAGCATCGTAAAAGAAAGAGCCACAGTTCTGGCTTAGCTGCTACCCCAGCTGGGTATTTGCATGAAAGTGCAGTACAGTATGTTAGGCTACGGCCCCGCTCCCTCCGTCAGCGCGCCCGCACTGCAGATATGCGGTCTGTAGGGAGCAGGAGCCGGAGCGGGAGGTGGGCGGGAGTGGGAGGCTTGAGCGGGAGGGGGGGCGTGGCTTGAGCGGAGGGACCCGCTACTCTCCCCCCCCTCCCTCCCTCCCTCCACGGGCTTGGGCTGGAGCTGCTGATGGTAAGCAACACACACACACACTCATACACACACGCAGGCACTCTCTCTCACACACACACGCAGGCACTCATATATACACACACACACAGGCACACACATACACACACACACAGGCAGGCACTCACGCACTCAGGCACACACACACACACATACAGGCACTCACGCTGCTTTCACTCCACACTCCTCCCCGCTCCCCGAAGCCTCTCCTCCTCCCGAAGCCTCCCCTCCTCCCGAAGCCTCCCCTCCTCATTGGCTCACAGCCACACCACGTGACGCGTCAACGCTAGGGATCACCATTCTCTTGTATCCCGTAGCGGCTGACGCGTCACAGCGTGTAGTGAGCTGTGCAGCCAGGGGGGACCGGGACCGGCTCGGGAGGATTCCCCTGCTGGTGGGGAACTCGCGTGTGGCCGCCGGGCGCACCGGGTCCCAGGTCTTAGAGGTGAATGTCTGCTGCTGATTAGACGGTGGTCATTGTGCATCGAGGGACTGTCCAGTTGAAGTTATATATATATATATATATATATATATATATATATATATATATATATATATATATATATATATATATATATATAATAAAAACAGAGCTACAGATTTGTGCTTTAATACTTTTTGCTGTATGTACCATTCTTTGAGACAAGAAAAAAAGGGGGGGATGGGGGAGCACTGGTGAAAATCTGATAAATAACCTAATAAATCTGATAATCAGCAATACCTGTACCATTCTTTGACCAAACAATTTACATTTCGAAAACACTGACCTGGAATAAGTATCTTTTTTTCCCTTCTCCTTAAGGCCTGGGACATATTAAGCGCTTAGGTGCTGCTGCTCGCTCTCACTTGCTGCCGCTCGCTCTACCAGGAGCTTTTTGCTGTCCTGACAGAGGAGACAGCAAGCGCTTGGGAGGCGGGTATCACTGTGTGTGTGTGTCACTTGGTAGCTGTCAGTGTGTGTGTGTCACTTTGAAGTGGTCTGTGTGTTTGTGTGTCACTGGGGAACCTGTGTGTGTGTGGGTGTGTGTGTATATTATATAATATTTTAAAAATTAAAAAAAAAGACATGTGAGAATAAATTATTTATTAACATTGTGCAACTTTGATAAATATATTCGCGCGCACATGCATACACATACACACACATGCATACATACACACACACACACACATGCATACACACACACACATGCATACACACACATGCACACACACACACACACACACATGCATACACACACACACACATGCATACACACACACACACACAATGCACACAAACACATGCACACACAGACACACACACAGGAGACATGGATCGGGGCAGAAGGGGGACAGGGATCGGGGCAGAAGGGGGACAGGGATCGGGGCAGAAGGGGGACAGGGATCGGGGCAGAAGGGGGACGGATCGGGGCAGAAGTGGGACAGACCGTCAGGGGGCGGGCCGGGGGCGGGCGCGTCACTGACCGGGGGCGGGCCAGTGACGTCACGGAGCTGGTTCGCCCTCATTGGCGAACCGCTCACGTGACCGGCCTGTCTCGTCGGCAAGCGGGGGAATTTTAAATTCCCCTAAGACCTGCGCTTCCGCACGCTTGCGGAAGCGCAGATGAGCCCCTACTAAAGCCGCTCTAATTGCGACTGTAGGGGCTCAGTGCTGAGCGGGAGCGCGCGTCAGCACGCTTCCGCCAGCAAGCACCAAACATGGCCAAGGCCTAAGGCTGCATCCATAAAAGCACCGACAGCGCTCCTCCGTGCGCGATCGGGAGGCGGAGCACTGACATCATGGGGCCAATAGCTTGCGAAGTGCCAAAGTCACGGCGCCGAGGTCGTGACGCTGCTTCGCTGTGATTGGAGGTTTTCAGCTGACAGCGCGCTCAGATACAATTTCTGATGTCGGCTGAAAATCCCTGCGCCTCAGCACGCCTGCGGACGCTCGCGGAAGCCCCCTCTCAAGACATCCTCATTGTGGTGCACGACTCAGCGCTGTCTGTCATTCTATGGACTCAGCCTAATGCTTTCACTTTTATTGTCGTTTGCTATCCTCATTGTTTTTTGTGTGTCTATCTTTCTCTAGGGAATTGAGAATGTTACCAACATTGGTTTGTATGATCCTCAAGTGGAGCAAAATGAGGTAAGGTATGCTGCATATCGCAGACGACAATAATGATTTATGCAGTATGTCTCATTTAAGCAGTACGATATAAAGTAAAATGCAATTGTTATTGTGTACCTGATGACAAAGTGGCTTCCCCAAAACCATACAATAGAATGTGTTTCTTTTGTGGTTCATTTCTGCAGGTGATATGTTTTTGTTGACAAATCAGAATGATAGACATCAACTAGCTTGTTGGGTGTGTCTAAAGTTTTCGGAATGTTTCCCCCCCCCCCACCCCTCCCTCCTAATATATACATTGCTAGGGCTTCAACCATTACAACAATGATAGATGATTCATGCCATAAGTTTATAATGTAGGTACCTGAACACTGGGCTATTCTTCCAGTGATGACAGAAGCTGCATTGTCTCCTGCTTTACGATAATTATTAGCTGTGTGATTTGTAGCGAGTTCCCTTACTTTTTTTTTTTTTTTTAATCTTTCAACCTGTAGATTTACTTGTTTGTTTAAAAAAAAAAAAAACAGAGACCTATTGAGGACCTTTTCCATATCTGCTCGGAGAGCTTTAACACATTCATAGGCAGATATTAAATATACTGTACTGTGAAGCAGTCTTGCCCTTGCTCAGGAACATTTCAGCTCCATTCTAATGAGTCCAAGTGGTTAGAGCTCAAACCTTCCATAGCCAGGAGATTACTTTAAAACATATTGAATAGTGCCAGTGTGTCTCTTCCATTAAAGCCGAGTGCTACTGTACTTATAGTTTAAGCATCTCATCCGCTATATAAGTTGGCGTTTCTTACGAGGACGAGAGGAGGTATTTATAAGAGACTTTTGAGAACTAGGTCACTAAAGTCATGTGTCTAGAGTTCAGTTATAGATTTTCTCCTGGGCAGAAAGGCTTACAAACATCTACATTTAGATCTTTCTGATTTATCCATGGAAATAGGAGTAACATTGATGTAAGGGTACATTAGAGTAGAACTTTCTGAAACCTTCCCCTATAACATCATATCAGTCACTGGTTATTGAAGTGAGGCTGCGGGGGGTGATTTAATGTGCCTTTCACTATATTTCCACATATGAGTGCTGGACTCTCCTTCGGATCCCTGATTTTTCCATTCTGTCATAGTGGTCAGTTAATTTTGAGTTGATTTTTTCCATAACTGCTATTTTCTTTCGAAGGTCAATTTCACCAGCGAGCAGCTCACAAAACAATACAGATTTCCAGGCATATAAGTGCTAGTCCACGGGCAGCGCCTGAAGTCAAAGCCGAGTTCCCAATACATTCCCCACTTCCCATGATAGCGCTAGTACTGAGTGAGATCCCAAAGTCCAGCCCCCCAGGTGAAATATAATTATACCAGTCCTGCTTTCAGTTGAGGAACACAACAGATGTGGGTGCACAATTTGGGGTAATACGTCAAATTTGGTGTAAATGGTGGACCATCACGGGGCAAAAATGAAGAGCAGCCACTGTGCAAGATTTCTGCCCCTGTGTGTGTGTGCCCGTGGGACTGCTGGTTAGTTTCTGGTTGCGTTCCTTCAGCCCTGCTATTTAGTTCTGAGCTGTCTGTCCGCCACTGGCCACACTCCTTCCCTCTTTTGGAGATGTGTGCTCATATAAGAAGTAAAAGTAGGCCCAGAAGAGAATGATTGCAGTGCCCTGCTGACTCTCGGCCGGATTCAGATCCAATGGAAGTGCTGAAACGGAACAGAAGAAATGTTCAGCAGCCCTAAGGGTCATTCTGCAGATGGGCTGAGGGTAATAAGAGGAATTAAAAAGGTGTTACCCAACAGTGGATCTGTGTGTGTGTTGTGTGTGTGCCATAAATTGGCATTATTCTCCGAATACCACACTTATTATGTGGTCTATATTAAAAAAAAATGAATTAATTATTAGATCTGGACAAAAATATATTTATATATCCATGTACTGTACAGTAGGTGTATATCTTGAGCAATACATATGCAAGGAAGATGTGTAAATGCTCCAATAACTTGATTCAGGGATTTTTGGTGATCAATTCTGCAGAATATTAAAAACCAACCACAACATTTCTTTAAAAAAATAATGTAAATTGTGTTGAGACTAAGCATGTTACTGTGTATTATGTAAAATACTAAACTATGAACCACAACTGTGGAAGTTCTGGGAGAGATGATATCTGTCATAGATATCAGATTATGTAGGTTTTTGCTATTTTATCACAGTGCTAAAATAACTGATGTATTGTCTAAAACCTATTTACATAAGTATCACTTGTGTGTAAACTGTTTATCCATTTGATTATTGTATTATTCTGTACTATGGGGAACCACTTTGTAGATGGTCTAATGATCATTCTTGTGTTGGATAAGATGGTTTTACATTCGTATTATCAAAGGACACTAATCTGTAGCATTTCTTTTATAGCGGTTATATTCCTTTGAGAAGAACTTGCATATCATCAGCTGTTCAGTGAACAAGGAGAAATCTTTACTTGGTAAGCATTTCATTTTCACAATACAGACCACAACGTTATTCTCTGCCGGTGTATTTTACAACAACTTGTATTGGACAACAAAAAAAAACAGTACTGATGTACAGGTTATCTAAACATGTATTTCAGATCTGATGTTCAAGAAGCAATTCCAGACGGCGATATTTTTCTATAGGTTTTTTTTTTTTTTTTAATATAGAATTGAAGCAGGGGGTCTCTGGAGCTGAACCCTGTTAATTTCAGCTCTGGGGACCCTCTACTTTTGGAGATTTACCTCTGAAAGTAGGTGCCGGTAGCTGCTCTAGCTGAGCAAGCAGGGCTTCCAGGTTTGAAGCTCCTGTGTCACATGGGCCAATAGGACCCGGACCGATGATGTCACGGCTTCCTATTGGGCCGGAGAGTTCTGAACTGCAGACATATTGTGAACTCTGGCAGCCGAGGAGAGCAGCTTCCGGCACCTAATTCGTAGGCGAGCATCTCCGGAAGTAGGGGGTCCCCAGGACTGAAATTAATGGGGTTCAGCTCTGGAGACCCCCTGATATATATATATATTTGCAGCGCAAATGAATTAAATATAAATAATTATAAATGCAGAATTCTACTGTTAAACTAGATATATGAAATGCAAAGATAGAAAAATTCATATGAGTGAAGAAAAGCAGTTGATATAGGCAAATATAAATATAAACCGATGAATGCTAAATATGTATAACCACATATATACAGACAACAAACAAACAACATGTAAAACAAGGACAGGTAACCAAGGGTTAGAGAATTGGGAAGGACAGACACACGAGGGAATAAAAAGGGAATACGCCAATATAAAACGAAAAAGTTAAATATAAAAACGCTGGATGATCCGATCAGCTATCTGAGGAGCAACCCACCTTCCTCAATACTTTTTTTTTTTTTATGTGGAAAAAAATCTGATTTTGTTATAAGAAAAAAAATATACAATTTGTAATTTTTGTTTTTAAATCTATGTAAACAATATTTGGTGTATCAGTTTCTCAGACTGAATTTCTATACAATTGTAATCCTGGAGCTCAAGATAATGCAATCACTCATATCTATTTCACCTCAGTTATTGCCCCCTCATATCTGTTTTACCTCAGTAATTTCCCCTCTTTGCAATTTTACCTGAGCAATTGCCCCTCATATCTATTTTACCTCAGTAATTTCCCCTCTTTACAATTTTACCTGAGCAATTGCCCCTCATATCTGTTTTACCTCGGTAACGGCCCCTCACATCTATTTTGCCTCAGTACTCGCCCCTCGTATCTATTTTCCCCTCATTAATTGCACCCTAATTAATCATTGCTCTGCAGGTCTCTGGTAGGGAAGAGGTTTATCATTTCCCTCCACTGAATGATTGGTCGGTGGGATAGTAAATCAGCTATCTCGACTCGACTCGAGTGTGACAAAAAATCAAAATTATAATATAGGTAGATAACAAAAAAATTGTTTCCCCTTAGAGGTTCCCTGCAAGGATTTCTTCCCCTTTATAAATATTTTTATTTGTAACACTAAATACAGAATGTTGGGGGGAGGGGGAGGTTGTGCAGTGTTTTTTTTTATTTCCTGAGGGGTTTTTGTCCCCTCAATTTTTGTAAACTTTCACCTGTAATTTTGCATCATGTGAGTTTGACCTTTTTGCTTGTGCTGACTCTTTCTAGTTAACCCCTCAATGTGACTATGAAATGTAAATAAATAATTTGCGCTTTTTGTTGTGGTCAAATCATGCCTTCATGTGCATGGTTTCATGAGATTATGATAATATATATATATTTCTTTTATTTTAGCACTAAGTTATTTCCGTTCAACAGGAGAGACTCTATGTGAACCTCTTAGACCAGGTACTCTATCATTCATTTATTGTAACTTGTATTTGTGACATTTGTGTGTTTCTAAGGCAGTGTTTCCCAACTCCAGTCCTCGGGGAACCCCAACAGGTCAGGCCTTAAGGATATCCCTGCTCCAGCACAGGTGGGTCAGTCAAAATGACTGAGCCTCTGATTGACCCACCTCTGCTGGAGCTGGATTTCCTTAAGACCTGACTTGTTGGGGTTCCCTGAGGAGTGGAGTTGGGAAACACTGTTCTAAGGATTCCGGTGAAAATATACAGAATACTTTAGGTGGTTTCTCCTTGTCAAAATATTTTCTAATCACAAATTAACAACCACCACAGATTACTTCTCATATGCAAATACAGTACTTAACTCATCTGCTTTTAGAGGGAGTTGTAATGCATTGCATAGCATAATGGAGAACTTTTTTTGAAAAGTAGGCCAAAAAGCTTTAATTGGTCTAAAAGTTACTTTTACTGCATTCCTTTTTTTGAAAGAAAACATTGTAGCCATAAATTGGAGCCATAACAAACTCCTATAATGTGCTTTATGGCGTTTAGCACCTTTTAGTTAAAAGTAAACCTTCACATAAAGAGAAATGCAAATATTTGTTTCCAGTTGGTTAAAACGAAACCTTCACATCCGTTAATGCAATTATTTTTATGAGTTAAATTAAGATATGTAGAAATTAAATTGCAATCTGTGCGTGTATATATCCACACCATTCCTTGGTAAAGGGGTGTTTTCTGTTTTCCATGATGGCAACTGGGCAACGTCTGTTGGTGAGCAGTCCGTAAAAGTGCCATTGGTTCCTTCCTCCTAACTGGCATACTCTTGGAGGTCATGTTTGCTGACACGGAATGGACAACGTATGGGGAGTAATAACTGCTAACCTGGGGAGTCTCCCATTGTAGACCTGATATGAGCCTACACAGGGACAATTGTACTTGGTACAATTTATATAAGAAAACTAAATAAAAAATGGTGAGATGGGGAGATCGCCACCACTTTAACCCTTTTGAGTGCCGGAGGTGTCACGGGGTTAGAGTTCCACGACCCCTCGGGCACTCCGATCTTCTGCGAAACCGCTTCTCTGAAACAGTCACGTGATTGATCCATCACTGATGATGGAACGGATGGGGGAAGTGGCATCCCCTTTCTGTTCCTGATCAGTGCAGGTCATGGAGCACAGGACGTGATCTCTCCTACTTCCTGGGGCCCCTGGAATGTCAGACCCCATGACGTAGTAGCTACATCCGGGGGCACCCAAAGGTTTACATTGCTAACCCTGCATAGTTTGCATTTATACTGCATTGTCTATTTAACGACCAGGTTGACAAAATCTTTTGTCGTGTGGACAGGTAGTATCCTAGATAATGTTTTTCAGAGAGAAGCATATCCACGTTTTGAGTATTTTTTTTTTGTTTTTTATTCAACGATTTTTACACTCATGAAGATTTTAAAATAATTTGCAATAATTCAAAACCATTTAAAAAATGTGTGTGCTATTTTCTTAACAGTGGCCAAGTATTTGACTTTACTGATTGAAATCCAACCCATTAACAATGTAAAAGTTCTCAAAGCCGTGGACAGCTGCATCAGAGTGCAGGTGAGACGCAACTTTTAATTCTTCTCATAGACTATGTGTAGGACCAGGTTTCTGCAGAGGCGATGGGAAGACTTGCGGGAAGATCATTTTATGCGCTCTAGTGTTGATATAGAAAAGTTATTTTTTAATTTTTAGCAGGCCATGTCTAGTACGTATATCAACAGGCCGTAAAAGGGAACCTACAATAAACTGTGCTTTTATTTATTCCCCCCCCCCCCCTTTTTTTCATTCCTACTTCTAATCGGAGCGTCTTAATTAAATGGATTATGATAGAATCGAGATAATACCAGCAAGTATTGTTCTACAACAAGCTTTTAAAATGATTGCATTTGATTTTTGTGTATAGTTTTTGTATCCAGTGGAAGATACGCATCCATTTCCAGAAAGTCATCTTTTAGTAATTTCAGAAGAGAAGTGTGAGTATGCCTAATATATTAATACCTTTACGATAATGCAATATTTCATATGAGCAAATCTGGGAATGTGTTAACTTTCTACTAACACCTTGCAGGGCGAAGCGTTTGGATAATACGGTATGGTGGAAAGCTGCTGTCATGACCTAGCATTTCCCATGTTTTCTAATAGGAAGTGAATGATACATTTAGCAACACTATATGGCAATTTGAAGTATTTACAGACCTCCTTCACTTTTTGTTACCCTATAAACCATATTTATGTGACTGTCCTTCAAAGTTTCTCCAGAATAACTTGTTACTACTGCCAGTGTATTGTTATGTTGCCCTGACCGCAGTTCTGTATGTACTGTAGCAGAACGGTTATAGCCACAATAAGTCCCTACATCGAGGAGGCTACAGGAGATGATGAAGTCAAGTGCAACTGTGTCTGAAACTGGATTCTCCCTGGTCAGGGGTCTGTGCTTTTACCACAAAACCTGTTTCTCACCTACTCTAATTATTGCGACACAAACAATCCCACCCCTCCCCCACCCCCATCATCTTCTGATTTTTTGTTTCTTGTAATCACTCTTTTGATGGATCACCGTGAGGTCCGCATAGATTTCTGATAATCCGCAGCACAATAGTGATTGCATTGATGAAATTCACCATGTGTAACTTAATTGGGTGAAGTTAAACCGATAATATTCTTGTGTGCATTGTATATAATACTGCATGCTTCTCATTGCCCCATATTATTTAGTGCTATCATTTGAGATAATCGAAGTTATGTTATATAAAGCCACAAGTAACATCTTGGATTTAGCTTCAGTTCTGGAAGGGCTTGCAACATAATATTTTGTTGAACAAGCTTTGCATGTCATTTTTTTCACTGAAGGGTTAATTCAGTACTGTGTATGTTGTAATGTGAATATTTGCGACCTGTTTTATTTGTTTTTCTTTGCAGATATTGAGCAGTTTCATATTAATGTTGCTTCTGAAGATGGAAACAGGGTGGTAAGATGCTGTGTTTATCTCTTTTGTAATGTAAATATGTACATTTTATATGGTCTAATGACCATTAATCTCCAGTGTTGCATGCAAAAAAAAATATTTTCTAAAGAGGGGGTCCTTTTGGAACAAATATTCAGATAGTCTTGAGAGGATTCTTGGCTCCGTATACCATGTATGTAAAGTAATTTGTCTTTTGTTCCAGGTAATTAAAAACTCGGGTCAAATTCCCAAAGACAGAGTAGCAGAAGACTTTGTGTGGGCACAGTGGGACATGGCAGAGCAGAGGCTGTTCTATATTGTACCAAAGGTAAAAATATCCTCTTTATTGTTGTTATTTTTAAGAAATCTTGAGTGAGGCTTTCGGCGTAATAAGAACTCTTTAGGTAAATCGATCTATAACATAATTTTACAGTGCTTTACTATGCTACTCTGCTCACCAGTCGCTGTCAGCAGCTGGGATAATGGTCCATATTTACTAAGCGGTGCTTTACAATAAGACACCTCATGGCGCGTTCATTTCAATGATCCGTCGTTTTTTTTATTTGATTTAATTTTGTACGTCTAAAATGAAACGACAAACCAGTCAACACAAAGTAGATACAAAACGGCATAGTTTTCCAGAAGCATAGGATGCACAATCCAGTGGACATAGAAAATAAAAAGGGGCGACAAAAAGGAACACTGTCAGTGTATATTGTGAAGATATTCAACAACATAGAGACAATGAGATCTTGCTCATAAAGCAGCTTAAGAAAGGCAGCATAAAATACTGATCCTGCAGTGCATCATTTAGCAACCTGTGCTGAAGCAGAAATATCCTTAAAACCTGACCTGTTGCTATGTGTATTTTTGGTTGTTACAACTAGGTAAAAAACATATCTGAATTGTCTGTCTGCAGCAATCCTGTGCTATGTGTATTTTTAGTTGTAGTCTTTAGTCTAGTCTTAATTAAATTAACTTACACTAACACTTGGGCATGACAAGACCCTGTTGAAAAAAACACCTGTGTTAATATGCCTCACATGTGCTAATCAAGGTGGTTGGGCTGAAATAAATTGTGTCAGGTGACTTATTAGGCCTTTATAAGAGCAACCAGAGCAGCCCTAGCTGTGAAAATCAGGCCAAGATTCAAAGTGGCCCAGTTTTAAGTGGCATGGTCGAGTTTAACAGGGAGTTCAAAAGGAGGGAAACAAGGGGAGTACAGAACATCTACGGACCCACAATCCTGGATGTGAACTACGTTGGAAAGGGGGACATTTTCTATCCCAGACCACACATCTCAGCATTAAACTA
Source organism: Ascaphus truei (assembly GCF_040206685.1). NCBI lineage: Eukaryota > Metazoa > Chordata > Amphibia > Anura > Ascaphidae > Ascaphus > Ascaphus truei. The sequence goes on from NC_134487.1 coordinate 36,637,225, forward strand.
CTGCTGCCATGATGCTGCTACTATTTATATTTGCTCTGACCTCGCTTCTTTTCAAAATACACATTTCTTTCTACCAGCCCCATGTCTCCAACTCTATTCATATATCTCCATCTTCTTTACCCCTCAATAAAAAAACACCCACACAAATCCTCTATTCATACCCTCTATCTACTCCTTCCTGCTGCTGGGGATCTCCCCTAAGCCTGAAGCCAGACATACACACCTGCTCTCACATACGCCTCCCTGCCATCTCTTCACCTTTAAATGGTTTTAACCTTTTTATTTAACACCCATCTACAGCACTTATTCCCTCACCTGCTGTCTCTGTAAGTTTCCCCTCAAACATCTTAGATTGTAAGCTCTTCGGGGCAGGGATTTCCTTTCCCATTGTCTGATTTTTGCTGCACTTATTGTATTTTTAAAATTCTTTGTATTCTTTGTGAAGCGCTGAGTACACTTTTGGCGCTATATAAATAAAGACATACAATACCTGTTGGTGGCCCTTGAGGACTGGAGTTGGCCACTCCTGCATTAGATCTATCCCCTTTCGGGTTTTTGTTCAATTTTATAATGCTCAGAGACTGTGTATCCAGTCCTCTCTTTATGTTCCTTACGTGTTCTTGAATTTGTATTCGTAAAGCTCTCCTGGTTCTCTATATACGGTATATTGGAGTATACATGGACATTCCAGCATATACATTACATGGGCTGCCTCTACATGTAATGCATGCATTTTTTTACTTAAAGTTAATTAGTAGTATTTGATTTAAAAGCCCCCCCTTTGGCTTTGTTCCATACAGTATTTGCATGCAATACATTTTTTGCACCATAAGAAACCTGTGTCTTTGTTTAACCAATTAATTTTCACATTATTTGTACATATTTTCCTAGGTATAGTGGGGGCAAGTAATTGTTTATCATTGGCAGCTGTTTTGAACACTGTTTGAGGATGGGAGGATAAAATACGTTTCAACAAAATTGGATCATTTAATAAAATATTCCAACTACTGTATTTTTAGAATTAGTTTGATGTGACCTGACGCGTTTTTGTATTCTGCAAAAGACAGAGAACCCCAATGCTACATCCAACATGACAAATCATATACAGTAGTTAAATACTTATTGTATCTCTTCTCATAAGTGAGAGCCACTTAGTTACATTCTTTTGGAATTGTTGGATGTAGCATTGGGATTGTCTATCTTTTGTATACATTGTCACAAACCGAATAGCATTCCTTTTTGACATAAATATATATATATATATATATGGTGAGGTGAGTTTGGGGTTTGAGCTTACAGGGTGTGAGGATTGGCGTTCGGTCCCGCCCCTGAGACAGGTCCCGTGGTGACGCGCCTCGGACTAGGGAAGCTACCCACAGGCGCCCTGCCGTCAGACGGGGATACCTCCAGGTTCGGGCTTAGGCCCCGCCCCCGCATCACGTCCTGTGATGACACAGGTGACGCATAGCTCCACCCTTTGTTCCCCTGCCATATGCGTAGGGACTGAGAGAGATAGGGTGGGCTAACATTAAAGAAACCACTTTTAATTATGGGCACCACTGAAAATGAAAAGTATCTTAATTTCCTTAAAAGCTAAAACGGACACATTTTGCTTAAAGCTTCATTATGTTTGTAAATGGCATAGCAATGTGTAGTAATTGGTTTCCGTAAACAAAATGTTTTGTCAGCTAATTGGGATTGCACATTTAATCCGTTGACTCACGCTAAGCGTCTTCTCAGCACAAACACAAAACAATAAAAGCCTTAAGAACGAGACCTTCGGAGGAATTCATTAGTGTTTTTTTATTTTTACAATATTACAATAATTCTTGGCTAATTGAAAGTAAGACGGCAGTGTTTAGTTATATCTTTTTTATTTTTTTCACAAATCTTTTTATTGGGTTCATTTTCAGTATACAGGCGGTCAGCTTGGCAGCTTGTTTTGGTACATTAATTTTATGTCACCTGTTTTTCACACACATTGTTTACAAATTTTTTTTTTCTTTCATACATTAAACATATTTTCTCTTAACTTTGAACTTGAGCTTGGATTTATTTTCAACATACGGGCGGACCTTTTTGCTTTGTTCAGTTATGTTCGCCTTGTTTCACCCTTGTGTTAAACATTATGATTACAATTTTCTCCCGCTCGATTCCTATCTATATAACCTTAAACTCTAACGTAACCTGTCGTGTTGGTCCTGGTCTCTCCTTTCCTGCGTTCCGTCTCCTGTCTCGTGGAGTTATAGCTTTTTAAGCAGACTGTGAGTGTTTGACTGATCTTTCAGCTCCCAAAAGCAGATATTTAATAGGTTGTAAAACTGTTTGCATTACTGGAATTTAGCTCTGTTCAGATAAGTGGGACTAAAATCTTCTTCTCAGGGAAGCAGATTATCAGCATATTGAATAATCCTTTTCCTAAATGTTACTTTTCATGTCTGAAGCACTTCTTCCATTTATGTGTTATTTGTATTATTTGTTATTTATATGATTGTCACGTGTATTACTGCTTTGAAGCGCTATGTACATTAATGGTGCTATATAAATATACATACATGCATACATACACTGTGTGCTAACAGAACCGAGAGACACAATGTAACATGTGCCCTCTTCCTACCATTGAAAGGTTTTTGTAGCTTTATTGGTCCTGCAGAAATGTAGATTCATTTGAGATAGTGATATCTTTTTTTCAGAGTTTTACATCGATGTAATAGTTTGTACCGAGCTTTGAAACCACAAAGAAGACCCCTTGTACATACGTATACAGGAAGAACAGACCGTTGAGGTTTCATAGCTCTCTAAACAGGATACTTTGCACCTATCGGGAAAAAAATCTTGTTAGTCTACTAAAAGTTACAGTACCATAGCCTACCAAAGAAATCTGCTATTTTGCTGTAAATTGTCAGTCATTAAACAGCTTAGTAAATGAAGGGCTATTTATAGCAACTTCAGTTTTTTATAAAATAGTGATGTGAGTTTGCATTCGGTCAATTTATTTCAGTATAATTTAACTTTTTTTTCCCCCCTTTCCCCCAGCGTTCAAGCTGTGTGTTGCAATGTATCCAATTTTATCCTGAAGACAATTTTAACATTCTTGTAAGTAATGGCTATATTTATTTTCAAGGATGCACCAAATGGTTCTCAACAACACTCTGTATTGGTTTAATTCGATTCTTGATAACCGCCATTGCGGTAAAATAACATAAAAGCCGCCTTGTGGCTTAGTACTGCTTAGTAAATATAACAATTGTGAAATCTGACATCTGGTTGCGGCTGTTTGGCCGCTGACGGACCCTTCACCGGACCGTGCCGCCGCTGGACACTCAGCCGCCGGCCGTTTCACCAATAAGGTAAGTTCATTTATGGGGTTTTAGCGGTTAGGGTAGGGGGTTAAGGATAGGGGTTAAGGTTTTTTTAGGGTAGGTCGTAGCATTAAGATTAGGGCTTCAGGATAAAGGGTTAAGGTTTTTAGGGTAGGTGTTAAGATTAGGGTAAGGGGTAAGGTTGGGAGCTTACCATGGCGGCGAAACAGCCGGTGGAGAGATGTCCTTGCGGTGAGGTGAGTGGCGACTAAACGGCCGCGACAAAATATCCTAGAACCGAGCCTATTGTGCTTTCTAACTGAGGCTGCCTGTAATGTCAGAGTCCAGTATCTTTAAAAATACTAGTTATGGAAAGGGAGTACCTCTGAGTACACAATGAGGTACACACAAAAATATCACACTGTGGGTTGCTTCATTAATGGAAAAAGATTATGAATCTTGGGATATGTTCCAAAAAAGGGTAGTAGCACTAACACCTATGTACAGTATAAACCATCCAAATACCAAGCAGGGCACGGAGGGAAATGAAGCCCTTCCTCAGAATTATTAGTACAGGTAAAGATCATATGGTCTTGGTGAAAGCTTTCCTACCTCAAATACCGTCCCATAGCAGCCGGCCACCTACAACATGTTATAAAATAATTATGCTGCACTTTCAATTAATCCAATAAATAAGCAAATCGACAAGGATTAGAGGATTCATTTTGTTATTGTTTGTAGGGAGTGCTGGTGTGACTCGTTTTAGGCCAACATAACCCCAAAACATTACAAATTCCCCTAACATGTTCTTCCAGGACTAAAGTGGTTAATAAAGAGGACCTAGGAACATGATCCAATGAAGCATTAGCTCAACCTTATTAAAATAAACATAGCCTGTCCTATTCCTGAAACATTCAGGAAAGACTTTTGGGGAATATTTACTGCGTGATGCTCTACCATAATATACATGTACCTACAGTACTAGCACCACAAGCACCGGGGCACCCGTCATCAGTATTAAACGCATGTTCTTTACTGGTCACATACTGTAGGTAAATCCAGTAATGCACAGAAAGCAAAACAAAGTATTCAACAGTACATGTCGCGCCACCACAGTCAGAGAGGCTTCACCATGGTTTACAGCGACTAGTTCATCCATACAGGAGCATGGGTGAGCCCATTTATCAGACTACAGCTTTTTCGCACTCGTGCCGCTTTGTCAAGGCAAACCGGGCCTCTCTGACGTGGATGAGGTGACATGTATTGTTGAATACTTTGTTTTCCTTTCTGTGCAATACTGGTTATTCTTTTGTGTCCAATAAAGAACATGCTTATATAAGAGTGCCCCAGTGACTCTCTCGTCTCTATTTTATCTGGCCGTGATGCCTAACTGGGCGCCCCATACCGGTAGCAGAATTCAGACATGGAGTAATTGGGAATGATGCATATAAAAGAATCCACGCCACGTTTTCACCGGTATATCTTTTTTTTTTTAAATCTACTCTATATTGGAGAAGGGATTATCACATGAGGGGACATGCAAAGTCAATATGCTTTTTATTTTTTAAACTGTCTTATAGAGTACGCCGCTTGTCAGATATAGATCATTTATCTATAATTAAAATGTGATTTATTGAGAAAATATTTCAATCCTTTCTGTGTTAGCTTGAAGTTACACTTGACATCTCTCTTGGTGACCAAGGGGTGAGGTAAGCATATTTTTGTTATTTTAGTCACATGTCTGGATCTAAAAAAAAAATGAGATGATTAAAAAAAACAAAACAAAAAAAACTTTCTTATCCAAAGAGTACGTGCAAACAGAAAAAGCGCAAATGTTTAAACGAAAAAGTGATATGTGAATCTAGATGATTAATACAACCCCAGTGGACTGCTGCTCCAGTCTAAGACGTTCCAAAAAGGTCTTTAAAGGTAACAGGAACAAAAGACAGGGAGCGAATCCTCCTGTGGTGATGTGTGGGGATAAACACAGAGAAAATACAAATAGTGCAATAAAGTTTAACAATGGTGTCATCTTAGGGTAACATATAGTTAATGCACTCACAAGTGTCTCAGGATTTCCAGCATGAATGAGAATAACCCTTCTCCATGGGTCTAGGTAGATGCAGAAGCTTCCGTATTCACCTCAGGACTAGAAGAGAATACATGGTGCAAATTAATTTTACTAATAAAATTGGAATAATACAGTTAAAAACCTCACAAACAAATGTGGTTAATAGGCATGCAGGACGCTCTGGAGGGGTCCAAAAGAGACCAGCTAGCTACTGGAACATAGAAGGGTGTTTGTGCTCTTCTCGTTTCTACAGTTTTAGCTACTGGAACAATTCTGCTAGTCTGCTGTAATGTGGATCCTCTCCAGAAATCTGTCTGGTCAGTGCAAACACAGGAACGAAACTGCAGTGTCAACTGGGCTTGTCACCCTCCGATGGGTCACCCCGAATGCCGCCCTACGCGTTTCACTACTACTGGTAGCTTCCTCAGGGGTAGTGAAATGCGTAGGGCAGGAGTAGAGGTGAGCCATCGGTGGGGGACAAGCCCAGCTGACACTCTACAGTTCTGATTTAGTTTTGATATATTTCATTTATTAAAAGATTGATCTAATTAAATAGTCTCAGGTACAAATATATTATGTAATGCTATATAAATTGAACGTTATTTCCCAGGTCCTAGGACTAGAGTAACGACCCCCCCCGTGTTGGCTATCTTGCGAGGCCCCACAATTCACACCTCTCGAGCCCCCTCTATTTCCGCCCGTCTTCCCATGTCTTTCTCTCCCCTCCGTCTCGCTCCCTCTCTTCCTCAGTCCCCCCCTCCATCAATTACCCCACTCTCACACAATCCCTTCCACCTCACATGTATTTCTTTCCCTGCGTCTCACTCTTACTCCCTCCATTTCCTCACTCACTCCCTCCCTTACACCCCCTCTCCGTCAATTACCCCACTCTCACTCAATCACCCCATCTCACTCATTTTCTCCCTCATTCATTCCTTCCACCCTCACACAATCTCCCCCCACAAAATACATACCAAAAAACCCACCCCGTCCAAATACAAAAAACTTCCCACCCCCCAAATATATACAATCCTCCCGCACCCCAAAATACATACAAGAAATCTTTACCCCCCAAATATATACAACCCCACATACTCCAAATACAATGTAAAAAACTATCCCTCCCACACCCCAAATACATACACAAAAACAAAACACCTCCCAAATACTTATAAACCCGCACCCCCCAAACAAAAAAACCTAAATACATACAAATCCCTAAATAGATATCAACCCTCCCCCACCCCCAATACATTAAAAAAAACACACCCCAATACATATACAATTCAGACTTACCTTGGGGATGGTCTCAGGCTTCTAGCTGGGCCTGCTGGCTGCGGGGGCCCCGGCTGCTGATCCTCTGTCGCCAGGCCCGGCTATCCCCAGCTGCGGGGCCTCCCTCACTTGACTTTGCGGCGAGCGCCTCCTCCCGTGGGGCCTCCTCATTCTGGTGCATGCTGGAAACTGAGACCAGCTTGCCGGGCCCGGTGACGACGAGATGACCGGCAGCCGAGCCCCCCGCAGCTACCGGGCCCGGAACACTTGTCCCGGTTCTCCCCCTCTGTTGGCAGCCCTGGGCCTAACTAATGTTGGAACAGCACCTCTAAAAGTTGTATGTTCAATGTGCTGTTTGGCTGTGTGTTTGTTTGCTTTTACACATTTTCTTTGCTTGATTGAGATAAGGCTATTCTAAATATTAAATAAATCCACGGATCAAATAGGATCTGAGGTATTACAGCAGATAAGAAAATGGGCAGACTCGTGAGCCAAGTAATTCTTATCTGGGTCACATTCCATGTTTTCCTGACAATTTTCCTTCCGTATCAAATACTCATTCGTACAATCACAGAGCAGCTATTTTGAAGAGATTTATGTAAATGTTTTTTTTTTGCAAGGACTCTTACAAATATCGATAATTGAATTAAATGTTTCCCTGTTCCATGCATTGATTACCAAATGAAGCTTCACACAAGCAGTATGTATTGACTACTTAATGCTGGTTGTTGTACTTTTCTCCTCTGGGATATCAGTGCTCCTGTTAGGAAACCTTTTCTACACCTCAAATTCTAAAGCAACTGCTTAAAATTGTATTTCCCGGAGTGTTTTCACTTCTGAGCAGGTCACGTACAGTATATGCTATAGTGTGGGACTGCACCTGTAATACAGTGGTTTCATACCTTTTTTTGGTTAAGGAACCCTAAGCGAAATTCTGAGGAACCCACAAACATCTCTACTAGCAACTCTGTGATCAGGGGCATTGTAAATGCTTCTGTATTTGAAAACCAAAACATTACAGGGAACTCTTTAGGGGATGCTTGAGGAACCCAAGGGTTCTTAGGAACCCAGGTTGAAAAACACTGCTGTAATGCCTTTTTGCAAATGTGCAGAAGGAGGCACTTGAGATCTTTGCACCACAACCCTTGGAGTGCCAGAGCCTCCCTGGCATGTCACGATCATGTGACTGCTCCCGTCACTGATGACTGGATCAGAAGAGGAGTCATTTTCTTCTGTTTCTCTGCCACTCTGCTCGCGATCAACGTTCCACAGGAACGCAGAACGCAGTCTCTTGAGAAAATAAGCAGAACGTCTATGAGCTGGTCCTAGGCTCTACTCAACCATGTCTTGGTTTTCTCTGGTGAAAATGTGTTATTTCTTGTGCTTCATAACACCGCATTCCCTGTGCATTTAGACTATTATTTTGTTTTATCATTAAGTTCATGGAGCAGTTGGTTTAAAAAAAAAACTACATAATTGGAGCAAAATAATATTTAAAATATTTGACGGTCGTAAAAAAAATACTGTGTACTGTGCAGGATATTTGCGTTTTACAAGTTCATAGGATTTGCCATTCTTACACACACTTTTCTAAAAAAAAAACTAACTCCTGGAGAGAGCCTTAGAATAGACCTTCCGCCCGTGTTGACCCCCCTCTCACAAGTCTATATTCATATTTTGCACACTTTATCACAGTGCTGCTCAACTCCAAGTCCTCAAGTAGGTCAGGTTTTCAGAATATCCCAGCTTCAGCACAGGTGGCTCAATCAAAGGCTCAGTCGAAGAGTGATGATTGAGCCACCGGTGCTGAAGCAGGGATATCCTGAAAACCTGACCTGGTGGGGGTGGGGGGGGGGCTTTAGGACTGGAGTTGAGCACCCCTGCTCGATCACATATTAGCTTATTCTATAGCACCCGTCTCTTTGACATGTGCTAGTGTTCATCTCTCACTGCACTTAGATTGAAAGCTCTTTGGGGACAAGGACCCCCCTCTCGCATGGTTTCCATATGTCAATGTGTATCTCATGGTGTACAGCGTTGAGCACACGTTCAGCACTGCATAAGAATAATGGAAATCAGTGATACAAAACAGGTGCCATTTTAAGGACATTGCTAAAACGTACGTGGTGGGGGAAGTTCCTGCGCATGTCATTATATTATATTATTATTATTATTTAGTCAGTGATGACTGTGAAATGCTGCTTTAGAACCCAATTTATACCTTCTTCTTTCAGTCTGGTCAACTTCGGTAATGATTTCTATGAAGAGAGAGGAATGGCGAGATCTCCTTCTCTAAGTTTGCAAGTGTTCACAAATAAAACAGGTATGAATTAATTAAAAAGAGAAATGCGTACTACAAATGCAGTCTCCTTCCATTTAAAAATAAAAATAGATGTACGACCAGGTGTCAGAATGCCCCCCAATAATTACATTTTGTTTCTAAAGAAGTTTGTCATTAATATTCTTTGTAGATAATGCATCCTGTACTCACGTGAGAATATTTGTGCATGTAAATGTGCTTGTATTTTTAGTCTGATCCATGGCAGTGAGTACTTTACCAAACTGAGAATAGTGAGTATATAACATTACAATTGAAAATGTTCTAACAAAATAACTGCACACCATCTGTCAAAGTTTAATGTTGGGGCAGTTTAATGTGTAGATGATTTGTCTCACTGTGATACATAAGTTAGTAAGCTCCATACGTGAAACTAAAGAAAAAGCACAGATCTTGGCATAGTATGTAAGCATATTGAATACATTTTGTACACCTTGTATTAAGGTAGTGTGCTTGCTTTGTAGGTGGTCTTTGCCTGTTTTACACCCCGCCTCTCAAAGTGGAGCAGGAAGTGAATTACCTAGTCGCATTTTTACATAAAGGTAGAGTACAACTCTCTAGTCTTTGCTTTTGTGTACATGTATAGCTGCAAACTGGTCTGAATCCCAGTATCCGCAGTATCTTGCACATTGGGCAAGTCCTCATCTCCCTCTACCTCAGGCACCAAGATTGGATTGTAAGATCTAAGAAGCAGGGACTCATTGTCCATAATTCTGTGCCAATAATTCTGCTGTCTATTGTAGCAATATCTGGTAAATCACAGTAAACACAGAGACTTCATTATTTTATTCAGTTTAGAGAGATTCTACAATGTTACATATTGTATTTTGTATTTATCATATTAGTAACAATATTACACATATAGTAGAACAACCACACCTGTACCACATTAGTCTGATACTATGAAAGCTAGAATATTATGAGGCACATATTGAAAAGCTCTGCTAAACACTTTCATTTCTGAATCATACCAGAGTAGTAAACCCAGGTGTGTATGCTACAACTAACTTAAAGCAGCAATATGGGTTCACTTAACATTTAAAACGTTTTTTTTTTTTTAATTACAATTTTGAAGCAGGGGGTTGGAGCTGAACCTCGTTTATTTCAGCTCCCGGGTTCCTAGCTTTCAGAGACGCCTCCATAGGGGGTGCCGGTATATCACTGGGGAGTTTAAAGGTCCAAGTCACGCGGATGACATCACAGCTTCCTATAGGCCGGTGTGATGCAGGAAATGTAAGCCGCAGCTGGATTAACAGTTCCACAGCTTCTCAGCCTGCAGAGATACCGGCACCACTACAGAGGTAACTATATCTGGAAGCAGGTTCCCTGGAACTGAAATTAATGGTCCCCTTACCAGTGCGGGTACCCGGCTATGGGACGCTTCCCCGCGCACTCCCTGGCGTAAGATCAGGTGCCGCGCGGTTAGTTAGGGCGGTGTGGCGAGATAGCCAGCAGCAGGAGGCTCCGGCGGCTCTCCACTGGTTGGCGCCGCCATCCAGGTGGGCGCCGCCATGTTGGAATTGACCGCACTTGCGCAGGTGGTAGACCAAGCGCAGGAGGAGGCAGAGAGGCAGGAAGGCCCTCTAGAGGTTGCGCATGTGCAGGGAAGTGGCGCGGCGGCCATTAGGATAGCGCAGGCGCAGACAGGAAAAGGTAGGCAGCCATTAGAGAGGCGCCCATGCGGTCTCCATAGGCAGGAGCCTCCTTGGGAACTACACTTCCCAGGAGGCATAGCTGCAGGCAGTCAGATGTTTGAGCTTAGCCAACAGGGCTCTAGGATTCTCTGCAGAAGGGAATTGATACAATGTTGTGCGCTGTGTGTGACAGGAGTTGAAGCTGGGAGTGAGACAGGGGAGGTTGTGTGTGCAGGGGATGGGACCCACTGCACTAGGCCCGTAATCCCCTAGGCCCCAGTCATTGAAAGGTTGCTGCTGCTGTAGGGAAGGCCCTTGCAGTTAGAGTCCTTGCCCTTTAAGCAGTGAGATATAGTCAGGGACACAACTGTTTGCACGTGGCCTGGCAAGTTGGTCTGGGGCAAGTTTGGTCTGAAAGAGACTGTCTTCAGGGTGGGAGCGTCCGGCGGGACATCACCCCACGCGGAGGCAAATTCATCGCAGGATCAGCGGATCCTTTGTGAAGAGTCATCATACCGGGTGTGGACACACTCGGCAGGTACAGTCACCAAGTGCACCACCATTACCGGTATCAAACAGGCACTGATTACGCCTAAGGGGTGGGTTGCAGAACACTTGGGACTTTGGGGTACTGTGGACACGGTGTGGGGGTATAGCCTTGCGAGGTGTGTGGGTAGTTGTGCCTTACGTTGGTAGAGTGATAAGGTATTACCATAGAGTTGTAAGTCATTACAGTAGAGCGTTACGATATATGTTATGTTCCAGTAAAGCCCTTTTCTATTTTACCAAGCTGTGTGGTTCATTGTAAGAGTGTCCTGTGAGGGGCTGCTCCCACTCTGCTGGGATCTCTCACAGGTGGAGGCGCTGCACCATATAGTAGTAAGATTAATTCACCCCAGGCTCCCAGCGGCGGAGGCTTAGGCTCCTGCGAGCCAAACAGGTAAAAGGGCAGCACCGGTAGCTAATTACAGTCACCACCCCCTGATCTCACTTAGGGGTGGGGGAAACAGGGCTACATATATATATATTATATACACAACATTACCATTCTCACGTCCGGTAAAGGAAGACTGCCTTTACCGGACGTGAGAATGGTAATGTTGTTTTATTATTATTATTATTAGAGACTGGCACCTGTTGATGTTTTTTAGTACATTGAGTGCAAGCTGAAAATTGTTTCTTTATATATATATATATATATATATATGATAAAAAATCACTGGCACTCCAATAGAAATTCAATAATGAATAGGTGCATGTCCCATATAAATAATAAAAGTATACATTACCGCATAGCAGCAAAAAGGGAGACAGCACTCAGGTGAATGAAAATAAATGTATTAAATACAGCACATAACTCCAACGTTTCGATCCCACAGGGGGATCTTCCTCAGGGTGGTGCACCACCCTGAGGAAGATCCCCCTGTGGGATCGAAACGTTGGAGTTATGTGCTGTATTTAATACATTTATTTTCATTCACCTGAGTGCTGTCTCCCTTTTTGCTGCTATGCGGTAATGTATACATATATATATATATATATATATATATATATATATATATATATATATATATATATATATATATAATTGTTTCTTTATATACATATATATATATATATATATACACTAGCTGAGAGACCCGGCGTTGCCCGTGAGTTAAATTTCCCGCTCCCTCCTCTTCCCCCTATTTCTGTGCTCCCCCTCTTTCTCTGTTCCCCCAACCCCCAGAGGGAGGGAGGGACAGTGGACAGGAGGGGGGGACGACAGTGGACAGGAGGGGGGGACGACAGTGGACAGGAGGGGGGCAGTGGACAGGAGGGGGGGGGCGGCAGTGGACAGGACAAGCACCTGGCCGGCTTAAAATTTCCCGCTCCCTCCTCTCCACTCTCCCTGTCTGTTTCTCCACTCCCCCCTCTCTCTCCGCTCCTCCCCCTCCCCCCCATGCGCTCCGGTCCCCACCCTACAGTGTCACACACACACACACAGTGTCCCACACACACACACACACACACACACACACACACACACACACACACACACACACACACACACACACACACACACACACACAGTCACACACACACACACACACAGTGTCACACACACACACACACACACACACACACACACACACACACATTGTCTCCCCCCCCCACACACACACACACAGTGTCTCACACACACACTCACACTCTCCCATACACACACACACACACACAGTGGACAGGAGGAGGGGGGGTAGGGAGAGTGGAACGTCCGGCGATCCAAACAGGCGGCTCCCCACCTCCCGCCAGCCGTGACTGACACCAACACCCCCCCCCCCCCCCCGCGCCCATTTCCCTCCCCACGCGGGCAAGCAGGCTCCCATGCACGCGGCCCTCAGCTCGCGCTCCCTCAGGTGCAGGCTCCCGTGCACGTGGCCCCCAGCTTGTGCTCCCTCAGGTGCAGGCTCCCGTACACGCGCCCCTCAGCTCGCGGTCCCTCAGGTGCAGGCTCCCGTGCACGTGGCCCCCAGCTTGTGCTCCCTCAGGTGCAGGCTCCCGTGCACGCGGCCCTCAGCTCGCGCTCCCTCAGGTGCAGGCTCCCGTGCACGTGGCCCCCAGCTTGTGCTCCCTCAGGTGCAGGCTCCCGTGCACGCGGCCCTCAGCTCGCGCTCCCTCAGGCTGCCCCCTCCCGGCCGTCCGTTCCGCCGCTTGGTTCCGGCCGGTTGAGGCGGGAGGCGCCGGGGTGTGAGGCGGCGGGAGGCACCTGGGTGTGAGGCGGCGGCCCTGCGGCAGGGGTGTGAGCTGGGAGGCAAGGCGGGAACAGAGGCTGGAGGCGCAGGGGTTTGAGGCCCCGGCGGCAGGGGTGTGAGCTGGGAGCGGAGGCGCAGGGGTTTGAGGCCCCGGCGGCAGGGGTGTGAGCTGGGAGAAGAGGCGCAGGGGTTTGAGGCGGCGGGCCGCTGGCAGGGGTGTGACCTGGCAGGGGAGGCTGCAGGCGCAAGGGTGCGAGGCGGCGGTTTACTTACTTACCTGGACGGGAGGTGGTGTGTGTAGTGGTGTGTGGTGGTGTGTGTGTGGCAGTTGGGTGAGGCGGCAGTTGGGTGACGTCATAGAGCCACCAATCTGATTGGCCAAAGGCTGAGGACCAATCAGATGCACCACATCTACACCAGACTCACAAATTTCAATTTTATATATTAAGATATATATAAAATCAAAAATAAATAGATGATACCGTTCTGTGGCTAACGAAATGCTTTTATTTGTGCGAGCTTTCGAGATACACTGATCTCTTCTTCCAGCGATGTTACAATGAATAAAGCAAGCAAAAAACAGTGTCTCTTGGAATGTTATCTGTGCTTGTCCCTCCCCCATGTGTAGATGTGATTTATGGCTAGAGGTGTTAAATGGTTCCTGAATGTTAGTGATGTAAGAGTGTGTGTGTGTGTATCTATGTGAATATAAATGAATGAAGAGCCCACAGTGTATACAGTGCTTTACAAAAGGTGTGTGTGGAGTGGGAGTGTATATTAATGGTGTGGGTAGGTGTGGAAATGTGAGAGATTGTTGCATTACTAAAAGTGTGTGTAGATACTGTGTGGTCCCTATTGGTGTATAAGGATGGAGTATTTGTATGTGTAAGAGACAGCTGTGTGTGCATACATATAGCACAGTATGTATAGACATGGCCTTTAGCACTCATATATATATTAACATTAACCCGTATTGCAGCTTTAAAGCCCCAATCGTACTTGGCAACATGTACTGGATTGGCAATAAATGTAAACACATGCGTGTATCATCTTGTCTAATACTTTTACTGTACAATATGTTCCACGGTTTAAGATATGTGGAAAGTTTTACAAGTTCAGACTTCAAATCCTGTAAAAAGCATGTCCAATCAACATAAAATATGTCCTGCTACAACCTAAATGAGCTTACGATGCTTCACTGGTTCAAAATGTTACAAAGATTATCTATTGTATAAGCCCTGAAAAAAATATGTGCTTTATATCCATGTTTTATGAAATTACTAATGTGCCTGTTAAATCCTCCAGAAGTTTGCAACTATGATAAAGGAAAAGTAAACGCAGTTTTAAATGGGAACAAAATACTGAATTATGTAAGTGCAACAGGGCCTTTAAAGTAGTAGTGGTAATGATGGTGTTAGAGAATGTAATTTTTATGTATTATTTGGGGCCAAGTCTTCACAGAAGGTTGAGAGACCTAACATTGAAAATGCACTTGTCCTCTTGCAAAAGCAACAAAATTAAAAATCATATTTTAACTATATTTGCTCATTTTTATTTTGCATTTACAATGTGCTAGCCCAGTGTTTTTCAACAGGGGTTCCTCACTAAAGGGATCTCTGCAATTTTCAGGTCATTTGAAAATCGTACCAAATGCAGAAGAATTTACACTACAGCTGATCTCAGACGCGCTATTAGAGAGGGTTGGGGTTCCTTACAATGCATCTGATCACAGACACGCTATTAGAGAGGGTTGGGGCTCCTTACAATGCATCTAATCACAGACACGCTATTAGGGAGGGTTGGGGCTCCTTACAATGCATCTGATCTCAGACGCGCTATTAGAGAGGGGGATTGGTTCCTTACAATGCATCTGAGACGCGCTATTAAAGAGGGTTGGGGTTGCGCAAAATTTCACATAAGTTCCTTAACCAAAAAAAATGTTGGGAACCACTGTGCTAGTGTATGCTATGTTTAGGTCTTCATTGACAACGATTCCATGTAAGCCAAAAATATAAACGGTCGCTCTTATTCCTTTGAGTAAATATAATTTCTCACTTTGTAGGGTGCAGTAAAACATTTAAAGTCGCAAAGACAGACTCCAACCAGATCAAAAGAGTATCTTTCATAAATCTGGGTAAGGTTTTTTTCTTCTGATGTGTGCTGAACTTCCAATCGAGTTGACTGCTGTTACAACATGGTTTAAAATTAGATGCATTTTAAGTATGTGATTCACCACAGATACATTGCTTTCTTTTTGACTTGTCACTTCAGAAACATTTTTTAGATTCCTCAAGTGTTCTGTTCTCTGAGGAAGCGGCTCGTACCATCCACCCTCTCTCACCAAATATTTATGCCATGAAATTCTGTAATTAATTTATTATGTCTATGCTTTTGCTAAAACTGTAGATTTTAAATAGATGTATTTATTTATTTTGGTAACTTTGGCACAGCAGGGTAATATCTCCATGCAAGTTACCTTATTTAATTCTAGGCTGGGGGCTAGAGCCTTGTATGTATTTACATGTGGTAATGGCCATCTCTTGGCTGGCAAGGCAGAAGAACAAGTTAATTTAATTGAAAGAGAAAAATAATATAAATCAAATAAGATTAAACAAAGAACTGTAATACCTATGAAACTGCACTCACTTAAAAAAGAAAATAATGTATATACGTGCCAACTCTATTTGGGTAAATTACATCAATATATTCCAAGAGAACGAAGAAAATATCTCCCTTCCCCTATGCTAGAAGTAGTACACTATAAAAAATAAAAAAACTATATATTTAGATATTTGCAAGTGCAACCAACAGATATATGTTAAATGTGAAAACATTTTATTAAACATATTACAAATAGTTCTAGTTTAAAGAAAACAAAAAACACACAAAAGAAAATAGAATACACATAAGACCTATAAATACAAACACTACTGGGCATAATAAGAGTATCACATTATTTAATAATATATTCATTGCATATGTAGTGGGACTTTTATAGACGTCAATAAATGGCCATTAGATTGAAATGCCTAGTGATAAAAGTCCTTAAATATTTTTGCAATATTAAGCCATGGCAACGAGACGCCGTGGTTGGTGACATCCGCGGCATCATTTGACGCTGCGGTTGAGCAGGAGGAGGGCGGCAGGTAAGGCCTAGGACATATTGGAATCAGCGTCACTGAGGCGAGCTGAGCCGCGCTGAACAAATGCACAAAGCCCCTGCATCTGTAATCAGCGCGGCTATAGTTTCTCCCTCCGCATGCGTGCTGATGCGTGCGGAGGCTGAGAAAATCAGAAGAGACAGGCAAGTTTGAAATTTTGCCGCTTGGGGGGGCGGAGGAGCGGTCCCATCCAATGGGGCTGCAGCTGGCATTTTACCTACTGTGTTGGTGAGATAGCAGAGCCACCAGACCAGACAGAGTAGAGGCAGCACAGAGGTGTGTGTATGTATGTCTGTGTGTGTGTGTGTGTGTGTGTGTGTCACTGTGTGTGTGTGTGTGTGTCACTGTGTGTGTGTGTCACTGTGTGTGTGTGTGTGTGTGTGTGTGTGTGTGTGTGTGTGTGTGTGTGTGTGTGTGTGTGTGTGTGTGTGTGTGTGTGTGTGTGTGAATATATTTATCAAAGTTGCACAATGTTAATAAATAATTTATTCTCACGTCTTTTTTTTTAATTTTTAAAATATTATATAATATACACACACACACACACGTTCCCCAGTGACACACAAACACACAGACCACTTCAAAGTGACACACACAGTTACCCAATGACACACACACACACACTGACAGCTACCAAGTCACACACACACACACAGTGATACCCGCCTCCCAAGCGCGCTTGCTGTCTCCTCTGCCAGGACAGCAAAAAGCTCCTGGTAGAGCGAGCGGCAGCAAGCAACAGCGAGCAGCAGCACCAAATTCTTTACTATGTCCCAGGCCTAAGGAGCCGGACGCAACAGATAAAGTAACTTCCCATTAGGTCCAATAGGCCAGAGAGCGCGGCAAAAGTATATGGGGGCGGACATTTATGCCACTCCCAAATTTTGCAGCCCTAGGCCTGGGCCTAATGGGAAATCCGCTACTGGGTGCGGTGCTTACAGAGGACATGCGCTCTTCCCCAAAGCATTTAAATTAAATGCAGGGGCATTGCGCAAGGCCTGTGGAACTCCCTTACCTGATCGGCGGCTTCTGGCGACGCGGCGCCATGGCAACGCGTCGCCATGGCAACGCAGCATCCAATGATGCCGCGGTGGTCACATGATGTCACGTTGGTGACATCAGAAACGCCGGTAACAATGTAAGGGGGGGGGCGCGAGCAGGGGGGGAACAGGCAGTGGGGCGCAGACTAAAAAGTTTGCACACCTCTGCCCTAAGCAATTGCAGAGTCCGGTTAAAGATTATCTGAAGCTCACTCCAGTTAAACTGGTAGTTTCTTTCCAGGTAAACGAGGAGCCACAGTTTTCCACACTGTTCACCGCCACAGAGAAAGGATACACGGTTATGGACTGTGACCTTCAATATTCATAGCCGTGATGTGGATAGTGGAACATTTGTGCTGGATTACCAAGGATGATATATTAAATTACATGATAGTATATTCATAATGCACCTGCTATTTCTACTACGTTTCTGATAAGACCAGTTCTACAATAGCTTTGTCCTCTTCTACTTGAAGAACCTGGGGTAGAGTCAAAATGTCTTTCCAAGCATTATGCTTTCTGTGACCTGTGTACAATAATGGGGCAGTAGTCATGAAACATTACTAGATTAGAGTTTGTTTTGACTTTTTTTCTATTCATTCCATAGATAATTATGTTGCTGTTTACTTGCCTGGTCATTTTTTGCATTTGATAAACACAAGGCACACGGACTTGATGTGTTACCACTTGTTCTTGGCAGGTGAGGCGAATTTCTATCTACATTATTATTATTATTTTTTTGATCCCTTCAGCCTCAGACTGTTGCCAGCGTAATATTGCACTAAAGGAGTTAAAGAAGCAATCCATGCTGCTGTACTTTGCTAAACCTTCATTTACCGTGCCTGAACGGGGGGCTTCTCAGCAGTTTTGCGACTTCCAGATAGCTTGGTTCCTTAAATATCAGCTGGTATATACATAGAAAAATCGAGGCGTGGGAGAAAGAGAACATTCTTGTTTCAAAGGTTCTGACTCTTGCAGTACTGCTTGTGTACTCACATACAGTACACCCACACACTGCACAAGGTACTGCAGAATGATACAGCACCCTGTGGTTTCTCAGATTTTGGTTTCTATGGAATAAAGCCGGATTTTACTAAATTTGTCAGACCAAAGAAGTGTAATGTGTCCTGAAGTTACGACATACACAATGTGTCCTAGGATTCGCAATCTTGTGTGGTGTACCCCCAGTTCAGTAGATATGTCATTGCAATATTCTCTGCAGTCCCGGGAAATAAAAATGGCCATCTACTGTACAACATGATTGATGTTGGAAGCAACTATTCTCAGTGTGCCCCTTATTCTTTAGCTAAAGGTGATGAAACTTTGGCGGTTAATAGTAAGACCAGAGCGATGCTGCACAAGGGGGTGACAGGTTACAAGGGTGTAACTAACCCAGTTGCCGCAACATTTATTTTGTTCGCTTTTTTTCTGTTCAGGAAGACAGAATGAAGTCAAATATTAAACAAGACAACGCTAAAAATGAATAGCTCCTCTTCCCCCGGATAGGGGGAATCAATTACCCGTGTTGGGATGCAAGATATTACCGAAGAGGTGGTTCTTGCTGCAGGGTTACTGGTCAAACATGGTCTTTCATTTAAGCCACATACTTTACCGTTAGCAGAGTTGTATACAAATCAGCCTTTGGACACACTCGACAGGATTCACCCGATGCTGACTCCAGTCCTAGAACATCTCTACATGTTCCGAACACTTTGTCAGGAGTTAATGATTACATGTCTACACAGATATATATATATAATATAATATATTAATATTATATATAATATTAATAATATAATATAATATATAATATTAATATAATATATAATATAGATATATATTTTATATATATATATACATAAAAATGGAGATTCCTTACCAGGCAGACCATATATATATCTCCCTCATCACATGAACAGGAACGTCTATACAGATGTTAACCCTTTTTAATTTTTTTTTTATAATTAAACGGCATCTTTGAATAAAAAATATACAACAATACAAGTGCGCAACTAAAATGAACCAACAGTTGTGAAATAATAGTGATTAAATTACCACTAAAATACCCAAGTGAGTAGAGATAACAATGTTACCAATTAAGTATATGGAGCGTCTGCTGCTGTAATGAGGGTAGTCCAAGACCCTGATACTGTAGACAAAACAAAACAGAAAACAGCGCACAACGCTCATCGTGAAATGTGTATAAACAATTTATATATTAAAAATGATTTAAGGTTCTGCGTACATCAGATATATGAATAACGGGCATTGATTATGACAATGACAGCTGTTACCACTCAGACACCGGAACACACGGGAAAGCAGGGACGGACGGCCTGATCCACTCCAGGGTTTTGCAGTCAGATGGCTTGCAGTGCTCTCATCTATCACAATGTATGTGTAGAGAGTCCCTTAGTAGCGTCCACACCGACCAGGAAAATGAATCCAAAGCTCCGTTCAGGTCAGAGGTAGCTGATACACTGGCAGTCTCATGGAACAGCGTTTGCTGTCTATCTCACGGCACCACGCTGAACGCCGTCGGGCAGTGATTACGTCACCGTATCGGCATCAGTCAGGAAAAATGCCGAAAATTGCTATCAGATCACCAGAGTACTAATACAGTACCACGGGCTAAATAAGATCAATAGAAGGTATAATTCCAACGCGTTTCGTAGCACTATAAAGGCCACTTCTTCAGGGACTAAAGATATTGAGCAAATGCTCACAATATATACCCTCTATAGATCTGTGATTGGCTAATTGGCAGTTAAATAGCAGCCAATAGCTAATAAGCAGACATCATTGACATCCAGCTGTATGCATAATTAATCTACTTCTAAAAAACTTCATATAAATGATACAAAGTTATATAAACATATAAAATAAATGCAATTGAATGTATAAAAAACATATATATAACAATTGGCAATGGATCTGTTCCATATGGATACTGAAAAAATAGAAACAAAGGATTAATAACGTTCTTAAGATTATATAAAGATTGGTATGGGACATAAAGGAGATAGACATGTTCAATAAAGAGACCAAATGTCTACATCCTCATTCAACCCCTTCGGGGAAAGAGACTGTAATTGGTAAATCCAATAAGTTTCCTGTACAGAGAGATCTTTAATTCTATCACCTCCTCTCCTTCCTCTAGGGACAATCTTGATCCCCTTAAATCTTAAAGTGGAAGGATCCTTATTATGGTACCTTAAAAAATGTTTAGATAGACTGTGTTTTTCATACCCATGTCTTATATTCCTGATGTGCTCTTGGATCCGCACTTTTAGACATTGTTTCGTGCGGCCCACATATTGAATATTACATGCACATTCTATTAGGTATATTACATGGGTTGAATTACAGTTTATGAAATCCTCAATTTTGAACTCTTCATTTGCTATAGCGGATTCAAATGTTTTACTATCTTTGTGGAGATGTTTGCACACAGAGCAATTACCGCATATAAAGTTCCCAACAGATTTATTGAGCCGTAACCTCTCTCTAACATTATATGGAGGAAAGATATCACTCTTGGCTAATGTATTTTTAAGATTCTTAGCTTTTCTGTATATAAATTTAGGTGTTCGTGAAATTTGATCTCCAAGGATTGTATCATTACAAAGGATTGCCCAATGTTTTTTAACGATCTCTTCAATTTTTACATTGACTGAATTAAAGGTAGTGATGAAAGGAACCTCCAGTTGTCCACTAAGGCCTGTTGGTACTTTTGACACTCTAGGTACAATCATGAAGTCCCTATTCATACATCTAACTTTATCCAGATCTGCCAATAGACTGGATTCCGGATATCCCCTTTCAATAAATTTACAAAATAACTGCTGAGCCTGCTCCTCAAAATCCTCTGGGGTACTACGAGTTCTTTTTATTCTAATAAATTGGCCCCTAGGGATATTTGAAATCCACGTTCTCTTGAGGTTGCTAGTTGCTAGTTGCCATCAGTAGGTTATTTGAATCCACTTCTTTGAAAAAGACTTTTGTGGAAACATTACCCCATCTCAGTAGCAGTTAATTTCAAATCTAGGAAATCAATCGAATTCACATCAGATTTGTGACTAAAAATTAAATTCATGTCATTCAGATATTTAATGAATTCATTCATATTGGACTCATCACCATCCCATATGCACAGGATGTCGTCAATAAAGCGCTGCCAAATAATTACATTACGATGGAATGGATTATTGGTCCAAATGCTTTGTCTCTCCCAGTTCCCCATATACAGGTTCGCGAAGCTGGGGGCAAAACGTGTCCCCATAGCAGTCCCGCAAACCTGTAAGAAGAACTGGGAGAGAAACATGAAGTAATTATGAGTCAATATGAACTCGATTGATCCCATAATGAATGATCTTACTGCCTTTAGTCCTTTATCATGGGGAATATGTGTATAGAGCGCCTGCACATCACAGGTCAGCCATCTATATGATTCCTTCCATTTAAAGTCTGCAAAAGTCTGAAGAACTGACGAAGTATCTTTTAGATATGAGGGCAATGTAACCACATAGCCTTGTAGAAAAAAGTCTACATATTGCGACAAATTAGCCGTGAGCGACTGGATCCCCGAAATAATTGGTCGACCCTATGGATTACTCAATGATTTGTGTAGCTTTGGCAGATGGTAAAATATGGGTACCTTCGGGCACTCAGAATACAAAAAATCATATTCATTTTTAGATATGACTAAGTCAATGTGTGCTTTATCTAATAGTTTCTTCAGTAAAGCCGTAAACTCTATTGTTGGTTCCTTGGAGATCTTTTTATAAATAGCAGAATCCCCAAGGAGACGGTGTGCTTCCGCCTCAAAATCTGGGCGATCTTGAAGAACAACACCGCCTCCTTTATCGGCCTGTCATAATTCAATTGGAGTTATCCTTCAAAAATCTCAATGCTAGATTTTCCTTAAAACTCATATTATGTTTAATATTTTTTGGTTTAAAGGTTCTAGTTAATCTGAGGAAATCATTATTGACCATATTGAAGAATGTTTCCACATGGTGTCCCTTGGAGTGGGCCGGATAAAATTTGGATCTAGGTTTAAACGGCGTATGTATACACTCCAAGTTATCCACCGTGGTATCCAATGGGGTCATAATATTTGGTTCTAATATATCTTTATTACTTTCTTTATCTATCTTAATAAAGTGTCTCTTAAGGGTGATATTCCTAATAAATTTGTGTAGATCTTTATACAGTTGGAAACCATCAGGCCCACTCGATCTAGCAAACGTAAGACCTCTACTTATTCATATATCTGATGTACGCAGAACCTTGAATCATTTTTAATATAGAAATTGTTTATACACATTTCACGATGAGCGTTGTGCGCTGTTTTCTGTTTTTTTTTGTCTAGAGCATCTTTGAATGGCTGTTTTAAGTTATACATTTAACCTACGAATGCATGAAAGAGACACATATTTATAAGTGACTTTAAATCCCAGCCTGTATTTAACCCACCTGAAACCCTAGTTTTTAGATAAAATCCAAATTTAGTAACCGCACTATTATTGCATAATACAAAATGTGTTGATACTGGGTTTTTTTCCTCTGATTTATATATATATATATATATATATATATATATATATATATATATATATATATAATTTGTGTTTCATCCATGGTGCAAACAAAACAGCGCAAGTGACTTCACAATCGATCAAAAATATATAAATGTTGGTTAAATTTAAAAAAAGTTTACATTAGTACCCTTTTTCAGAAAACTTTTTAACTCTTTTATGAAGGGTAAACAAATTCCTCCTTCAATGTTGCGAGCACAAATGTCTATGATTCCAAAACCGGTAGGGATCATAATTGCTGTAGTAATTATAGACCTATCTCACTGATCAATACCGATTTTATAAAAATTTATAGTAAAATTATTGCAATAAGATTAAATAAACTGTTACCTAGAATAATCAACCCTGATCAAGTGGGATTTATTTTAGGGAGTCAAGTAGCCGATAATATAAGGAGAGTAATAAATCTCACACATTTAGCAAATATATAAAAAATACCTACGCTACTAATCTCACTGGATGCCAAGAAAGCATTTGACCGAGTGAACTGGTCATATATGTTTACAACCCTAGAGAAATTTGGAATCGGGGGAAATATACTAAATGGTATTAAAGCGCTCTATAAACAACCAGGGGATACATTAAAGATGGCCAGGATCAGCTCTGGTGTAATTAATATAAATAATGGGACCAGACAAGGTTGTCCATAGTCCTTTATTATTTGCACTGAGTCTAGAACCGTTAGCAAATAAAATTTGGATTAATAAAAATATCAAAGGACTGACAAAACAATCTAAAGAATATAAAAAAAAATGTTTACCACCCCAGGTGGAATGCTGCTCCAAGTTTAAGACCTTCCAGGTTGTCTTTGAAGAGCTTTGCAAACATGTATCAGGGCACAAATCCTCCTAGGGTATATGTATGTGTGTACAAACACAGATAGCATACAAAATAGTGCAATAGAGTTTTTTTTTTTTAAATGGTGTTTCCAGGAAAAAATAAAGTTGATACATTAACAAAAGTCGTTGATTTTCCAACTTTGCAAAGAAAATACTTTGCCATGAGATCTGTAAGAATGATTCTGTCTTCCAAATTCAAAAATAGGAAAGGAAAAGACTGCACCAAAGTTTTACTCAGGATAAAAGGGTATGCCAATGTCTTTGAATTATTTCTGTAATCTCTTTTGTCCTGGTATTGTATTTAGTGACAAGTAGAGGGATATTAGCATATTTGTCGTCTTTTCTCTTCCTTGTTTGTGTTCTATTTAACATAACTTTTCGAAAAGAACGAATAAAGTTTATTTTGCGCTATTCTTAATAGTTGTTTGTTATAACCTGTAAAAAAAAAATCTGTTTCATGTAATTCGTTTGCTCAGAAGAAAAAGAATGACTTTATGTTCCTCAAAATACAAAGTAAGTTCTAAATAAATGTACATAAGGTTAACAACATTCCAAAATGAATGTAATATATAAGCATTAAAATGACGACACATTCTGAGAGATTTCTTATTATCCCCCCACACCAGTCACACCATCACATTGTCATTGAAGCTCCTAGATCAAATTGATTTGTTTATTAGTGGAAATTTAAACGAGAATTTTTTTATTGAAACTTAAACCCATCAATTGACAAAATTTTGTTTTTTTTTGTTTTAATTAAACATGGGAAAAGAATGTATATTAACAAAACCTTTTTGTTCTTCTCGAAATTTGTTTTATATATATATATATATATATATATATATATATATATATATATATATATAAATATATACAGTGTTCGACAAACCTATACATTTGCTCGCCCCGGGCGAGTGGATTTAACCCCCGGGCGAGTAAATATTGGCCCAAGCAGCACACGTTTGGTACTAGGTGGCGAGTAGATTTTTTGGTGATTTGTCAACCACTGAATATATATATATATATATATATATATATATATATATATATATATATATATATATATAAAATCCAACTGCTTTTATGCCATCTCTGTGCTTGATACTAGTGTAAAAGGCCAATATATATAAAGAGGCAAAAATATAGTCGTCCCTCCATTCGACCGCCTCAATTAGCAAGATAACCTAAGTACTGTCTTTTAGATGTGCTGACATGCTTGGACCAGAGGTTGTAGAAAGTATTTTACATATTCTGATAAATGTCCCGAGAGTGATTCTATTCCTCTGATTATGGGCTTACCTGGCTGTTCCTCTACATTTTTATTAATCTTGGTTATCGTATATATGTAATGGGTATTTTACGGTTAAGGTACTTTCAAATATTGTAATTCTTGTTGATTTAAAGTACCTCATTTATTTCCTTCCCGTATAATTTGATCAATTGAAATCTCCATTATGGGGTAACCTTTTTAAGGCCATATAACTGGTTGTATCGTCTAAATTTTTACTTAACACTTTTATATAATAACCTTTAATAACATGGTTGCCCCACCTTTTGTCCAATTTTCATATAACAATCTGATCACTATTTTTAATTTATTGCACTAAATTCATCTGATGATTGATTGCGAAATTCCGCTCTGTTTCCTCTTAGTCCCTTTACAAATGTTAAATTACAAAATTAATTTTCCACTAATACATACCTGGTTATTTCCCCCAAATCTATGTCTCCCCTGGTTATACCTCTGCACTCGTCTTCTACACCAGGGGTGTGCAAAATTTTGGGTGTGTGCCCTCCTGCCTGGGAGCCCCAGCATTTGCACCCCCCCTCGCTTAGAACCCAGTGTCAAATGATGTCGCGGGTCATGTAACGTCACATGACCCCGCAGCGTCATTTGACATTGCGTTGCCATGACGACGCGTTGCCGAAGACCCGGCTGGCAGCAGGTAAGGGACGTTAGAGGCCTCACGCCTCCCCCTGCATTTAATTTAAATGCCTTGGGGAAGGCCTCGGGGCCTCTGTAACAGCCGTGCCCCCCCCAGCAAATCTTGGCCCCCCAGCCCAGTTTGCGCAAAGCTGTTCTACACTATAACAGCATGTTTGCACCCAATGGCTATTTCATTGTTGTTTTTAAAGGGTTAACAACTGTTATACACCTTGCAAGTCGTGATGAGGGTATCTCTATCTGTAGACATGTAATAATTTTCTACTTACGAAGTGACGTAGTGTCGTGAAACTCACAGAGAAGTTGTAGAAGTGGAGTCAGGATGAAGTTTATTGATGATTTTTATACAACTATGATATCCAACGGTATGTCATTGTACACTTTTGAAGAATAAAGGATTAAAAAAAAATATATATATATATATATATATATATATATGTGTGTTTATCATGTACAGTATCTACATGAAATACGTTTATGACTTTAGCGCATGTGTCTTAAACGATATATGAAGTCAAATCTTGGCTGGACTCTTGGAGTATTAGGCTGAGTCCCCTGTGGTCACGGTGGGGCCCACTGCGGGGTAGTCCCCAGTGGCTGTGTGGGCGCGCAAAGCACTGTGACGTGTACGCTGGCAGGGAAAACAAGAATTTTGTCGCGACGCGGTCACGTGGCCGCGCGCAGCCAATGCAGGTTCAGATATGCCCCGTCACGGCCGCGCACTCTCTCTAGATCTCCCCTACAGACCGCCGATCGTCAGGTTCGCGTGCAGCAGGGAGGACTGGGGCCGTAGCCTTAGACTTGCTGTGTGATTTCTGCTTTAATAGAAAATGAAGGGAAATTCTGAAAAGTTGGGATTTTTCTTTCAGACGAAGCAGCAAGAATAACAGGCATGTGCAATGATTGTCCTATGCAGTCTTTGCTGGAAGCATCAGTAATAGAGTACTGTACAGGAAACCTATTCTCAGTGAGCATAAACCAATGGCTTCTTCTAAAGTTCCTGTGGAACTGCAAACTGGACTGTGAGAAGCTGGCCGTTCTTCACTGTGCACTCTTGCACCTTGTTCAGCAAGCGCAGGGGGAAACGCAGGTAACGTTAAAAAATAGTAACATCCATTCAGCTGTCATTGTAAATGTAATTAAGGTCAAAACACCATTGTACAAAGATAAATGTGCCAAATAACCGCTTCATATGACTTGAGTAATTATCAGCATAGTTATTCAGAAGTGCAGAGGGTCTAGAGCAGGGGTGGCCAACTCCCTTCGTCCAGGGCCACCCACAGGTCAGGTGTTAAGGATATCCCTGCTTCAGCACAGGTGACTCAGTCAAAGAGTGAGCCACTGATTCAGCCACCCGTGCTGAAGCAGGGATATCCTTAACACCTGACCTGCTGGTGGCCCTGGAGGACTGGAGTTTGCCACATGTCTACAGTATATTAGATCTGTCTCTCCTACTATGTGATTTTTCTTACATTATTTTTATGTAGCATCAGCAGGGCACACAGCTATAGAAGGTTTCCAGTTTGATGGCGCCCAAAGCATAAGGAGATAGTGATTAGGTAAAGGTCCGAGGCGGCTGTTACTGGGTCTGTAAATAGCGCTGCTGGATACCATCACTCTTCATCCATAGTTCATCATATGTTGCTGTGCCTCTGATATATTTGGAGACTGTGTAGGTGGAACTGCAACATTAGTCGCAATGTGGTGTGTGAGTGGTCCCACTGCTATCACATTCAGAAAACTAAAAACCACGCACGTTTTAGTGCTTTGGTATATAGCATGATTCGATGAACACATTATGTGCATCTCTATTCTCTAAACAGCGGTCTTGTCTTGTGTTTTAGATTATTGAATGGATCTGTGAAAACGCGTCATCATGCCATAGTTTTGACCCCATACAGGAATTCATCATTGGTATGGATTTTACATTAGTGTTTTGTTGCATATTACAGAAGTAAATGAGAGGGGGGAGTTCTTTTGCCTCAAATATATATTTATGACTTTGGATAACTGCTTGTAATTTTTTTTATTGTGCTATATTAAGCAGTGTCCCGATATTTTGTACAGGTCGACTGAGGGTATTTATGCATAGATGAAAACCCCATCTTTGGTCAAGCCTTAAAAATGGAATTTTGCGCACTAAGCATTTAAACCTGTTGCGTATGTGGCACAAAGCCTGCTTTTTCTTCTATCAGGATAATAAAGACCTACTATAGGAGTAATACAGTTGTCAAAGTGTAATAGTATTTGGTATTGCAGATAATAACAATTTAAAAAAAAAAAGTTGTGCTACTCCATAACCTCTGCTAAAAAAAAATATATTTTTTTAAAGAAAAATTGTTTTCTTTTAAAGATTGTTTGTTTTGTTTTTAGAGCATAATCCTCTCTAAAATAAGATCAAATCGGCTTTTCCCCAATATTTGCCAGGTTTAGTATTGGCTAAAATGAGGCACAGTACGACTACTTTTTCAATACACTTTGACCACTGAGTAAAAAAAAAAACTCAACGCTTGTGTTAAAGCTATAAGAAATTATGTTGGGACAGGGAATCATAAATAAAGGTAAATAAAAACTCAGAAACCTGCAATTGTTCTTCAGTAAGGATGAACAGTTTCTGGTTAAATAAATACACAAAAAAAAACAATGACCCAATATCATTGTAACAGAAATACTTGATTAATATTAACATGTGTTTTCCAGATTGAATAACGCATACTGTTTTATTACTAATAGTGGGCCCTTTGCAGCTTCTTTATACAGGAAAGTAAGTTTAGACACAATACACCTGGATAAACTGCTACCATATACATCTGTGCCCTTCTGGAATGAGGTAAGATCTGGTGGCAATGTTTTAATTTAAATATTCGTGCGGAATAGCATTGACTGTTACTGTTTTGAAATTCCCTTGCAAGAATTCTTGACTGTGAGAGAGAATATGGGTATATGGAGAATTGGGTGCTCCAGAGATGGTGGAACCTTAAGCACAAATGTCCATAATGATAAACCAGGACTGGAGGACAGAGTAAATAATGGAGTGGGAATAGCAGTGAAGTGTGATATGTGAGTGACCAAAACACCAATCTCCTGAAGGAAACAATCACGGATGCCGGTAAGCACCCTGATGTAGCCTCATTGGAGTCATGCCAGTGCTAATAAAGGTACTCCTCCATAAATAATCACCCAATAAATAATAGAGCAAATCTTACCCGCTCCATCTGTCCTCAAATGTCCTGA
This sequence comes from Ascaphus truei, assembly GCF_040206685.1. Classification (NCBI taxonomy): domain Eukaryota; kingdom Metazoa; phylum Chordata; class Amphibia; order Anura; family Ascaphidae; genus Ascaphus; species Ascaphus truei. The sequence goes on from NC_134487.1 coordinate 36,666,402, forward strand.
ATAGTCCATCCAGATGGCGTGCAAACTGTACAGAAAAGTCCAGCAGAAGATAAAGAGAGCAAAAACAGTGCACTGCCAGGGAGCCAAGTTTTTGTTTTACCCCCTGGGGTTATGTTTACTGAATGGTGCTGAATAAATAGTATTTTATTTTTCTTGCCACCTGGCTCCCTGACAGTGCACTGTTTTTGCTCTCTTTTTCTTCTGTGAGAGAATATGGCTACTGGTGTCAACTTCACTCTGGTAGCCAATAGAAGCATGGACTTTATCATGAGATGACATTGCAGCTTCCGATTGGGTGACCTCGCAGCCATCTTTGTTGTTCCTTGCAAGTACAGGCAAAAGTGAAAACAAGCAACTGTCTGCTTTGGGTGGCTCCCCTAAAGTTGCATTGTTCAGCTCAGGTTAAGGTGACCATACGTCCCGTGTCTTTGTCCTCTGTCCCGGTGTCCCGAAATGTATGCAGATATTCCGGTTTTCGTCTGGTGCTTGCCAGCCACGCATGTCCGATCCTCTTAACGGCTATGCATGTGCGATGCGTGCTTACCGGCCGCGCATGCGGGATTGGTGCTTGCCGGCCGCACATACACGATCAGTGCTTCATGCGCGGTCGGCTCCTGCTGTTCGCACATGTGTGGTCGGCGCGTGGGTGGTTGGCGTTTGCGCATGCACGGTCAGTTATTTGTCTTCGTTTGTCCTGAGAAAAATATGGTCACCATCGCTCAGGTGTCCCCCTGGTTCATATAATGTTTAAAAAAAAACTTGGGGATTTTGAGTGTGGGTGTGGGGGAAAGGAGGGGAGAGAAATGGATTATTGCTACTTTATATCTTCTGTAATACAATAATTACTAGTAAAGTGTTTTAAACATTAATTATACTGATCCTGAAGTTCTTAACCTTTTTTTAAACGTTTTGCAAGACTCGACCGAGCACATTTTATACAATGTTTTAAAAGCAGAAAGGGGAACAGCCTTTTATTTTAAATACATCTGGTTTACAATAAAAAGGAAATGTCATTTCTGTTTGCATTATCGCTTTCAAATAGTAATTTATATACCAAATGTATACATTGTGAGCTTGAGGAGTTAAGATTTGGGTAATAGTTAATACTAATAAGTTAGAGGCTCTCACCATTAATCTCCAAGGTGTTTTTGTTGTTGTGTGTATTTTTTTTTTTTTACTTTTAGTGGAAGTATAAGACATATCTCCAGTGATTTGCTCTGTCCTGCTAATTACCCAATACAAATTAGGTTTGCAATATTTGTGCAATATTTCTTTAATGGCCCTGATGAAGATCTCGAGTGCATCGAAACGTCGGATTTCAAAATAAATATAGAACTATATTTATTCAAATATTTGCCTCGGCTGTGCCTTTAACTCTCCATGTCTGCACTGATCTATTTCTCTTTGCATGGTTTTTATTCTGGTTCCGCATGTGCAGTATGTGCTATATACAGGCACCCCAGTTTTGCTTCAAGTTTTTTTTTTAAAAAAATTCCAATTTCTTTTTGGCTATTTATTTGAGTGTTTGCCACATCTATCCCCACACAATGTCCAAGTGGTTATATGATTACTATTACAGAGGTAGCAGGCTTTATTGTTCTTCCTGGTGGGACATTGGATTGTCTGCACTAACACTGCCACTGAATCCAATGGAAACGGTGTTCTATTCTGAGCCATAACCTAGGTATTTACTTTTTATTTTTATGTGAGGTGTCTTGTTAAGTTATTTTTTATGTTTTGGGATGCTATGCTTGAGCTCTCCCTTTGTTTGATTTTCTTTACTCCTTTCCCTTAAGAAATATTATTCTATACCTGTGTAACCCCTCTTTATTTTACCTCAGATTATATGGCCTATCACTGAGGCGGGAGCCTGAGTCCTATGTGTTACTGTTTAATTCTTATAGTGTGTGGTGCATGTTGTGTGAGACTGTAGTGACTAGACACAACACAGTAGTAATGAATTATAACATGTGTTATATACTAATATAGCTATAATTTGTGGTGTTACATATTTCATATGAATCAGTACAGTGACTTTTAATCTCAGAATCACTCCATACACACTTAAACTATACCAATAGTGTAAACGCTGCGCAAACAAATAACTTTAATATCTGTCCGGCCTACCAATCATGGGTGAACTGGCCTGTAGCTCCTGGTGTGCTAGCACAATCGTTGGAGCTCATAAACTGTGTGTGTGTTGCAGGCCTGGTGCTTCACAAAGATCAAACCTTGATGGCAATATAACTGCAGTTAATATCCTTTGTGGGTTAGCTCACCCACTCCAGCCTGGTGTAATTCCTGCACAGCTGGGCTCCCTAATCTCTCTCTGTAGCAGCCTGCTTCCCTCTGCTCTGTCAGGTCCTGGTCTCTGCTGGGCCCTGCTGCATGCACTGGTCCAGTGGGGCAACTCTCTCTCTCTCTCTGCAGTTCCCTCTCTCTTAGGGGTCCTGCATGAACTCTCTGTGCAGGATGGGTCTGTACACCCTCACTCACTCAGCTCCCTTTCCAACTGTCACCAACTGTCATTCCACTGGCTAAGCACAGTCACATGGTCCAGTGGAATGTAATTCTTAAAGGGGACATGTCCTGTGCGGATAGCAGACACAGGGGGTTACACCTGTAAAACAGAGAAATACAGCATGGAAATGCTAAACTTGTAAATAATAATAGTATGGATGCTTCCATTTGGTTAATAAAATAAAAATTACAGTACCCTGTACCTCCTCCCTTCACTCGTATGTTGACAAGTGGCTAACATGGTGTCTTATCCTCTTCCTTTGTCGCATTAAGGAGAGTGATGCAAAATGGAGGAGTGATTACAATATAAAGGAAACTCCTATTTTGAATCCGTTTTATTTTTTTTTTTAAAAGGAATTTAAAGGCAGTTGACGCTTAACATGTTGTTTAAATCTGCACTCCAAAGACCTGAATGGCATACTCTGATTGGTTAATATCTTGGCCCCTATGTCTCTGTTTTTCTCACTGCTGGCGGTGTGCTAACTTTTTCGCTCAGGTTCACGAACAATGCGACTTTTGCCAGTTATTTACTTTACGCAAAAAACTGTGCACAGTTTTCAAAGTTTGCCAGAAAGGAGAGGAAAACTGCTCGCAATAGTCATAATTCAGGCTCTGGGTGGTGTTTCAGTATACAGTAGTCTCTCTGGCAAATTTTGCTAGACCTTTTTGGGCGAAGGTCAATTTAGGCCAAAAAGTTTGAGAGAACATTTTGTATATTTTGAACGTTTTTTTTTTTTTACGTAAAAAAAATAAATAATAGTTGGTAATCAGAAATTTGGCAAGATCACGTATGTATATCTTTATTTATGTAGTGACCAGTGTACTTGGCACTTTACATGAGTGACAATATTGTAAAATAAGTGCAATAAATCAGATCAGACCATATGAAAAGGAAATCCCTGCCTCAGAGAATTTACAGTCTAAGTGGTATGATGGGAAATTTACAGAGAGACAGCAGGTGAGGGAATAAGTGCAGTCTACTCAAAACAATAACGTTTTAAAGGATGGTTTTACTAATCTCTTGTATTGGTCTGTTTATTTATTAGCCACTTTTTTTGGGGGGGGGGGGGGTAAAACTTGATGTCCTCTACAAATGTATATTTTTGTTGTTGCTGTTCATAGAGAAAATATTAGAACGTCCACTATTCTATTTTGTGTTGAATCTTATTTGTATCTCCTTGTGTTTCAAGGTCATTGATGGAGTGTCATGTTCAACAGAAATAATAGATTTGCCAATTCTAAAGGTAAATGATAATATTGTGTGTGTTTTTGTTCTGCTATACCACTGCATACGGAATTATAATCATTGTTCATTTTAAATGGAACTTTTTTGTAGTTGGGGAAAAATAGCCTGGGTTCTGTAAGGCCGTGATTATACCAAAAAACGCCGGCGATGTCTCGTGGCGCGACGCTGCGCAGCTCAAAAACAAAATGCAGAAATCCTATTAAGGTAAACGTGCGCGCCGCCTGGAACTGCAGGGCGGCAGACTGGAGAGCAGACATCAAAATTTGTTCTTGGTAGGCGACGACCGCGTCACGTGAGCGGTTCAGCCAATGAGGGTGCACCGCCAACGGCCACGCCTCCCTGTCTCCTCTGGCTGCTTCCTGCCTGCAGTTCAACTTGCTGCTTTGCCGGATCGCAACGGTGAGTCACCGCATTGCCCTGCTGCCCAGCAGCTCCTGGTATAATCGGAGCCTAAGATGGTGTTATGGAAATGTTACTGAATATCGCAGCGTATAAGGCTGCTCAATAAATATGCAGCGCAAGTCTGATAGTGTTTCAGAGATTGCAACATGCATTGATAGCCAGTATGAGACTTTGAATAAACTCATGGGTGTTTATTGACTTAAAAGATACTTTTGCACTGCAAGATTGATGCATTTTAGACTAGATTTGTCAGGGATTGTTACAATTTAAGGGTACTAACTAGTTTTCGGAACAGATGAAAACCTTCAAAGGATTCTGGGAAAAGTTGCATTCTGAGCTGGAATACATGAAACACGCACAACATCGTTTTCACTACAGTAACCGCATGCTCCGGAGAGATTGGTGCAAACTGATTTCTGAAGTGGTAAGTGAAAAGCTCCATTTTTTTCAGAATAATAATTTGCAGTGATATTTCTAGTAAATTTGCAATCCGTAATACGAAATTACATTTTAGATATGGATATCATTATATTATATAATATATAATTTTAAGAGTAATTTGCCATTGTGTTTTTGTTCTGAAATGCTTTTTGCATCATTAAGTGTCCAAAGTTGCGATAAATAGTGATTTAATGGTGTTTTGCTTAAGTTGTGAGGGTAGTCAGTTGCTAGTACTGTATTAACAAAATAGCAATATTATCATATAAACTATCTGTATATGTTTCTAGATACACACACTACATCTTAACATAACACTATTGATGACATTGCTATATTAATTTTGCACGGAGATAATTCAGAGTAACATATAGTAGGAAAATCTATATTTCCCTTTCTTCACATTCCTAGTAATAAGATACAAGGTTAAGAGAAATACATTTCTGTTTTTAGAAGACAAAGGTTTAAATGATCCAGTACCTGCCGCTGTTGTTCAGTAGTAATGAGACTTTTATTGCAGGACACAGATGAGAAGAGAAGTGTCCTTTATCAGCGAAATGTTTTGGAAAATGGAAAGAAGTAAGTGAAATGCCTAAATGTTTGATATAGATTCTACGTACTTTTTTTTCCCCCCGTTTGATAAAAAAAGTAGCACCCCAAATTCAGGAGGTGGTATTTTATTACATTTTTTTCAGAAACGGACTTTTTTTTTTTTTTGGGGTACAAATATTTTATTGAGTTTTTAATAGGGGAGAAGGTACAACAAGGGGGAGGGTGGGGGGAACATAAAAGGGGAACCATCACTCACAAAATACTGGTTTATAATTATAAAACCGCATAGTTAATATCTACAACTACCAATCAACATCATTGGATAATCTCAACACATTTGCAGATGAATAGTAGTGGTTTTAATAGGTGCCTGTAGCAGACTATTCCCTAAGGATGTATTTGGATGGCTTAATTAAGATCCATTTCCTAGGTCTCCTGACATTTAGGCATTTATCCAAGGCTCCCAAATCAGAAACTGGCTTTATCGTACTTCTGCCTTTTTTTTAACTTCCTGTCCTGATTTGCCTGCTATCTGCCATGTAGCAAAACACAAGGCGATAGCGGATTAGCTGGTGGCCATTTTCTTCTATCCCTACAAGATTATTTTGTTTATAGGTCTATATCATTGCCATTAAAAAGTAACTGCTGTATTTTTTTTTTTCTAATTTAGGGTTATTTTAAATATGAACACGTGGAACTCCGGTAAGTTGAACTAAAAGGAGGAGGTCCGAGCAAGGCTTTTTTTTTTTTTTTTCTTATTTTGTTTGGTCTTGGCAAGAATTATTTACTTAAAGGAGCAGCTGTTCCTCCTTGTGTTTTTATTTGTTTGGTTCAGGGGTATCCATGGTTCCTAACCCTGCAAACACCATTATTTTCAGCTCCGGGGACCACCCAACCCTAGATACTTATGGGTGATGTTACTGAGTTTAAATCTCTATCAGGAGAAACCAAAATGGCTGTGAAATCTCGGGCCAATAGGAAGCTGCAACATAATTGGTAGTGTCTTCCTATTGCGTGGCATTAAATCCCCCTTTAAGAACCAGGAAGTAATCACAGTAACTTCACCAGTAAGTATCTCAGGGGCCGAGGTCGTCAGAGCTGGGGGGAAATGCACTTCAGCTCTGGAGGGCCCTGCGTTTCCAGTGCTGTAAGAAAGATGGAGTTGTATTGCTCCTCTAACAGATCTCATGTTTTTGAAACTGTCTTCTTAATTCTCAGCAAAACAACAAATAACCTACTACCAATACTATTAAAAACAAAGCACTGAATGTCTCGTGCATTCAGTGAAGATTGGGGTTGGTTGGGGTTACCCTAAAGTTTAATTTAAAAAACGAGATGGTAATAAAGTCCATGAACTACTGATATTGTGGACCCTATGTTTCACATACTCTGCTGCTTTATCAAGGAAGGGATTACTTGCGAAACGGGGAGGGAGAGATTTGCCTCAGGATTCCACTTTTGTAACGAGGAATTTTTGCTATGGATTTGTTGACATACTTTAAAAAAAAAAAAAGAAGAAGCTTTTGATCAAAACAAACAACCCTGCTGTAATCTAATAAAGGGTCTAGATCTAGGGGAGAATTAAGGCCATTATGAACGCTGCATTAGCGCACTGCATTAGAATGTGTTGGCATGTTCAAACTAAATGGAACAGTACAATCCCGAAGGCAAACTGAGGGGCCCAGGGGTTTTCTTTCAATCTCATGTTCTAGAATGACTATGTAACGGTTGTAAACTATATAATAAGATCCCTTCAAATTAAACTTCGATTGACACTTTCCTGCCAGATCAAAGAACAGTACCACTGTATCAGGAAGAGGACTATCCGCAGAAAGATCTCATGGGGCTGGTATTTATTTATTATTTATTTATTTATAAAATATTTTACCAGGAAGTAATACATTGAGAGTTACCTCTCGTTTTCAAGTATGTCCTGGGCACAGAGTAAAACAAATAATACATGGATACAAATACAGTTACATAAATGAACATTATATACAAGACATTGCGTGCACAGTTAAAGAAAATATATATTATGAGCGTATGAAACAGTTACAGACCAGATTAAAATGTGAGACAGCCTTAGATTTGAAAGAACTTAAGCTGGTGGTGGACATGAGAGTCTCTGGTAGGTTGTTCCAGTTTTGGGGTGCACGGAAGGAGAAGGAGGAACGTCCGGATACTTTGTTGAGCCTTGGGACCATGAATAGTCTTTTGGAGTCTGATCTCAGGTGATAGGTGCTGCATGTGGTAGGGGTGAGGAGCTTGTTCAGGTAGCTGGGTAGCTTGCCCAGAAAGTATTTGAGGGTGAGACAGGAAAGGTGAACTTTGCGCCTAGACTCTAGTGATGACCAATCTAGTTCTTTGAGCATTTCGCAGTGATGTGTGTTAGAGTTGCATAGGAGAACAAAACGACAAATGGAATTGTAGAGGGTGTCAAGTTTGCTAAGGTGGGTTTGAGGAGCCGAGCCATATACTATGTCTCCATAGTCAATAATTGGCATTAGCATCTGCTGTGCAATACGCTTTCTGACCAGGAGACTTAGGGAGGATTTGTTCCTGTAAAGTACCCCTAGTTTGGCATAGGTCTTGGTTGTCAGGGTATCAATGTGCATCCCGAATGTTAAGTGGGAGTCAAACCATAAGCCCAGGTATTTAAAACTAGTGACAGGTGTTAGGGTGGTGTTAGCGTTGGTTCTAATCAGGAGCTCAGTCACTGGAAGCTTTACAAATCTTTACAAATTTAGTCTTGGTCCCAAATACCATTGTTACAGTCTTGTCAGTGTTTAAAAACAGTTTGTTTTGGGAAATCCAGTTTTCGAGTCTCAAAAAGTCAGACTGAAGTATGTGTTGAAGGTCAGAGAGGCTATGGCTGTGTGCATATAGGATTGTGTCATCTGCATACATGTGTATTGAGGCTTCCTTACATGTATGTATGTATGTAAGGTATGTAATGTTAGTAATAAAAAGGACTAAATGTAAAGATGATAAAGTCCTCCAAATCTGGAATGACCCTCGCGCTGGATAGTTTGTGATACTCCTGCCCTGTGGACAATTCAGCACCAAATAATGGTTTGCGCAGCCAGGGGCTTTTCCTGACACTCTGCTCCGTATAATTGGGTGTTAAGAGCCTATAACATGCATGAAATTCTTACTGTGCAGGGTGCCCTATTGCATGTTATGAAGTTCTTCTAAAGCACACCAGGTGGAGCCACTTAGTCATATTTCGATATTGCTTTCAGTAGAGGCGACATGGGCAGGCTGAGTTATTGTTGCTTTACGATTTAATGGTCCTTAAAAATATTTCAACCACTTAGGGGGTGATTCATTGCGTGCTGATATGAGTTATCACACCCCGATCCAGCGCTAACTGCTAATCGTGTGTAAGACTGTTAACGCTGGATCAAGGCACGATTCCCTGCATCGGGGCTTAGTGTATCCTGTTTGTGCTTATGTTGCTCTTTATCCTTCTTGCTGGAATGTTTTGGTAAAACTGGCTGACTTTAGGAAAGGAAGAAATAGTAATTGTATATAGCAGTGGTTTTCAGCTTTTGAAAACGTAGGAATCCTTTAAAAATATAAAAAAACTTGTGTGTCTGCGCTCTCACGTATGGGTGTGACTTTGGACCCTAAATATAAAGATAATTCAGAAGCTTCAAACAATGCAAAGAAGTATGGAGAGATGTATGCTGGGTATTACAGGAAGGGACAAGAAAATGAATGAATGGGTTCGGAAACCAGTCTGGGACATCACTGGGGTGAAGATATTAAAATGGCAGTGGACCAGACATATATTGTAAGAAGGAATGACCAACGTTGGACAAACATGGTGCTCGACTGGATTCCAAGAGAGATTAAAAGACCAAGACGATGACCAAAAGTAAGATGGGGGGGGGGTGAAATCAGAAAATGTGTTGACTCAACTTGGAGAAGAGAGGCTTGCAACCGCAGTACTTGGAAGATCATTGGGAGGCCTTCATCCAGCAGGGGATCAAGAAGGGCTGAAGATAAGATATAGATAACCTGCTTCAGTAGATGAAACCCTCCCCAATGATCTTATATGTATATCGGTTGCAAGCCTCTCTTCACCACGTTGCTCTAACAAATTCTCTGATTTCTTACTTTTTCTTGTTGTCTTGGTCATTTATATCCCTTTGAAACCAGTTGAGTACAATCTTTGTCCAAAGATGGTCATTTTGTGATATGTCTGGCCCACTGCTATTTAAATTTCTGTGTGTGTTATATATATGTATGTATGTATGTATGTATGTATGTATGTATGTATGTATGTATGTAATTGTTTATATAAAAAATATGGAAATTACATTTTTAAATTAATGAAAAAAGGGACAAAATAATGACTGTGTAAATGTAAAATATCCACAATTACATCCCCATGGAAGTTACCAAGGGTTCCACAGGACACACGTAGAAAACGATTGGGTCATACTGTAGAATAAAACTTTATTATGACTTATGAAGGGAAACTTTGTCACATTAGAATTCAAAATGCTAGCGTGCTTTGATTTCCTTTAGTTTTTGTGAAAATCTCACAGATTGCTACTTTAAATAGGCTATTCTTTATTACAGATAATGGTTAAATTAAAGGAACACCTCTTAAGACATCTGCTTCACATTGGAAAGAACAAAATCGACAAGATTGTTTTGGATTATGTTTCAAAACAGGTACAAAAAAAGTCCAGAGAAGCAGCACACTTTATAACGGTTTAGAAATGAAGTGAAATCAATAAAGCACACATGTATTAGATTTAATTGATTGTGGTATACTTTGAAAACATCTAGAAATGTTTTCAGATTTTGGACACAAATGACTTTATCCAAGAACATGCACAATATATACTACTTTTATTAGGGGCTATTTAGGGGATTAAACCAAAATTAGGTCAAATCACTGTGATCTGAACTGTTACAAGTCCTTTCTTATAAAGCTGCTCCATATCTAAAGCGGGAGTTCTCACAAGTTACCAAATTGAATTAATGACCATGATGTGTGTTAATAGGTTAAAATCGGGTTAAAAAAATAGGTTTTACACAAAGCACTTTTTCGGAGGGGTTGCAGACCTGTCTAAGACATGTAAATGAGCATACAGGAATATTTCCATTTGCTATATGCTTTGCTGTGGAGGTTTTTTGTCACTTTTTTTACCCACCATAACTTAACTAAGTATATATATATATATATATATATATATATATATATATATATATATATATATAAAGAAAAGAGGAGAGAGCGCACGCCCCATAGCGTAAAAAAGTAACAATTTATTGGATTGGGGATGGGAGAAGGGGAGGGATAAGAATCGCACTCACAAGATGTCAAATACAAATGCACAATTGTGAAATAACATATCACCGCCAAGTTGCAATATCACCGCAGTCCAAGGACGAAATCCACAGGGAAGATGATACTCCGTGCTTGCAGTTAATAAAGATTGTAGAACACCAGTTGTATCCTTTTCTTAGGTGTTTAGCTGCTCGGCTGGGTGCCTCACTCGACTCAGAGAAACAAACGGTCTGTACACAACATCCAGCGCGACTCGACCAGATCGCGCACTTCCGTGGTGACGCAGTGTCGTGACGTAATTGCGTAGTGACGTCCCTGACGCGTTTCGTCGCAACAGCGACTTTCTCAAAGGGGGAATGAGTTGAAAGTTCACATAGAGGGATATATAAACCCTATTGTTCCTTGGCAACCGTTAAATTCAATCCTCATAGGTGCAATAGTTAAGTTCAATCCTATTAGGTACAAACATTAGAGTTACCTTATAGCCAATAAAATTGCAGTATTAAATATAATCGAAGGTTGTAGTGTAAACAACAATATAGATTCAAAATAGAAAGCTACATGAAATAAACACAAAAACAAACAAAAACTATATGGAGACAAATCATATGCAATTAATGAACTTGTTACGTTCAAAAAATCAACAAATATACCCATTAAAAGCTCTAAAAATATAAAAAATCAATAAAATCATGTTAATAAAATCAATGTTATGAAAAAAAATATACAAAAAAATATATACATAAAAAGGTATACATATGATGAAATAATTGAATGAATCTTTAACATAATAATGATCTATAGTATCAGACAGGGTTAGGGAAACCCGGAAACATACATGAATATATACGTATTTCCCGGTAATGTAACCAATGTGATTTTGAATATACACAGATCTATCTATTAAATAATAATGAAAACAGCACTTTATGAAGAGTGATATACTATATTATGTACAATATAGACTCAGTCAGAGGCAGAAGAAGGAGAACAAAAAGGAACAGCATTTAAATGGGTAAAGTATTAGTAACAAGGAGGGATGTACTGTAGGAAGAAGGAGCTAGACCAGGGTACTTGTGTCCAAGCACTCGTTAAGTCCACCAGGAGACAAGGTGCCTAACTGGTGGATCCAGAATGTCTCCTGGCGACAAAGGATCTTAAAGCGATCGCCACCCAGAGCAAGAGGAGAAATGCATTCAAGACCCATAATAGTTCAAGTTTTGGGATCCCTATTGTGCACCAGTTTGAAATGTCTGGATACACTATGGGAATTGATACCATTTACTACATTTCTCCTATGCTCCAGGAAGCGAGTGCTCAGAGGGCGTGTCGTACGACCCACGTATTGTAGGTCACAGCCACATTGTAACACATACACTATGTGAGTACTTAAAACAATTTATGTGGCCCCTCACTTGATAAACAATACCCCTAGGAATGGAGACAAAACTGGATTTAATACTAAGGTGTTTACAAGTGATACATCGACCCCTGCCGCACCTGTGATTTCCACTAGGGACCACAGGGGCGGCAGTGGCAGATGCACCAGTTGACCTGAGTTTGCTAGGAGCAACAATACTTTGAATGATCCTGGCCTTTCTATAGGTGATGGGAATCCTGTCTGGAAGAGCAGACCCCAAATGAGGGTCACATTTTAGAATTTTCCAATGGTCATTCAAGATGTTACGAATGGACCTATAAGATTGATTATAAGTAGTTATAAATCTTACAGATGTAAGATTACCATCAACCACAGGTATAGGTGTAGTATAGTTCAAACAAGACTTGGTTTTCGTTTTGATTTTAGTGTTTTTCAATAGTTGTGATCTATCTAAGGCCTGAACTTTATTAAATGAGTCAGTGATGAGCTTAGCATCATATCCTTTTGAAATGAACTTATCACTTAATATATCTGATTGATGCATAAACTCACACTCTCTACTGCAATTCCTTTTAAGGCGATGGAACTGCCCTAAAGGAATATTATTGAGCCATTGTTCATGGTGATTGCTGGATGCATGTACTGCACCGACACACTTTATTCGAGCAAATACCCGGTATGTACCTGGCAGATACCTGGAATGCGCCACTCCTCACCTCTGACAAGCCCCGTTGCATTTGCCTTCCCAGCCTGGGTTCATGCCTGGCTGATGGGCGGCTGATCTGTTAAATGATAATGATTAGGATTTAATAGGCTGCAATGCTTCGCGTGTCTACCAGATGGCATAAATTCATGAATTGTAATGCAGTATATATATATATACTGTGCAGTATTGCAGCCAGCGGGAATAAAATGCTTCAATCCCTGCTTGGAAAATAACTCAATGCACTCGGGCAGAAAACAGTCACAAACCTCAATACACCCGGGTATACCCGAATTCGTGGGACTAGCCAAGCTCGAATAAAGTGTGTCGCCAGTGTACGTAATTATTAACCGATACTGGGTTGAAATGAGTAGAAGTAACAATATTTTGAACTGAATCTGAGGTAAGACAAAGGTCCAGGAAAATAATAGATACAGGACTGATCTCAAAAGTAAATTTTAAACCCAATGTATTAACATCAAAAGAACTCAAAATGTTAGAAAGAACTGCCTCCTCACCTTCCCAAATAATTATAATGTCATCGATGAAACGACCATAGTACACGAGGCCCGCTCCCAGCCCCGCGTGTTGCCACACAGATGTTTCTTCCCAGAATCCCATAATGAGATTAGCGTAGCTAGGAGCGAACCTCGTGCCCATGGCCGTTCCACAGATCTGTAAATAAAACAATTGCTCAAATAAAAAATAATTATGTGTAAGAATAAAATTTATACTCTCTAGAATGAATTGTTTATGTGAAGTCGGGATGGACAAGTCTGTGTCTAGCCAGAACTTGATGGCTTCAATCCCCCTGGAGTGATCAATGCATGTGTATAGGGATGACACATCGCACGATGCCCACAAATATGTGGGTTGCCACTTGATTCCGGAGATGGAGTCGATGACATGCAGCGTATCCCTAATATGTGACCTGAGCCTAGCTAAAAAGGGCTGAAGATAATAATCTACATATTGGGATAGGCCAAACGTCATCGACTCCATCCACGAGATAATGGGCTTTCCAGGGGGATTAGACACAGACTTGTGCACCTTCGGTATATGATAAAAAATGGGAGTGCGGGGAAATTCATGATATAAAAACTTAAATTCAATCTTAGTCAGAATACCATCATATAACGCCTGTGTAAGATGTTCACATATTAGGGATACGCTGCACGTCATCGACTCCATCTCCGGAATCAAGTGGCAACCCACATATTTGTGGGCATCGTGCGATGTGTCATCCCTATACACATGCATTGATCACTCCAGGGGGATTGAAGCCATCAAGTTCTGGCTAGACACAGACTTGTCCATCCCGACTTCACATAAACAATTCATTCTAGAGAGTATAAATTTTATTCTTACACATAATTATTTTTTATTTGAGCAATTGTTTTATTTACAGATCTGTGCAACGGCCATGGGCACGAGGTTCGCTCCTAGCTACGCTAATCTCATTATGGGATTCTGGGAAGAAACATCTGTGTGGCAACACCCGGGGCTGGGAGCGGGCCTCGTGTACTATGGTCGTTTCATCGATGACATTATTATTATTTGGGAAGGTGAGGAGGCAGTTCTTTCTAACATTTTGAGTTCTTTTGATGTTAATACATTGGGTTTAAAATTTACTTTTGAGATCAGTCCTGTATCTATTATTTTCCTGGACCTTTGTCTTACCTCAGATTCAGATCAAAATATTGTTACTTCTACTCATTTCAAAGCAGTATCGGTTAATAATTACGTACATGCATCCAGCAATCACCATGAACAATGGCTCAATAATATTCCTTTAGGGCAGTTCCATCGCCTTAAAAGGAATTGCAGTAGAGAGTGTGAGTTTATGCATCAATCAGATATATTAAGTGATAAGTTCATTTCAAAAGGATATGATGCTAAGCTCATCACTGACTCATTTAATAAAGTTCAGGCCTTAGATAGATCACAACTATTGAAAAACACTAAAATCAAAACGAAAACCAAGTCTTGTTTGAACTATACTACACCTATACCTGTGGTTGATGGTAATCTTACGTCTGTAAGATTTATAACTACTTATAATCAATCTTATAGGTCCATTCGTAACATCTTGAATGACCATTGGAAAATTCTAAAATGTGACCCTCATTTGGGGTCTGCTCTTCCAGACAGGATTCCCATCACCTATAGAAAGGCCAGGATCATTCAAAGTATTGTTGCTCCTAGCAAACTCAGGTCAACTGGTGCATCTGCCACTGCCGCCCCTGTGGTCCCTAGTGGAAATCACAGGTGCGGCAGGGGTCGATGTATCACTTGTAAACACCTTAGTATTAAATCCAGTTTTGTCTCCATTCCTAGGGGTATTGTTTATCAAGTGAGGGGCCACATAAATTGTTTTAAGTACTCACATAGTGTATGTGTTACAATGTGGCTGTGACCTACAATACGTGGGTCGTACGACACGCCCTCTGAGCACTCGCTTCCTGGAGCATAGGAGAAATGTAGTAAATGGTATCAATTCCCATAGTGTATCCAGACATTTCAAACTGGTGCACAATAGGGATCCCAAAACTTGAACTATTATGGGTCTTGAATGCATTTCTCCTCTTGCTCTGGGTGGCGATCGCTTTAAGATCCTTTGTCGCCAGGAGACATTCTGGATCCACCAGTTAGGCACCTTGTCTCCTGGTGGACTTAACGAGTGCTTGGACACAAGTACCCTGGCCTAGCTCCTTCTTCCTACATCCCTCCTTGTTACTAATACTTTACCCATTTAAATGCTGTTCCTTTTAATTCTTCTTCTTCTGCCTCTGACTGAGTCTATATTGTACATAATATAGTATATCACTCTTCATAAAGTGCTGTTTTCATTATTATTTAATAGATAGATCTGTGTATATTCACAATCACGTTGGTTACATTACCGGGAAATACGTATATATTCATGTATGTTTCCGGGTTTCCCTAACCCTGTCTGATACTATAGATCATTATTATGTTAAAAATTCATTCAATTATTTCATCATATGTATACCTTTTTATGTATATATTTTTTTGTATATTTTTTTTCATAACATTGATTTTATTAATATGATTTTATTGATTTTTTATATTTTTAGAGCTTTTAATGGGTATATTTGTTGATTTTTTGAACGTAACAAGTTCATTAATTGCATATGATTTGTCTCCATATAGTTTTTGTTTGTTTTTGTGTTTATTTCATGAAGCTTTCTATTTTGAATCTATATTGTTGTTTACACTACAACCTTCGATTATATTTAATACTGCAATTTTATTGGCTATAAGGTAACTCTAATGTTTGTACCTAATAGGATTGAACTTAACTATTGCACCTATGAGGATTGAATTTAACGGTTGCCAAGCAACAATAGGGTTTATATATCCCTCTATGTGAACTTTCAACTCATTTCCCCTTTGAGAAAGTCGCTGTTGCGACGAAACGCGTCAGGGACATCACTACGCAATTACGTCACGACACTGCGTCACCACGGAAGTGCGCGATCTGGTCGAGTCGCGCTGGATGTTGTGTACAGACCGTTTGTTTCTCTGAGTCGATTGAGACACCCAGCCGAGCAGCTAAACACCTAAGAAAAGGATACAACTGGTGTTCTACAATCTTTATTAACTGCAAGCACGGAGTATCATCTTCCCTGTGGATTTCGTCCTTGGACTGCGGTGATATTGCAACTTGGCGGTGATATGATATTTCACAATTGTGCATTTGTATTTGACATCTTGTGAGTGCTATTCTTATCCCTCCCCTTCTCCCATCCCCAATCCAATAAATTGTTACTTTTTTACGCTATGGGGCGTGCGCTCTCTCCTCTTTTCTTTTCTACAGGTTCCACTGGATGTGGTTCATCTATTTGAGAGCAGCCTGAAGTTCCCCTCTTACTGGATTCTACTACAGTACATACATTTTCTGGACTCCATATTGGGACTGGTTCTATATATTTTTTATATATATATTATTGCATATTGTTCTATTTTTTCTTTCACTAGTTGTTCAATTGGTCATTGTGTTAATATTAGTTATTTATTTATATTTATATATTCATAATTGTGGTGATATCACTTAATTTGTTCACGAGTTTATATATTATATACTATATTTTATAGATTCACATTTCAGCACATTAACTATACAATCACTGGCGCTACTTCTTTTGTTTGTTATTTTTTTATATATATATATATATATATATATATATATATATATATATCAACTGTAAATATTCCTGTATATTCATTTGCATGTCTTAGACAGGTCTGCAACCCCGCCTTTCACCATTATCACCCAGCACACAGCATTTCCACTGCAGCAAGGGATTCTGGGGTTTTCTGGCTATGCATCTTAAGGTCTATGCATCTTGAGGTCTGTCTAAGACATGCAAATGAATATACAGGAATATTTACAGTTGCTTTATGCTTTACTGTGGAGGGTTTTTGTCACTTTTTTTTACCCACCATAACCTTAATAAGATATATATATTATACAGTACATATACACACACCAATATCAAATTTGAATTTTGCAAGTTTCACTATTGGTGGTTTTGGATATTTTCCCACTGCAGTTGGACCTCATATGCCTGATTCTGGAGATTGTATGGAAGAAATATAACCTAGGACCGTGTGCTTTCTGCTTGTAAGTATATTATTGTTAAAGTGGTACTGTAGTCTCGCCTAGGTCCAAATTGAGCAGAGCTATGTTTAATAGTCTAAACAGAAGTCATTGGTACCGTAAAAAAAAAATGGAACAGTAAAAGTTTTCTTTTAATTATTTATAAAATGTATAATGTTTGTGTGGATGACAAATGCTTCGGAAGGTTTTTGCTGTATTTACTTTTGGGGGGTAAGACTGTTTGTGGAACATTCAGGATAACTTGATTGAGATGATGTACAGCTGCAGCGGCCGTTATTCAAACAAATCATGGCACCGATTTCGTGTGCTCTGCTGTACTCCACGCGGCATGAACGCGGCCAATCGCCCCAGGCACCCGCGCTTATCGCGATTGCTTTGTTGAATTTCATGGATTCTGTTTCTTTGGGGACAATTAAATGAATGAATTGCAATGTGTACAGTACTGTGCTACTGTTACAATTTCAGGTGTTTAAAAGCCAGAACTCTAAAATGCCATTTTCTGCACTCTCCGCACTCGCGTCTTAAGGCGGTACGGTTGGAAGACATCCCGCGTCATGACATCGGTATTCCGATGTACACAACGCATGATTTGTTTGAATAACGGCCGCTGCAGCTGTACTGTATATGCATACAGAAACTGAAGTCCATAAGAAGCAAATTAATTCTATATAAAATTTTATCTACAGTACTGTATGTACATTTCCTAATCTGCATTTTTGGTGCCACTTTTATCTGCACATTTGTTATATACAGTACCCCCTTCTACTGCCTGGCATGTAAATTTGAGGCAGTGTCTTTTAAAAATGAACAGTTGCATCTGGGTGATTAAAGACTTTAAATCAAAATCATACACGTATAAGTATTTATTTGAGATCTGCGAAACTCAATTTGGCTCGCAAATTTTAATTTTCAAACATTCAAAGAAGTTGGAAAATGTACATGAAGTTTTGTTAAACCCTTAAGCCAACAAGTTCTGGAGAAATTGTTGAAGGTCGCCAGATAATGTATATTCAAACAACATCCAGAGCCTTAAATATGGCATTTGGAAAGGGTGAGGGAGGGTCAGGAAGTCATTTTTAGTAATAGTAGTTTACAGTATATACCCCCAAATAGTCACTTATAATCCATAGAGAGCCTGCAAAAGCCCCATTTCAGGTTCTGGATTACTGACACTGTCCAATTTCAGGCCGTTTTTCGCAAATGCAAATAAGCATATTTTGCCTTGTTTGCAAACTTGGGTGACAATTTTGTGCATCTAGTATTTTTAATACTGGTTTAAAATTGGTATATGAACCAGTTCAGCTGAAACATAGAGGGGTTTTAACTTCATTTAGCTCCTCCTTTTTACCAAGGCTATCTCTTTTAGAGATATGCAAACCATGTCAAAATCCGATCCGCACACGGCAATCGAAAGGTGGATTGGGCACTAACAAAATCCATCCGGATGCATCGGAAATCGCCATCAGGATCCGTTCTGTTTTGTGAAATCCACCATCGGATTTCATCTTAAATCAGTTTCCGGATTCTCTCCAATCCGGATTCCGAATCATGGCTTTTTCTGATGGGGATAGGGACAGAGACCTATTTTAGTAGAGTCTCAAGTTCTATATATGTCCTCAAACCTCTCCCTCCAAATAACATAATGAGAGACGAGCTCAAAAGTATGCTGTGACAGTACTGCTACTCATCAGCCGGTGTAGCATACACTGCTAGAGCTGCTGCCCAGGGCAGCAAAGGTTATTGGTTCTAATCCTGTTGGCTTAACATCAGTACCCCATTTGTCACAAGGTACCTTAGACCAGGGGTGCGGAAGCTTTTTCATCTGCGCCCCCTTGCCTGCTCTCTCTCCCCACTGCCCTGCTCGCCCCCCCCCCCCCCCTTACCTTCTCTCCGGCATTTCTTACTTCACAACGTCATGTGACCCTGCTGCGTCGCCAGAAGCCGCCGGAGAGCAGGTAAAGAACCTTACAGAGGCCTCACGTGCTAACCCGGCATTTAATTAACATGCTTTGGGGAAGAGAGTGGGGCCTGTGTAAGCGCTGTGCCCCCTCCCCCAGAAAATTTCCCGCCGCACCCCTGCCTTAGACTTGTCAACTCAATGTAGTTCTTATGGAAATACTTTTAGGAAGTGTGTCTTGTGAGGAATTTAAATATATTTTGCATATCTCCCAGGTACCTCTCAATGTTATTTGGAGGAAGGTTTGAGGGGATATATAGATAGAACTTGAGAATATAGTAAAATAGATCTCCCCCTCTCTTGAACAAAATACATATTTGAGGGATTCAGAGTCAGTCGGGTGGATTTTCAATGTGCACAGAATATGTTACGAGATGAGCGCTTAGATCAAATGCATAAAATAACACTCTATAATAAGTGCAAGTGAAAAAAATATAATAAATAGTGATATAATAATCAAGGTGATATTTTGCTGCTCAAACCCTTAAAGGATTGGATTCCCTCAATCCCACACGTACAGCAGTCAAGGAAATATGGGGAGCGCAGGTGTATGCAATATAGAAAACATACAGATAGTGCAATATGTTAACACAGTGAACATAGGGCGAGTCTTGAATTCTGTGCAATGCGTACTCACACATTTCCAACCAATAATAGGCGTGTCCCAATAAAATTGGTAGTGTGTTGTCTTTTGGTCTCTGTTGCAATCTATGGTGCACTTCTGGAGTCAGGTCACCTTCATGGTTTAAAAGGTTTTCATGCCTTATGAACAAACAAATGGAGCTGCGGTTGGTCAGGATCACTGGGCGTTCGCTCTGCTCTCAGCACCGTCCTCACCGCTCCTCCCCGTCCCGCACTATCGCAGAGTCTGGTCTCGGGCAGGGTTGGAGATGACGTCACGTCTGACGCACTTCTCGTCACTCTACGCGTTTCTCCAGGCTTGGCGGTTTCATCAGGAGTCTGACCAACCGCAGCTCCATTTGTTTGTTCATAAGGCATGAAAACTTTTTAAACCATGAAGGTGACCTGACTCCAGAAGTGCACCATAGATTGCAACAGAGACAAAGGGGGTCATGCACTAAGCAGTGGAAAATTGCATTCGCCAAGGGTTTGAATTCGCCATGTTTTTGGCGTGTTGCCCTCGCTGTATGCAGGAAGGGCCGAATCCCTGGCGAATCACAGCGAGAGCAACATTGCCAAACATGGCTCCTTACATCTCAGTCCTAATTTCTCACTATGCACCATCCCGACTCTTGCGTTCTGCTCAAGGATGTCTTCTTTCTACCCCCTTTGTATCTAAAGCCCTCTCCCGCCTTGTGACGGTTCAGGGGATTCCTTCCCCTTGTTTCTCTCCCTCTGTCCCTTCTCTTATCAATCCCCCTGCACTTACCCACTCCTGTCCCGCTCCGTCTACCTCTCTTACTGCCCCATTGCCTGAGCGCATGCCCCGCAAGTCTCACGCACCCGTGCGGTCCCCGAGCCCCTGCGGCAACGCTCCCCGCTCCCAGACACTCTCTATGCCCGTTGCCAGTCCCTCACCTCCGGTAGCGATCCCCTCCGGTCCTCTGCTTCCCTCCGCTGGGGTGCCCACGGCGCTCCGCACGTCTTGTGATGCAGCCTGTGCGCGCGCACTCTCAGCTTACAGGGGCGCGCGCACACACTCCTCTTCTAAGGCCTGTCACTCTCCTGACTCCTCCCATTCTCTGCAGGCTATCTCTCTGTCTGATCCTTCTATCTCCTCCTCTTCTCTCCCTGACCTATCCTTGTTGTCTCCCACTTCTCTATCTGCTCCTCCTCTCTCTCCTATTGGTGTGTCTTCCTTTATAATCCCTGTCTGTCCTCTCTATCATCGCTCTGCATAGTTCCTGTTTCCCTGTGTGTGCTGACCTATGCTGTGCTCCCTCTGTGTTCCTGCTTGTACCTGCTCCTGTGTTACTTTGGATTTCCCTGGCTTTGACCCCTTCTTGTCCTGGACTACCCTGCTCTCTGTATCCCTTGAACCTTGCTACTTCGACTACTCTGCCCCGCACCTCTGGAATGCCCTTCCCCTCAATACCCGACTTGCACCCTCTCTATCCACCTTAAGACCCACTTGCTTAAAGAAGCATATGAGTAGCACCATGGCTAATACTATACGCATGATACATAAAGCTTGGCCCCCTGCAGACACACTTGCCAGTACGCCCTCCTACTGTCTCTGTACGTTCTTCCTACCTACCAATTAGATTGTAAGCTCTTCAGAGCAGTGACCCCTCTTCCTAAATGTTACTTTTATGTCTGAAGCACTTATTCCCATGACCTGTTATTTGTATTATTTGTTATTTATATGATTGTCACGTATTACTACTGTGAAGCGCTATGTACATTAATGGCGCTATATAAATAAAGACATACAATACAATTTTCTGACAAGGAGGGTTGAGCTAAGAATAGAGAAAATTAGTTTAGTTTTGGTTCTATGTGGTACTATCATATTAAAGAAACCAATCATGTTATTTTGTTATCCAAGAGGAATGCCCTTTACATCTTCGCTGCTGGATTATCTGTAAAGTTCTGTGTGTTACTGTACTGAAGGTAATTAAAAGAAGCTGCTAACATTCTGATTGTCGTTCCTGTTTCATGCAGTAATGGAAGAGGAAGTCCTTCAGAGTATTTCGCCTTGCACATCATGTGCCGCATTTCCGAAGCCACAAACAGAATGTGCATGCCACTGCCTCCCGGTAAGATAGGTGGCAGAATGTCACGTTTGTGTAAGCCACTTGGTTTTTGGTTTGTTTTCTTGTTCCACTCGCAAGGACAGGCCATGATGAGATGGTACATTTTCTTTCATATTTAAAAAAAAAGGCAATGGAAATAATGGTAATGAGATGGTGAATGATTAATGGCAATGGTAGTGAGATGGTGAATGATTAATGGTAGTGAGATGGTGAATGATTAATGGTAGTGAGATGGTGAATGATTAATGGTAGTGAGATGGTGAATGATTAATGGTAGTGAGATGGTGAATGATTAATGGTAGTGAGATGGTGAATGATTAATGGTAGTGAGATGGTGAATGATTAATGGTAGTGAGATGGTGGTTTGTGCAATATAAGCCATGGAAGTATGTATTCTCTTTCAGGAATCCCTTATCCCAGGGGTAATCAACTCCAGTCCTCAAGACCACCCCCCCTCCCCACCCAAAAGGTCAGGTTTTAAGGCTATCCCTACTTGCAGCACAAGTGACTCAGACTGAGCAACTGATTGAGCCACCTGTGCTGAAGCAGGGATATCCTGAAAACCTTACCTGTTGGGGAGTTGAGAATCCCTGTCTTAACCCTTTTATTGCCAAAGGGGACAGTAACACATAAAAAGATTATTACATGTTGTATTGTAGTGTCATAATTCATTTATAATATAGAAATAGGTTAGTTTATTTTTAAAATCCATTCTACCACAGCAATACTATTTTTATCTACATTGGATACGTAGGCTGAGGTTCCGTGCAGTTGCAATACGTTAGGCTAAGGCCCCGCTCCCTCAGTCCGCGCGCCCGCACTGCAGACAGGCGGGGCGCTGACAGACACAGACCGCGATATGCGGTCTGTAGGGAGGTGGGCGGGAGTGGGAGGGGGGCGTGGCTTGAGCGGAGGGACCTGCTACCCCCCCCCCCCCCACGGGCTCGGGCTGCAGGAGGGAGCTGCTGTCGGCTGCTGTAAGGTAAGCAGCTCCCTCCCCCTTCTGACACACACACACTACCTTGAGTAGGAAGCTGCCTGATGACAGCTCCCGCCCCCGCCGCTGATTGGCTCATCAGCGCACCACGTGACGCGTCACCGCTCGGGATCACAATTTTCTTGAATCCCCTGCCGGCTGACGCTTCACGTAGTGAGCCGTCAGCGAGGGGGGACTGGGACCGGCTCGGGAGGATTCCCTTGCTGGTGGGGAACGCTCGCGCGGCCGTCCGCGCCGCCGGGCGCAGCGGGTCCCAGCCCTTAGAAGGGATTCATAGAGGGTTATTCATTAACCTGCGATAGTGCTGATCAGGGCACTACCGCACAGAAGCTCCAGTTGAAGATATATTTTAAGCTATCTGGGAAGGGCAGTTTCAGTTTAGTTTATTATTCCTGTTAAACGCACTATATGGTTCTCTTGTTCTGCTTTTTATTGTTCTAAGGAATTAACAGAAAGGTTTTTATTTTATTAAAGCATGGAGAGGCTTGTAGCACACCACTAATAAAGCGTTAACAATGTTTTGGGCTTCAGGATGGTTGGGCTGTGATTCAGCCTCTGCATGGAAGAACTTAATCCCAATTTATTCTGTTAAAATAAATATTTAGTCTTGGCCCACTGTGCCACAGGTTAGGGTTTCTGCTTAATGTAACTGAACACTGGTCTATTTTACCAACTTAAGCAGACAAGTACTGTGGTATTCTTTCTACAAAGCCGTTTAATATAGGAAACTAAATTATTCACACAAATTCCTGAAGGTATTTGTTCTAGCGTATCATCAGTCTGCAGTCGGTTTGTTGAACATTAGAATTAGACAAAAGGGTAAATTAGAAAGAGAAATAATGTCTGCAGGAAACCCACCTTCGTCAGGTCGACACATTTTCCCATCTTTTCACATATTTGGGTATTTTTCCATAAGCATCAGCTGAAAATGTTATATACACACATATTTCTGCTAATTCTCTCTCTAAAAAAAAATATATGCCTGAAACATTATTATTATTATTATTATTATTATTATTATTGGGGAAAACACTCTCCTACCCCCTGAAAGCGGAGCTAAAATACGGTTAAGTCACGAAGGGCTTCACTGACTTTGGGCTTTTTTCCCTTCAAAAGCCTGAAGAGGCCTGGTATATATTGAAAAATATGTTTAACTCCTTAGTAGCTGTACTGTCCCCCTCCCCCCAAAACATAAAACTACCCCCCCCTAATAGCCCTCCCCTCCAGTAAATGTCTGAACCTGCCTTTTGAGTATATAGAACCTGGCCCATAGCTACAGTGGCCGGCACCGGTTCTGCCTGTGAGGATTAAAAAAAAAAAAATAATAAATCCAGTTGTGATCCTCTGTGCATGTTTAACATTAGGCCTGCAAATGCATATTGACACTGCAGGAGCTGCAGTATACCAGTAGGAAGTTACCTTACCTCCATCCTTCTGCTCTCGGCACACGGCACAGGCATTTGACAGTCAGGGGCAGAACAGCTGTAGGGGGCCAATCAACCAAACCGATCCAAACCGATCCAACCTTGGCACTTACTCATGTGTGATGCTCTGCTAATAGTGAGGTTACTATAAACTGACTATAGCAGGAGTACGAACAACACATTTTTGCATGGTGTTTATTGCCGTAAACTAAACGTATGCATTGGTAAATAGTACTGACATCTTCTCTAACATGCTAAATCATATCTATCTGCACATCGGGAAATAAACACTTTTGTCATAGCAAGTGTATACAAATATATACACACACAGTTATATATTTGTATTGATCTAGCAATGTTATTGCACCTGCTCTTAACGCAAAATATTGCATTATAACTCGCAGTATCACAGATTTCCTTTAAGTTTCAATGATGGTGATAATGCAGAATGTCACAGAATGTCCCACAATACCGTGCCAGAGGGTACAATAACCTTTACTACCTCTGTGTGTTTACATTCCACGGAGCTCACTGGAGTACACATCCTTTTTTTAAATGTAAACTGTTCTGCCTTCTAGAGGACTTGTAAAATTCCCATGTTTGCATAACCTTTTTTATAATGGTTTTTCTGGTGACTTGAATACCATTCTGCATAGTTAAGCAGCGGCACCCCGATATATAGATCTATCTGTAATGTATAGCATCCCGTAGGATCTAAATCCATCAACCGTATGTTTTTATATATATATATATATATATATATACATATATATATATATATATATGCAGTGTTCGACAAACCTATACATTTGCTCGCCCCGGGCGAGTGGATTTAACCCCCGGGCGAGTAAATATTGGCCCAAGCAGCACACATTTGGTACTAGGTGGCGAGTAGATTTTTTTGTGTGGCGAGTAGATTTTTTGGTGATTTGTCAACCACTGTATATATGTATATATATATATGTACCTTTAAGATCACAATGAAATGTTGATGGTGTGTAATAAAACGTGATGCTACATGCTTGCTTCTCCCACTGAATGTTAAGGTGGCAGTAACAGCCAGTAAATAAGGGGTCTCTGTGCTTCATTGACCGCAATGACACAGCCAGCAGTCCTTCATGTTGTACAATCGTTGTATTGTGAACAAAAGTAATTAATTAGTTCATGTTACTAGTAAATTAAACGATAATATCGATTTTGCTGCAGGTTTTCAGACTCTGCACCTGCTTCTAGGAGTTCGATGTCTCCCCCTTGAAACGTTCCTTCATTACATTGACACTGGTGTCTTACAGCTGACTGAGACTTTTGCTGCCAAACTTCTAAAAGGTAAAGCACATCACTCCACTGTGTGTGTTAAAAAAAATCTTTAGTTATAGATGCGCGCGCGTGTGTAGTAATAGTGGCACTCCTCCAAAAATAGTTAACATATCGGAAAGAAGAACATGCACTCCAGGTCTTCAAAGAAACAAATAAAGTTTAGTGAGCATCAATGTTTTTGGCTCACTGCAGAGAATTTCACTTTGTCTTGAGAAGCTCCGCAGTGTGCCGAACTGTTGTATGTATGTATGTTTGTATGCCACATCCAGCCCGTGGGACAGCTGCAGTAGGGACCCGCTTCCTGGACCCTACCTGTGGTGCGGTCGTTAGAGGCAACGCTGCGGCAGAGAAGGCAGCATGGTGTGTGTAGACCACCCGAGTGGTCCTAACACGGAAGGTAGGACCGACCGGATGTCGGGCTCGACTTCCGTAATCACTGCCTGGGTGGGTTCCTGGCGCCCTTCTGCCTCTGACACTGACACCCGCAACACTGGTAGGGACCGTGGAGAGAAGGGCAGGAGAGGTGAGTGAGGGAGAAGAATGGGAGGAGAGTGAGTGAGCAAGAAGAGTAGTGGGGGAGAGTGAGTTAGATGGGGAAGTCCCTGTGCTTACATTCTGATCATAGGAAAAAAACACACAAAGTCATCGCTCCCTATATCAGTGACTGTGACTATAAAGTTTCTAGTGTCACCTTGTGATAAAAGATACAGTGTAAATACAGAATAAATCAAACATATACAATTCAAATGAAGGTACCCATGGCTGTACATAAAGTGTCTCTTGATAAAGTCTCTCCAGTGGGGTTAATCTGATAATAAATGGTGATAGTTCTGGCTGCCAAGAAAACGCACGGATTTTCCAAAATCCACCACGAAGATGTTTGCAAAACAGTTCTCTTTGGCTCGGTTCCTCAAAGTGTCCATAGTGTGATATGAAAGAAAAAACATACAAAAAAATATGGGTGCATCATAAATTAGTGCAAAACCATTGCTACTTAGAAAAACTCTAATAGTGAAAGGACACTCAAATTTGAAAGTGATGTGCAGTCTGCTGGCACTTGAGTTTAATCTGACGTTCTCACAGGTATGAGAGGGCCAGATAGTGCAATCCCATTAAATAGTCTATCTAAGTAGCAGTGGCTTTGCACTCATTTATGATATGCACCCATATTTATTTTTGTTTGTTTTTTTCTTTCATATTACATTATATACACTTTCTTGAGGAACTCAGCCAAATAGAAAGTTTTTTCATACATTTTGAGCATAATGGACAGATCTAGTTATTGATGAATATCCAATTTCGTATTGACACTCATTTTTAAAAGATAAGCCAGAAATGGGATTAACCAGAAATGTTGACACAATTTCATCCCAATTCCCACCACACCTCCGTTTGAATTAAAATTGAGACCATACGTTTTCAGAAGACGCCTTCGCAGTAACATTTTCAACGGTGGTCGGAGAAAATGTGTGATTAAAAAAGTTGATGTCCGTAAATTTAAATAAGGAAACATTGATGGCATTGGGATAAAGCAGATGTGAGATTTGCATGAAGAAAACCGAAACTATGACCATTATATTTTATAATTGGTATGATGTTCGGTACCAGGTTATCATAGTCACATTGTTTTTTTAAGTGTCTTTTTATTAGGGTGTTTGCAGATACATCTCATACATATATAATGTATACCTTGTTCATTTATGTAACTGTACTTGTAACCATGTATTATTTGTTTTACTCTGTGCCCAGGACATACATGAAAACGAGAGGTAACTCTCAATGTATTACTTCCTGGTAAAACATTTTATAAATAAATAAATAATACATTTCATTGTAGCATATTGTATGTACATGGGACATCCTATAATGTCTCACATTGTTGTCACATATATTTGTCCTTTTTCTCTCTAGGCCATCTACTTAAACCACTTTGGAGCTTATACTTTATTTATTTTTTTGGATATCAGGGTCGTTATCCGCGTTTGGGCTAGTTTTTTCGGATTAATGTTTCATTTTTCAATACATATTTGCTATACCCATTTTCCTTTTTTTCCCGAACATAACTTTTCTTGATCTAATAGATCTCTAATAGATCTCGTCCATTTAACTCAGAACCTTGTTTCATGGCTTGCTTGTGACTCCCATACTTTTTTTAAATTTTATTATCGTGTTTGTATTTGACTTTGACTGGGTTCTTTTTGTTTTTGATCTGATCTGTTCTGTTTTGTTGTGTTGTAGGACGTTCTCCTTATTTTCTATTTCCTTTATCAGGATTCCCATATGGTCACATTCTTAATGATGATTGCATTAATAGTTTGTAAATTATTAATACAGTAGACTATTGTGATCTTGTCCAAAGTAAGAAAATATTGATTCGCCCAGGCATCCCAACTAACTTTGCTTTCTTTTAGATATGGATGATAATGATGATGACAAAAATGAAAAACTTAAATCCAGCATCATTCTACGTCTTCCTGAGGTTGGTTGAGTAATATTTATAATGTTCTGCCAGGCTGTGTATCTATGTACATTTTTATTTGTATAGCAACAAAGTTGCATGCAGCACTAATAATAGCAGGAAAATTAATACCTATAGAGCTTACTATAAAAAGGGTTATTTTCTTGTCATATAAATCAGTTTACGGTCCATTTCTTAAAACGGCAGTGGGGGAACAATGGAAAAACTATTCGGTGGCATGCAGGACTGATGAAGCATTGTCCACTAGCCAACCACTTCCAAGCCAAGCAAAGGCGGCTTTAGTACATTTGGCCATATAAAGTGTGACAATGCAGCCAGCTGTATGTAGGGGAGGAGCGATAGAAAGCTACCAAAAATGTGCAAATGTATGAATAGTAGGCTAATGTGACAACCTACAGATGTAGAAGACGTTATTGCTCCTGCAGCAGGTCACACAAAGCACCAGAGGAAGCTACCGCCAATGTAAATGCATTAGCCGTGTGTAAGAGAGGGAAAGGGCCAGCGGGTGCAATAGCGTCTGCTACGTCTGTCTTGGGCATTTTGTGAGTGGCTGTAGCCTGACCAAGAGGAGACAGAACACTTGCAGCCTGTAAATTCCCTAGGTCACCAATACCTCCTGTAAATACCACTGGTGAGTACCACAAATTGGGTGGCTAGGTTCTCTGTTGCTTTAATGGATGGAAAGCATGAGGAGAGGCTGCTGCTAACAGATGTTCCCAGTTTCTGTAGCAGAACTCTGTAGGCGTTGTCTATAACGGAACATCTTTACTCCTTGAGAAACCTTCAAGTGTGTGAGGATGTTCGTTTTAATTGTCTAAGTGAAGACCTGAAAGTGGTATAGGGCTGGATTCTGCAACAATATTCCAAAACATCTGTTCAACTGACGAGGTCTCTGTAGCTAGCTAGTTTTCATCACGTTGGTGAAAACATTTGAAATATAGTATTTAGGTGTTGTTTTTTGCAGAACCACACATATTTTCATTCCAACCCAAGAATAGAGTATTTGCACACCCCTAGTCCTCTGTAAGACTCGGTTCTTCTGCAGGTAGTGATACCTTTTAATGACGCGTGTGAATTATTAATTGAAGTAAAGTATAGCTGAGCTTTCCAAATCCCAAAATTGGTAATTGAAGACCAGGATTATGTGGCTTTCAAGAAGCTAACCCATCCCATGCAGTAATCCTTGAACAGTCATGTTGTCCCTGTAAAAGGTTTAACCACCGTTAATTTTCTGAATGACCTTAATTAAAGTCACTACAATTCTGCCCAACGTAGTTGAATAGTTTTTGTAGTTCTTGTTACATACCTGGTAATGATTCACCAAGAAAGCATGCAATTTTTAGAGCCTTTTATTGGCCGTCTTTGGAACATTGTCTTCCTGTATCTGTCCTGCTTCCTCTTTCCATGACTGGACCTCTAGCTTCTGACGCCATGGAGTGTGTGTGTCCCTACCATTATCAACAAAACAGCTGGCTTCATCTTAAATCCTGCAATTGAACTTTCCTAGTTGTAAAAAATAAACACAGAAGCGCACCAAGGGTTAAGATAAATATATTACACATAGGGTATAATAACACATAAAAACTTACATATGGGGATATATAAGTCCAGTAGCGGCCAGTGCATAGATGATAGGTCCAAACGAGTTGGTAGGCACAGTTGGTAAGAGCTGGAACTCGCAGATCAGTCCCGCGCGCTGGGGCTGACTTGCTTGGAAGACCTCAGATGTTCCTTCCGGGTTGCGGCTTAACCTTTCCCTTCACTCTCCTGTGCAGAGCTCTCAGTAGGCAGGGAGAGGGAGGAGTCAGTGCCTGGCTGGTGTGTAAGTGTAGTTGTAAGTGTAAGTATTAGCGGCCTTATTTGTTTTGTATAACCCTTTCAGTTACTGGCCTGGATTGCAGTGCATTGCAAAGACCACAAAGCAGTGTAAGACGACTCCATTCTAAGTGACTAAATTGGGCATAATCCTGTTACAGTCTGCATTCTGATATATTGGAATCTCAGAATGCAAACGGAAACCATTATGTGGACATAATGTGTAAACAATGACACTGACTTTGAATCGGGGGAACCTGGTTCAAATACCCGGTGTCTGCTTCTTGTGACCTTGGTCAAGTCACTTTATCTCTCTTTGCCTCAGGCACCAAACACATAGATAAGATTATCTGGGCAGGGACTGTGTCTATAAATGTTTCTATGTGCTGCGTACCACACACTATACTGTAATTGTGAAGCGCTTTGAGTCCCATTGGGAGAAGAGCGCTTTATGAAATAACGTTATTATTTTAAAATTTCAGGTGACACCTTTATTCCTTTTATGTTGTGGTTTCCCATGTAAGCACTATGCTAAATAATGGTTTTATATCCTTTTCTTTCTTTAACTGTATATTCAAATGCCATGTTTCCTGTTTTCTATTTTCTGAAGTTTGAAGTAGCATTTTTGTGCATCCTTCTAAATTTTGTCTTATGCTTTGTAAGTTTTACTGACACCCTGTTTGGGAATTACTGGTTCATACAGTATAAATGTATAATTATCTGCAATAGCCTATGTCCACACTAGATTACTTTTGCTTTGATATGCATCATTACATCATATGACAGGAGCAGTTTCTGACCTCTTTCAGATGTATTAAACATACTTTATGAGCACTGATTAAAATAATAATAATTAAACATTACCCAATTCAGTGATTTATGAGACCAAATGTAATTGTTTTATAGTGCTTTTCATATCAATGCTCCATATGCCCTAATGGCAGCGAATGGGTCAATTACGTTTCATGTTCCAGGACAATGTGCCAGGTTAGAAAGGGGCCTGGAACATCTGTCACCAGGATTTCCTGCAGTCATGTATAAACTCACTTTAACATCAGGAAACTCTCACTCCCGCAGTTAAGGTGTCAAGTGTTCTGAATGAGAGATCCTCTCACACGTAGGACATTGTTGAACATTCAGTATTTTCAGTGTATGGTTTTTTTGTTATTTACTTTAGGCAATCTGTGAAAAGGTCCATCATTTGTGGGACCATCCCATCAGCACGAACCTCGTTGCCACGAACTATATGAAACAATTGCTAAATAAGCTTTAAAAAAGGGAGAAGCGCAGGGATTCACGGTCTGTTTTTCACATTTGTATGGCCAATCTCTTCGCCAGCTGCATGCTCCTTACATGGAGAAGGGCGGCGATTATATATTTGTTTTACATTTTCTGTTGGGCCGATTTTAATCCTTAGCAGCACGCTCCTAGAGGGCAACACTAATATGGTGTCATTAATATATTTGGCCAATCACCTGCAACTGCTTATTGAGCAGTCTGTGGGAGGCCAGCCCCTCCTTCCTCTAGGTATATAATCTCCCAGCCAGGTCCCTGTATTTCACTATTCACTTCACTTGCAGACATGTGAGTATCTGTACTGGTATATACCAGTTTTGAACTGCACTATGTTATATAACCATATGCTTGGTTATATTAACTCTTTCACATAACATTAGTATGCATTTAGCGTAGGGACCTGCTATAGAGACTTACCTTGACGTGGTTAGCAGGCTTGTCATTATTTGATCAAAGGATGTAACCAAAAGTCTCCTTTATCTTATAGATTTTCACACCATATATATATTTATCCCCATTTATTGCTATCCCAAAGGGAGAAGCACAGGGATTCACTGTCTGTTTTTCACACCAGGATTTCCTGCAGTAATGTATAAACTGTGAAGAAAATGGGCGTAATCAGCGCATTAATAAAGGCAGTGTGCTCAGCTGGTTACCCCTATTTCGTATTGGGGATGAAGCGGTTAATTTTTCATGCACTGTACATGTCTTATTTTTCCCTCTGTCCTTTGTTGTCCCATTTGGCTGGATTGTATGAGCTTGCAGTATAGTTCACCCCAAGCACACACATATGAAAAATATCAGTGTGAGATAAAGGGAACATGTATTTTCAATAAAGTGTATTTTGGCTACCGGTTTTAAACAGGGACAAGCAGGATGAGGTTTTTTTTTCTCCTGTCATTAAAATGCACACAAGAACCAAATGTTTTGACACCTATGAGCTGGGTCACTTGCCTATGCAAGCTTCAAAGGTAACATGCTGGACCCATGCCTGTAAGTCTCTCTGGAAGTTGCATATCAAAAGACCCAGAGTCAGGTGGGTGTGAATTGGACAGATGGATGCTAAATAGGAAATCCTGTTGACCATTTGTGCTAGCTCACATCCTGAGTCCCCCCTTCCAGCCTGAGAGGGGCCAGGTAAAGAGGGGAGTGCACCTATGCTAAGTAGCCAAGGTGGCGTTGTCGCACATGCTCTGTGTGAACAGGAAAGCCCTTGAGTGCCCACTCTCCAAACTGTGGGCAAGTAGGGGATTGGGAAATGAGAAAATTCCCACAAGGGGGATTGGATGGGTATGTTGGAGACAGGCTTTCAAACCCTATATACATGCCACCCAGGCTATCCCCATTGTCTTTCGTTTTTCATTCTACCATGTGAGCGGATTTCCAACACGCTTCTAATAGCGGAGAAGAGCAGCAGCACATTCCTGGAACGCAAAGAGTCTTATTACATCGGTACCAAGGACAAAACTCTGCGTTAGGACACTGTGATTGCTGGGGGTTATCTGATTAACGCCAACAGACCAGAAAAGACTTTGCACATTCACAGAAGGATTGGGCTGGCAATTTATGCCCTTGCAAAAGCACTACATTTTAAAAGACAATTTTCTGGTGCTTTGCACCTTTCTGGACATTATCCCCTGTTCCTATACCAGTAAGTGTAATTATTAAGTGTATTCTGCAGTTGTCATGTGTTTGCCTATCAAGGGAATAAATCTCAGTGTATTTTGCTCAACTTGTTCTGCTCAATTGGGATCCACAAAATATAAATTTGTTAATAAGTGCGTCCATCGTGACAAGCATTTAAAACTGGTGGCAGCGTGTGGGATACTGATTGAGCCTATATTGCAGTTCCCTGCGGGGCTCTGTAATATAGTGAGGACCTTGTAGATTGCAAGCTCCTCAGACAAGTGGCCACTTAAACACTTCCAAAGAGCATGAGATAATTCACTGGTCTCTGGACCCATACCCCAGTGGCACCATGAGTCCGCGCTCAGGAAGGTTTTGTACCTGGAACCGGGCGCATATAGTGTAGAGATGTGTGGGGTACGGTTTCATGACAGACGGTTGGTCCAAGAGTCAGCTGGAGGAGGACTTAGAAGAATATGAGGGCAGGATGGCCCCACCAGCTGCTGTGGCAGCAGACAGTACTCAGCCCAGAGTGCAGGAGGTCCCTCCAGCTCCGGGGCTGCAAGGACAGGGGGAGGATGTCAGTGACCACCTGGAAGAGGGTGGCATGGTGCCAGGGGGGGCAGATGGGTTTGTCGCCGCGGCGACCGGACTTGCTACCTCTCGACTCATTGCACTCCTCACCGCCTGGGGAGAAGGGGTTAGCTATGAACAGCGGGTACAGCTCCTGTCGACAGCGCTTGGAAGGACCCCTCACTCCCACCTTGTCAGCGGGGAAAAGGACGTTCCCAGAGTAACTGCTGTGGAAGCAGCAGAGCCAGCAAATGAATATGTAACCAACAGAGCCTTGGTGAGTAATGCAGCTTCCCCAGAGTGGCAGCCATTCCGGCTTGGGGGGACCAGTCTGCACCTCAGTGGACTCCCAAACATACAGTGGGCAGCAACACGCCTTATACTGGGGAGTTCAAGCTTCGGAGACGGTGCTATCATTTCCACAAGGTGAGCCACATCCGGCCACATTGCCCGGACCGTGAGCGGTCTGGAGGACCCCATCAGGGGCAACGTTCACAAGCTGCAGGGCCAGTAACTCTGATTGGGCTGGCCCACACAGAGGAACAGAGCACAGCCATGGAGCCACAACCAAGAGGGATGTCCCAGGCAGATGCTGCTTTTGTCACCTCAGAGCCAGCAGCAGTGAGCAGACGATATCCAAGGGCACCAGTCGAGGTGCAGCCTGCTGATATCCTGAGCAGGCACCCACGGAGAGTTACCTTTGGTGACCAGCTTGCAGATTTGGGTGCTGCTGTTATTCTGGTGCAGCCAGAAGATTTGCTCCTATGCACCGGGGTGCAAAGAACCATGCCTGATGGAGGGCTGCGGTCCATCCAGGGTGCCCAGATCATTTTGGATGGGGGTGCCAATCATGGCATGAGGGAGGTGGGGGTTTTGTCCAGGGTAACTGCTGAGGGGCGCCTTAGCAATAACCTGGAGCCTGGGATCTGTGTGGTTGCTGCAGAATTGCCTGCTGTTGCGGCGATTCCTAATAGCCTGTCATTAGGGATCACAGAAGAAGCAGCCCCTGTCCCCCTGCATTTGGGATCTACGGTTCCAGCAGTCTCTGAGGAGACCAGACAGGTATGCCAGACTACTGAGTCGCGACCAGTGACTGACTTACTGTTCCCTTTACCTGTTCCTGTTACCCCTGACTTAGAGACTAAGGGTGGGTGGTTAGAATTAGGGACAGCGGATAGGGATGCGGTGAAAGCTGACCCCTGCTTAGAAGGTATGGGACTGCGAGCGTCCGAGTCCTGGGAAAGCGGGGGTCAGACCACTGGCTGTGGCACCGCGGACTCTGGGGTAGGGAGCCAGGTTCTACCGGGTTAGCCAGGGGCTGGACAGGTAGAAGATGGTTAGTGGGACCCAGGGAGGGTAGGCAGCAAGTGTGGCAGGTAGTCTTCTCCAGTCCACTAGTGGGGCATCAGGGGGTCACTCACATGAGAACCCAGCTGTTGCAGCCTTACTTCTGGCCTGAGGCAGCAGGGGCAGTGGCTGACTGTGGCCACCCCTGGGACGCCTGCCAACTAGAGGGTAAAGCGGGTGATTATGTGCAGATGCTCCTGAACCTGTTACCAGGAATGGGGAACATGTTTCAGGAAGTAGCTCAGGCAGTGCCAGGCCTCTTAGGTAGGATAGGGTTTCCTAGAGGGGTCCTAGTTGAGCTAGGTGGGGGAGGTGGGCAGGCAGTGGCAGAAGCCAGGGCTAGGGTAGAGCAGCCTAGGGTTCTGTTACCAGGCAAGCTGGGCAGGGCACATAGTACCGATCAGTCTGTGCTTCCAGGTGATCTGCATCCTCTGCATAAGAATACCTATGGAGTATCAGCAGAGGTGGAAGACAGCGTAGAGAGGAAGGCAACGGGGGGGGGGGGGGCAGTCTTCAGCCTTCAGAATGGTCTCTGTGAGTTTTTCAGGGTGCCATTCAGGATGAGGAATGCTCTGGCTATCTCCCACTGCCTGGTCAGGAGGGCACTAGGGAGAGTGCAGGGGTATGTAGGGGCATACAGGGAGAAGACAGTTGGCTTCAGGCAGATCTGGGGTTTGTATCCAGGACAGGTAGCAGCAGTGCTAGCCAGGGTTAGGGAGACAGGGCTTGCTATTATACCCACTCAGTGTTCAGCAAAGAGGGCAGAGGTATTGCCTCTAGGATACAGGGTGCGTGGCAGTCGTCTTATTTCTCTAGGGGCCCCTAGTTACTGTAGGCAGGTTACCTCACAGCCCATTAGTGGGAGTGACCCTCTGACTGATTTGACCCAGAAGCGACTGTCTGTGCTGGTAGTCTGGTCTCCAGCCTGTGAAGCTGCATTTCAGGCTTTGAAGACTGCATTGGCCTGTGAACCCATTCTGGCTGCTCCAGATTATTCCAAGAAGTTTCTGGTGCAGACTGATGCCTCAGACTTTGGCATTGGGGCTGTGCTCAGCCAGGTGGGGGAGGAGGGCAGTGAACATCCAGTGGTTTACCTGAGCCGCAAGCTGCTGCCCAGAGAAGTGGCCTATGCCACTATTGAGAAGGAGTGTCTGGCCATAGTATAGGCACTCAAGAAGTTACAGCCTTATCTTTATGGCTGACACTTCACTGTTATCACGGACCATAACCCCTTTAGTTGGTTACAGAGGGTGTCGGGAGAGAATGCCAAGCTCTTGCGATGGTGCCTTGCCTTGCAGGAATTCGATTTCACCATTCCGCACAAGAAAAGCAGAGAGCATGGGAATGCTGATTGCCTCTCCCGGCAGGACAATCCCCAAGACCTAATGACTTCAAAAACCCTCAGGTCAGTCCAACCACCAGAGGAGGTGGCCAGGGCAAACATTGGGCTTTGAGTGGGGGAGGTGTGAAGAAAATGGGCGTAATCAGCGCATTAATAAAGGCAGTGTGCTCAGCTGGTTACCCCTATTTCGTATTGGGGATGAAGGGGTTAATTTTTCATGCACTGTACATGTCTTATTTTTCCCTCTGTCCCTTGTTGTCCCCATTTGGCAGGATTGTATGAGCTTGCAGTATAGTACACCCCAAGCACACATATAAAATTATACGTGTGAGATAAGGGGAACATGTATTTTCAATAAAGTGTATTTTTGCTACAGGTTTTAAACAGGGACAAGCAGGATGAGGTTTTTTTGCTCCTGTCATTAAAATGCACACAAGAACCAAATGTTTTGACACCTCTGAGCTGGGTCACTTGCCTATGCAAGCTTCAAAGGTAACATGCTGGGCCCATGCCTGTAAGTCTCTGGAAGTTGCATATCAAAAGAACCAGTGTCAGGTGGCTGTGAATTGGACAGATGGATGCTAAATAGGAAATCCTGTTGACCATTTGTGCTAGCTCACATCCTGAGTCCCCACCTTCCAGCCTGAGAGGGGCCAGGTAAAGAGGGGAGTGCACCTATGCTAAGTAGCCAAGGTGGCGTTGTCGCACATGCTCTGTGTGAACAGGAAATCCCTTGTGTACCCACTCTCCAAACTGTGGGCAAGTAGGGGATTGGGAAATGAGAAAATTCCCACGAGGGGGATTGGATGGGTATGTTGGAGACAGGCTTTCAAACCCTATATACATGCCACCCAGGCTATCCCCATTGTCTTTCGTTTTTCATTCTACCATGTGAGCGGATTTCCAACACGCTTCTAATAGCGGAGAAGAGCAGCAGCACATTCCTGGAACGCAAAGAGTCTTATTACATCGGTACCAAGGACAAAACTCTGCGTTAGGACACTGTGATTGCTGGGGGTTATCTGATTAACCCCAACGGACTAGAAAAGACTTTGCACATTCACAGAAGGATTGGGCTGGCAATTTATGCCCTTGCAAAAGTATTACATTTTAAAAGGCAATCTTCTGGTGCTTTGCACCTTTCTGGACATTATCCCCTGTTCCTATACCAGTAAGTGTAATTATTAAGTGTAATTCTGCCGTTGTCGTGTGTTTGCCTATCAAGGGAATAAATCTCAGTTTATTTTGCTCAACTTGTTCTGCTCAATTGGGATCCACAAAATATAAATTTGTTAATAAGTGCGTCCATCGTGACATAAACTCACTTTAACATCAGGAAACTCTCACTCCCGCAGTTAAGGTGTCAAGTGTTCTGAATGAGAGATCCTCTCACACGTAGGACATTGAACATTCAGTATTTTTAGTGTATGTTTTTTTTGTTATTTACTGTAGGCAATCTGTGAAAAGGTCCATCATTTGTGGGACCATCCCATCAGCACGAACCTCATTGCCACGAACTATATGAAACAATTGCTAAATAAGCTTAAAAAAAGGGAGGTAAGTGAATGTGTATACAACCCATTCACGATGACAATGTTTTAGAACACCAAACATACTTCTAGTGAAGAAACAAAAAAACTAACCCAATTAAAAACATCTTTGTCATACTTCGTGACATTTATCATCATCGTTCTATTTGGATTAATTATATATAGAAACCTATCCTAAGCTTCATTTTGCAAAGCCAGTATAACCAACCCCACACTGATGAGACCCATTAATGTCGAAACGGCTGTCTGTGGGTTGGTTTACTGGCTATGCATCTTAACCCAGACTGTGCTCAAAGCTGTGAAATGCAGCAAGCATAAGCGTACAGGGGACCATGTTATATGGTTTTGAAGCAAAAGGTGGCACTGTGTACTCATTTGCATTTCATTTCCCAGAATCCCTTGCTGCAGTGGAAGAACTGTGTGCTGGGTGATAATGGTGAAATGCAGAGTTGCAAACCTGTCTAAGACATGCTAATGAGCATACAGTAATATTTCCATTTGCTATATAATATGTATATATATATATATATATATATATATATATATATATATATTATTATTATTATTTTCTCCAGTATATTTGATTAAGATTGAGTGTGTGGATGCATCAAAGATATAGGCTAGAATGAATTTGTTCACATGGAATACTGAGCACATCTCTTCCATTGCATCACTTCCATTGCTGTGACACTGTTGCAGATAAGGTCTCTAGGCCAAATTTAATGAAACATTAAAAGTAAACCGTAATCAATAATTCGTTATATCATTCCTGGATATAATAATTCTGCATTCCATTAAGCATACAATTAATTTTATTGTCTGAAGTTATTACTTGCATATTGCAGATATATGGTAGTTCACATCAAGTATGTCATATGCTTTTCAAAGATGTATGTTATCTGTTGTCCCTTTTTACTCTCGATGGAATCCTTTCTTTTGAGGTTATCCTATGTCTCCCTTGGTTTTATCCTTCTGTGTCTTAGCTAACTATTGTACGTCTATTTATGTAAAGAAAAACTACATACATCAGCATTCTATTCTGAATACAATCATTGAATGTGGTCTTTTCACATGCTTGATCTACGTGACATAAAGTTACACCTCATATAAGGATCTTCAGACTTTTATCAGAAGTTATTATGTCATAGTCCTTAAATGTCACATATCTTTTTCTAGTCCAACATTTGTCGTAATAAGTCCTAGTCACTTTTGGCTTTAGATATATTCTCAACAGCCGCTGTAATATTATCTACTGAAAATCTATATTTGAAACTAGCCACATTCTTTTACTTCTCAGATATTTTTTTCTTACCAGCCTCTGTCATTATAACCTTTCCAGCCACACACAATATTCATAGGAAGGGGGAGATAACATTTCTTACATAATCAACGCAATTTATTAAGTGTTCGTTTCAGATTCACTTTTTACCATTAAAAAGTTTCATTCGGTGCTTGCTTCCTATGGTTAATTTAGTTGACCTAGTACTTGCAGGACAATACTTTACTGGCACCTCCATCCCAGAGGGGGAATTGTTTCATTTTGTTGAGCAAGGGCATGTATCTGTTTCTCCACAGCTTACAAGAAAGTACGTCATCGATAAATCACCACTGTACGTTGACTTCTTGCCACTCAATTATTTAATAAAGATGCTGTCAGAAGTGGAGGATCAAGGTAACATATGTATGTCTTTAAGTAGATAAGTTGGTGAGGCTCAGCCGTTTCTCGTGTAGAATTGAGTGGATTTGCTGTAGGCTGTGATACCTTTTATCACAGGCCTCTTTCTGTAACCTTTTGAGGTTACTGTAAACTCTCAAACATAATTACACTGATCTTAACCTTATTTCTGTGGCGTTAGGACCCTATCTGTTGTATCTATCTAAATCAGGAGATCCCAAACTTATTCTCAAGGACACTACTCAGCCCTTTGGTTTTTTTGTTAACCCATTCATCTGCATTAACACATCAGTAAATGTATTGGCTATCCACAACATTTTATGTGCCAGGGAGTTCCTGAGGATTTATTTGAGAACCACTTATTTTATCTATTAATCTGTACAATCTAGCAAAACTGTATCAGACTATCTAATTATATGAAATGTATGGGTTTATTATTCAATTAAAAAAAAGTTTTTATTTGTAATCTACCTGAAGAAGCGACCCTGGTGTTCCTGAAAGCTTACACTCTTCACAACCATTAGAATTCATTGCCAGTAACTCACTTCTAAACCTGATAAGGGTATGGGTGAGATCATGTGCCATTCAATAGCAAACAAATCACCTAAAGTTTAGGGAAAACTATGTAGCAACAATGGCCATGTACACAATGATGGATGTACCTTCACTCCTCTCTCAAACTCCTGAAACGCAGACCTGCTAAGCTTCAAAAACAGGTCCTTAGAGATGCATTTGGCTTTTGCTCTAAAGCCACTGGATCGGTGATGGCTAAAGTATGGAATGAGTACACTCTTCATGTTGCATCTGTTTGAAATGTCTTATCCTTCAAGTATGTTTTGATTTAAAAAATATATATATTTATGTGTATATATACGTACCACTGGTGGTGTGGCCACAAAACCTTCATATACATGCAAAAAAATAAATGGTAGCACACCTGAAGAAACTTACTGGAGAAGGCTCAAAAGAAGGCCAAGATCACTAGGTTAATGCGTATTCTTGCCTCTTACTGGCAGTCCATGCCAAGTACAAACAACGTCTTGGGCCACAACAGGTTCTTTTTCCGGTAATGAGTTAATGTTTTAAGATGTAGCCAAAAACTCCTGTCATTTCATTGTGAATCTACGTTCCTCAGGGATTTATCTAATAATGAGTATACGATTGGGCAGGGCATACACGGTTTCCTAAATCACTATGAAAGAGCTACAGGAAAAAAAATGTTTTAACATCTATCTTTTTGCTCTCTTTTTAGCACTAAATCCATTTGAAGAAGATAGCATAGATGCAGCATTTCTGGAGGAATTTGCCTTGAAACGAACTGCTGCTCTTCTGGGTTTACAAAAAAGTTAGCAAACAATCGCTTTTTACTGGAATTCCCCCCTGTATACAATCGTGATCGATAAAAAGGGAGTGTTTATACAATTTACTGCCACTGTTCTGTAAAACTGCTATTGTGCAATATGTGAATTCAGGAATTCTAATATAGCAGACATGGTTTAAGGCAACTTCTAGAACTGCTATTACAGCAAGTTCAATATCCTTTCATCTTGTAGGGTCTGAAGTGTACATAATTACACAGGCTGGTTCGGTTGGCTCATCATATATTTAAAAGCTGTTTGTTTTAACATGAAAATGAACTTAGAACTATTTTAATATTGGATGCTGTTACAGAAATTAAATTGACATGTCT
Source organism: Ascaphus truei (assembly GCF_040206685.1). Lineage (NCBI taxonomy): Eukaryota > Metazoa > Chordata > Amphibia > Anura > Ascaphidae > Ascaphus > Ascaphus truei. Next base: position 36,707,402 of record NC_134487.1, read on the forward strand.
CATCGGCAATACACCCTCTTGGAGTTTATTTAAAAAACAAAAAGGAAATAACAAATATAGTATTGCTTTAGAAAAGGCTTACCTAGGAAATCTCTATTAATACATATGCTGAATGCAGCAAGATGTACTATCGCTGCCAATTGGAAAAAACTGGAAGCACCCACTATGGCACAATGGGAGTCGAGAGTATGGGAGGTTATGAGGATAGAGCAACTCTCATATATAACCACTGATACAAGGTTAAAATTTGAGCTTCTCTGGCGGCCGTGGTCAGAGTTCACTGGTAATAGAACAGTGTGAAAAGATGAGAGAGGAATCACGTGCCAAAATGGAAATAATGGGGATAAATAGGTTTATTAAATATGGAGATTACTTGTTTTCAGATTTCATTTTAATCGAATAATTTTTTTTCTGTTCCTTGATTGTATTTATCATTTAATAATCTATACTGTATATGTATAATATTTTTATATTGTATTGTACGGTTTTGTAGTGTATTATATTGTGTTGTATTTTCACTGTTATAAAAATGTGGAAAATAAATAAAAAAAAGGAAAAGGCGCCTTGGTTGGCACAGACAGACATCCCGGGAATAGATATCACCACAATTTTGCAATGATTACCGGCAAATGCATTCTCCGGTAATGAAAGGGACCCTTGACAACTTAGAGACCGTAAGCCCAAAGTAGAAGAGGGATCCAGGCCACGAGAGACACATGGAGATGGAGGCGACCGGAAGGGTCACAGTGCGAGCAAAAGGATTAATGCAACGGCCTAAATCAATGTGAAGCACAAACACGAAGCCCGTCTGGTAGAGAATCTTTGGACCATCCATCAAGCATTCCCACCCTTCACCCCCCCCCCTCCCCTTCCTCCCCCCTCCCTCCCTCGTCCTGCTCCATTAGTTAATGAGCGTGTCTCCCCCCCCCCCCCCCCTGTTCGTCTTGTGAGTCTAGTTTGTCAAATTTTTGGAAGGTTTATATAAAAAAATGAAGGATTTAAATATGGTGATATATTTGTAGACAATGGATGGTGTTACCATGTAAGATGTATCTCACCCAATAAAACCAAAGTTATAAAAAAAAAAAAAAAAAAAGGAAAAGGCTTACTTCTCCATGCCGTGGCCATTCTGCATATATAAAGGAACATAACCATGAATGGATGCAATGTAAAAGCCATTGATTTGGGAATTTGCTTGCAATGTGAGTATTCAGTCAGAGATCCAAAACTATTTGTAAACAGACCACACAAAACTTTTCAGCTTTTGCCAGAAGTAGTTTCCGAGAGACTAGGGGGTATTGTAATTGCTGCTTTGTTGAGAACCTAAATATTTTACATAGAATGTACGATAAAACCCACAGTTAAATCAAGGCCACACACGTCTCAAATCCAACTTTAAAAAGGAACGAATCCCTTGATTTACACCAATCGTTTGTTATGGTCAAGTTGATCTTAGTGGTCGTTTATCGCAATGACTCTGAGCCAAGAAAACATCGACTAAAACTAGTACAAAAAACACTGCATTAAAAATGTTTTAATATCCTATGCTAACATTTTTTGTCTTTGACAAGTCTGCTGTTTCGCTGCTGCTGCTGCTGCTGCTGCTGCTGCTGCCCACAATAGTTTTGCAGCTAGATGACAGGGGAAAAAAATCAATTTTGGGGTTGTTTGTGACAAACGGTTCTATATGATTCATCTCCATTATTTGTTTTAGAGGCTCTAATTATTTAATTAAATGACAAGTTTTGTATGTGATCATTATCATTGTGATTTAGACATTGTGTTTTATATGCCTTTTTAAAGTATTTTAAAGCAGCAATTCTACCTACTTATTTTTTTTTTTACTGGATTCAAACCAGGTGGTCCTGCAGAGTTAAACCAAGCTATTTTTTTTTTAGCTGCAGTGAGTCCCGATCCGGAGACATTTACTGGTTTTGAGACTTCCGGGGGAAATCAAAATGGCTACCAAATATTTTAGATCCCATGGGCAATAGGAAGCCGCAGTGTCATCTGTTGCAGCTTCCTATTGGACAACTGTTGAAATGTGTAGGGAGAACGCTGGAAACCACACCAGTCAGTATGTTTGGGACTGTGGGATCCTTCTAGCTAAATATCACCCAGTTCAGCTCCAGAGGGACATTCTGGTTCAAAACCTGTTAATAAAAAAATGTTTAAAGATCGGTAAAGTTGTTGGGATTGCTGATTTAAAAACATGCAGACATGGCCCAATTATAATCTGTATAGTTTAGTACTTGGTATTCTATTGTAACCTGATTTCAAAAGTACAGCACAGAGGTGTAGTATATAATATCAAAAGTATTCCACTACACATACTTCACACTAACATTAAATATATTTATTCATTCTGCATGTGCCTTCCCACACATCTAATATTTGAAAGCAGCAGTGCCTTATGCCCGTTGTTTAGTTAGTAGATCTCTTTATAAGTGTTTATAACTCACTCTATTGGCCTCCCAAATTATTCATTCTGCGTGACACATTGCTTCAGCCTCCCGTCACCATCTTCCAGTAATAGCCTCTTACTAGTAGCCCAGGGAGCGATGCAACCTACACAATACGTCCTCCCCACGATTAAGACTATATTAGGAGGCTCTATTTGCCTGCGTGAGTACCAAGTACATCCTATGGTTGACAGGGTTTTCTTAAGAGAGCTAGTTGTTAAATGCAGAGTTGGAAGCTAGAGAATTAGAGGCCTAAAATCAGGAATCTAATGTGAACACTGCTAAGGGAAGGTAGAGCATTGCTCTGCAGGTATATCAGGGATTGGAACTCCAGTTCACAAGGGCCACCGAAAGGTCAAGTTTCCAGGATCTTTGCTTCAGCACAGGTGGCTCAATCTGTGCTCAACAGGGATATCCTTAAAACCTAACCTGTTAGTGGCCATTGAGGACATGAGTTACCCAACCGAGGTATATTGTAACCTACCCAAAACTCTGAAGGACATTAAACCGTATGTGAGATTCTTCTGTTAAATGAAACAAAATTTATACAAAGCATAGGAACATGTTAAATCGACCAAGAGTGTGATATATGTGTGTATGTATACATATGTTTAGAGCTTCAGGTAATCCAAGAGTGTGCACACAATTTTAGAATTAATTGATGTTCAAAACAGCCTTATGTTTAAAATGTTAAGTTTGAGTATATAACTGCAAAATTGTTGGAAATTAGTAACATTCAATATTCCAAAGCCTTTCAAAAAGCAATAAATAAAACATTCCCTACTTTTAAATATTTTACTGAAATAATTTTAGCACTGAGACAGTGTTCAAAAAAGATTTGAATTCATCACCATGTTGAATTCTTTGCATGGAATAATGGTAACAAATTTTATATATATATATATATATATATATATATATATATATATATATATATATATATATATATATATATATATAAAATTTGTATTATATATATATATATATATATATATATATACAGTGTTTGACAAACCTATACATTTGCACTCCCTGGGCGAGTGGATTTAACATCGTGGCGAGCTCCTATTGGCCCAAACAGCACACGTGTGGTACTAGGTGGCGAGTAGATTATTTTGTTTGGCGAGTAGATTTTTGGGTGATTTGTCGACCACTGTGTGTGTGTATATATATATATATATATATCATGCAGCAAGCTTAAGCCTATAGGGAACCATGTTAAAAATGGTTTTTGAGGCAAAAAGTGACACTGTGTGCTCATTTGCATGTCATTTCCCAGAATCCCTTGCTGCAGTGGAAGTGCTGTGTGCTGGGTGATAATGGGGAAAGGCGGGGTTGCAGACCTGCCTAAGACATGCAGATGAGCATACAGTTGTATTTGCATATATATATATATATAATTTGTTTTTTGAAGATTTGATCACCCAACGTAACCCTCCCATTGGTGAAGAACACTCTACTGCTTTTTATTGCTCAGCCAAAATGATAATCGCCATTTAGCTTTCTGATTACTCATTTGAATATCCCTAAATGCAAAATGAAAGCAGTGGGTTTTTTGCCTGAATTACATCTGTTTAGATTTCAATGGACATTATTGTTGGCTTCTTAATGTGCCTCATGTTTGAACCAGGTTCCGTTGGCTTGAAAGGTGCTAGACGTCCATATGGCCGGGGCAGCGGAAGAACATTTTCATCATCAGGAATGTATGCATTGGGGCGTTGCTCAGCTGTGGTGTATACACCATTCGGCAGCAGGCAGTGCTCCTCCTCTTCTGCAATCTGAAAGGGATGAATATTAATTCAGCTATTGTTTTGTCGTTGGTTATAGAAGTGTCTACATATACATATATAAAAAATTCAAACAGCAACATTTAGTTTTTTAATATGGACATGTCTGAAATACAGCAAAATATTATTTTTGTTTTTGGACCGACGTCATACATCATGGATAAATCCTGAACACTTTGACTTTTCATTTAAAAATGTATGTATATATCGTGTACACATTCAGGCTGCATTTATAGAAGTGTCATGTTACGACATTGTACATAATATTATCAAGAAGATAAACTTTTATGGTCTGTTACATATATCATAGTGTATCTTCTTCTGCAAACACTGTCATCTTTAAAAATTTGATATGATACTTAAAGTAACAATTGATGTAAAAAAAAAACAAACCTCAAAGTTGTTTTGTTTTTTTTTAAAAATAAAATGACTTGAAACGATTTCTTTGCTGGTTATTCAAATTTCCGTCATCAATAAAGCATTCATTCTTACAATTCTACATTGATTTGCACGGGGTGGTTAATTGTTGAAAATGTCTTCGTTTTAAACTCCTTGTTGGTGGGTGTGTGTATATGATGAAAGATCAATAATGCACTGGTTTTTACTCTTAGATTGTAATTACTTTTTTTGCAGAGGAAGAGGGATTTGACATCTGGATTCCCATTTCTACTGTGATATAAGAATATACATTGTATAAATATATACCTGTGTATATGCTAACCTTTTACTTTCATTATTTTATTCATTATATATAAACTTAATGATAAAATATCACAGAAATAGCTTTTTCATATTCAGCACTTGCGCTGAAACAGTTGACCACATTCACTGCCAGGGTGGGTAACCATTCAATGCTTTGCAATATATTGTAGGCTACGCTGGCAGCAAATGGTTTAAAAGCTTTCCCTAGCGTTTTCCAAACACCGTGTTTAACAAACTTACTCTAGCTTTTTCTTCTGACTCAAAGTGGCGTCTTTTCTCCTCGCGCACGATCCTTTTCCACTCGTCCTCTGTTTCGTCATTGGGTGGCAGCCCTTGCACCATCCTGGTGTAACAAGTGTCCACATACACCTCCTTCTCTCTTACTTCATGCTGGAGCTTTATTGTATTTGCTTGCTGCATAGATAGCTCGGCAATAACTGACATCATTTTACGAGTTGTGTCTTTTATCTTCTTTTGCAGTTCGTTCATCTGCCACAAGAAGGGTATTGGGAGTGAAACATGGTTATCCTTTCTGTAGTATAAACAGCAACCCTTGGCCCAGATCCACAGTGGTTTGTTATTGACTTAACATGCATAACCACTAAAGGGTATCTTCAAAGCTCACTAACGCAGTGTTAAGTGCTGTTTTCGTCAAAAGGGCATTGCCTTAACTAAAACGGCCGTTAGTGCTAATTATATGCAAAAGAGGTGTTCCTCCTGACAATACCTATAGTTAACACAGGGATTTAACGTGGCGTTAGTTAGGTCATACCTAAAGGTAGATCGCGCTATAGAGACTCGGATCTGAATGGAAGTGATGTCAGCTTTAGGTAAGAAACACTTAACGCGACCCATGATATTTCAAGCAAGTGCAAGGCAGTGCTAATTTAACGTGGTGTTAATCTTATGCTAATGAGATATACAATGGCTGTTGTTTTTGCATATAGAACAGTAAGTCTTGCTACATTTGCATTGCATGTAAATTGCTGTCCTGTGCTACAGTTTAAGAGGATTAGGCTGGTTCTATACTGCTGGGACGTGCTACGTCGTGCGCGCGCACGGCAGTTATAGATGGCTGAGGTCAGCCAGCCCTTCTATACATGGGCCGCGCGCGCGCACATCGGGGAGCCGACAGACAGCGGGGAAGAGAAGGAAAATCATCTTTTCGTGCCGCTACCGGCGCTGTATGTATGTATATATATATATATATATATGTGTGTGTGTGTGTGTGTGTGTGTGTATTTGTGTGTCTGTATAAATGTAATAAATATTTTATTTTTACCAATGTTTTTTTTTAATAAATAATAAATTACACACATACACACACACACACATAAACACACATAAACACACATAAACACAGTACCTTCACAGCTCACAGCATACACAGTATACACACAAAAAGCATGCGGCACTTGCACGCATGCACATACTCGTGCACGGCTGCGACCAGTATAGAACAGCCCTTAGGCTTGGGTCCCGCTGCATCCGACGGCGCTCGCCACTCACCAGCTCCTGGCGTACTCCTGAGCCGGCCCCAATCCCTCCTCGCTGCCAGGCTCACTACGCACTGTGACGCGTCAGCCAGCAGGGGATGCAACAGGATTGTGATCCCGAGCGGCGATGCGTCACGTGGTGTGGCATTGAGCCAATGAGGAGGGGAGATCGCCAGCAGGGGGCTGGACACACAGACAGACACACAAGTTGCTAATCTCTGCAGATTTCTGATGTTACAATGCAAAGTCTGTAACATGTATTGTAATGTTTGTATTTTATGAAGCAGGCTGGAATGACTTGCTCGGTACACATGTGACATCTATTGATTTGAGTGAAGCGATGAGGAGAGGACTGTGTACTCCTTCCCATTTGATGGTAATCTGAGACTTTTCTGTTACATGAGGCTCTTAAACAAAAGTGTAATTCCAGCAGCTTTGTTTATGAGCATACCATGTCTGCTGGTTACACCAGCCATGGTTGCCAATGCCCCCACCACCCCCGGTGCTTGCAGCTTCCTATGTAGTAGCTGATCTTCATTCCTCATAGCCACGCCCACCTGGCCTGTTTTGGCCATGCCCCCCCCCCCCCCCCACGCCTAAAAATGGCTCCCTTCAGACCACAGATCGCTGTGAAGTGCCGTGTATGCGCCACCTGGATGCAGTGCAGGGACACTGGCGCGTGCAGGGGGGCCTTAGGGGACAGCAGATATAAAGTGATTGTTTGGAAGGGTGGGGGTATTGGATGCCAGTTAATAATCAATTCTAGGCACTGCTAATAATGTATACCGGATTTATGATATTCCTGCTATTGCCACACCAGTATTCACTGATTTACTATAATCAAGTAGAAGATTTTATATATTTCTACGTATGGCTTTGTTTTTGTAATTATTGCAGAGTTAATATTCTTAATTTTTGTTTTCCATGTATGTATGTATCTCTATTTATATATATAGCGCTTCCCAGCAGTAATACACGACATTCATGTATTTAACAAATAAGACAAATAACACAATGAGAAGAAGTGCTTCAGACATAAAAGTAACATTTAGGAAAAGGAGTCCATGCTTCGAAGAGCTTACAATCTAATTGGTAGGTAGGAAGAACGTACAGAGACAGTAGGAGGGTTTAATGTGTTCCCTTTGAAAAATAAAATGTCCAGCAAGCATTACCCATGTAAATTAAGAAACATAGGCTGTATCTGAAAGACAAACGGTAAACTACAACAAACCTTTTTAGCAAGCGTTAGAGTATCCTGCTTTCCATTCTCCGCTTTAATGCGAAGTCTCTCTGAAAGACGTGAAACTTGTTCATAAAGAAAGTCCTTCTCCAGCAAGTGCTCCTCCTTCTCTGCCAAGCGCAATTCTAGCTGTGTTGAGACATAATACACACATGCCATGAGATCTACAAATGTCAACTTTCCATCTCAAATGTGTTGCTTTACACAAAGCGGAAGTTTATTTTTTTTGCTGTTGGGAGTTTACGGTTTCCATTCAAAAGGTAAAAATCGCCTGAACCACAAAATATTTACACCCTTTTAAATTACACTTGTTACTGTAACATTTTGCTTCTCTCTGCATTAGGACTGTATATAGTGCCAATAAACAAGCATGCTTATCACCATGTATTTTGCCATCAGATTGATGGCGTAATATATCTTTACCTCTCTATGTATAAAAATATCTATGGGATCATTGTATTGTTGTAGTACAAAAGTATACCAGGATGAACAATTGGACCAATTATTCTGCACATGTCTGGTCTGGTGTATTATAAAACACTCCTATAATCCCATATTTGTAGAAACCCTTATTTCTGGACACAATGCTGTCTGATCTCAGTGTAGGGTACAAAAGATAAAGTTTTCTGATGTCGGTCAAGTTTGAACTGCAGCCCTGTTGGCAATGAACCGGCAAATCTATCCCGGCAATAGAGATTTCCAAAGATGTTGGGATTCCTTTTAGTGAACCAACATTAAAATGTCATATATGAAGAACTCGAGAGTAAAAGGCTGTCAAATCTCATAGGTTTCTTCTTCATGCGTACTGTAGACTTGAAGTAGGAACAAATGCGGTATCAAAAGCTCTATACTATAATTCCTGTAAGAAGAACTGTATTATTTGTCCAGTAAAAGGTATTCCCGTATACAACAAATCTCCATTTCACCAGGTCTAATATGGCTACTAGTATTTTGAACTATATATATATATATATATATATATATATTTATATATATATTTATATATATATATATATATATATATATATATATATATATATATATATATATATATAGCCTGGTCTCTGGCAGCTATGTATTCTTCTGGGCCTTTCCTCTGTCAGTCCTGAACAGGCAGTGGAAAGGTTGATTCCTTCAGTTGGCCTGTTTGTGCATTTCAGCTCTGAGTATGTAGCAATATTCAGGGGCGGGCCTAAGCAACATTTGAGCATGTTAATCCAAAGGGTGGATATGGGTTGGAACACCCCCTGATGTGTGTGAGCCAATCGGTATCCAGCTTTGAGTTGTAATGATTCAAAGCTAGAGACACTCCCTGAGGATATTCAAATTGAGACATATTCCCAAATTCAGTTAGTGTGAGTTAGGCCTCGTTCAGGGTGCCAGAGGCAGGAGTTGGAGGGCGGGCGTTCGCGAGGGCGGGCGGCAGTCTGCTGGGCGATGTGTGTTCATCCTCCCCAGCAGACTTTTTCAGGAGTTGAGGAGGGGGCGGGGCTACAGACCTGAGGTTAGGGATCGAAGTTGCAGTCTTGAAATCATTCTCAAGAATGATTTAATTGGCTGCCGAGGTCCCAGTGACGCTGCAGCAACTTCAAAAAACGACTTGGGCCTCGTTCAGGATGCCAGAGGCAGGAGTTGGAGGGCGGGCGTTCGCGAGGACAGACGTTCGCGAGGGTGGGCGTTCGCGAGGGCGGGCTGCAGTCTGCTGGGCGGTGTGTTCATCCTCCCCAGCAGACTTTTTCAGAGTTGAGGAGGCGGGGAGGGGGCGGGGCTACAGACCTGAGCTTAGGGATCCAAGTTGCAGTCTTGAAATCATTCTCAAGAATGATTTCTTTGGCTGCCGAGGTCCCAGTGACGCTGCTGCAGCTTCAAAAAACAACCTGGCTTGTTTGTTGAAACTGTAGCCAGCGTCAACTCCCTACTTTGGAGACAGGGCAGCTGCTACCCTGACAACCAATATTCAATTTGAATACATTGTGTCCCACGGCAGCTCGCACGTAAGCACGCCCTCCGAAGCCAGCACCCTGAACGAGGCCTTAGTCTAGAGAGAGCTGAGAGAGATAAGAAGTTAAGAAGAGGTCTCCCCCTCTTGCCTCACCTGGGTAAGGGCTGGGACCCACTGCGCTCGGCGGCGCGGACGGCCGCGCGATTGTTCCCCACCAGCAGGGGAATCCTCCCTAGCCGGTCCCTGTCCCCCCTCGCTGACGGCTCACTACGCACTGTGACGCATCACCCGGCAGGGGATTCAAGAAAATTGTGATCCCGAGCGGTGACGTGTCACGTGGTGCGCTGATGAGCCAATCAGCGGCGGGAGCGGGAGCTGTCATCAGGCATCTTCCTACTCAAGGTAGTGTGTGTTTTTTTTTTTGTGGCAGAAGGGGGGGGGAGCTGCTTACCTTACAGCAGCCCGCAGCAGCACCCTCCTGCAGCCCGAGCCCGTGGAGGGAGGGGGGGGAGTAGCGGGTCCGTCCGCTCAAGCCACGCCCCCTCCCGCCCACCTCCCGCTCCAGCTCCCACTCCCTACAGACCGCATATCGCGGTCTATGTCTGTCAGCGCCCCGCCTGTCTGCAGTGCGGGCGCGTTGTCTGAGGGAGCGGGGCCTTAGCCTAAGGAGGGGGGGGATTTAAGCTGCCTTGAGCAGAGAGGCAGAGATTACACTATGCTGTCTGCTGTATGCTGTCTGCACATCTATGCTGAATAAAGATCCACAGAAAAGAAGCTGCTGTGTGTGTCCCTGTTCCTGTGTATGGAGAATGGATTGTCAGTGGGGGGGGTCTCTACTCTGGAGACCCCAGGGGATCCCTGCTGGCTGGAGGCACTGTGCACCCTGAGAGAACAAGGTAACCTGTCCCACACCTCCTGTCCCTGTCCTGGGCTCTCCCCACAACACCGCAGAGCACTCAGCCCTCCTGTTTACCAGCAGGTCACAGCATCCAGACCACTCAGAGTGACCAGAAGGAGTGTACCCACCAATCTCATGTCGGGTGGGGTACCATAGAAGGTTTACAATTGGAGGTGCTGCTGAGATGAGGACTGCTCCCCAGGACAGGACAGGTTTTTCCAACAGGACAGGTTTTTCCAACAGGACAGGTTTTCAACGACAGAGGACCATGCAGCAGTTTCAAAGACTTTGTATGCAGCACAGAACAGCAGCCATAGACTCTGCCATGAGGGAACCCCTCCTTGAAGCTCCCCCAGGGAGGGGGTAACCCTAATGAAGAAGACCTTCATGGTGGCTACGCACCAGGGAGCGTACGTCTTTACATGCCTTCAAGGGGACAGAGGTTGTTCTAAGATTGCATAGGGACCTCTGTGCACCCATCTACATTACCAAGAAGAAAATAGGGGCCGGTTCCTGAGGCTTCACCAGGGAGCTGGCTGCCTATTAATGGCACTGCAGTTGGGGCGACTGCCCTGAGGCGATACCAGGGAAGAGTGATGACTATTCTGCACCCACAACCAAGAGAGAGTGATGGGGACAGGGAGCGCTGGGATTACTCCTATGCCCTCTGTGCACCCCATCAAGAAGAAAAGGGAGACAGGTCCCTGATGCTTCACCAGGGAGCTGACGGCCTATTAATGGCACTGCAGTTGGGGCGGCTGACCTGAGGCTATACCAGGGAAGAATGATGACCATTCTGCACCCACAACGAAGAGAGAGGTAAGGGG